>NC_090939.1:59049802-59649802 GCF_040938575.1 Ambystoma mexicanum | reverse complement strand
TTAAAAGCAACTTTCGACGCCGCGGACAACGCAGGGAGATTGATAGCAGAAGGTACTGTTATCAAGAGACATGCGTGGTTACGGCAGTCGGGGTTCAAAACAGAAACCCAGGCTTCATTAATAGACAAGCCGGTGGAACCCGATCTATTGTTCGGGAAAGCGGTCGAGGACTCACTTAAGAATGCCAAGGACGAATACGAGACTCTCAAATCCCTTGGCCAGCTTACCAACAAACCCCCTAACCAGAGAGGGAACAGTAATTTTCGTCGCCCACGCGGCCAAAATTCACAAAGAGGCAACTATGCCCAAGGACAGGGTACACAATGGAACAACAACCAGCAGTCTACCCAAAGTTACGGCAGGGGTAACAAGAGAGGTCGTGGAAGAGGCAGAGGCAGCCCCAACAAGGGAGGCGGCACGCCTCCACCAAAGCAGTGACGCTCAGTTCAGGGTCCCTTCTCACGCAACCCCAGTAGGGGGACGCATTTCCAACTTCACCCAGGCTTGGGAAGGGATCACCTCAGACAGATGGGTGCTGTCAACAGTGTCCACAGGATATTGTATAGTATTACTGCAGCGTCCCCGGAACCACCCTCCACGACAAAGAATACACTCCTTAGAACATCAGAAGATCCTTCTCGAGGAGATCGCCATTCTGCTACAAAAGGACGTGATAGAACTCGTCCCAGGACACCAGGTAAACAAGGGTATCTATTCAACTTACTTCCTTGTGCCAAAGAAAGATTTGACAATGCGCCCAGTATTGGACTTACGGCCTGCCAACAAGTATGTCAAGCCCCAAAAATTCCATATGACCACGCTACAAGAGGTAATCCCCCTCCTAAAAAAGGGGATTACATGGCAACCTTGGATATGAAAGATGCCTATTTTCATATTTCCATGCTCCCAGCGCACAGAAAATACTTGCACTTCAAGGTGGACAGTCGCCACTACCAATTCAAGGTACTGCCCTTCGGGATAGCTTCAGCACCAAGGGTCTTCACCAAGGTACTGGCGGTGGCAGCTGCACACCTACGCAGGGAGGCAATCCCAGTGTACCCTTATCTGGACGACTGGCTCATAACGGGGGAAACCCCAGGAATTTGCAGGTCAAACATTCAGAGGACTATCGACCTCCTCCACGAATTAGGCTTCTCTATCAACGAGAAGAAGTCAAGTCTGGTGCCAAGCACCTCAAAACAGTTCCTAGGAGCAATCCTAGATACTCAAAGGGTTGACCTTCCCTTCGGAAGAGAGAATTCGGAATTTACTACTGCAAATTCAAC
Organism: Ambystoma mexicanum; assembly: GCF_040938575.1. Classification (NCBI taxonomy): domain Eukaryota; kingdom Metazoa; phylum Chordata; class Amphibia; order Caudata; family Ambystomatidae; genus Ambystoma; species Ambystoma mexicanum. The sequence continues at coordinate 59,648,516 of NC_090939.1, read as the reverse complement.
ATTATCAGTCAGGTCAACAAATAACGGTACGCAAAGCAATGCGGTTACTGGGCATGATGGCGTCATGCATTCACCTGGTCCCCCACGCGCGTCTGCGCATGCGTCCCATGCAGGAATGGTTGGCGAAACAGTGGTCTCATGCAAGTGGTCAGTGGGACGATCTAGTGGTCGTTTCGCCACCACTCGTACAGAGCTTACACTGGTGGACAAGAGAATCTCGCAAGGGGAAAACCCTTTTACGATCCCGAAGTACAGGCAGTGGTGACTACAGATGCATGCCTGACTGGGTGGGGAGCTCACCATCTCCACCACACAGCTCAGGGTCTCTGGTCTCACTCAGTAGCCAAGAACCACATCAACCTGCTAGAGCTTCTGGCAGTATTCCGAGCGCTTCGGGCGTTCGAGCCCCATCTGCTAAACTTGTCGGTGCAGATCCGGACGGACAGCACGACAGCCATGTTCTATCTGAACAAACAAGGAGGAACTTGTTGTGTTTTACCTATCCTGACCATGTGGCTATTCCCTGTATGTATGTGTCCCTGAGTCTGGAATGTTTGGAATGGAGTGTTCTGCTTGGAATGTTTGAATGTGAGTGCCTGTGTTCCTGGATTGCCAGTTGGAAACTTAAGCTTGGCACAGGGGGACCGGTGGATGCTTCTGACCTATGAACTTGTCCCATGTTATACCTAATGTACTTACCTGTGTTCCTGTGGACTTACTAAAGATATCTAAAACCAACAAGGCTTCAGAGTGGTCATTTATAACCCCAAACCCACAACTTAACATTTTGACACCACACTTGTGTCGGGATTCTCCATCCCCCAAGAATTTGACTGCCTCTTGCAGCACCTCTTAACTGCATCTTGCAGTGCCTCACTGCCCTTGCAGCACCTCTTCACTGCCTCACGCAGCACCTCTTCACTGCCTAATGCAGCACCTCACTGCCCCTGCAGCGCGTCTTCACTGCCTGTTGCAGCACCTCACTGCCCTTGCAGCACTTCTTCATGCAGCACCTCACTGCCTCTGTAGCATCTCACTGCCCCTAGCAGCGCTTCACTGTCTCTGCAGCGCCTCTTCACTGCCTGTTGCAGCGCCTAACTGCCCTCGCAGCACCTCTTCATGCAGCGCCTCACTGCCTCTGCAACATCTCATTGCCCATTGTAGCGCCTCACTGCCCTGGCAGAACCTCTCCAGTGCCTCATGCAGCACCTTTACATCCATAGCTGCTCTGTTATTCCAGTGCCTTCGTAGCGCCTCTGTCTGGGCCTTTCGTGCCCCCTCTGCCTCTGTAGCACCTCTGTCTGGGCCTCTATTGCCCTCACTGCACTTGCAGTGCCTCACAGCCATCCAGCGCTCTTACCTGAGAGAGTATCACTTCTCAGAGGGGGGGGGGCGGTGGGTGTCTCCCTTTGGTGCTGTCCCCCCAGCACAGCCAGATCCCATCCTCGTCGCCAGTGTTGAATTCATTTTTTTTTTTTTTTTTTTTTACAGTGAATCAATTTTTATTTTGTGATGTGCATATCAAATTGTGCAAATAAACGAGAACAATAGACCCACATGATCATACCATAACACCGCCACTGCATTTCGGACGTAGTCGGTCGTCCGGGCCAAAACTAAATGAAGGCAATAATAGATAGGTCAATGGTTTTAACAGGTTGTATGTTCTAGAGTATGCATTTATGGTTTTAAGTTTGTACCCTACAAAGTCCTTTGTGTTTGATGAACCTGTGAATGAAAATGTGGTTAGCCAAATTAAAATACATTACATTTGTGTGTACCTGTGAAAACAAATTAGTTGAACATGTAATGCATCGGATGTAACAAAATTGCATTGACTTTGCTTTGAGTAATATCAGTTTTTTTTTTTTTTTTTTTTTTTTTTTTAACACCCCACATTTTAACTTTGTTCTGTGCAACAAACATTTCACCTAACCACATAACCATAATGGCATCTAGTATGCCCAAATAACTACTAACCAATGACAACTCACATGCACCTCTAATGCCCATCCTATGCCAAATTGTACAATTCACATGTACTAGTCACTCCAAACAGTGACGTAATGTGCACCTCACGCACTAAACCAAAAGCATCTAAATTGTAAAACTGTATAGCTACTATGCTAGAACAATGGCATCACCAAAGTGAGGACCACAAATCACCGAAATGCACCTAGTGCGAGGGACAAGTTCAACCAAAACGTGTACCTTGTACCGGGACCACACGTCCCACCAAAACACTCATCTCATCAGAACGCACCTAGTGTGAAAGCTACAAGTTCTCCAAAACTTGTACTTTTTACCGGGACATACATCCCATCAAAAACTCATCTCATCAAAATGCACCTAGTGCGAATACACCAAATCACCAAAATGCACCTAGTGCGAGGGCCTCAGTTCACAGTATCACTCCATATCCTCAATACCTTTCATTTAATTTCATACATTTAGCAACACATTTCATATCATAAATTCATCTATCACTGTTCATTTAAGAGTCCATAGGTGCTATGCATCTCTACCCTGCAAAAGAAAATGTATTAGCATGTAACCTACATAACATTACTGAACATTCTGCATAGTCATTTTTTTTTTTCATCACACTCATTCCCTGACTGCACCTGCCCAGCCAGGCGCAGAGAGAAAAAAAAAACATGTTATGCTATTTAAACGCATGTTATGCCATTTAAACACCACTCAAAACATCATGCATTCAAAGCATGCTTCACATAACTTTGAACCCGTAAATTATTCAAATTCCAGAGTTGCTTTCACTATTATTATAACCTTCACATCTAGTACATTAAATATATAAGCACTGAAAACAGAGCACATCGTAATAACCAAGAGTGCTCAACTATACACCATTATGACGTAGTTACTGTCCATAGATTACTCGACGGCATCACACTGGCCTGCAGATGAAAGGAGAAATAAAAAGTAGTACCTCAGATTCCGTCATAAGGAAATAAAGCAATATACATGTTCACAGGATGCGTTGTTCCTTCCATTGTTCATTCCTCCGATAGCATCTGCCGCAGCTACTTAATATATATTCATTTTCTTTTTTTTCCTTTTTTCTTCGCACCTCCGCCCAGATCACTGTTCATATTACGTGACGCCATCGTCACGGCGGGGAACGTTATGATGTTGGCCACATCCGTACGCCTTCTACGGCATCACATCAGGCTACGTTCCAACGTCCTTTCCTTTCTTTTTGTCGTCGGCGGAGTCCATAAAACAAAACAATTCAAGATAAAACCCAGCGCCTCAAACCTCACGTCCTGGAAATTTACATAGGCATCAACTCCATATTTAAATTCAGCACTTAAGTCCTATATGCAGTCGCCGGGTGCGGGACATCCAACGCTCAACGTTGTGTTTGTGCATCAACACGGAAGTAGAGCACGTTGGACTCACGTTGGAAGGTTCTTTTTCTAACCTTCATAAGTTTCTATGCCACGATGCGCTGGCTGCGCTGCCATAACATGGAATGCGGGGAAGAGGATTCCAAGTCAGCCACAATCGCCGACTCCCCCAGCACTTCTCTGACGTCATCATTTGGACGGCGAGAGCGGTCACAGATGGAGAGCTCCGCTCCAACCGCCACCAGGGGCCGCACGGACGAGCAGACTCAGCAGGACAAATCCAGCACTTCCAGACTGTCCCAATTGCGCGACCGCCACACTCCACAGCCCATCCATGACGCAGCCACTAATGAGAAGCCAAGTCTCTGTGTATTAGCGTCTTGTTTCCTATGGGCAATACACAAGCCGCACTGCGTTTGTTCACCAGCTGTCCGTTGGCACCGCCCTTCTACTGCTGGCCATTGGAGGACCTGCATACTCGTAAACAACCTGTCCTTCTCTCTAGGGACCACTCTTAAAATCAGCTAGCAAAAACGCACTGCGTAGCCCTTTCTAAGGGGAAAAAGACACGTGCAGAAAAGTGTCTGAAGAGCTATTTCCCCATCCTTATTGGTCCCTTAGTGTTCACTGTGCCATAAAGGTGCAAGCCAGCCCCCCCCATTAAATTACTCTTGGCGCAGTGTTTGGCCGGCCCTAGTACATGGGGTGCGCTCACCTTATGGCCAAGGGACATCTTGGGGTGGCCGGTGGATGTCTCCTATTCCTCTGGTGTTCTGCCTGCTTTTCTTTTGCTGCATATACCCTCTGTCAACAGGTTCCTTTTCCTGAAGTGTAGTTTTTCTTCCTTGAACTGCTCGCTTTCTCCAGTGACGTTCCCAGAGACAAATCCTCGTCGCCAATGTTATGTTCAAGGGTTGAGGGTAAATATGTGTAAAAAGTGGTCCGGTGACTATGTTCTAGAGTATGCATTTATGGTTTTAAGTAAAGAAATCAAAATAATAAAAAAAAGAGTGTTGAATTCAGGGTCTGGCCATAAATGACTCTACCTCAACCATTGCACCTTTTTACACATGTAAACCTCATGACATGACTCTTGCGGAGTTGGCGAGGGTCCGCTGTAGAAGAACGTGGTGGCGAACGTTCTGTGAGCAGGCAGCAGCGAGAAATAAGGCCGGCGACAGTGAGGGTTGCATCATTCATGTGAAGGTCTTTAAAAAAAAAAAAAGAGGACCTCCGACGTGCCAACGGGTCCGACGTGCTCCCGAACGTGCCCAAACGTGCTCATCTGAATGCAATGGAAACACGTTGGGTTGTTTCTAAGGCTGGTTGGCCTTACACCATAGCTAACAGTTATTCGAGAGAAGGAGTAACAGAGAACTCATCTAAGAGCGGGCCCATTTCCAAAATGTGTGTGGATCGCAACGAGGTTTATATTTTGATTCCGGAAGTGTCGGGGGAAGGAGCTTTCTATAGGAAATATCTACGAGGTTTGGTGGTACCTGGGGACTCTGCGTTGAGGTTGCCATGGAGTGTGATTGAAGAGAATTATAACGCAGTAAGTTCTGATTATAGTTATAGTACTGCTTTAACGTTGTCGAGCAAGATTGTGATTTTTTTTAAGGCCTCAAGAGCCAGCAGGGAGGCGGCTGGACGACGCACCATCAATTTTAAAGAGCCACTGAGAAAGAAGATATTTTATAATGTGGCTCAAGAAAAAAAAAAAAAAAAAATATACAATGTGATCCCAAGTTCTGCAAGAACATTTTTGATTTTGAAGTAGTACAATGGTGATGAAATGTATTGCGACAATGTTTTCAGTAATGTTCCTGGGAAATGCGCTAATTATCATAATTTGCATTTTTGTTATCTTGTGCAAGGTGGTTTTGGGCAGTTTTTGGCTGCTATCTGGTGGTGATACTCAATTCTGCTTTTACGTATGTGTGTGGATGCTGTCACAGTGATGGTGCTGTAAGTGTAATAACAAGTAGTGAGGCAAAAGTGTCTGCTTTAGCGGCAGTTTGATTGCAATGCTGGATATTGATGATTTTGGTTATTATGATACATGGCATTCTGAGGGCATATTGTGTTTGGGGATACAGTTCTCGGTGTTGAGGTGCCTAAAGAGGTGGTGTGTTTTTTTTCTTTGCCATTATTGGTGGCGTTGTGTGGCGCTAATGGGTGCGTCTATGAGAATTTCTGATGATTTGGCTATGTAATGAAATTGCAAAACGCAATGTGTTTATGCTTTGCACTGTATTAACCAATTATTCTTCCACAGGAAAACAACCATAAGGACTTTGAAAGCTTTATTATTGGACTCAAGTGTGGTGCTTAACCCTTGTTTATCATATTAAATGCTCAATTTTCCTGACTGGTGTGTTTGAGGGAATGTGTTTGGACAGTGATGTGACTCTGTGAGAGAGTGGAGGTGTGCAAATTGAAGGAGGGATGAGACTCCCGACACTTGTGGTGTCAAATTCTTGGGGGATGGAGAATCCCGACACTGTTGGTGTCAAATTCTTGGGGGATGGAGAATCCCGACACAAGTGTGGTGTCAAATTCTTGGGGGATGGAGAATCCCGACACTGTTGGTGTCAAATTCTTGGGGGATGGAGAATCCCGACACAAGTGTGGTGTCAAATTCTTGGGGGATGGAGAATCCCGACACTGTTGGTGTCAAATTCTTGAGGGATGGAGAATCCCGACACTGTTGGTGTCAAATTCTTGGGGGATGGAGAATCCCGACACAAGTGTGGTGTCAAATTCTTGGGGGATGGAGAATCCCGACACTGTTGGTGTCAAATTCTTGGGGGATGGAGAATCCCGACACTGTTGGTGTCAAATTCTTGGGGGATGGAGAATCCCGACACTGTGGGTGTCAAATTCTTGGGGGATGGAGAATCCCGACACTTGTTGTGTCAAATTCTTGGGGGATGGAGAATCCCGACACTGTGGGTGTCAAATCTTTGGGAAATGGAGAATCACGACACTGCTGGTGTCAAATGATGGTAGGGACTTAGATTCCTGGCATTACCTTTAGGACGCCACGAGGTAGTGGTGTAGTGGAGAATAGTACGCTTTAGGCAGATAGTAGGGTAAACCCTGTAGATTGTGTTAACACATCTTGTGGTTGGTGAATGATGATGCAGGGTTATTGTTGTGTGGTAGGTGGTAATGGTTGTGAATGAGATTGCGGGCTGGTTCCCTTGTAGCGAGATCCATAAAAGGCCTGTTATGGTTCTAGTGATGGTTTTGGAACTGGGTTAGCTAATTGGCATGTACTCAAGGACTTGGTAGGGGATAGCTTTATGCTAGGAGCAGTTTGCTGGATGGAGGTTTAGAAGGATTGTTTTTATTTACTTACATGTAGTAACACTGTTCCTCCTGTTTCTTCCTTTGATTGCATAGTTATGTATGGGGGGAGATGTGTTGTGTTTTACCTATCCTGACCATGTGGCTATTCCCTGTATGTATGTGTCCCTGAGTCTGGAATGTTTGGAATGGAGTGTTCTGCTTGGAATGTTTGAATGTGAGTGCCTGTGTTCCTGGATTGCCAGTTGGAAACTTAAGCTTGGCACAGGGGGACCGGTGGATGCTTCTGACCTATGAACTTGTCCCATGTTATACCTAATGTACTTACCTGTGTTCCTGTGGACTTACTAAAGATATCTAAAACCAACAAGGCTTCAGAGTGGTCATTTATAACCCCAAACCCACAACTTAACATTTGTTAACACAATCTACAGGGTTTGGGGTTATAAATGACCACTCTGAAGCCTTGTTGGTTTTAGATATCTTTAGTAAGTCCACAGGAACACAGGTAAGTACATTAGGTATAACATGGGACAAGTTCATAGGTCAGAAGCATCCACCGGTCACACTGTCATTCACTTGCATTGCCGTGCACAGGAAGAGGAGAGCTGAAGGCATTGGGCCGTAAAATGAGTGAATAAGCCTAAGTGCTAAGTGCCTAAACTGAGCAACCATATGCTCATTCAGGTATTCAAACCTACACCACCATAGGTGCCACAACTGAGCAACCATCTTAGTACATTAAATATATAAGCACTGAAAACAGAGCACGAATTATTAGGATTTTAATTTTTGCAAAATGGTAATGCAAACTGTTGTTTTATGTGACTCATGTATGAAATGGGTGCACATGGGTAAAACATGTGTTTTGCTAAGAGTCAAAGAGGTTGAGTGTTGGGTAGCACCCAGAATATGTATTGTATGTGGGTGAAAGTGCCACACGGGTTTGGAGGTAGCGACTCCAGTGTATATGTAAGTATGAGTGTGGTTAAGTGAAACCACAGCTGTATGGGTGGTAGCGCCGCCATTACACTAGAGAAATGTGGTGAGTGTGCCACAGCGGTCTGGACGGTAGTACATCCAGTTGTGCAGGGTAAAGGTGGAGAGCCTGCGTGACCATTTGGGTATGTTAGAGATGTGTGTGGGTAGGAATACCACAGGAGTTGCGGAATACCACAGGTGTTGCTGGGAGGTAGCGCCTCCAAGCATACTCTACTTCCCTTTCAAGCATAGCAGTGAGAATGTATGTGAGTTGGGAGGTAGCATTTCCAAGCATAACAGTGAGGATTTATGTGAGTTTTCATCACTCCATAATAAGATGCATTCATGTTCCCTCATTGTTCCAGTGTGGCTTTATGTGTGTAGATTAGGAGATTAATGCGGAGTACCATTCTCCATTAAAAGGCAGGTTTTTGAGAGATGCGAGGTTTGGAATGTTATGAAATAGTGTAATGGGTGAAGTTAGGTGAGAGCGAGAATGAGTCAGAGAAGGCAGCACCCATAGTGTGTGTAGCCTGTGGATGTGCTACAATTAAGTGAGGAGGTAGCGCCTCCGTGACTATAGTGGAGGTAGCACTTCCGCGAGTACAGTGGAGGTAGCGCCTCCCACATGAGGAGCATGAAAGTATTTTTGGAGGTAACACCTCCGCCAGAGTAATTGGAGGTAGCGCCTCTGCCAGAGTAATAGGAGGTAGCGCCTTCGCCAGAGTAGTTGGAGGTAGCGCCTCCGCCAGTGTGATTGGAGGTAGTGCCTCCGCCAAAGTATTTGGAGGTAGTGCCTCTGCCAGTGTAATTGGAGGTGGTGCCTCCGACAGTGTATTTGGAGGTAGCGCCTCCGCCAGTGTAATAGGAGGTAGCGCCTCCACCAGAGTAGTTGGAGGTAGGACCTCCACCAGTGTGATTGGAGGTAGCGCCTATGCCAGTGTATTTGGAGGTAGCGCCTCCACCAGTGTGATTAGAGGTAGCGCCTCTGCCAGTGTATTTTATTTGGAGGTAGTGCCTCCGCCAGTGTAATTGGAAGTAGCGCCTCCGCCAGAGTATTTGAGGGTAGGGCCCCGCCAGAGTATGTGTAGGTAGCGCTTCTGCTTGTGTCATTTGGTAGTGCCCTGCCAGAGTATTTGGAGGTAGCACCTCTGCCTGAGTAATTGGAGGTAGTGCCTCCACCAGAGTATGTGTAGGTAGCGCTTCTGCTTGTGTCATTTGGTAGCGCCCCGCCAGGGCCCCAGTGTAGTTGGAGGTAGCACCTCCACCTGAGTAATTGTGGGTAGGGCCCCGCCAGAGTATGTGTAGGTAGCGCTTCTGCTTGTGTCATTTGGTAGCGCCCTGCCAGTGTATTTGGAGGTAGCGCCTCTGCCTGAGTAATTGGAGGTAGCGCCTCTGCCAGTGTGATTGGAGGTAGCGCCTCCGCAAGAGTATTTTGAGGTAGCGTGTAGCGAATCTGCTAGAGTATTTGGAGGTAGCATATCCACCAGTGTGATTGGAGATATCACCCCAGATGCTTGAAGGTGTAGGTGGGTGTGTAGGGTTAGTGGCCTACAGAAGTAGGGAGAGTGTCCCTAAGAATTGATATTCCCCTTGCTGGTGATGGATGTGGAAAGGAGGGGAATATGCTGTGGTGTGCTTGTCCGTGTGTGTTGACGTTTGAGAAGAAGGGAGATATGATGTGTCTATTTGATGTATCTGTGTGGTTGCATTGTGAATCAGTAAAGGAAGGAGATGTGTTATATCGTGCCTGAGTGTGTTTGTAATGTTTATCAGTAAAGGAAGGAGATGTGTTGTGCTTGTCTCTGCATGTGAAAGCTGGTGATGTCATGTTGGAGTGTTGCCTTGTGAATGTCGGAATGTTTACACAAGGATTCCACACCCAGCCAGTTAGAGCTCCCCAGCCTGGGTGATGGGAGCCAGTGTTATGTCCTGTCCACTTATGTATATAACTTCATGTAACTGTGACTTAAGTACTTGTAATAAACATATAAGTAATCCCAAGAAGCCTGGAAGTCACTTTACATTACATACAACCTCATGACATGACGTCCCCTCATCAGTACATTACTCGACGGCATCACACTGGCCTGCAGATGAAAGGAGAAATAAAAAGTAGTACCTCAGATTCCGTCATAAGGAAATAAAGCAATATACATGTTCACAGGATGCGTTGTTCCTTCCATTGTTCATTCCTCCGATAGCATCTGCCGCAGCTACTTAATATATATTCATTTTCTTTTTTTTCCTTTTTTCTTCGCACCTCCGCACAGATCACTGTTCATATTACGTGACGCCATCGTCACGGCGGGGAACGTTATGATGTTGGCCACATCCGTACGCCTTCTACGGCATCACATCAGGCTACGTTCCAACGTCCTTTCCTTTCTTTTTGTCGTCGGCGGAGTCCATAAAACAAAACAATTCAAGATAAAACCCAGCGCCTCAAACCTCACGTCCTGGAAATTTACATAGGCATCAACTCCATATTTATATTGACATTGGCGACGAGGATCTTGGAAACTGAAGGGAGCAGGAACAATAAAGATTGGTACCAGGAGACAAAGGGGACAAGGAAGTTGCCCACCAGGAAGAAGCAGGAACAACGGAGGCATCCACCGGGCCCCCCCCGGCCCCAATGGTGAGCATACCCTGCCCAATGTGACTGTGAGAGTAAGGACACCCGGAGGTGTGTTGGGGTAATGCTGTACATCTGGTTCTGCTTTCGCCTCATACAGCCCATTAAAGTAATGGAACAGGGGCCGTGTTGCTCCTACACATCCTTGGGCTAAAGAGCAGCAACTAATTTGGCAGAAGCCAGGGGGCCGGGGGAAACAAACTGTGGAAGTGGCTCTTTATAGAAAGTGCAATAAAAGGGCTACGATCGGTGTTATTAGTACAATGGTGATGAAATGTATTGCGAGGAGCGGCTGCAGCGTTACAGTGTGTGCGTGCTGGCAACCTGTCTTGGTGCGATCCCTACCTTGCTGACACTGGTGACGGTTGGTGCGAAGAGCTCTGCACAGGCCGGCGTCCCCGACAACAATGGTGACGTCATCGGGACTCTTGCGGAGTTGGCGAGGGTCCGCTGTAGAAGAACGTGGTGGCGAACGTTCTGTGAGCAGGCAGCAGCGAGAAATAAGGCCGGCGACAGTGAGGGTTGCATCATTCATGTGAAGGTCTTTAAAAAAAAAAAGAGGACCTCCGACGTGCCAACGGGTCCGACGTGCTCCCGAACGTGCCCAAACGTGCTCATCTGAATGCAATGGAAACACGTTGGGTTGTTTCTAAGGCTGGTTGGCCTTACACCATAGCTAACAGTTATTCGAGAGAAGGAGTAACAGAGAACTCATCTAAGAGCGGGCCCATTTCCAAAATGTGTGTGGATCGCAACGAGGTTTATATTTTGATTCCGGAAGTGTCGGGGGAAGGAGCTTTCTATAGGAAATATCTACGAGGTTTGATGGTACCTGGGGACTCTGCGTTGAGGTTGCCATGGAGTGTGATTGAAGAGAATTATAACGCAGTAAGTTCTGATTATAGTTATAGTACTGCTTTAACGTTGTCGAGCAAGATTGTGATTTTTTTTAAAGCCTCAAGAGCCAGCAGGGAGGCGGCTGGACGACGCACCATCAATTTTAAAGAGCCACTGAGAAAGAAGATATTTTATAATGTGGCTCAAGAAAAAAAAAAAAAAAAAAATATACAATGTGATCCCAAGTTCTGCAAGAACATTTTTGATTTTGAAGTAGTACAATGGTGATGAAATGTATTGCGACAATGTTTTCAGTAATGTTCCTGGGAAATGCGCTAATTATCATAATTTGCATTTTTGTTATCTTGTGCAAGGTGGTTTTGGGCAGTTTTTGGCTGCTATCTGGTGGTGATACTCAATTCTGCTTTTACGTATGTGTGTGGATGCTGTCACAGTGATGGTGCTGTAAGTGTAATAACAAGTAGTGAGGCAAAAGTGTCTGCTTTAGCGGCAGTTTGATTGCAATGCTGGATATTGATGATTTTGGTTATTATGATACATGGCATTCTGAGGGCATATTGTGTTTGGGGATACAGTTCTCGGTGTTGAGGTGCCTAAAGAGGTGGTGTGTTTTTTTTCTTTGCCATTATTGGTGGCGTTGTGTGGCGCTAATGGGTGCGTCTATGAGAATTTCTGATGATTTGGCTATGTAATGAAATTGCAAAACGCAATGTGTTTATGCTTTGCACTGTATTAACCAATTATTCTTCCACAGGAAAACAACCATAAGGACTTTGAAAGCTTTATTATTGGACTCAAGTGTGGTGCTTAACCCTTGTTTATCATATTAAATGCTCAATTTTCCTGACTGGTGTGTTTGAGGGAATGTGTTTGGACAGTGATGTGACTCTGTGAGAGAGTGGAGGTGTGCAAATTGAAGGAGGGATGAGACTCCCGACACTTGTGGTGTCAAATTCTTGGGGGATGGAGAATCCCGACACTGTTGGTGTCAAATTCTTGGGGGATGGAGAATCCCGACACAAGTGTGGTGTCAAATTCTTGGGGGATGGAGAATCCCGACACTGTTGGTGTCAAATTCTTGGGGGATGGAGAATCCCGACACAAGTGTGGTGTCAAATTCTTGGGGGATGGAGAATCCCGACACTGTTGGTGTCAAATTCTTGAGGGATGGAGAATCCCGACACTGTTGGTGTCAAATTCTTGGGGGATGGAGAATCCCGACACAAGTGTGGTGTCAAATTCTTGGGGGATGGAGAATCCCGACACTGTTGGTGTCAAATTCTTGGGGGATGGAGAATCCCGACACTGTTGGTGTCAAATTCTTGGGGGATGGAGAATCCCGACACTGTGGGTGTCAAATTCTTGGGGGATGGAGAATCCCGACACAAGTGTGGTGTCAAATCTTTGGGAAATGGAGAATCACGACACTGCTGGTGTCAAATGATGGTAGGGACTTAGATTCCTGGCATTACCTTTAGGACGCCACGAGGTAGTGGTGTAGTGGAGAATAGTACGCTTTAGGCAGATAGTAGGGTAAACCCTGTAGATTGTGTTAACACATCTTGTGGTTGGTGAATGATGATGCAGGGTTATTGTTGTGTGGTAGGTGGTAATGGTTGTGAATGAGATTGCGGGCTGGTTCCCTTGTAGCGAGATCCATAAAAGGCCTGTTATGGTTCTAGTGATGGTTTTGGAACTGGGTTAGCTAATTGGCATGTACTCAAGGACTTGGTAGGGGATAGCTTTATGCTAGGAGCAGTTTGCTGGATGGAGGTTTAGAAGGATTGTTTTTATTTACTTACATGTAGTAACACTGTTCCTCCTGTTTCTTCCTTTGATTGCATAGTTATGTATGGGGGGAGATGTGTTGTGTTTTACCTATCCTGACCATGTGGCTATTCCCTGTATGTATGTGTCCCTGAGTCTGGAATGTTTGGAATGGAGTGTTCTGCTTGGAATGTTTGAATGTGAGTGCCTGTGTTCCTGGATTGCCAGTTGGAAACTTAAGCTTGGCACAGGGGGACCGGTGGATGCTTCTGACCTATGAACTTGTCCCATGTTATACCTAATGTACTTACCTGTGTTCCTGTGGACTTACTAAAGATATCTAAAACCAACAAGGCTTCAGAGTGGTCATTTATAACCCCAAACCCACAACTTAACATTGGCGACGAGGATCTTGGAAACTGAAGGGAGCAGGAACAATAAAGATTGGTACCAGGAGACAAAGGGGACAAGGAAGTTGCCCACCAGGAAGAAGCAGGAACAACGGAGGCATCCACCGGGCCCCCCCCCGGCCCCAATGGTGAGCATACCCTGCCCAATGTGACTGTGAGAGTAAGGACACCCGGAGGTGTGTTGGGGTAATGCTGTACATCTGGTTCTGCTTTCGCCTCATACAGCCCATTAAAGTAATGGAACAGGGGCCGTGTTGCTCCTACACATCCTTGGGCTAAAGAGCAGCAACTAATTTGGCAGAAGCCAGGGGGCCGGGGGAAACAAACTGTGGAAGTGGCTCTTTATAGAAAGTGCAATAAAAGGGCTACGATCGGTGTTATTAGTACAATGGTGATGAAATGTATTGCGAGGAGCGGCTGCAGCGTTACAGTGTGTGCGTGCTGGCAACCTGTCTTGGTGCGATCCCTACCTTGCTGACACTGGTGACGGTTGGTGCGAAGAGCTCTGCACAGGCCGGCGTCCCCGACAACAATGGTGACGTCATCGGGACTCTTGCGGAGTTGGCGAGGGTCCGCTGTAGAAGAACGTGGTGGCGAACGTTCTGTGAGCAGGCAGCAGCGAGAAATAAGGCCGGCGACAGTGAGGGTTGCATCATTCATGTGAAGGTCTTTAAAAAAAAAAAAAGAGGACCTCCGACGTGCCAACGGGTCCGACGTGCTCCCGAACGTGCCCAAACGTGCTCATCTGAATGCAATGGAAACACGTTGGGTTGTTTCTAAGGCTGGTTGGCCTTACACCATAGCTAACAGTTATTCGAGAGAAGGAGTAACAGAGAACTCATCTAAGAGCGGGCCCATTTCCAAAATGTGTGTGGATCGCAACGAGTTTTATATTTTGATTCCGGAAGTGTCGGGGGAAAGAGTTCTATAGGAAATATCTACGAGGTTTGATGGTACCTGGGGACTCTGCGTTGAGGTTGCCATGGAGTGTGATTGAAGAGAATTATAACGCAGTAAGTTCTGATTATAGTTATAGTACTGCTTTAACGTTGTCGAGCAAGATTGTGATTTTTTTTAAAGCCTCAAGAGCCAGCAGGGAGGCGGCTGGACGACGCACCATCAATTTTAAAGAGCCACTGAGAAAGAAGATATTTTATAATGTGGCTCAAGAAAAAAAAAAAAAAAAAATATACAATGTGATCCCAAGTTCTGCAAGAACATTTTTGATTTTGAAGTAGTACAATGGTGATGAAATGTATTGCGACAATGTTTTCAGTAATGTTCCTGGGAAATGCGCTAATTATCATAATTTGCATTTTTGTTATCTTGTGCAAGGTGGTTTTGGGCAGTTTTTGGCTGCTATCTGGTGGTGATACTCAATTCTGCTTTTACGTATGTGTGTGGATGCTGTCACAGTGATGGTGCTGTAAGTGTAATAACAAGTAGTGAGGCAAAAGTGTCTGCTTTAGCGGCAGTTTGATTGCAATGCTGGATATTGATGATTTTGGTTATTATGATACATGGCATTCTGAGGGCATATTGTGTTTGGGGATACAGTTCTCGGTGTTGAGGTGCCTAAAGAGGTGGTGTGTTTTTTTTCTTTGCCATTATTGGTGGCGTTGTGTGGCGCTAATGGGTGCGTCTATGAGAATTTCTGATGATTTGGCTATGTAATGAAATTGCAAAACGCAATGTGTTTATGCTTTGCACTGTATTAACCAATTATTCTTCCACAGGAAAACAACCATAAGGACTTTGAAAGCTTTATTATTGGACTCAAGTGTGGTGCTTAACCCTTGTTTATCATATTAAATGCTCAATTTTCCTGACTGGTGTGTTTGAGGGAATGTGTTTGGACAGTGATGTGACTCTGTGAGAGAGTGGAGGTGTGCAAATTGAAGGAGGGATGAGACTCCCGACACTTGTGGTGTCAAATTCTTGGGGGATGGAGAATCCCGACACTGTTGGTGTCAAATTCTTGGGGGATGGAGAATCCCGACACAAGTGTGGTGTCAAATTCTTGGGGGATGGAGAATCCCGACACTGTTGGTGTCAAATTCTTGGGGGATGGAGAATCCCGACACAAGTGTGGTGTCAAATTCTTGGGGGATGGAGAATCCCGACACTGTTGGTGTCAAATTCTTGGGGGATGGAGAATCCCGACACAAGTGTGGTGTCAAATTCTTGGGGGATGGAGAATCCCGACACTGTGGGTGTCAAATCTTTGGGAAATGGAGAATCACGACACTGCTGGTGTCAAATGATGGTAGGGACTTAGATTCCTGGCATTACCTTTAGGACGCCACGAGGTAGTGGTGTAGTGGAGAATAGTACGCTTTAGGCAGATAGTAGGGTAAACCCTGTAGATTGTGTTAACACATCTTGTGGTTGGTGAATGATGATGCAGGGTTATTGTTGTGTGGTAGGTGGTAATGGTTGTGAATGAGATTGCGGGCTGGTTCCCTTGTAGCGAGATCCATAAAAGGCCTGTTATGGTTCTAGTGATGGTTTTGGAACTGGGTTAGCTAATTGGCATGTACTCAAGGACTTGGTAGGGGATAGCTTTATGCTAGGAGCAGTTTGCTGGATGGAGGTTTAGAAGGATTGTTTTTATTTACTTACATGTAGTAACACTGTTCCTCCTGTTTCTTCCTTTGATTGCATAGTTATGTATGGGGGGAGATGTGTTGTGTTTTACCTATCCTGACCATGTGGCTATTCCCTGTATGTATGTGTCCCTGAGTCTGGAATGTTTGGAATGGAGTGTTCTGCTTGGAATGTTTGAATGTGAGTGCCTGTGTTCCTGGATTGCCAGTTGGAAACTTAAGCTTGGCACAGGGGGACCGGTGGATGCTTCTGACCTATGAACTTGTCCCATGTTATACCTAATGTACTTACCTGTGTTCCTGTGGACTTACTAAAGATATCTAAAACCAACAAGGCTTCAGAGTGGTCATTTATAACCCCAAACCCACAACTTAACAGAACTCGTTCGCCAAATCTGTCCAAGCTTGCCCAGAAAATCTGGATATGGGCACTCAGACGGAACATCTTCCTGTCATCACAACATGTTCCAGGGGAGCTCAATTCCCTAGCGGATGCCCTAAGCAGAGACTCCCTCCCAAAAGAACACGAATGGGTCCTCCACAGAGATATCGTAGAAGATCTCTTCTCTCAGTGGGGTTTCCCCACTATAGACCTATTCGCCACAAGCGAAAACAAACAATGCCCAGGATTTGCATCCAGGTTTCCCCAGCCAGACTCCCAACGGAACGCCCTGTGGATGAACTGGTCAGGGATGTTTGCGTACGCTTTTCCACCAACTCCTCATCAGGAAGGTGGTGTACAAGATGAACAAGGAATCGATGACGCTCATCCTAGTTGCTCCCATGTGGGCGAGACAACCATGGTTTCCACACCTACGCAGGATGGCGGTGTGCGAGCCCATCAAACTCCCAGCCTGGTACAACCTACTGTCCCAGCAACAAGGTCAAACAGTGCACCAGGAACCCAACTCAATGAACCTGGCAGCATGGCTCCTGAGGTCATAGAGTTTGGCCATCTCAATTTACCACAGAGGTGTATGGACATCCTAAAAGAATCCAGGAAACCAAACACAAGGCACTGTTACTTTGACAAGTGGAAAAGATTTGTTATTTGGTGCCAGAATAAACAAATCAACCCAGTTGATTGCACTCCTTCCAACGTTGTAACATACATGCTCCACCTGCTGGACGCAGGTTTGGTTTTTAACTCTCTGAAGGTACACCTGGCAGCCCTCTCGGCTTACACCACATCCCATAACAAAGTATCGTGGTGGAAAGTACCAGTAGTTAAAGCCTTCATGGAAGGAGTAAAGAGACTTCACCCTCCTATTTCGAACCCACCGCCAGGATGGGACCTCAATGCGGTGCTAGCTAAGCTCATGGGGCTCCCTTTCGAACCCATGCATAAAAGTAGTCTCAAACACCTGACTTATAAAACGGCCTTCTTAGTAGCCATTACCTCTATAAGAAGGGTCAGTGAAATTCAGGCTCTGTCAGTGCAGGATCCTTTCTTTACTATCCACAAGGACAAACTGGTTTTACGCACACACCCTAGGTTCTCACCTAAATTTATATCTAAGTTCCATGTAAACCAGTCCATCGAGCTTCCGGCTTTCTTCCAAAACCCGCAAAGCTCAGCTGAGGTGAAACTACACACCCTTGATGTGCGTAGGGCGGTCCTCTACTATGTAAATAAAACCAGACCGCTAAGGAAAACAGATCAACTGTTAGTCTCCGTAGCTACAGGCAGAGAGGGGGATCGCGTCTCTAAAGGCGCGATCTCGAAGTGGATCATCAACTGTATACAGCTGTGTTACTCTCTTTCTGAAAAGACTCTGCCTTTTACGCCAAGGGCCCATTCTACTAGAGGCATTGGGGCCACTCTGGCTTTCATTGCAAATGTTCCCCTCGACACCATTTGCAAAGCAGCTACTTGGAGCTCTATTCACACTTTTACTCAGCATTACTGCATTGACACTCATTCCAAGACAGATACACAAGTGGGACAAGCGGTTCTAAGACACCTGTTTGCTCATGACCCTTCTCACATCCCACCTCCTTCTTCTGGTACTGCTCGCTAATCTATGCACAGCATGTGATCTAAGCAGATTCCACAAGCCTCAGAAGGGATACATTACTCACCGTAATCGTATTTCTGATGCTTGTATCTGCTTAGATTCACATGCGACCCACCCTTCCTCCCCTCCGAGAGAAGGCGCATGATTGCTTGTAGTCTTACCTTTCTGTCTATCTGCTTGGATTATCTGTACTCGCGCTACTCCTCATGCTTCCTCATGTCAGACAAAATACAATCTGAGGATCCTAGACGCGTGAGGGATCTTGGGTACAGTGGACGTCACACTAGGGATAGTATTACTGGCACGCCTGTGTCGACGCCCATTTTCGAGTTTCAAAAAACAAACTAATACTCCGCAGCTTCCACTAGATGTCGGCCTATGCACAGCATGTGAATCTAAGCAGATACAAGCATCAGAAATACGATTACGGTGAGTAATGTATCCCATATACATGTTGGTATGTAACAGCAATCAATCAAGACTGCTCGCCTTGATTGGTTTAGTTTACACGCAAGTCACCCTCTCTGTACCAGTAGTTTTTTCACAACGCATGTGACATTACATAGTACTAAACACTATTGAACTTTTTCCTGCCGAAGTAGGAGTTTCATTAAAGTTCAGCTTGTAAGAGTTCCTTTAAACATTTCACCATTTCATTACTATAGTTCATTAACAACATTAAACTGAATGCTAGCAGTGCACTTCGCTTCCTTCATCTGTCAGCCGCCTGGATGTTACTTCTTGAGTTGATTCCAATGGATTACTTGAACCTGTTTCACTCTTGTATTCATCTAAGATCTTCCCTGTGCTGCTTCTGGAAATTCTTTCTTTACTAAGGAGGATTTATGAAATAGGATTAAAGGAACTAAATAAACAGCAACCTGCTTTGTTGGTATCTATATGAAAGGCGGTTTAGAATTTAGAAAAGAATTCCAAACTACGTCACCTCCAGCCTAGCCAATCGGTGCTGCTGAGCAGACCCTCCATCTTGCCCTGGGGAAACAAAAGCTTCCTGAAAGAACCATTAAGGAAGCATCACAAATACCCAAGCCGTCGCCACCCAGAACAAGACTTCTTTGCAATTACTAGCCTAAACCTTAGAAAGAATATTTTCTACAGGAACTGCAATGTGGGAACCTAACAGTGTAGTGTGGAACCCTGACAGAGCAAAGGTAATGTGGGACCCTGACCATCCTGTTGGAAGAAGTCGAAGCACTGCTACTAAAGGATGCCTTAGAAATCGTCCTGGCAAACCAGGTAAACCAGGGTATTTATTCAACGTACGTCCTTGTGCTGAAAAAAAGACCTAACAATGCACCCTGTCCTAGACCTGCTCCCTTCAAACACTGATGTCAAGCCACAAAGATTCTGCATGACAACGCTACAGGAAGTAATGTGGGGCTTATTTTTTTAATTTGCTCAGACAGGCGACTCCTTACAATCCCTATCAATTGTCCAGGTGAGTCACTTCATTAACTGAATTCCAAACATTGTCGCGGGTCACTGGATTTGGACGGATATTAAGCCCAAACCGTCCACAAGTAACTGCAAAAAAGAGGTGACTCCAGGACTCGGCGCCAGTGGAAAGGTAATAGATTGTTTTATTGCACAATCAAAAGGATTTTTTTGAAAAATTAGCCCTCTACTTAGTGATTACACGTTTGGCTCTCCTGAGCCTTGGACAGTTCCCCAAAACCACTATTCCTGCACAGCCGACGCGTTTGTATTAGAGCAGAAGGAATAGTGGTTTTGGGGATCTGTCCCAGTTACTACTCACCGGACAACAGTCATATGGACTGTATCTTTCCAATATCGGCCCTGATTTGATAAAGGCTCAGGCTAGCCGAAACATGTGTAATCACTAAGTAGAAGGCTCATTTTTCAAAAAAATTCTTTTGATTGTGCAATAAAACAATCGATTACTTTTCCACTGGCGCTGAGTCCTGGAGTCACCTTTTTCTTTGCAGCTACAGGAAGTAATCCCACTGCTAAAACAGGGCGAGTACATGACAGCCTTGTATATGAAAGATTCATATTTTCATATTTAAATGTTCCCAGCGCACAGGAGATTCTTGCGCTTCAAGTTAGCCAACCAACTCTTCCAATTCAAGCGGCATAGCCTCCGCTCCAATGGTATTCACCAAGGTACTAGCGGTAGTGGTAGCGCACCTGCGCACGGAGTGAATCCCAGTGTACCCTTATCTGGATGTCTGGCTGATAACAGGGGGATTCCTCCCAAATTTGCAAGCACAATACCCAGAGAACTATCAATCTTCTGTTCCAATTGGGATTCTCAATGAGAAAAATAGTCTTGTTCCAAGCAAAACAAAACAGTTCTTAGGAGCTGTCATTAAAACAGAAGAGGGCCTAGTCTTTCCGTCAAACGAAAGAGTGCAAAACATACTGCTGCAAATACCTCCGTATCTAGCCGGTCGCCAAATAACTGTACGCAAAGCAATGCGCTTGATCAGGATGATCATGCATTTACCTGGTTCCACACGCACAGCAAGAGTGGTTAGCGAAACAGAGGTCTCAGGGATGCGGTCAGTGGGACGATCTAGTGGTAGTTTCGCCAACCCTAGTTTGTGCTACGCTGGTGGACAAAGCAAAACCTGTTAAAGTGACAACCTTTTCGCAACCCTACAGTGCAAGCAGTTGTCACAACAGACACATCACTCACTGGGTGGAGATCCCATTCCCTTCACCACATAGTGAATGGCCTGTGGACACCGATCACAGCCCAAAAATCACATAACTTTTGGAACTGCTAGCAGTACTCAAGGCCCTACAAGCTTTCCAGGTGAACCTGTTGGGTGACAGTACAAGTCCTCAAAGTCAGCACCACTGTCATGTTTTACAGAAACTGCTGGGGGGGGCACACACTCAGTCTGTCCAGGCTAGCACAAAAAATGTGGAAGTGGGCATTCATGCGGGGCATGTTCCTAATGTCGCAAGATGTTCCAGGGGTGCTCAATTCTTTGGCAGACTCATTAAGCAGATATCCTCTCCCTGAAGAGCACGAGTGGCAGCTCGACAAAAACATCTTCTACGTAGTCTTCTCACTATGGGCCTATCCCCCTTTAGACTTGTTCGGCCCAAGTCAAATGCCCGGACTTCCGATTCAGGTTTCCCCAACTCGGATCCAAGGGGAACAGCCTGTGGATGAAGTAGTCGGGGAAATTTGCCTACGCTTTTCCCCCTACAACGCTACTGAGCAGGTTGGTGAACAAAATGCACCAGGAACAAGTGACACTAATCCTAGTTGCTCCTGTGTGTGACAAACTTGGTTTCCGCATCTGTGCAAATTGGCGATGTGCGAACCATTCAAATTCCTGTGCCCCTACAACATGCTCACAGCACGGGGGGGACAACAGTCCACCCGCAGTCTATGAACTTGGCAGCTTGGCTCCTGAAGTTCTAGAGTTTGGCCATTTAAAACTACTTCAAAGGGGTATGAAAATCCCCTAGGAGGCACGCAAACCAATCGCACTACATTGTTATTTTAACAAATGAAGATTTGTAATATGGTTCCAGTAAAAAAAAAAGTAAACCCGATTTTATGTACTCCTTCACATATTCTTCATTACATGCTGCACTTCGACTACGGGCTAGTATTTAACTAATATTTAATCAATGTTCACCTAGCAGCTCTATCCGCGTACACCACTTCTCAAAGCAAGGTGTCCTGGTGGAAAGTCCCTGTCATTAAGGCATTCATGGAAGGAGTAAAATGACTTTACCCCCCATTGCAAACCCACCTCCAGGGTGGGGCCTAAATGGGGTACTCTCAAGGCTCATAGGACCCCCCTTTGAGTCTATGCACAAATCCACTCTTGCATATAAAACTGCTTTTCTGGTGGCTATGACCTCCATAAGAGGAGTCGGTGAACTACAAGCTTTGTCAGTGCTAGATCCTTTTTTCTTATCCACAAGACAAGTTGGTTAGAAGAACACACCCTAGGGTTTCGCCTAAATTCATATCTAAGTTCTATGTCAACCAGTCTTTCAACCCCCTGAAAACTCAGCTGAGAATAAAGTCCATACAATAGATGTAAGGAGGGTGGTTCTTTACTATCTAAATTGGACACAACCGCTACAAAAAACAAACTGTCTCTGTATTACCTGGTAGGGAAGTGGATCACATTTCAAAGACCGCCATCTCCAGATGGATAGTGAAATGCATACAACTCTGCTACTCTATCAAACAAAACTCTGCCTTTCACACCAAGTGCTCCCTCTGCCAGAGGTAAAGGCGCTACTTTGGCATTTATTGCAAACATCCCTCTGGACACCATTTGCAAAGCAGCTACATGGAGCTCCATACATACTTTTACTCAGCACTACTACATTGACACACATTCTAAAGCAGATCCGCAGGTGGGACAAGCGGTAGTAAAACATCTATTTGCAGCTGTACCTTCTCACAACCCACCACCTTCTCCAGACACTATTCGCTAATCTGTGCATAGCATGTGATCTAAGCAGATCCACAAGCCTCAGAAGGAATACATTACTCACCATAATCTTATTTCTGATTTGATTCACATGCGCCCACCCTTCCCCTCAAGTGGTGTTGAAGGTGCATAGATGTTGTCTCTCTATCTACTCTTATTTGCTTTAGTACACCTGTACTTGCGCTACACTTCATGCTGCCTCATGTCAGAAACAAAATCTGAGGGACCTCGACGTGTGAAGCACCATGGGTAGAGTGAACATCACACTAGGGATAGTATTACTGACACGCTCTGTAAAAGTCTTTTCGATTTTCGAAAACAATGTAATACTCTGCAGCTACCACTGGATGCCGGCCTATGCATAGCATGTGAATCTAAGCATATGCAAGCATCAGTAATCCGATTACGGTGAGTTATGTATCCCATGTTTTCAATATTTCATTAGTAATTTCTTTTTTGTTAAAATCACTGCATACCAAACTTTGGTAATTCGATTCCATCGCTTTTTGATCGGCTGATTTTAAAAGCCTGTATCTGAAAGATGGGAATATAATTTCACCTACCTGTTATATTGTTCAACACCTCCACAAGAATGACACCTGCCCTTTGTCCGAATAAGCTTCGACTTTTGGACACAAAGCACCATACATCATAGGAATTGAACTTGCGGGTATCATTCTTGTGAACTGGTTACATTTTACTGCATCACTTATTACCTTTTTTTGTTGTTGGTTATTGAATGCATTTCTAAGAACCTAAAGGTGACCTTTATAGGTTTATATCAGTGTTGTGATATTAACACCTGATCATATAATTTCCTAGTGTGTTTTCGGCCTAGAATAAATATATTTTTGTACTACCTGCCTAAACGTAATTACTGTGTGCTTCACTGTGTGTACTCCTCTTGGACCCCTGACCCCACTCACCCTTTTCTGAGACTAAGCCTTGGCCACTCGCCATGCTTACCTTGATTGGGTTTGGCTAACCTACGAGTTCCCCTGTTAACTAGAACTAGGGTGGCCTCTTAATGTCTGTCCACCAGGTTAGATTCTAGCAATTCATCTTAATACTGAAGGTAATCCTTGCTGTGGGAAAGTAGATGTTCCCAGATTGTGCTTTTGTTTAGTTTAATTTATAATGCGCACCAGACCCAAAGGTATCGGGGCGCAACAGTACAGATAATGCGAAGCTTGATTAACAGGTTACATAATTATACAGTGTATACACAGGTACAGTAATTGAAATTTAGTGCATGATGAGGCAAAGCAAAGTACATATATATAAAATATGCAGTAAATATACAGCAGTGGTGCCGGAGTATGATCCCGGCTAATGGATACATAGGAGTAGGCAATTAGATGGCTGTTCAAACTCAAAATAATGGTTAGATTCATACATAAACTTTATAACAAGATCTCCTTGTTACCAGGGTCAGTTCCCCTTCCCCAGGATTAAATTAGAATTTTCACAACTCAAAATTTCAGTCAAAAGTTATTTGCAAGAATCCAGTTCTGCTTCAAAGGCAATACAAAGTTCCTCTCAATACAAGAGTATCTCAAATGGCATTTGGATTGTCCCACACGGTTCATAACTTTACAAAATAATGTTTTCCACAAACTCTTTGTCAAACCATAAAGTCTTTGTCTTCACACTTCGGGTAAAGAATTCAATATAACTTCCTCCTTGAAAAATACAACTTCTTCACCTTCTTTTTAAAGAAAGTCTTTGTCCGGATGGTTTTACCCCAGTTCATCAGATACATTATTGGCCTTGCCACTTTCTTACCACCATAACCTTTCGCCACAACATGGTACTTCAATATCTTCTCCCTGGTCCACTAACCTGCCAGGACTGCCACTAACAATCCCTTTCCTTGTATACTCGCCTACCAGGATCAAAACTACTATCACTACTACAACTACTCTGTGATGAGGCTTGCTTCAAGCTTTAAAGTCTTTCACCAACACTGAAATTCACAACTTCTTTCATAAGGATACAATACACATGGATGCAGTTTGTTCCCCTGGTATGTTTGCCAATTGCACAGCACGTTAGGTTCCTGCCCCCCTTGTGGCTTTCTCCAAAGGGGCATCTCTTCTGCCACTTTTGGTTTTCTATTACCATATCAGATAACTGCCAATATGGCTTATTTCCAGTACCCCCCTAAGGGAAACAAGTTCCCCTTGTTTCTATGATTGCCCCCCTCTAGCTTGGGCAATACTGGTCATTTTGCCTTTCAGATAATCTTTTTGATATACTGCCAGGGAAAGGTTTCCTCGTTTATTTACAATTGTCTTTCTTTGGTTTAGGCAATGCTGGGAATCTTTTTCAACTATTACCCCCTTTTTACTTTGGTAATGATGGTTAAACACTTGATTACATACTGCCCCTACTTTACTTTGGCAATTGTGGTTGTAATTTAGCTCAAAAATTCCCCCCCCTTTACTTTGGCAAAGGTTTTCCACTCCTCTCCCTTTCAATGAGCATATTAGGCCACACATACTTAAATTCATTTGTGTGGTATTCAAAATGATCGTTAGCAGCCAACTTTGTGAAGTGGCTCCCATTGTCTGGTACCAAAGCAGAACTTGTTCAGATCATGCGGATTCTAGGAATTGTGCCCTTCCTGGGTTAGGGGGGGGGAGCTAGGTTTAGGGGTGATGCTGGTACAGGCCCTAGCAAAAGCAGTCATGCAGGCTCCCTTGTGGAGGATACCACCTCTACCCCTGTAGCCAGTTCGGGTGCAAGTATTTTAGAATTGTATTTAGAAAAGGAGAAACGTGGGCTCAGTAATTTGGGGCTCACTTACACGTTTGTTGTACTTGAGGCTCACCTCCCCCACCTAACGCGGCTGAAGAAGGGACACTCCGTCTTGAATTGGCAAAAAGAGAAGTCACCATTTTGGGTCAATGGTGACGCTTCCTGGAAGTAAAAACTGCACAAAAGTATGTCTGATAAAACCACTGCCACCAGCCATTCAGATTAGCTTGTCATTGTTGGCAAAAAGGTTACAGGAGCAGTGAGAAAGGGTAACCCCTCATCACTCCACATAAGGTAGGGTGTACTGATCTTGTAATGTAAACGATAGGAGAGATACAAATATCCCCCTATAACAGAAAATAAAAAGGGAAGCCCAAAGGGTTCCCAGCAACACTGCAGAGAGTGCTGTGTGCTGCAAATTCAGACTGATGCCATAAAACCTGGAGGAAAGCATTTCTCCAAGAAAAAGGTATAACATGAAATACAAAAGTATCCCAAAGATAGGGTAAAAGAATGAGCAAGTGTGGAAAAAAGGCTCTCACTCACTCAGGGGAACAGATCAAAAATCCAATTGTCAAGCAAAAAGTGCTGCAGGGCTCGCATGTGGAGGAGATTGTGCATGAAAATTGATAATCTACCTAACTCTACACTATTTGTGTGCTCTGCACGTACTCTGTGCACGAGTCTGCAAGATGTTTATAACTCCTATGATAAGGCTGTAATGACTACTGAAATGTTCTGGCAACTTATTTTACCTAGCTGAAGCACTTTTCACATAATAGCAACCAAGAGTATGGCAATATATAGGTAATTTGTTTTCAAATCATTTTTAGAAGCTACCCACGTCTGACATTAATTGAAATGATTATGCATGTTTTTATTGACTATTTTGTATATTGACTATAATTGATACACATTCTTATTCACTATTTCATAAAGAATATATTGGGTGGACCGAAACTGAGATTGGATTAGCAGGAGCTAAAATCAGCTCCTGGGTTTCCAGCGACCAGGATCTTTCGCTGGAGAACAAGGAGCTAGTGCATAGCGTTCCACAAATCTAACTTCACATAAGATGCAAAGTTATCATTTTGTTCCTCATTTATGGCCCGTCATGCGTTTTAATGTCATATAAATGTGTCCTAATGTTTATTTAGTTTGTTCCAAATGGAGTTAAATTCAGATCAGTGTTTGTTCTGCATTAGTTGGCCTGGGAGACAACAGTGACTCCCTTCAGCTGTTGGTGTCAAACTAACCAGGCTCTTAGGCTACAAGCAGGAGCTAAATAGCTCCCAGCTTGCCTTGGTTTCGAACCCTGTTGTCTCTTGTGAAATAATATATCATTATATGCTGACGATAGTCTTTTTGACACTTTAGCACTCATTGAGTTCGATTGCAGTGCAAATGAAAACTATAGAGCACGTCCCTAGCTTTTCTGGTTATAAAATAAAAATGTTTTAATGTGAAGCACTCCTTGTTTCAAATGCTGCGATGAAAGCAGACTGTTTTCAATTCCATTGGTAGCTAAAGGACTTGAATCCTTAGTTATTTGTGCAATTGTTTGGACCAATTTTCTAATGTCCAACCAAGGGCTTCACAAAACCATACATATGAAGCAGTACATAAGCTCCGCTCCTCGTATAAGGCTGTACCACCTGAGAATGAGGTAGCATGGACAGAGCAGCCAGACCTATCTTAGGGTGTGTATGTAAATGTATATATTTATTTGTATGCTTGTATAGTGCCGTAAGCCTGCAGGCATCAGGGCGATTCACATAAATCATACAAGTCACAAATAAAACGACGGACACAGCACAGAAAATTAACATATATGTCAAAACAGGTGGTTAACCACACAGAATATAGGGGATTGAAAAATGCCGACTGCTACAGTACAGTAAAACAAGGCGAAGGTAGGAAAACAATTATGAAGCTAAAATGTGACATTTTGATGCTTAATTCAATACAATTCCAAGATTTAGTGGAGGAGCATGCATGCTGTGGGATTACACATGTTTAGATACAGAGGTAGGCTGCTAGACCCACATCCCACAATAATAGTCGGTATTGACGCTGTGACACCATCCTTCAATTCAAATTCTCCGAAGAACCTTTAAGTCTTGCATGCTTACACGATTAGGACCCAATATGGAATCGAGCCAAACCAAAATTTAGTTTTTCCAGGTCTCCCTGGATTCGAACTGGCTTGGCGTGGCAAAATTCTTAAATTATGAAATTCCTGGCATCCATAGTAAATCTCCTAAGACTAGAGTTCGTACTAGCTGTTTGGAATTCCTTTGTCGAATGTCCCTGGCAAAAGTCAAAGCGGGAATAGATGGTGCCTTAGTAGGCGGCGTGGTAGCTCCTCGTGAGACATTAGCCCCCGCTTCCTGGAACGGGGCTGGCGCTCATCGCCAGGTAGGGAGCACCTGGATCACACACCACTGTGTGAACTGTTTGACACCCAGAAGGCAGACCACTCTCTCAATTTCGGGAGGATTCAGCTTCTACGTGGTGGGCAGGGATATGGAAGGCGTATTAGAGCCTACAATGGCCACCCATCTCTGGAAATCCCGAATGTTAGAGCAGACCTCAAAGTCCCGCGCAAACTGCTCTTTAAGGAATAGCCAAGTTTCTGAAGGCTGAGAAGCCACCATCGCCTTGACCGCAGTAGGCACTGCATTGTGCCCCCATTGTCTTCGACTGCAATGGCTTAGAGGGGGACTCTTTTCAAAATATATCCCTCAAGATAATCTGCTTCTTTGGTCTGATCAACCCACCCACCCCAACACCCTCCCCCCCCCATTTAACGCTCCAATGTTAGTTTGGGAGTTAATTCTCGTAGGCTGCTGGGGTATTAAAGTTCAGCAGCATTGGTTTTGCCAAATGCATCATTCTGGATCTCCTTGCCAAAATGCAGGAGATTAGCGCAAGCAAGCTGTTCTTGCTGCAACTTTAATCTGCGTTTTGGCGCTGAGCGTAAATACATCCATTATGCGGTTGTTATTCCTGAGAGGTGTCACTGGTGATGGTTGTGTATGAGTTTCCTCCCTACTTGGGGCGGCCGTCGGGTCTGTGTCTATATTCGTACCTGACCCAGCCTGCATCCTCATCACAGGCATAATTTAAGAGAAAAAGTGAGTGGACAGCAAGCTTTCTCAACACCTGAAACCTAACATGGTTAAGCAGACACCTACAAAATAACCCAGCTGGCAAGCCCTGCTAGCAAGCAGAAGTCGCTTACCCGTAGGTGTAATGAAATGCAGTGAAAGCACTATCATAAAAATCTGGGTGGTGCTACGAGGGGGATGCAAGCGTCTGTGTTCCCTCCCCCAAAATCAGAACGGCCCGTCGCTAGCCATCAAAGCGCGGCGGCGAGGGGAGACTGCGATGTCGGTGGTTAGCTGGAAGTGGGCTGAAACAGGGTCTGGAGGCTGCAGAGCATGTAAATATTGCAGCAACGTTGTTGGTGCCGCTGTAGACCTCGCGGTTCGGCTCCATGCATAGCTGCGGTCCTCACTCCCAACTTCACTGCTCTGACTGCTCCAGCCTCTGATCCCCCAACATGGAGATCAGAGTAAAGCACCCTACATGGACCAAGGCACGTCAAGCCGCACCACCTAACACAGCCGCCTCCAAGTTGTGCCTCAAAATCTCCAGCTTGCCATGAAGGGAGACAGGGGTAGGGCTTCAGAAGGAATCCAACAGGTGCCTATATATATTTCATTTATAACCTGCTTATTAATACCTGATGCGTTACTAAGCACGAGACTGGAATTCGAACCATTGTTGCTATGCGTTGTCTGTCTTCCAAGTAAAACGTGTTGCCCTGAGCTGTCCTCCCGGTAGAGAGGGCTGTAGAATCATTACAAAGAAATTGTAGCAAACACTATGTATTGTAAAAAATACAAGTAGGCCAATATTAATCTTGGGTAAATACTTTCTATCACATTACATATAAATACAGTTAATTTGTTTTAGTACAAAACGTTAAACACATTTGTTAAACCAGTACAATCTATTACATATACATGAAACATAAAACCTACATATACCTAAAAGTATACCTAGAGTTATTATCAATTTTGTTTTCCACACAGGAATTTAAAAGACTGATCTGATTCAACACTTATACAGACAATTCGTTTTGGCGGTCCCCGATTCCAGGGCACTCACAGCATTTAACCATACTCTATACAGTTTCAACTGCAATGCTCTATTTTCAGTGTTGATGCGCCTCAGCCAGAATTGCTTACTCAGAATAGTATCTAATTCATGCACGTAATCTCCCAGAAATCTTATGTAGGTGGCACCAGGATGAGGGCATTCAGTCAATACGTGCTTAGCAGTTTCGATTATCGAGCGATTATTGCAAATCCAACAAAATGTCTGTTTTCAAGTTATTGCTATGTCCCAACACAGAAAGGACAGGTAGGCAATTTTGGCGCAATAATAAAATGAAACGTCAAAGGTTTTTAGGGGGACATATAGTTAGAGAGGCCTTAAATAATTATACAAGATCTCTGTTACAGATGCATAGCTTTTCAGGGTATTAAGATGCCCAAAGTTTTCCCCAATCCAATAAGTCGATTTTCCTGCCTACTGCTCTTCAGTTCTTTTAAGGAGAGCTCCCAATTAGGGTACCATCGAAGTACATCAAAAGATCTAATCACCTTTGATTCAAACTGTCATCACCACTTTCTCACTGTCCCCCAGAATTATTAAATGGAGGAAATGAGAATGAGGGTCCAGTTTATACTGTAGATGGAGAGAAATATTTCTTCTGGACCATCACAAGTAAGGAGGGAAACCCCAGCTCTATATGGATTATTGCCATGGGGATGCTACAAAAGAGCCCCAAGAGCTTTACACCAGCAGTTCCATTCTGTTAATGACAGCCAATTGTTATCAATGGAAACCGTACTTTCCAGGTTATAAGTCATGGCTGGTACTAGACACTGTTTATCAAGCCTTTTGGCACCCCCTGTCCTTTTGACAAAGCTATTGATTGCTGCTGTCATTTGGGCGGCCTTCCTAATGCGTGCTTCCCTGCAGGTCGAGTATTCGGGGTTTCACGTGCAGTTGGTACTCATTGACATACTCTGACTTTATTCATCAGCTGGGGCCGTGGAGGGCACTTTGCAGAAAACAGCATAATTTTAGTCTTGAGTACATTTATTTTCAGGTAGTTCAACTCTGCTTATGCCCACAACGCCTTTGCTGTGTGGCTTAAACCTGAAAGTGTGATCCAACAAAACCAGGTCATCAGCATAGGTGATGACATGACCATGTTTGCCACCCAGCCTGGGAGGACAGCTAGCAATCTAAGCCAGTATCCCTGGCAGGTCCGCCAGCTAGAGGTTGAAATGAAAAGGATCCAATGTGCACCCCTGTTTGTCCCCCCCTGTTGACCGAGAAGGGGGCAGTCGGGGCTCCTTCGCCATCCAACGTCAATTTTACTGTGGTGTTTGAGTGGAGGAGATTGATGTATTAAAGCAATTCGCCAGGGCAACCCAACAGCTCCAACTTGTCCCAGAGTCTCTTCCGATCTATGGTATCGACACAGAACTAAATGCCACAAACAAATCATAGAGGCTCAGTGCTCCAGGTAGCCGCGTTCTCTCCGTCAGATGCTCCATGAGCCTAAGGCAATTGAGTTGTAGAATAACCAGTTCTAAAGCCACACTGAAACCTGTCCAATACTCCTGCCCACTCAGCCAACATTTGTTATTTTAGCAGCATGGAAGAGATCTTTCCTGTGCAGTCCAGCATCGATAGTATACAGTAACTGCTCTGGGAGAGCCGGGAAGCCTTCTTATATACAGGCATCAAGATGGCCCTGCACCATGAGGTTGGTACCTTCCCTTCTGCAAGATTTAGTCAAATATTTTCAGCAGGGAAGTCCAGAAATTCATGTTTTGTTTGAGGACTATATTGGCAAGGCCGTTGGGTATAGGTGCCTTTGACGGCTTAAGTCTAGCTATCATCATCTTTACAGTCTCTTCCTCTACTGTAAATTGAAAGGCCGCAATTAATCTATAGGGTGTAGTATTCCTTCACACACCCAGATTTAAGGTCTGTGCAAGATGGTTCTTCCCGGTTTCTTCATTAATGGGATTAAGAATCTTCGTTGGTCTTTTCCCCCTTGGACTTCCCCAGTAAAGACTATAGTTGGCTAGTTTTAACAGGCTTCAGGGCTTTGACCATTATCTGGCTACATTTGTGATATTGATGCTTACGCCAGACTTTAACCCAATTCCTGTAAGCATTCTTTCCTAAGTTGTTTTAAGGCACCCAACTGATTCAGACCCCCGTTTAGCACATGTCGTTCCTGCTTCATTAGACTTTTCTGATCTCTAATTTCCTTATCAACGGTCCCGTTTACTATCTAGGTTGATGTTGGCACTTGTTTGCTGGCACCGTTATGTAGAACGGATGTAAACCATCGCTCAAATTCGCCCATTTCCATTGACAAATATGAACTTAGGTTAATCATAACAAAAGCCTTGGAATCCTTCCTCAGCATTTAATGTAGACCATCGGATCAGACTACCCTCACGGTTCACCTCCATCACCTAGTTTGTCCATGCTGGTTCTGGGGAATCACTCCCCAGTTTAAGAACTACTGTGGCGTGATCGCTCCAGTCTTTCCCAGTGACCTCAAGGGAGCAAGCCCGGGGATGCAAATTAGAAGTGGCAAAGAAATAGTCCACAGTAGCACAAAAACCAGTGCTCCATGTACGCCCCCTGGCTTTTCCCCCCTCAACTCCTCTATTTAACATGTAAAGCTCCCAAACAGCCACTAATTACTTAGTCATTCCTGCACCATTAGATGCACACTGTAGCATACTTCACTCACTCCACCAATTTTCGCAACCATTTTATTGCAGGTGTTATGAGCATTCAGGTATCCTCCTACGATGACCAAGTCCTCCCCATCACCAATCGCCCAGTCACAGATCAGGTCCTGCATCACTACACGAATAGCAGAGTTGTGATTTTGACCAGGAGGATCATATGTTACTGAGGGCCGGCCTCCTTGTCACGTGTTTAGGCAGTTCCATTTCAAATGCTAATGCATGTTCCGTCTCTGCAGTCCATATTCTACGGGAGTTCTAATCATGAGAAACTCCTACGATTAAACCCCCGAAAGGTCTGCACCTCCCACCCTTCATTTCTTTAATCTGGTAGATAGTGACGCTGTTTTAATGTAGGTCAAAGGGCAACCAGGTTTCTTGCTATAAAAATATGTGGTAAAAATGTGGTTAACTAGGACGGAGGAGTCAAAGCCAGCATGTAACTGGGACAAACCTCTCGTGTTCCAAGTCATAATTTGTGCGGCTCAATTATGTCGAGCCAATGCAGCAGGGAGCGAAACCGCCAACCATTGTAGAGTAGTCTGGATATCTGCCAGTTGAACAGTGGCCGGCTTGTTATTTATACAGGAGGGCATCTGTCTCAGTCTTCGGCATATTTGCGTTGTATATGAGCAGGGTTGCATCCTCTGTCCTCCAGGGGTCCACTTCAATGCCCTCTTTGTGTAGCAAT
Organism: Ambystoma mexicanum; assembly: GCF_040938575.1. Taxonomy (NCBI): domain Eukaryota; kingdom Metazoa; phylum Chordata; class Amphibia; order Caudata; family Ambystomatidae; genus Ambystoma; species Ambystoma mexicanum. The sequence goes on along the minus strand of NC_090939.1, from coordinate 59,615,793 downwards.
GCCTTAGTTATGTAGCATAAGTACTGTTCCGGGGTTCTTACAGTACACCCTAGTAACATTAGGATTCAAACATGTTCGATGTTGGAACAATTCAAAATCTTCTGATTCCAGTAACCTAAGCTGTGGTATTGTGCAATAATTTCAGAAAGGCAGTTAGAAGGATCCAGGCTTTACAGGACTTTTCAAACATTTTATCAGGATTTTCTCTTCCATTGGAGGAATCTGCTCTTTAGGCTTAATCCGGCATGTCTGAGGATTCAGTGCCTTGGCATTCTTCCATGTTACTGACTGGAATGGCTTCCCCAGGACCATAGGTGCCTTTAGCCAACCGATCAGGTTGCTACCTCTTCAGTGGTCTTTTCTTGTTACAGCTTTTTCCCTGGCATGCTTACAACCAGCCTTTTGGTGCTTGCTGGTATTATTAGCTTGGGTCTGGAATGTCTTCTTTTGTGATTGCTTTGCGTGCAAGCCTCTTGTCTACGAGAATAGAAAGAACTCCTCGTCTGTAGCTGGGACCATGTTGACTGTACTGGCAGGCAGTGTTTGCTGTCTCAGCCTGATCAGTCTACCAGGATGTCGTCGCCACCGTCCGACTGGGTTTTCTGCTCACTCATGACCGGTGTGCACAAGTCCATTTTGGATGTTCTGGCAATGGGTTGTACGCACTCACTCTGCCACAGTGTTTCAATAAAATTCTAAGTGCAAACTGCACTGCCGCTAATGAAGAAAGAATTTCCGTCAGTTCCGCTTCATTCAAATCAGCGTGCTTGTACTGCAGGTATGGCAAAGAGTGCATCATGGGGGATGTCGATAAACGTTCAGTGCTCTTGAGTTCAGCAAACCTGGCCTCACTAAGGACCCGAGCTTCGACAGCAATGACGCAATGTGTCTCCACAGTAGTACTTTCTACCAGATCCAACCCGACATACAAAAGTGAGTTATTGTCTGTCATCTGTGTACAAGATATCACTAATAGTTGCCCCCGACTCCGTGCTTGACCGCTTGGTAGAAAGACATAATTTTACCAGTTTGTTTACTAGAACCTAAAGCTTGCGAGGTGCTACTTTGAGCGGTTTAGTCAATTTTGCCCCTCTGATTAGCAGACATTTTTGTTTTACTTGTCATATAATAATGCCTCCACCACTCCACCGAGCCGCAGCCAGCAAAGACAGCACTCGCCGTACAGCACTCATTCAGAACTGCATGCGCGCACCAACTGCGCATGGCCCACAGTTTATAGTCACTTCCTGTTGAGGGGGCGGGATTACAGGAGTCAGCCAATGGATTGAATGAGTTGCGTGCTCAGCTCCAATATGCATTCTGTTAGTTCTGGGTATGTTGAAAAGCAGTCAGACAGCGTGGGTAGAAGTCACAGGGGGACAGCGAAGACCACACTCGCCGAACAGCACTCGCTCCGAACCGTATATAAATACTATTATAAAAAACTCAATACTTAAGGGATACAACCCAATGTATAACCTTATTAAGAATACAATAAGTAGCCAAGGTAAGTCAAACCTATTACACATTCAGAATGCAATCAGCTATTCGTGTGGAGTAAAACTAGGTTATATATACTGAATACAATCCGTATTTCAAGGTTAGTAGACCCTGTCAGTCATGCAGTGACTCGTTTATGAAATCGCAGAACAAACCAACTCTGTTACAAGTATTCCTTGCCACCTTACTGTTAGAACTCAGTTCAGAGTTATTTAATCAACTTGTATACTTTCTGTGGGGGGCCGTAAGCAACACTGTGACAAGTATTCACATACACCAACTATTTTAGAATGCACTAGGCAAATCGGGGCAGTAAAAACCCATTACACTTTGGAGAAAGAAAGCAGTGGTTCAAGTGTAAGTAATGGACCCTGTGACTATTGTTACGCTCACCTGGTATCCACGGGAACGTCACTCAGCCCTGGTTGGATGATTTGCACTCTCAAACCCTCTCCAGGCCCCTTAGTAAGGCCTCTGATGGGTTGTTAAAGATGGGTCTGCAATATAGGGGAGCTGGATTCAATACCAGATTGTCTTTATTTTCCCACCTCCCTTGGCCTCAACTCCTTCCTCCCCCTTAGACCTTCTCCTCACCTTAATATTGTAAAAGGTGGATTCTCCGTCCTGCTGCTCGTGGCAGGGGCGCATAGATGTGGGTGGCGAACAGCGACCAAGTTACTTCACTGGTGCAAGCCCCCCTGTGGGAATCCAGGCCTGCTGCGACTCCATAGGTTTGCTGCTTTACAGTCTTTATATGCAGTTCTTATGTTCCTCTTAGTTCGAAGAATAATGTCTTGCTTCTTTCCTTTTAGGCATGGAAAGGTATTTTGGTGTTGTCATGCAGTTTGAAGATGAGCATGGGCCGTTAGGCGAAAGCGCAGTGTGCGTGATGCTGTCCGGTGAGTAATGTGCGGCGCTGTTTCGCCTTTTAAATTGCTAACCTGTGTCTTTTCTCTTCTTGCAGGTTGCCAAGTTCCTCGCCGAGCGCCATAATGTTCCAGCAATGATACTAACCTGGAGAGGACTACCCAGGTAAGAATTGTGTGGCTTTCTTCATTCGGGAGGAAACGTGAGTAAACGCTTACTAATGCTGTCTTTCTTTCTCCTCTTTCCAGGTTATGGTATTCCAGAATGCATGCAGTGCCGGATGATGGAGTTCGTACCTTCAGGTGAGTGGAACTGAAGTCGTCGATGGATTGAAGACAGGATACTGTTCCAGGTAAGTTTCGTAGTGTTCTTTTCTCTCTGCAGTTCCTTGGTTTCAGGTAAACTGGCATCAAAGAACTGGACACGGTGAGCGTTAAGCTACGCAAAGCATGTTCTGCTGTTTAGGTGTGGTTTATGGTTTAAATAGTCTCGGGTAAAGTCGTCCAGGTAAAATAGTCCCAGGCCTGCCACACCCAAAAGACTAGACTGCATAGCTCAGTTCCTTGTAACTGAGCTATGTGTGTGCCTCCGTGTTGGCTGAACCTCCCCCCCCCCCCCAAGTTAAATAGTCCCATTCTAATGTTGGTCTTCATGATGGTTGAGCCTGGCGCCAAAGGCGCTAGGACTGACTCCAAGAGTCTTGGATGAGGTTTTAAGGCCTTTGACCTGGCCCTAACTGTAAGGCTGGCTTGCCAGTGAGGGCCAGGGGCAAGGGTCACAACACTATTTTGGAAATGCTCTAAGCAGATTCAGGGGTGGCACAACCCAGTGTTACACATATACATTTCTGAAAAGTGGACTACAAATTCATGGAACAGTATGAACCTACAACTACATTCAGGATGACCTTAAGTTATAATAGGTGAGTAAAATCTAATGTTGTAATAAACTATTAGTTGCTTTTCTGATCAGAAGGACTTGCAACACAAAACAGTTCACTCTATCAAAAAACATCCACTTTTCCAAACGCCGTAACCTCAACTAATCTTACACTCACACTCCAAATCTACCTTTACCTCCAAAAGAAATCCCAAAAATCAAAACAAAACCCCTTAGATCAAGGAAACCACTCCTTTTCTACCCATAGTTCCCCTCTTGCCTTAAACCCCTAACAGTGTACTAGTGTGAACCTGAGGTGCTCTCCGATGTGGTGCTTCATCAAATAGTTCTGCACTGCTAGGCTGTGGCACCACGTCTCTGGGGAGTAGACGCACCTTTAACCAATATGGCGTCGGCATAGCTCCTTTTTTTTTCTTTTTTTTTTTTTTTAACACACTGTGCACAGAAGACTGGTCCCCGACTTCAGGTGCCGCTGCGGAGAGGTGTGGACAGAAGACCCTTAACGTCTCAAAATGCCTTGGCTCCTACCTTGGCTCGCCAAATGTGGGGGTCGACCTTTAATCACCTTAACCAATAACAGGCCCACCACTTAAGAACGAGTGCACGGTTGTACATAAAGCAAGTTTTTTTGTACAAAAGCTCCAGGGAGCGGTTAGATGGTGTTGCAGGACCAAACTAACCCAAGTCTCAACAATACAACATCAGTTGACCATTTATATACTTTTTTGGAACAAAAAACACCCCAGATTCATTTTATTGCTATCCACGCACCAAATATGACCGGATGAAACGTTTTCAAAGAAATGCAATTTTTTCCCCAATTCTTCCATTTTCATTGGTCAGATTTATCTTCATTATCTTCAGATCATATTTTAAAATACCTTCTTGGGATTTGTTATAGTAGGTCCTGACGTTGGTGCATAGTTAAACATTAGTATTGAAAACAATCCATTGCGAGCAATAACTGACCTAAAACCTTTAATCTTTAAGTAGGATTGCACATGGTATCGCTGGCTTATTTTAGTTAATAGAGCAAGGTCTGCCTAACCATGATTTCCCTGGAAGTATAGATAGCCATCTCTATTCCAGAGACTTCTGCCCTCTTTTAAAAAGACCCAAGTTGTGCGGCTACATATAACCTCTGATGAGGGAGAATTCTCTGAAATATGCTAATTTCTGTCTACCTTAGAGACCCCTTGGACTTCTGCTGGACTCTAGGTCTTTTTAATTTTTAACCTGGTGAGTGAGACTTTTTTCCACTCTCGCATATATTTTTTCTGTGATTTGAACAGTTTCTTTTGGTTTTTGGAGTCTGGCCAACTCCATAGGCATCTTTTTACATTGTGACATACAGCACCTTCAGTGCAGTGGCAAAAGGAAGTCTCAGATTTCCCAAAGGTTTAAATACCTTCTCTTGGATAAACTGTTTCCAAGAGCAGTACATTGAAATTGACTTTACTTACATTTACAATAGGGTCCTGGAGGGGTTACTTAGTGTATCCCCTTTGTCTGGCTTCTCATGGAACATTTTTGTTACCCTTTCTACAATTAATGGTTGGTGACAGTGGTTTACTTTTTACCACCGTTGTGTTTTTACCGCAGGCTACGTTCGTAGCTGCAGTAAAGCACCCTTAGTGCTATTGTCGTCAAAATGGCCCAATCTTCTTTCGTAATTTCTTTGTGGAAAGGTCCTTCTTGAGATTTACTCTGTGCACCAAACCAGGTTTGGTCCCTTTGTTTGTTTTGTCTTTGGCAGGGTTACTGAGTGAAGCCCGCCTCTGGCTCCAGTGTGTCTGGTAGGGGCAGGAAGTGATTGAGGTGCCCGACAGTCCCTGTGCGTAATCCCCTTGGTTACAGGAATGCACCCAAAGGTGATTGGCCGGCTGTCTGGCAAGGACAGCCACCCTTCTGTTTGACTGGCAGCTAGGCGGGAATTAAAGGGAGAAACGTGCATGTAAGGTGAGGCTTTTTGGCTTGGAAGACAGTCTCTACCACTGGACGAAGGAATCCAGAGGACTTGTAAGAGACGCCTGATGCAACTCCTGGACCGTTGTTTTGCCCGGTGAAGTCCTGCTGCTGTGCTGAAGCTCAGAATTCACCTCGACTATAGAAGCCCTGCAAGGACGACTTCTTCCCTTGAGTTGGTGGGACCAATCAACTCCAAGGTTTACTCGTCTGGACATCCTATCCGAGCTGGCTGCGTCAGTCTAGAAAAATGGATACCTCTACTGTGTGACCGCAAATGTATTTTGGTGGCCGTGGGCCAACCGTCTCATGCACGATATGACAGAATATAGGTTTTCGAGTTTACCACTGAACGGCCATTTTGATGTAACAAGAATCGCTGTTTTGTTTTCTAACCATTGCTCATTGCTTTCTGTTCGTATTGCTTCGCAGTATATTTTCCGCTTACACTGCTCAACTGTAAAACATTGTTGTCTGCACGTAAAAAGGACAAGGCCGTGAGGATAACAAGAGTTCGTTGAAACACAAACGTAGGCAGCGCCAGGAAGAATGCCCAGCTCCCTCCCGAATGTAGCCTTGAAGCAGAGCTGCAGAGCATTTAATCATTTCGCAGCTGCCAGCCAGTCTCGTTATATGGTAGAATATGTTAGAATAATACAGCTAAAGGCTTGAATTATGCTTTTCTTACGGCACCCCCTTTGCTGAGCCCGCTAGAGTGTCGGCTGCCAGGACACAAATGGCACCTAATAGATGGCAAGGTTTGGAATGAAACCTTTCCCCCCTATGTAGCTCGCTTCCAAGAACAGAAGCGCTGTGTTCTATTCAACAACTGAAAGATGCCTCCGCACTCACAAATTGCAAATTGTTACTAGAATAGATCTTTAAAGGTGTCATAGTTGTCGAAAATGTCCATCACACCAAGTTCAAAGAAACCCAATAAAAGGGGTGTGTGAAACATGTCACAGCTGATTGTTTGATATGCCATCTGTATATATGTAACTGATGTACGTAATTCACTCTCTAGCGTCCCTCGAGGTCTAGAGATACACGTCGCAGGGCGTGAGATGGAGTTGGCCAACTGAGACTTTTGCTTTGCAATAAACCCTAGCTTTTGGAATGCAACCTCGTGTCTGGCTGTAAGAGGATTCAATTCAACACTACAGCTAAATCAATGTCTAGTCTGGGATACTGAATGGAAACCCTTATTGATATATCTTTATGTATAGTTCATGAGTTCTGGATGACTACCCCTATGTAACACCCCTCTCTTAGAATCCCCCTGACCCCACTGAGCCAAGAAGTAGTTCTGTTTTGCAAGTTTAAAAGGTTTATTTGAGAATTTAAACAATATATATATCACACTTTATAATAAATTAATATCTGCTAGTACACTTAGACATATGATGTTGATCAACAACAGGTAATCTGGCACTAGCACACTTCTTTACAATCAATGAGGAGTTAGTATAGGATGGCTAAAGTAGCAAAAATACTTTTATGATTTCAAGGGAAAAGCAATGAGGAATAAAACGCAGTACAGAAATACTTGATATGATTTTAGCAAAAGATAAGATAATCACTTTTTCTCTGGCAATTCACCCCCCTCCCCTATGCAATGTAAGAAATGGAAGGAGAAGGAAAGAGGAGCACACAGTTCTCAGGAATGCAACCAAATACAATACGAAATTCAGTTCCCCCCCCAGCAAGCTTAGAGGAAACAGGTAGAAGTTTGAAACACAGGCCCAAAATGCTTTGAATGTGATGACAATGAAGTGAGAAATGTGCTAAAAATGCTTTTAATTCCCTTTAGGAGGTTCAGGGTGAGTGAGAGATACTTGAGATGAGCTCAGGCTCACTTTAGCAATGATTCAGGGATGGTTATTAAGAGACAAACAAATTTTTAGCAAAGGAAAGCAAAAAGCTGCTATCTTTTTACAGGTAAAGAAATCAGGACAAATCGCGGCAAAATTCGCGAGTGCGTGAATCGCGATTACGGCAAAAGTATAAGGAGTATAAGTCGGTTTTAGGTTTCGTTCCTAGCCCAAAGTGTTCCAGAGATACGGACGGTTAAATAAAGGTAGATTTGCGGATTTAAAGTAAAACTCAAAATGACAGGTGACCGCTTGCAGCTGCAGAATTGACAGGTGACAGTTGTGCAGCTTTAAAAATGACAGATGATACTATTTCTAGAGGCAGTTCTAATTAGGTTAAAATAGTTTGGATTAGATTATTTTAACTAAGAGATTGGTTCTGCACAGTTCTGCTAGGTACTCACAATATAAATTTGAAATAGGCCTCGCCACGGATCTGGTCAGGTTTTGGACTGGACTCCGGTTCTGGTCTCGGCACTTCAGTGATCTGGGTCAGCTCTCTGGTTCTGCTCACAGCGGTCTGGGTCACTCTGGATCTCTGGTCTGGTCTCTGGCAATTGTTCTTGGCAAAAGAATTCAAACAGCTCGCCCGGCTGTGAAATAGTTATCAAATGATTTTAAGGTTGCTGAGGCCTGCTGAGAAGAGTTCTCAGTTTGTGGGTTTAGGCCCTTGCTTTAAGTTCTGAAGTAAAGTTCTGGTCTTTGGAGATTGATGGATTTGAAGTCTGGATCTCTGGATGTGAAATAGTCGGTCAGCATGCTCTGCAGCAAATGGAATTGAATGTCTCTACTTGTCCCAGCAGTCTCTTTTTATGTGTTTTGGAAAGTGGGTGTGTGCGTTGGTCATAACTAAACCTGCCCCTCTCACTTGTCATTGGCCCAATTCTCCCCTCTCCCATGATTGGGGGAAGGAAATGTGAGTCAGTGATGCTGTAGGTTTTATGGTCAGAGGAACCTCCCCTTGTCAGATTGCACACATCTATTTCTGACCCAAATACATATTTATCTATGCACCATTTTTCTAATATTATAGGTCCAGTTAACATATTTTCTGTAGCACCAAACCATCCGATCCCTGTCTTTGTACGATGTCGTGTCCACTGATGACAGAATTCTCCCCTTTTCATCTGGATAACGACCTCTAAACCTTTCCAGATTTTACACAAATGTGCACCAGGTATATGGGTTACAGATGATAAAGTGTCAGATTCTTAACACGCATACATTTGGAGTGAGACCCTATTTTCCGCTAGCAACCCCCCAGAATACACCACAGGGTCCTAACGCCTCTTAAAATGTTCACCGAAAAATCACAAAAATAATGATATTACTTATATAATTCTGACAAGTCCGCACTATGAGTTATCTATCTTTTTAAAATTATGCTCTGGTCAAAAAAGGGGTGTGGCTTCCCACATCACAGGGTGGAATAACTGGTTTATCCACTTCCCCCAAGCTCAGCTGCTAGCAGAGGCACTGCCCCTCCCAGTTTCCCCTAAGAGGAAGCCACTTTTACGACGCCCCCAATATAACATTTGCGTGAGTCCAGGACAGGCCTTTGTTCAACTCCCTGTAGTCCCCAGCTGCTCCACCCCTAATCTAATCAGAGAGGTGACGACTCCTTTTGGCAAGGGGAAGAGTGGCTGAGCAGGTTTCAACTCCTGTCGGGGGTAGTTGTCAGGCAGAATCCAGTTTCATTAAGCCAGGTTTCAGCTAAATGTCACTTTTTGTTCCCAGTTTAAATCACTTACAATTTTTACATATACATTAAATGATTACTTCCTTCAAGTCATTTCAGAATATAGTTTTATATTGTATCCACCTCTTAGCAAGTCTTTCCTTGGTCTGGTTTTGTTTCATTTGTTCAGTTTTACACACAAGTCTGGTGGTTTTAAAACGCCGGCTTTCTGATAGTGGTGAGCACCGGTACTGCATCCATTTTTGGGATCTGTCTTGAATTACTGCATTTCAATAGAGTGGTATTTTGATTGATAGTATAGGACCCTTGCTTAACATTGTTTTGATGGCATCCTTACAGTAGAGTGGTGATGTGGAACCCCCCACAAGAAGGTTGTATCTTTGGAGTGGTCTTGTGCCAACTGCGCAGTTCTCCTGGATTCTGGCGTGAATGTGGGCGGCGATAGCTCATCCCCACATCCACCCAGTCTATTGATTTAGTTTGTTCTGGGATAGAATAATGGGCGGCGACAGCTCATCCCCACATCTACCCAGTCTATTGATTCAACATGTGTCAAAACCCTTGACAGCATAGCCCCCAAACCTGAGATGGATAACACTTTGTGTCAGACCTCAGAGGCCTGCCAGAACTTAGTGAGTTATCAGCTGGAGGGCCAAGTCAAGCTGAGTTTTGCAAGGTGCAGAGGGACTGGCAAACAGGCTCAGGGTGAGGCCCCTTTTAGCTTCTGAATGGCCATCCTTTTTCAAGCTGACTTTTCGATACGTTTTCGATACACAGCCGAACACGTATCACAGTAACAGTAATGATTACACATCGGACGATGTCATTTCCCCAATAGGACAGCCCAGGACAGGGGTCGGAACCAGTGTCTATTCCCGTGAAATCGGAGAGGACCTTGCGTAGAAATGAGTCGGGAATGAGGAGCACCGCTTTCTTGTAGATACAGGAGTGCAGAAGTGTTCAATAGACCACCACTTGGTTCCGGATATACCACTGTCAGGGCAAAAGAATGTTTCCGTTGGGTTCGCAGGTACACCAGTGATAAACCCAGTGTCCAAACCAGTCCCAGTTACTATAGGACCATTTACGGAACATTGTCCTTTCCTTTTAACAGAAAATTGTGGGGAGAAATTGTTAGGATTAAATTTGTTGAAAAAACTAGGTTCCGTTATACATTGCACGGCAGACGGAGTGTTCCTAGCAATTTGGCCGCACGATGCCCCTGTGTCAGAATTCATGTCCGAAACTTTTCCAGGGCAATTAAGTAAAGTACCAACCTGTATATGGGCAATGCATGACAATGATGTAGGATGTTTAAAGATAGAGCCATTAAAGATTATTTTGAAAGAAGGTGTTACCCTACCGTGAATACCCCAATACAGAATTTCGGCTGAAGGTGAAAAAGGATTGAAGAGTATTGTTACAGATTTGGTGAAATTAGGGGTAATCGAGGAAATTACAGGCAGTACATGCAACAGCCCGATTCTTCCAGTTTATAAAAAAGGAGGCAATGAGGTACCATACCGTTTTATAATTGATTTGCGCGCATTGAACAAGGTAGTAGATCCACAATTTCCCCTAGTACCAGATGTCACTACTATTTGACAATGATACCCATTTCAGCAGAATATTTTAGTGTAGTGGATTTGAAAATCGCGTTCTTCAGTATTCCAGTGGACAAGGACAGCAGATATTTGTTCGCGTTCACATTAGGAGGACTATCATTAACACGGATTCCGCAAGGTTACACGGAAAGTCCAAGTATTTACAGTAGAGCATTAAAAGAGCAGCTAGACATGCTAGAATTACCCATGGGTTGTGTACTCTTGCAATACATAGACGATCTATTGCTAGCTGCAGACACAGAGGAGATTTGTAAAGAAAGCACTGTATTACTACTGTCACACCTAGCGCCACATGGCCATAAAGCTAGTTTGAAGAAATTTCAATATAATCGAAAGGAGGTGGCCTATTTGGGCTACCTATTTTCGAAAGGAGGGAGAAGACTAACGCCAGAACGCATAGAAAGTATTTCTTGTATGCCTATTCCAAAGACACAAAAAGGAGTCGGAGCCATAATAGGCATGGCTTCATATTGCCGACAATGGATTGGTAATTTTGCGTTAATTGTAAAGCTGTTGGTGAATTTGACTAGAAAGGATGCGGTTATGCCTTTGCAGTGGGATGAGGAATGTCAGAAAGCATTTGATGGATTGAAAACTGCATTATGCTCCGCTCCAATTTTGGGTACGCCGAATTATGAGAAAATATTTAGGCTATTTGTGTGTGAAAGTGAAGGATGTGCATTGGCGGTTTTGACACAGGAACAAGGTGGAAGAAATGGGCCATGCGGCTATTTTTCATCTGTGCTGGACCCTGTAGCGCGCGCACTACCACGATGTTTGCAATCTGTCGCGGCGGCTGCTGCGTCAGTGAAACAAACTGAAGGGATGGTATTGGGGCACACTTTAATTTTGATGGTGCCACATGCCATAAACGTTCTATTAAATAGGACACAGACGCAATACCTCACCTCTGCTAGATTGACAAGATATGAGATTATATTGTTCGCGCCTTTTATCCAAATTATGAGGTATAGCGCTTTGAATCCTGCAGAATTAATGCCACCAACCATAAAAGAAATTGGGAAGGATGAATCACCCCCCCCCCCCGCGATTGCTTAATGGTCAATGAGGAAGAAACCAAGGGGAGAGTTGATTTAAGTGATACCCCACAGAAAGAGCCAGATGGAGAGTTATTTTGTGACGGCTCATGTTTTAAATTGCCAGATGGCACGACAACTGCCGCATATGCTATCACTACCCTAGAGAGCGTTGTAGAAGGCAAAAGAATCCCCTACAACTCGGCACAAGCCGCAGAGATAATGGCATTAACCAGAGCCTGCGAGATTTCTTAAAATTTGAATGTGAATATATATACTGATGGTCAGTATGCTTTTGGAGTGGTTCATAACTTTGGTCGACTCTGGGCTGAGAGAGGGTTTTAGACATCACATGGCGCCAGAATTCAACATGGCCCTTTGATTGTACGATTGCTGTCTGCACTCAATCTTCCGAAGCGCCTAGCAATAGTGAAATGCGAGGCACACAAAAAGGTAACATGCAAAGTAGGAGAGGGAAACGCGTTTGCAGACAGAATTGCGAAACAAACTGCCACTGATTTAAGTACCAAAATGATGACGGTTCAGACAGAGGAAGTACCCTATATGATAGAAAATGGAGTTGCCACTGTCAAAGAAATGCAGGCCGAAGCTACGGCCGATGAAATACAGGGGTGGGCAGAGGGGTCTGCTGAGCTGGATCTGGAGGGATGTTGGGTGGACAAGGGAACTAGAAACTGGATGTTGCCAAATTCGTATGTGACTGCAATGGTCACAATGGCCCACAACCCTACTCACATCTGTGCGAAAAAGATAATACAGCACCTTTCTACAGTATGGAAGAATGTAAGCATAAATAAGAATGCAGAGAGGTTGGTGCAGAACTGTATCACGTGTTTGCAACACAATGTAGGAAAGGGAACAGTCACTCCAACAGGCAGTTTTGGCCCGCCCTCTATGCCATTTGAGGTGATCCATTTTGATTTCATAGAGATGGAGAGATGCCAAAACTTAAAGTACATCTTGGTGATCTGTGCATTCAGTAAGTGGGTGGAGGCATATCCCTTGAAGGACTGCACAGCAATGAGAACGGCAAAAGTAATGCTTAAGGATTACTTTTCCACATTTGGCTTGCCCCGTGTCCTATGGTCCGATAATGGACCACATTTTGTGGGCGCAGTGGTATTACAGATATGTGCTGGTCTTCAGATTGATAAGAGTTCCATAGTTCAAGGCATCAGAGTTCTGCCGGTCTTGTGGAGAGGCACAACGGGATTCTTAAATCCAAGATTAGCAAGATTTGTGCGGGAAGCAAGTTGAGTTGGGTGGATGCATTACCAATAGCACTTTTATGCATGCGTACGTCTGTACAGGCTAAAACTGGGCTCTCCCCGTACGAGATTGTGATGGGGAGGCCGGCAAATGTATGGTGCGCACCACAGCCAAAATGACTTAGTGAGGTAGAACGTCCTGTGCTTAGTACTTATTGTGGCCTTTTAATGCAGAAATTGCGTTTGATTCATCAGCAGGTGCAGGAGGCATTACCAGTGAGATACACCGGTCCGGGGCACGCGCTGGAGCCAGGCGACTGGGTGCTGCTAATATTTTTTGAAAGAAAGTCATTGTTAGCACGCAGGTGGCGCGGGCCCTATCAAGTACTCTTGGCAACGCAAACGGCAATACGGGTGGATGGAAGGAAGACGTGGATCCATGCCACCCATGCCAAGAAGATTCCAACTGCACTGAAAGACTTGCCTGACACTGATGACCAGAAAGAGACAACGGTCCCAGAAACAGAAAAAACTGTTGCCAGTAAGCAGCCACCAAATCTGCCAAAACGAGAAGGAAACGCGAAACAAAGCCTGAGACGATTGCCAAGGAGGGGGAAGGGCAAAGAGTGCCCCAACGTGGCCCAGCAGAATCGACATCACTGCTGACCGACACGAAATCTGCCTTGCAAATACCAGCAGAAACAAATCGTGTACCCCTTTGGCACCCACCAGCACTTAACAACACACCAAAGAACGGATCTGCATCATTGGCGTGGCGCACACCAGCACCTGCAGTAGCGCCACTTGGTGACTTTGAGCCTGAATCTGGAAGTGCATCGGCACTGTTCACGGATCACACGATACCAGTAGTGAGGCGATAAAACTTGCGGCCTCGAAAAACAAAGTGATCTGCAGTTCTTTTTTGATGTTTATGGTAACCTCTGGTTCAGCTCATGGACGGAGAAGGAACTAGAGGTGTAGAGGAGATGAGTGTGAGAATTGTGCATGTCGGACAATTCAAGACTCGCGGCTCCTCGGTGTGATCATAAAAGTACATGTGTCAGGAACCGGAGTGGACAAGCTGGGCGCACATGGTACTAAGGCAATAAGACAATTGATCAAAGGTCCTCTGAGCAGTATGAGAAAGGACAAGTGATCTTGCCTAAAAACAAATAAACAAATCCAGGCTAATAAGGACAGGCAGAACTGAACTGTGACAATTTCGTTGAACTTATTGACACCAGTGCAAGCGTGACAAAGCGAGAAATCCACGACGAACTGTTATAAGGAAGGACGACGAGAAACATGCTGGGACCGGTTCCAGCCTCCTCCTGCACCACCACTGCTGAAAATGAGTCAATTATAAAGACTGTAAACTTAAGAAAAACGCATGGTATAACGAATTGTATGCTGGCACTGACAATAATAATGTGCTTTATGAGCGTGGTAGCACCAATATCAACAGCCCTAATATTATGGTATGTGGAAGCGATACACCCATTAGCAATGTTTTTACCGATAATTAATATATCCACTACTGAAAGCCCGGTTCAGGTGATTACCTATACCCTGCCCCCAGCGGAAGAAAGACACAGGGAAGGTTTTGGGAATAATACATTGCTATTGATCATGAACATGACACATGCAATTCTGAAGAAAACAAATTGCTGGGTATGTGCCCATTTACCACAGCATGCTGGGAAAGGAATAGGGTGGTATGTGCAGCCATTACCATTAAGTTCTGCATGTAGTTCATCTTTAGGTGCAATGTTTTATGGGAAATGGAATGAGAGTAGTACGGGTCAATTGGACAGAACCAACATAAGTTTGAGGAGATAATAATGAAGCCTGTGGGTTGTTCCATTTTCCATAAAGCACAAGTAATAGCCCCAGAGCCCACGATGAAAAGTACACGAAAGATGACACGACAAAATAGACGTCATAGATTGTCCTCACCAGAAAAGACCTCTGTAATGACGTTTCGTGTAAGAACAGAAGGGGACAAAGACGCAATCCCCACCATCTTACACGGTGAATTATAGCCCAAGATCTGTGCCTTTTTGTCTAAAAAAGAAAGGCTCTTTTTCAGTCGGAACATATACTGGATGCATGAATACAGTGGTATTAAAATGGGAAATAGAACCAGTATATGTAGGTGATCCAGTTTATTTTATATGTGGAGAGAAAGCATATCCTTGGTTGCCCAGAAACTGGGGAGGTACAGGTTACCTAGGTCTACTGTTCCCAGGAGTATTCCTCTTAGAAACAGCAGACATGGCCAGACTATCCAGAACTAGAGTCAAAAGGACTGACAAGGGTGTTTTAATAGCAGCTGATGTAGCAAAATCATCCATTCCATTCTTAGGGCAGATAGTGAACTCCTATAATGTAAGGCAGCTGTCCAGAATCCTAAAAAATACCATAAACAGAACAACAGATATATTATTTAACATGACGTTGGAAGAAAGAGGAATCAGGTTAATGACGCTGCAAAATAGAATGGCTCTCGATGTGATCCTGGTTGATGGTGGGGGAATTTGCAAAATAGTGGGATCAGCGTGTTGCGTTATGTCGATGACTATTCCCCTACGATCTTTGAAGCAATAAAGAAAATGCATGTCCTAAGCTCTGAACTCCCTACTGGAGAAGGGAGCTGGAGAATAGGATCCTGGTTTTGGGGAATACTACGTTCTTGGCGATGGAAGTTGATCTCAATATTAGTAGTGGTGTTTGGAATATTCCTAACGTGCTGTTGCATACATTGCCTAGCAATAGTTTGCGCTGAGGGATGTACGGAAGGATGTATGCATATGATGACGAAGAAAAAACAACCTCATGGTCAAGCTGACCAAGACCCAAATGAGATGAGAACAGTAAAAGAGTTGATGGCAATAGATATTGATGAAGACGATGAGGCTTACGATAGCATGCAAAATTCGTATTTTAATCTCATCATCACTAGAGGAGGTTTCAATTTATAGATGAGACGTTTGGCATACGGCCAAAGGAGGGTTTGTCAGTCTAGAAAAATGTATACCTCTACTGTGTGACCGCAAATGTATTTTGGTGGCCGTGGGCCAACCGTCTCATGCACGATATGACAGAATATAGGTTTTAGAGTTTGCCACTGAACAGCCATTTTGATGTAACAAGAATCGCCATTTTGTTTTCTAACCCTTGCTCATTGCTTTCTGTTCCTATTGCTTCGCAGTATATTTTCCCCTTACACTGATCGACTGTAAAACATTGTTGTCTGTACGTAAAAAGGACAAACCCGCAGGGCCGTGAGGATAACCAGAGTTCGTTGAAACACAAACGTAGGCAGTGCCAGGAAGAATGCCCGGCTCCCTCCCGAATGTAGCCTTGAAGCAGAGCTGCAGTGCATTTAATCATTTCGCAGCTGCCAGCCAGTCTCGTTATATGGTAGAATATGTTAGAATAATACAGCTAAAGGCTTGAATTATGCTTTTCTTACGGCCCCTCTTTGCTGAGCCCGCTAAAGCGTGTCGGCTCCCAGGACAAGAATATCACCTAATAGATAGCAAGGTTTGGAAAGCAACTCTTACCCCCGTATGTAGCTCGCTTCCAAGAACAGAAGCAATGTGTTCTATTCAACAACTGAAAGATGCCTCCGCACTCACAAATTGCAAATTGTTACTAGAATAGATGTTTGAAGGTGTCATAGTTGTCGAAAATGTCCATCATCACACCAAGTTCAAAGAAGCCCAATAAAAGGGGTGTGTGAAACATGTCATAGCTGATTGTTTGATATGCATTTTGTATATATGTAACTGATGTACGTAATTCACTCTCTTGCGTCCCTCGAGGTCTAGAGATACACCTCGCGGGGCGTGAGATCGAGTTGGCCAACTGAGACTTTTGCTTTGCAATAAACCCTAGCTTTGGGAATACAACCTCGTGTCTGGCGTATCTATCGTGTGTGGTGACTCGCCTTGTTTCCATAGACGTTGGGGAACCCTAGGGGCCCCTTTCAGCTGTACCTCCTTGCTGCTGCAGGAACCGAAGTGCCAGGGGGAGGAACACCAGATTACGAGTGCATCACTTATAAATTGGCCAAGAGCTCAAGGAAGATCCTCCGGGCTCAAAGGAAGCAGGACTGACCGAGCCTGAGCCACCTCAACAGAGTACTGGACCCCAGATGCAAGGAAAGCCCATCTTGACAGCCAGAACCGCGGTGGTGCTATTTGCTATAGATGGGAGGAGCTGAAACCGCAAAGTGCCACTGATTTGAAGGTTGCTGTTGTTGACCATCCCATTGCAGTGCAGGAGTCCCCAGAAGTCCTCCCTCTTGTCCCTATGACTGAGGCCCAGGAACAACAGGATCTGCAGAGCTGCACAGGAACAGAAGTCACCTGCCACCCCTTTCTTCTAATCAAAGATACTGAACATTCTTAAGAACTTACCTCATGTTGTGTAGCCTTGCTTGTTCTCAGTTTAGACTCATTTTGGTTGCTCTGTATAGTTGCTTGCATCTTCTACTACTCACAAGCCTAACACCTTTTGGCCCTACATTGATTCTTCTTTTCTACAAAGACTTCTAAATTATTGTGCAAGACTTTTACTTACCTGCAAGAAGTGCTTCATCTCACTAGACTTTTGCCCAATTGACATTGGCCTAGCTTGGGTCCCTGGATGACTCTTCTCTCACCTGACATTGTGTTGCACCTGTCCTTCCAGGAAAGGTTTAACTTATTTTGCATTGGGGGTTCAAAAGTACTTGCCTGCTTCAGAATATTTGTGTGATCTCTTGTTTATTCTAATAACCCTTTTCTTTGACGCTCATCGAAGTAATGCTCTAAATGTGCCAGTGATATATTAATGTCCAGTGTCCTAGCTATTTAAATCACTGAAGGGTGTAGGAAGTGTCTGTGTACCAACCTTTGGTATAAGTCTGTACTACACAGGTTGGTAGTGTGGCTGAGCAGCCAGGCTTATCTCAAGAGGGGTCAATGTGAGCAGTAGAGTGGTTAAACAATATCCACAGTGAGTTATTCAAACAAATGCTTAAACTCAAGGTTTTTTGATAAAACACTTATTTACTGGTCATTTATATAAGCCTTTAGAAGGGAGCAATATTATAGCAACACACAAATACCTTAAAAATACATAGTTTCTAAATCAGCAAGCACCCATTGGGGATGCCACACACACACTTTCTACACCCTCAGGTGACATCAATTGTTAGGACACTGTGGACATTGATATGTTAATCTTAGCATTTAGAATAGCACTGAGATGTGTCAAAGAAAGGGTTACTCAGAACAAACAAGGGATCACAAATATTCTCAAGCAGGCAAATATTTCCAACCCTCCCCAGTGTCAGAGAAGAGTCTTTCAGTTGAAACAGGCCAAAGTTAATAGGCAAAAGTCTATGTAGCTGAAGTACTTCTTGCAGGTAAGTAAGAAAAGTCTTTGCACAATGTTTAAGAAATCTTTAGTGAAGAATCCTTGTAGAGCCATAAGCTGTTAGGCTTGTGAAGAGAAAATCTACAACAAGAGGTACGTTCTCTTAGGCTTTACAGTGCCTTTTAGTTGGAAGAAAAGCAGCAGATGACTTCTATTCCTGGGCAGATCCTGTAGTTCATGGGCCTCAGTCGTGGAGAAAAGAGGGAGGACTTCTGAGGACTCCTGCACTGTAATGGGACGGTTACTGACAGCAACCTGCTATCTTCAAACAAGTGGCAATTTGGTGATTCAGCGCCTCGCGTCTACCGCAAGCAGCACCACCATGGTTCCTGGCTGTTGAGACAGGCTTTCGTTGCATCTGGGATCCAGCAATCTGAGGTGGCTCAGGCCTGGTCAGTCCTCCTTCATGAGGGTCCAGAGGAATGTCCTGGGGCTCTTGGCCAGCTTAAAAGCAACGCACACAATCTGGTGTTCCTCTCCCTGGTATTTTGGTTTCCAGCAGCAACTCTGGATTTTCTACTAGCTCCAAGAAGGATGTCCAGGTGGCTTACTTTGGAGTTGATTGGTCCCACCAAGTCAAAGGGAGAAGTTGTCCTTGCAGGGCTTCTCTGTCGATACGAATTTGGAGTTTCGGATTCCTTCGTCCAGTGGTCAACTCTGCCTTTCAAGCCAAAAAGGATCCTCTTTTATGCGGGTTTCTCCCATTCATTCCAGCCTAGCTGTCAATCACCCAGCAGGGTGGCTGTCCTTGCCGGACAGACAGCCAGCCGGCCAATCAACTAAGAGTGAATTCCTGTCTCCTAGGAGGCTAAGCACAGGGAGTTTCGGGCACCTCCCTCACTTCCTGCCCCCACCCTACACCCTGGATACAGAGGCGGGCTTCACTCATGAATCCCGCAAAAGACAAAACGAACAAAGGACCTGTTCAAGGTAGGTAAGACCCAAGGCAGATTTATTCTTAACAGGCAATGCAGCAGGCATGGGGATGTAAGACTTAGTTGGTTAACTTATGCAATTATTCTCCAAAATAGGTAGGTGAAGCCATCCAAGTAACAGCATTACTTTTGGGAAGAGGAGGATCCTATTCACAGGTAAGTAAAACAAACCTACCTATACTTTTTCAGAATAGCATAACGCATTCAGAGGAAAGTAAGAACTGTAGTAACTGCTCCTATTTCAGAGTGACAATTGCCAACCAACTTTTACAAGTAAGTAACTTTTGAGCACTTGTTTTACTTTTTAAGATGGAATCCTTTGTTATCTAGGCCTTCACTAGTCTATTGCATGAGTTCTCCCAGAGGCAGAAGAGGGACCCTAGTGGTATATGTGCCAGCTATAGGCAGGCTGAGATAGGGTTCAGTTGCAGGAAAAGTCAGAGTTACTGAGTAAGTCTCCTCAAAACAAGAAAGTAATTCACAATAGAGTTGGTTAGGATCCAGGGACTTCTGAGAAGACAGGTAGAGGGATTCCAGCCTTGGGCCTAGATGACCTGGATGAGGGGACTCCAAATCACATGAATCACCCCCAAAGCTTCAAAGGAATCCTTAAGAGTTAAGGTAAGTAATACCCAAGCCAACACAGTACCTCCGCCCAGAAGACGAGTTTGCAGCAGGATGTCTTCAGGATCTGCAGCCAAAAACCCAGTCGATGAATTCCTTGTCATAAAGACTGAAGATCAGACACTGGAAGGGATCAATAGGGAAGGCTCCAGGCAAGAGTTTCTTCAAGGCTGGATGAGGGTCTGTGGTTTTGGTGCCCTTTTCAGGAGCCAGGAGAAAACTGAATAGCGCTGGTTGGATTCTCATTACTAATCTGGTCCAGCACTCTGGAGAGGGACTTCAAGGATTCAAATCAAGTCTCTGGAGGTCAAAGGATGCCACTGAAATAACTGGATTCGGAAGACCATGCACTGCATCGAGGTCCCAGGGTATTGGGGTTATTGCAACCCAGCAAGGTCGCAGTAGGCCGTGGGATGGCTCAGAATGCAGGTCTTCCTGAGTCCAGTGGGTCCCCCCAGACTCTGGGTCGGTGGCCGTCCTTTTTGGGATCCCCAAGTCGCTTGGAAAGGAGGCCAACAGCAGGCTCTAGTTATACAGCAGGATCTCTGGTTGCTGGAAAATCCTTAGCCATCTTTTCTTCATCTTCGGTTTCAGCTCCAGTGGTCGACTTGTCGGCAGCTTCCAGGTTCGGAGTATTTAACGGGAACTACAGCACAACTTCTGCATCCCTCCCTGCATTTTACAGCAAGGGCCGGTCTGGCTGTCCAATCACGACAGCCAGCCCCCCAGAGTTTTTCACCATACCTGAATGGAATAAAGGGATGCAGAATTTTGGACTCCTCAATTGCTTCCTGCCTTTTCAGGCACACTGGAGCCTGGGTGGGGAATACACAGGATTCCCGCCGAAGGCAAAACAGCCACTGAGGTCATTGCCGCCTAGACTGGCAGTGGAAGACCTCAGAAACAGCAAGCCCACAAGAAATGGTGAAAAAAGGAGCCCATCATTTAAAAAAAATTCTCTACATTACCGAGACTGAATTACAAGCCTGCGAGTAATGAAGACTCAAAAGTCATAAAAGTAGTTTCACTGCCACCAGCCATTTAAGGAAACTTGCAATTGTAACATGTTACCAGGTAAGTAAGAAAGGGGATACATTTTATCCCCCAGGACTCCACATAAGGTGGGGATGTGCTGGCTCACTTATACAAAAGGTAAAGGGGATGAAAATCCTGCTTTAATACTTGGGAACAGTAGTTCACCAGAGTATATGAAAGAGAAATTAACAGGCGAGCTCAAAGGGGAAACCCACCCTACGTCCCAAAGTAATAGGAAACTATAACTTCAACCATACACTATAGTCATAAAAAGGTAACCCATAAATAGATTAAAAGACTAGGTGAGAGGGGTAAGACTATTCCCCTTCACCAAGGGACAAGGTAAAATAGTTCTCTAGGCCAAGCAAAAAAGTTCTGGGGTCAGGAAGATTTATCATAAATATGGAAATATTACCGAACAGCAACCTTCTAATCTATTGGCAAAACAAATATTGCAACCAAAATGGAAGCTAACCCCCTTTAAGGTAGAATCAATGACGGGGCTGTCAGGGTTAACTTCAGGAGGGTAGGTCGGGTCAGTTACCGTACATAGTTACACCACTTTTTACAGTATTTTGATTGCTGGTTCTGTGTGAAAATATCCTCTGTGAAAAGGTTGCCACGCAGACGATTATTCATTTCCCGGTACCCCTAAAAGCTAACCCCCCGCAACCCCCTACCCCCACATTCTAGGACTGTTATTTACTATTCTAACTCAATCTCCTAGAATATTTGGGGCAAGTGGTTGATTTTCGTTGGGGTTAGTCGTGACATTTTTCCACGTTATCACTGGATACCTCATTGCTTTTATTTATTGAGTTGTTTTGCTGTTAGTGTAAAATGTAGGTGTTCATTTTGAGACTGTTATTTAGTGATGCAATGCTTTTGTTGAATTTTACTCGCTTATTGTTAAAAAACTAGTAAATTGGGATGTTTTTGTTCTTTGTGAACTTGATTATTTTATTTTTATGTGTGGTAAACTGCACTTAAACCCCCACCCATCTCTGAAGTCTGCCTTACTGCTGAGTCTGGTCCCTTGATAGATGAGACTGTGTCAAATATTGTCAGATAGCACCGCGAGTAGAGTGCTTGCTTTGACATCCGAGCAGAGCCTGCCCACGCAGGGCCAAACTCGGCTTTCATCCTTCCGAGGTCGATAAATGAGCACCACACACCATGGGTAATGAGCAGCGCTCAGATGTAGAGGGTTTGTAGCGCTATATAAAATAAATACAAAAAAAATATCTTCACTAGCTAGGCCTCTGATAACCCTTCCACAGGGTTGGTTCTAAAAGTCAATTTTAACAATAAGCATAGATAAAAACAGCAATGGTGCCCAACAGGGGTACCAAACAATTTAAAATAAATCAAGACTGTATCAATTGTCCGCACAGAATAGTATGCAATTGAGGTTTAGAATGGCTAGCAAAAGATGGTTAAATCCCACAACTGCTTTGAAAATGTAAAACCAAGATTTAAAATGTCTTGGATTATCCAACTATAGTCCATACATGGTGTTGGGATTTTCCTAGACCCTTTTCCTCACCCCTTCAAAGACCCTTATCCGTCCTGTGTTCTGTTATGATCTGAGGCCTGCCTTGATATCTTTACAGTTTTGAGAGTGTTACAGCAAATAGTGGCCACAGGTTTATAGAGGCTTGCTTTTGTTCAATGACTGGTTGTTCTGCTGCCATCATTTAACCACACTGCTGAGATGGGCAACTGATGCTTTTCTTTTTCATAAAGCAGGCATCCCTTTGAAACTGGACTGATATTGACCCAACAGTTAATACCGGCTGGCTTTTTGGGTTGTCACTTTGGACTTCATTGGACTGGTTTAATACAACATTCCGGACCTGTGTGCTTTTTTTTCTTCCATGCAGGATAAATCACTCCAGTGCTCAACATTGTTGCGGATCGCCTGGGCTCGGGTAATACTGGACGAAGCCCATAACATCAAGAACCCCAAGGTGCAGACCTCCATCGCTGTATGTAAGCTAAGAGCAGGAGCCCGATGGGCAGTAACTGGAACCCCAATCCAAAACAACCTGCTGGACATGTACTCCCTGCTGAAGTAAGAATTCTATATTGTGTAACTCAGTCCGTGAGAATCTCAGGCAAGCCATGAGAGTAATAAAACTGTCGATCATTCACTTGTATGTATCACTTGCATGTTAGAGCAAAGTAAGGATCTACCGATCCAGTCCCATACTGGCCAGGACCAAAAATACTGCATTTGCTGAGCTCTCTTGCTTAGGCCCCTGTCCAGGGAGACCAACTGTTAGACTAGGTTTCTCTTTCTTGTGTGAATCCTTCACTCTCTGCGAGTCCCCCTGCACTGTTTTGCTGGACACCTGGATTTTTTGCTAATTCTTTTGGTATAGTGGGAACCATTTTCCCACACTACTTTTCACTCTGGGGCTTGGAATCTTTTTGACCACTTTTTGGTATTCCGATTTGGAGTCATGCTTTCCTCCAACTTTTTGGCATCTGTTTTACTAAAGCGGCACTCCACACCTTCTGTGCACTGTTGCTGGAGGCTCCAAGAGCTTCACCTCCATTGTTTCTTTATTTTCCTGACTAGTTCCTAAAGTTAGCAGGGCAAGGGGATACTTTTTATCTGTTATGTTTTCTTTTTCGAGATTGGCTCACCCCACCTTAGGTGGAGTGTTGTATCCCTTTTCTTGATTCTCCAGTTACAAATTGTTATTGTGAGTTCCTCTGTTCAGGATGATGGCAGTTTATATTTTGCACAACTTTTTGTGAACTTTTTTTCGCAGGCTATTTTCGCAGATGCGTTAGTGGACACAAGGAACACCATTTACCCAAAATGATGGTCTTAATATTTTTAGCCCTGAACATGACGTGCCCTTTCTGGGTCCTTCCTCTACCGATCTGGTTGGGGGAGCATTCTCATGTCCTTTTGTCATAGCTGGGCTTCCCAAGGAAAGCCTGCAAAGGCTCTGAGTGACTGGCAGGACAGAGTGGGGGAGGTGACAAACTCTTTTTTTTTTTTTTGTTTTGCTCCTGCTGCAGTGTTCCTGACTGAACCCAGGTCAGACTGGGATGCCCCCACTGGACAACCACCCCTCCAACTTTGAATAGTGCATGGGACATGATTGGTGGACTCTGGCAGTGTTCCTGGATGAATTCCGAGGTCCTGGAGCTGAAACTCAGTCGACCACTGTAACGGAAGAATCCAAAGACGGACGAAGCAAGACATCTCCAGCAACTTCCCATGAACGCCAGAGCCTGTTTAGAAGGAGGAGGTGGTCAGGGCAGCAGCAGTTACTAAACAGAGACAATCCGAAGACTTCCTCCTCAATGGACTCGTGGGCCTAACCGGTCCCAAGGCCAACTATTTGCGCAATCCCTAGAAGACCTGTGACCTCAACTGCCTTCAAACTCCCAATGCCCGGGGTCCTGTGCTGCTCATTTGTGCATCGTCTCCAGAAACATGGATTCACCTGCAACTTGGAGGTAATCCTCTTAAGCCTGCATCTGCTTGTACTGGTTCCCAAAATTCCCGTCACCAGAGGCGAGAACCCGAGAAGTTGACCGCTTCGATAAGTCGCTCCAATAATCCTGAAAAGGGTGCCAACAAGCCAGAACCACAAAGATCATTTGCCGTGTGGTCTGTCTGCAAGAGAGCAGTTGCCAGATCCACAAAAGTCCACTTCTACTGTCGTCAAGACCGAAACCTGTGGGATATTTTGACCCACTCAGCTGTGCTATGCTACTTCACTTTGCTGCACTGGTGCAGAAACAGCACAAAATGGCCGC
Organism: Ambystoma mexicanum; assembly: GCF_040938575.1. NCBI lineage: Eukaryota > Metazoa > Chordata > Amphibia > Caudata > Ambystomatidae > Ambystoma > Ambystoma mexicanum. The sequence continues at coordinate 59,591,296 of NC_090939.1, read as the reverse complement.
GCTGACTCCTGTACGCGCCAAGATCTCGAAACTGTGTGTTTGTAACAACCAGAAAATGGGTGCATCCACTGCCACACACATTTCAGGTGGGGTGGAACAAGTACTCTCTGCAGGAACGTGCCAGTGTGCTTTGCAACATTTTACATAGTAAGGTGAAAGAGGCAGCATCATTGTGCTGAAAACCCAAAATGCATCTTTAAAATGACACTTCAACCTTAAAAGTGCTGCTTGGCGCTAAATTCAACAATTTCTCATGAACTACTGTGATTAAAAAAGCCCTGCAAGGCCCAGGATCATTCATTGTGTCTCAGAGGAACCGGGCCTCATTTGAATGACAACTCCTGTCAAATGTATCCTTGAAAAATCAACCAGGGTCTTTGTTTTCATTTTACATGGGAAAAGCGTCTGTTCTTTGCAACAGGATCGAGAATCAGCTGTCCAGAGAGACTCTAAATAGATCCCTGTAACTGTATCGATGCTGCAAAACAACTCCAGCACTCAAAAGAATTATAGCTGCACAAAGTGTATATTTGCTGGAGATGAAAACCGAATTTAACAAAATAGTAAAATGTGCTTTCCTGACCGAAGGGGTAAAATCACCTATTTAAAAGTACATTGTTGTGTAAAGGCCTGATTACTTAGAAATGTAAAAGGATGTGTTACTGTTAAAAATACACTTCTAAATTGTTTTAATTCTATAGCTTTAAAGTTAAGATTTAAAAGGAGAAAATCAAAGCTAAAACCCAGGCTGAGTTGGCAAACTATATTTGAAAAAAGACTTGCTCTGCCAGTTGCCAGCCCTGAGAAAGGGGGACACTTCAAACTTCTGGAACAGGAAAGGCTAATTGCTAGCTTGGAGGCTTTGAATACCCAGGACAAAGGGACTTCCCGAGTCCTCATCAGACATTCGTCTTTGCTCCAGGCTGAGACAATAGCAGACTGACTCTCCCCTGTCAATTGTGAGGGGCAGTAAACGTCAGTCAAGAGAGAGGCCCCTCCTCCTACTTCAAAGGAATTGACATGTGCTTGCAGTCCGGGGGAAAAGAAAAAAAAAGATTAAGTGACAATGGACTTCCTGTTGGTTTTAAAAAGCCTATTTTGTAACTGAACTTAAGGACATTTAACTTTACAGCAAGGGTGAGGAAAAATATGAAAAGTTTGTAGCTTTACATCTAATTTAATGCTCTCTCTTTGAAAACTTGGTAGAACTCATTACTGCATAAGGAGCAGAAGTTGTAAAGAATGACCGATTGTGGGGAAAGTATTGATATCGCGCACATAACATTTTGTACACGCATCACAGGGGTAAAGGCGCATCTGTGTACAAAGTTGGGAAATTGTAGGCCAAATCGTTCATGGTTAAAATTGCCAAAATGTAGCAGAAAGGCAAAACCAGGTCCCACAGACTTGGTTTGGATTGAAATATGACCCACAAAATATGTAACCTGTGCATGATTTTCTCAGTTTATGACTGTATAAATATGTATTTGTTGCAAAGTTAGATTTTGGTTCTAGTAGCTAGGGGAGGTTTCTAGTCATTGTAAAAATCATCCCGTAAACATGATATCCTTTTCTGTGATCCAATCAGTGAAGAGCAAGGCAGAAACTATGCTCTTGCACAATCCTAGCATTATGGGTGTGGGTAGTACACCTGCCCCTGCCATATACTTTAGTGATGTCATTTGGCATGATAAATAACGGAACCTGACAACACACAGGACATTGATTCCCGACTTTCTTCTTGATTTCCTGCGTGGCATCCTGTTCCCGATTTCGGCATCCTGCTTGATCCTGATTCCAGATTTTCATTGCAAAGCCAAGGCCTATGCATTGCTGAACCCCTGTACAGCTAGGCCTCAGATTCTAAAAATCCCAAAAACCCAAGGGTAGCATCCTGATCAACCTGGCTTGCTATTACTAGATGCATGCCTGCAAACTGGCTATCCCACTGATCTCCAGTAACCAGAAGGGCCAGTGCAGTCCAGTGACCAGAACGGCCCAGATGAACCGGTCCCTCCAGATTTGCCCACCTGTCCTTGGTTAGACCTGATCCATGTGGTGACCAGAACCCTTAACGGTCCACAATCCTAAATTAAAGTGGACTGTAAGTATTAATAGGAATCATAGAAAACCATAGCAAAACCGCACTCGAAATCAGTGAATTTCACCTGTTTCTCTTAAAAACCGTTCGGTTAACACAATTTTGCAAAGTTTTACATGTGTGTGATTGTTCTAAATTATTTTCAACCTTTCATTCAGATTCAAAGTGTTTACCTTTGCTCAGACTATAGCTCATGATTGTTAGTATCTTTCCAATGTTGCTCCCATAGAGATTTGTACTGATTTTAAGGATTTTTGCACACATTCACTGTTTTACCCAGCCATTTCCGAAATGTCATTTTAAAGTGTAAGATTTCAAATCCGTTATCTCTTGTTTTGGGGGAGGGAAGGTTGGATTAGAATTCTGTCTTCCATTCCTTATTCCTGATTACCTGCTGCGTCCTTATATCTATTTAGAATTGTTTTTGTGGGTTGATGAATATTGCAGGGGGAAATCCTAACTGTGTGCTATCTTTCCAAACAAGCCAAAAGTAGTCTTCTATACTGTTTTCTATTTGTGTTGCTAAAGAGTGAATTAAAGTATTTAAGTGCATTACATACCCTCCTATCTGTTGTCATATATATATATATATATCGCACCGTCTGCACGGTGCAGTCTTGAGCCGCACTCCCAGAGTGGTGTACAGAAAATAGAATCGATCCTTAGCGTTCTCCCAAAAAGCTCACTGCAGCCAGATGCAGGTTAAAAAAATCTTCTTTAATAATGCAAAATGTTAAAATCCACGTGGAAACCTCCAGCCCTCGCCCAGCAACACAGAGGAAAACCCCGGCATTTCAGCTGTGCGCTGCATACTAGGCTGAGATCCGGGTATATCGCCTGATTTGAAATACTTAACAAACCTGTTAGGGAGATTTATCAGTTTTGTGCTTAATCCCCCTCTTCCCCCACTCTTAGTGAGACCCCACAACACTTTTGCTGGACTACTGGACCTTTTTCATCTGCTGAATGAGGGGTGCCTACCCCCCACCCCCCATTTCTTTTCTGCTCTAATCATGGGAACTGTTCTATATGTTTTACCTTATTTTATGGATTCTTGCTTCCGTCCATATCTTTTAAAGGCATCTGTTTCACTTTTGCAGCACACAACACCCTATGTGCAGTGTTGCTGAGGGCCCTTTGTGTTCACCTTTTATTTACTTTCTCCTTTAAAAACTACTGTTATCAAGGAAATGGGGTACTTTGTATCCTTTCTAAACGTGTATGTTTGAGAGATCAGCACACCCCACCTTATGTGTTGTGCTGAGGGGATACCTAGTATCCCCCTTCTCACTGCTCCTGTAACATTTTGGTTACAGTAACCCTATAGTTATGGCTGGTTGCAGTGGACCTGTTCTACCACTTTGTGAAATGTTCCACCGCAGGCTGTATCCCCAGCCCTGGCTATGCACAAGAGGGCCACTTATGTTAAACATGGTGACTATGTTTGTTTTTCGACGTTTGTTGTATGGTTGTTCTTAGCTCTTCTGACATCCCGTGTAGCCCGCCAAGCGCCACGGTCTGCAAGGACAGGAAGCCAGGGAAGAGCCATATCTCCCCTATCCTTTTCTGCCGATGTGCCTGAATGGAACAAGTTCCCACTGGGGATCTGGCTGTCCTGATTGGACAGCCACTCGCCCCTTTCTGTAAACGGCAGGGACAGTTTGCAGAAGAATGAATGAACATTCTGATTAAAGGTGAGGTTCCTGAGGCAGGTCAGTCGACCACTGGATCAGAAGATCCAAAGCAGAAAATGACCAGAGACGTTGGCAGACCCTTGCAGTAACCACAAAGAGACCACTGCTGTCCTGACTCCATTTTCTAATTGACAGAGGAGCTCCGAAGAGGACAATTTGGCTGGTTGGACCAGCTAGGCATAAGACGAGAGGCCGAACGAGCCACCCCCAATGTGCTGTGACCTTCCAGGGCTGCAAACCGCTGTTTGGCAGAAACCTGTGCAGTTCCCTTAGGGAACACTTCAAAATATTTAAGACTACAGGTGTTGGCAGTAAACCCACTTGGCAGCAGTCTGTACCACCCAGATTTACCTGGTAGCTGTGGCTGAGCAGTCAGACCTCCCTCAAGAAGAGTTAGACAGTATGCAAAGTATACACGATAGGCACTCAGATACAACAATGCAAGCAAACACTGACCAGAGCTTTGGTATCAAAGTATATAATTATTTATTTAAAAACACACAAACACTCCAGCTGTCATGATCTCTGCTTCCAAAAGATCAGGACTTGCCCGACTCCCTTGGAAGCAGACCCATAACCCCGGTTCCGAGTGCCAGCCAGTCCCAATTGGGACCTTTTGGACCCTGTCCTGGCGCCAGTGGCACCAGGCTCATAAAGATTCCCAGTCCCAGCGCTGGAAGCGCCGGGCTCATAATGCTTGGGTGGTCTTAGCTGCAGCAGACCATGCTGCTTACTTACCTGCCAGTTGAACCCCTGATCCTCTTCTGTTTGGGACTACTTTTCCTGTTGGGTGGGGCAGGAGCCACTCCCTAGGTTCAGAACACTGGAACTCTTCTGGAAAACAGGAACTCTTTTCTTACCTAGGCGTGGCTGTGGAAGGAGACACCTAAGCACTACAGGAGGCTATTTAAACCACACCCGATGGATGAATCTTGCTTTGCGTTATTCTGCATTCTCTGCAGCAGAACGCTCATCGTGTCTTCTGCTTCTGATCCTGGGCCTAAGGGAACAAAGGCTTACCATCCTGGAATCCAGTCTTCAGCAGCACCTGTAAAGACAAAGAAAGAACAGGTTAGCACTACGGTCTTCAGTGGCAGCGCATCTCTTACCTGGTCCATCGGCTGTCACCAACGCCTCGCGCTGCATTCCGGCATCTGAAAGACAAAGGCTTACCTACTCTTCGCATGCTCCGGAGGTCTTCGCACTGCATTCCGGCATCTGAAAGACAAAAGCTTACCAGCTCTTCGCACGCTCCGGAGGCCTTCGGCGCTGCATCCCGCATCTGAAAGACAAAAGAAGGTGGGTTTAAAGACATTGGGCAACTTTATTACTCACGTGCCATTACTCCTTCCCACGCCGAATCCAGTGGGTATTCCAGCACCCTTCAGCTTCTCTAAAGCTCCGAACTTGTACCTGCAAGATAAAAGGGATAGTTAGTGCGCATCGTGAAGCAGGCTACAAACGCTTACTTACGTGCTTCCAGGCGCTTCTATTCCTCACGCGGGTTCGATCCTCAACTCTCATCAGCCCGCCATCCGCCATCGCCGGAACCCTGCAAAACAAGAGATATCATTACAAAAGACTTTTAAGACATTTGAAGTGCCCAGAACTTACCATTCGTGCAGTTAACGACGGACAGCAGTCCTCTGAGGTCAAGAGGCCTGCACCCTTATCCAGTGAAGAAACTGGTTACGGCACCCTGCCCCGAGGCAGATGGAGAGCTCGGCGTTCACTTACCCAAGACATCTTACTCTTCGAGTCAGGCATACAGTGCACAGAGGTCCAGCCCAAAGAGCCAACCGGGTGTTACACATCACCTTTGAAGATACGGCATTCACCCAGTCAAGACCGGCGCCTCTGCGGGAATCAGGTGAGCGTTACAGAACGCAAAGCCTACCGCAAAACTCCCACCCAGGCGCTATGGAAACCTCGGATACCGACCAGCTAGCCCAGTTACTTGGGGAACTAAGAGCAGAAGTGCATGCAGCCCGTCAGGAAACGAATGCTCTAAGAAGGGAACTGATTATTTCCAAGGAGCGAACAGACGATCTCGCTAGACAATTGCTACAGTCACAAGCCGGACAAACTCCGTTACCCGCATCAGGGGCAAATCTTCCTTCAACATCCTCTACGAACCCAGTGCAGATCAACCTACCTGGGAATGTACGTCTGGCTCCAGCCGAACGATTTTCTGGTGACCCAAAGAGGTTTGCAGTATTTATTAATCAGTGCCGGTTGCACTTCTTATGCCGGCCAGCAGCCTTTCCAACTGATCAAGCTAAGGTAGCTTTCGTGCTTTCGTACCTTAGTGGCAATGCGGCAGACTGGTCGATCCCTCTAGTTAATCAAGATGATCCGGTTCTCCATGATTTTCAAGCTTTTCAGCTCAGTATGGAAAAACTGTTTGCAAGACATTCACAGGGGCAGGCCTTGGACAATGAGCTCCTTTCATTGCGACAGGGTAATCAAGACCTTTTGGCTTATATTGTGTCTTTCAACAGACTGATAGTGGAAACTCGATGGCCTGAGGACAAAAGGATTACGCTGTTTTATAGAGGTCTACGTGGAGAGCTCAAAGATGTGTTAGCCCAAGTAGTGAATCCCCCGCAAGACTGTTCGGACTATATTGACTTAGTCGTTCAAATTGACCACAGACTGCAGAACAGGAAGGCCGATCGTTCCAAGTTTGATGCTCGAGTATTTTCCAAACCACCAACTCCTACCAAAGAAGTAGACTCCGGGGAACCCATGCAAATAGGGGGCCTGAAAGGACCACTAACACAAAAGGAGCGGGAAAGGAGAAAACGGCTGCAATTATGCCTCTATTGCGGAAACTCGGGGCACTTTCTTCGAGACTGTCCGGTGAAACCAGCCAAGAAGGCAGTAGGAGCTGCAGTTACCAGGGTCACAAACTCTGAGCAGGGAAACGACCTCGCCCGACAAGAATAGAGGTCCTCTTGCCAAGCGTTAAAACCAGTTCCGTGACCTCGCATTTCGTGATACCTATGGTCCTCATTAGCCCTGAACATCCGGATAGATTACACGCGATTGAAGCTTACGTCGACAGCGGTGCCATCGGCAATTATGTGGATCATGAAATGGTTTTGAGGATGAATCTGACTCTTTGTCCAAAGGCTGTAAAGGACGTCATTACTACGGTGGATGGTACGGAGATAGCCTCCGGACCAGTAACGCATACCACCCAAGAAGTGACGCTAGTAAGTCAAGATGGACACCATGAGAAGATTGTGTTCGATGTGATCAAGGCCCCTCAGTTCCAGATTATTCTAGGAATTCCTTGGTTAGAGAAGCACAATCCTCAGATCGATTGGCGAGCGAGAACGGTTCAGTTTCCAGAATGTGTCTCTACTTGTCACCCTCGACCTGGTGTTGCACTGGCAGCAATTTCCTCGGAGGCTCCCCAGTTACCTCCTGAATACCTAGAATTCCAAGATGTTTTCCGGAAGGATCAGGCTAACTCTCTACCTCCTCATAGGTCTTATGACTGCCAGATAGACCTGATACCTGGATCTACTCCTCCTTGTAGTAGAATTTATGCCCTCACCGAGCCTGAGAATCTTCACCTCCGACAATACCTGGATCAATACCTAGCGAATGGGTTTTTTCGTCCTTCCAAATCCCCTGCTTCCTCAGCTTTGTTCGTTCCAAAAAAAGAAGGGGACCTTAGAACTTGTATAGATTATCGCGCCCTGAACCAGATCACCGTTAAGAATAGATATCCGTTACCTTTGATCCCTGAACTCCTGGACCAAGTCAGAAAAGCATGCATCTATACAAAGCTGGATCTTAGAGGAGCCTACCACTTGGTACGAGTAAAAGAGGGCGATGAATGGAAGACGGCCTTCCGCACCAAGTATGGGCTATTTGAATATCAGGTCATGCCCTTCGGACTTTGCAATGCCCCGGCAGCCTTTCAATATTTTATGAACGATGTCCTCAGAGAGCTCATAGATGTGTGTGTGTTGTTGTTTACATTGACGACATCCTCGTTTATTCTTCATCGGAAACTGAACATCGGAAACACGTGAAAATGGTCCTCGAGAGATTGCGTCAACACAAACTTTTCGCTAAGTTGGAAAAATGTGTTTTCAACGTGACTGAAGTTGAATTCTTGGGATTCATATTATCACCTAGCGGAGTGCGTATGGATTCAAAGAAGGTCGATGCAATTCTCAAATGGCCATCGCCATCCTCCGTAAAAGGTGTTCAAAGCATGTTAGGCTTCGCTAACTTTTACCGCAGGTTTATCCCCGAATTCTCTCGAATAGTCCAGCCCATCACTGCCTTGTTAAAGAAAAACAAACGTTTTGAATGGTCTACCGAGGCGGAACAAGCTTTCCAGAATTTGAAGACTAGATTTATCTCTGCACCGATCTTAAAACATCCTCGCCCAGATCTCCCCTACATCGTTGAAACTGATGCTTCGAGCCTTGCCATGGGGGCAGTTCTATCGCAAAAGGACCCAGTAACCAATCAGTTGCATCCCGTGGCATTTTGGTCCCGCAAATTCTCGCCTCCTTAAATCAATTACACTATTACTGATAAGGAACTTCTAGCTATCAAGTCCGCCTTTAAGGCTTGGCGGCATTATCTTCTGGGGGCCCGACACACCGTTACTGTGATTACAGATCACCGAAACCTGCAGTATTTGAAAACCGCAAAAGCTCAATCCTCTAGGCAACTCCGTTGGGCACTATTCTTTGCCGAGTTTGACTTCATAATTACCTATCGACCTGGTACAAAAAACGGTAAAGCTGATGCCCTTTCTCGGATGGGAGTGGAAGAACATTTGATCAATCCTAAACCTGTACCTATCATTCCCGAACAAAGAATTCTAGGTGTAATCGCCACACAATCCATAGAGGAAGTTAAGGTTAAAGCCAGGCTACTGGTAACTCCAGCAGACATACAGAATTGGCATCTGCAGGGAAAGGACTTTACGGTGAAGGACAACCTATTATATTTCCAAGAACGGTTATACCTGCCCAGCACAGATTTACAGAAAAAGGTAATCTCTTGTTATCACGATTCTTTAATGGAAGGACATCCCGGTATGACCAAGACCTCGGAAAAGATCAAGCGCTACTTCTGGTGGCCGTCTTGGAAAAAAGATATCCGAGACTTTATAATGTCCTGTGGAGTATGCGCCCAAAACAAGAGTCAAAAGGAAAAACCAGCCGGCCTCTTACGCCCTATTGACATCCCGCCTCGCCCTTGGCATACGCTTTCTATGGACTTCATCACCGATCTACCTCCATGCTCCGGATACAATACGATCCTAGTAATCGTAGACCTATTCTCCGAGATGGCGCATTTCATTCCACTCAAAGGCTTACCAACAGCAGCAACTCTGGCCCGAGAATTTCTCAAACATCGTCCGACTGCACGGTTTTCCTTCAGTTCTAATTTCGGATCGAGGTAGTCAATTTATTTCTCATTTTTGGCGAAGTTGCTGTCGGTCGGCTCAAATTGATGTGAGACTTTCGACCAGCCACCACCCTCAAACCGACGGACAAACCGAGAGGACCAATCAAACTCTGGAACAGTATTTGCGCTGCATGCTACAACAAACTGAAAAAACTTGGAAAGATATCCTTTGGATAGCCGAATATGCCTACAATAACTCTGTCCACTCGGGAACTGGGAAGACCCCGTTTTTTTTTTATACGGTAGTCACCCTCGAACCTCGGAGTTGGATCCACTCCAAGATCTTGGAACACCAGCAGTAGACCACCTGCATTCTACAATCACCCAAGCCTTTACGGAAGCCGTTTCTCACCTTCAAAGGGCTAAAGAACAATACAAGAAAGGAGCAGACCAACATCGGAAGGAAGCCCCCCAATATCAAGTAGGAGATCAAGTCTGGTTATCCACCAAATATCTACCTCTAAAAGGACCACGCACATTCAACCCAAGATACCTTGGTCCCTATTCCATCACTACCATAGTAAATCCAGTAGCGGTCAAGTTGGACTTGCCCCCTCACATGAAGATACATCCGGTCTTCCACGTCTCTCTATTAAAACCCGTGCAACCTCAAACCCGACTAACTATATCTCCAAAACCTATTCTAGTTGATGGAGAACTCGAGTTTGAAGTCAAAAGCATCCTGGATTCCAAGATCTCCAAATCTAAACTATTTTACCTGATTGACTGGAAAGGCTACGGTCCCCAAGAAAGATCCTGGGAACCTGCAGAATATGTCCACGCGCCTCGTCTAATCAAAAGATTTCATCGAACATTTCCTAACAAGCCCAAACCCCCGGAGAAGCCCGGTTTGGGAGGGGCCTTGAGGGGGGGTGCTGTCATGATCTCTGCTTCCAAAAGATCAGGACTTGCCCGACTCCCTTGGAAGCAGACCCATAACCCCGGTTCCTGGTGCCAGCCAGTCCCAATTGGGACCTTTTGGACCCTGTCCTGGCGCCAGTGGCACCAGGCTCATAAAGATGCCCAGTCCCAGCGCTGGAAGCGCCGGGCTCATAATGCTTGGGTGGACTTACCTGCAGCAGACCATGCTGCTTACTTACCTGCCAGTTGAACCCCTGAGCCTCTTCTGTTTGGGACTACTTTTCCTGTTGGGTGGGGCAGGAGCCACTCCCTAGGTTCAGAACACTGGAACTCTTCTGGAAAACAGGAACTCTTTTCTTACCTAGGCGTGGCTGTGGAAGGAGACACCTAAGCACTACAGGAGGCTATTTAAACCACACCCGATGGATGAATCTTGCTTTGCGTTATTATGCATTCTCTGCAGCAGAACGCTCATCGTGTCTTCTGCTTCTGATCCTGGGCCTAAGGGAACAAAGGCTTACCATCCTGGAATCCAGTCTTCAGCAGCACCTGTAAAGACAAAGAAAGAACAGGTTAGCACTACGGTCTTCAGTGGCAGCGCATCTCTTACCTGGTCCATCGGCTGTCACCAACGCCTCGCGCTGCATTCCGGCACCTGAAAGACAAAGGCTTACCTACTCTTCGCATGCTCCGGAGGTCTTCGCACTGCATTCCGGCATCTGAAAGACAAAAGCTTACCAGCTCTTCGCACGCTCCGGAGGCCTTCGGCGCTGCATCCCGCATCTGAAAGACACAAGAAGGTGCGTTTAAAGACATTGGGCAACTTTATTACTCACGTGCCATTACTCCTTCCCACGCCGAATCCAGTGGGTATTCCAGCACCCTTCAGCTTCTCTAAAGCTCCGAACTTGTACCTGCAAGATAAAAGGGACAGTTAGTGCGCATCGTGAAGCAGGCTACAAGCGCTTACTTATGTGCTTCCAGGCGCTTCTATTCCTCACGCGGGTTCGATCCTCAACTCTCATCAGCCCGCCATCCGCCATCGCCGGAACCCTGCAAAACAAGAGATATCATTACAAAAGACTTTTAAGACATTTGAAGTGCCCAGAACTTACCATTCGTGCAGTGAACGACGGACAGCAGTCCTCTGAGGTCAAGAGGCCTGCACCCTTATCCAGTGAAGAAACTGGTTACGGCACCCTGCCCCGAGGCAGATGGAGAGCTCGGCGTTCACTTACCTAAGACATCTTACTCTTCGAGTCAGACATACAGTGCACAGAGGTCCAGCCCAAAGAGCCAACCGGGTGTTACACATCACCTTTGAAGATACGGCATTCACCCAGTCAAGACCGGCGCTTCTGCGGGAATCAGGTGAGCGTTACACCAGCACTCTCATTGTAAAATATTCTAAACACAGTTACTATTGTAATATATACACCCCTTTTTCCTAATCAGATAAGTCACTGTAAAACACCACTTATTTTCATACAGAGGTGAGCGCTTAACTAGATGGCACTCCAATAAGTTTGTGAGAAAGGGAGGGAAAAAGACAGAATATGGAAAGATGCACCACTCTAAGATTCAGGAACACTGTTAGCAAGGCAGAAGAGCAAAAGTCACTGGTGAGCCAAAGTCCAAACGCTGGGCCCACTCTTAGAGAGAGCAGAGCACAAATGCGCCCAAGATCACACAGTTACACTAGGCTTAGAAAGTCTTGCAGAGGGTTCAAAAAGAGTTTTGAGAGGCTTAGGAAAGTTTAGCCAGGGCGTCCCAGGCTAACCCAGGTTCGAAAGCCGTGGGCTAAATCTACCCCGTACAGTCGGTAGCAAGGGAAGCCAGGCGGGACACGGTACCTTAAGTGGGAAGGATCCTCCAGCGGTGGCAGTTGTTCCTGGTAGTGGGTGCAAGTTGCGTCGTCGTCCAGGGGAAGAGAAGATCTCGACTTGGAGGAAAGATGAAGGTCGTTGCACTACCAGGGAAGAAACCAGCAGCAAAGTTTTCCGGTTAAAGGTGGTACCTTTGTTTCGCTGTCGTGGTAAAACGTGGTATCCCGGTTGCCGGGGTGCTTAGCACAGGCAAGGCGGCCACGAGGTAGGTCGGGAAGGCGAAAAGACGGTGAAAGTGGTTATCCCCACCAGTCAAAGGAAGAAGACTCTCCGGCGGGAGATCTCCTCTGTCATTGGGAAAAGTGGTGAGGCGGTCCAGCAGGGCTCCACCGGTGGTGGTGTCGTGGCAGGTCGGCTCAGCTTCTCCCTCGTCGGATTCTTAGGTCCTGTGGCGACTTCTGAAGTTCCAGTCCCAAAAGCCCTGCTTTTATGCAGAAAACCCCCATTCACTCAGCCTAGCTGTCACTCAAACATGCTAAGTGGTGAGCCGGCTGGCTCACCACTTGGGCCAATCAGGACGGAGTGCGACGTGAGTTGCCTAGGCAACTCCGTCCAGGGTGCCTAAATTCCCCTCCACCCCTCCTAAGTACCCCAGACAGAGTGGCACCACTTTGGAGGGCTTCTGTGGAGAAGCCCGCCAAAAAGTGGAACAAAGGGCTCGACTTGGGTTGGAATCACAGAAGAGAACACAAACGCCATTTTAGAATCAAGTTTTGGCAAAAAATACCAACCGGAGAATTAATATTAATTAAATAAACTGGCAGTATGTTCGAGGCTACCGTAAATAATTAAATAAAGATAGTAGCCTAAAACAATGGGAAATCCCATAGGAAAACATTTGCGGATGAATATAAAAAGTAGTATCCACTGCCACCAGCCGAAATTCGATCAGGGGGGACGGAGACGTGCCCCCTCGACTAACAGACCCTGGGGCAATCGAATTGCCCCAGCCAGTACGTCCACAATATGATAGTTTTTACTGGTTCTGTTCAGAATTTAAGACTAGTAAAGTCAATGGTGACTTTACATGCCCTGGGAGACTGTAGTCATTCCCAGGGTATGGCGTCTATACTGGGGGGTCACTATGACACCCCTTTGTCACTGCACTGAGGGTGCTGTGTAACACACATCACAAAACACATGAAGCCCTATGGAGTGAAAGACCCCATAGCCCATTAAACACATCTAGATTCAAAGAAACACACTCAAATCATGTCCAAGAGTGAGGGTAAAAGAGTCTCACTCTTGGCAGGAGAAAAAAATAAACTTCAAACATCCAGCAAAGCTGCTGTGGGACTCACTAGGTTAGGAAATTCAGCCTAAACAGAGAATTCTCCCTAACAACCACCAATACCAGGGGACCTGCGACCCAATTGCAGTGAAGTCTTCCCGTGAACTAATCCTCACAGAACTTTGGTGAGCTCCAGTTGGACCTCCTGAGACGAGATCCCCCTCCTCCAGTCCCCTCACCAGAGTGCAGAATCGAGGTGGAATGACCGGGCGGTAACTGCTCACTAAAAAAAACCACACTGACGTGGGAGTCCGAAGAATTCCTTGCTGATGGTCCTTTCTCGCGACTGCTGCTGAGACGTCCCTTGCTGTTGGACTCAAGGTAGTACTTAGCTCAAGCCAATTTGTCACTATTTTGTCACTGGAGTGCTGTATCCAGAGTTTGGGTGTTCACCCATACCCATTGCCCAGGCTTAACAGCTTGTGCACATATAGGGAGTCCTTTCCAAGGTCCCTGTTAACATTTCTATTCCACTAAAGCATCCTACTTTAAAGTAATTCAATTATCCTGTGGAACCTTGCCTTCTCTGCTGCTGCACATGACTTTGCACCCCTCCTCAACTGACTTTGAAGAACTCTTAACTAGTAAGGGAATGGACTGCCAAATTATTACAATCATTGAAAAGAATTACAAAGTAGTTAATTGCTGTTTCTAGTGCTGAATTACCCTTTTTCCTTACAACAGAACATTATCTGAGTGACTTTACAAAGTTAATTGATTTATCGTTGAAGTGTTAATTGCTGGTGCAAGCCACTACTATTGAAGCATTCGCCTGAAATTGTTGCTTATGTTTTCTATTTGTTTGGTCTAAATAGTATTTACTTACCTTTGCCTTGTGTATATATAATACATGTATATTTACTACAAGTGTGAGTTTCTTTGGGTCTATGTATTTACTGAGTTCATTTTACTTACCTACAACCCACCTCCTCATAAGGTAAGCCTGGCTGCTCTGCCATTTTAACAAACCTTTGGGTAGTACAGACCTATACTAAGTTGGGGCCTGAATACCAAGGGATAGTTTTTGTCTCACCTGCTGGTAGACTTTAGGAAAACTCCCCTAACGCCTGTGAGCGGGTCTGCTGTCTCCTCACCGCTGGAACAATCATGCTGCAATTGCATCTGCATTCAAAGGTACTGTCTCCCTCCTGGTACAACTTGTATGGAGTCTGTTTGCTTAATTTAGGGACTTTGGCAGCTACAGATAGCTTGTATCTGTCACCACACCTCCCACCCGCCCAGAACTTCTTGTTGGCCAACATTTCTACTTTCCTGCAACAGTAGTGAATCCTGTGGATACTAACTGAATACTATACGTTGCCTTCCTGCCCTTTTCTGCCTAACCCCTGGTCACTGGTGGAGCAGTGACCCACCTGAACTTTGAGTGATTCATACCACTTGGACTTTTAAGACAGGCTTGGGTCAAAGTTGCAAAAAGTTACTAAGTTTTAAACGTTTGCATAATTCAAGTTGCTTAAGTGATTTGTTATCCTAAAGGCTATTCTGAACATACATACTTATGGCGTATCTTGCAAGTGATCATATACCATGAATGTGTTTCTACTCATCTTATTTATTGTTCGCTCGGTAGGTGCTTATACAGCAAGTAAATTCTGTTTCAAAGCGCCTACAGGGCAACAGGGAGGGGATATGGGAATGAGACTCATCAAAATATATTAAAATATTAAATACAGTGGAGGGGTGGGAGGGGGGACAAACCTACTATGCCTTGTGAGTATTCGGAATGTGCAAGTGCAGAAGGGAGGGGGCAGTGGGGGGTAGGTGCTGGGGTGCCAGTACTTGTGTGTGAGCAACAGATGAAGTGTAAGGTATGGTAAGTACAAACCTCCAGGACGGAGGGTGTGCCGAGGCAAGTGCTGAGGATAAACAGAAGCTGGGGGCGATTCGGTGTGGGAGGTCAGGGCCCAGAGTATGCATATGGGCCCTGGAAACCGATTAAAAGCAACTGAGAATTAGCAGAGGAGAGGAGGAGGGTGGAGGAGGAGGAAAAAGGGAACGTTTTGAGGAGTTTCTGGAATTTAAGAAAGTCCTGCTCAAGACTGAGTGGGAGGCTGTTCCATGGAAGGGAGCCAACTGAGGAAAGCGATCAACCTCCTGCCCTCTGTTTAGCAAAACACTTTACACACAGTTGGTGCCAGAGGAACGCAGAGATCTAGAGGGAGAATATTTAGAATGAGAGCTGCAGATGGTGTGGTCCCTGGCCCCAGACAGCGTTGTGGATGATGGAGGGATTTTAATTTAATATGTGAAGCAACCGGGAGCCAGTGAAGACTTTTTAGGGCAGGAGAGATGAGGTCCCTGGGATTGAGGCCAATAAGTCTTGCTGTCCTATTCTGGTTTAGCTGCAGGGGTCACAGAGTGGAAGAAGGTAGATTCAGGAGGAAGCTTTTACAATAGTAAAGACTAGACCGAGAGAACCAGGGCTCGGGTTATATTGAGTTTCTGGGGGAAAGTTAGAAAAGGTAGACTTCCTTTGAGCAGCAAGAGTGGAAAGTGGGACTTCATGGTAATGTCCTGGGTGTGAGGGAGGAGGGAGAGAGTGGAGTCGAAGATGACTCCAAGGTTTCTGACTTCTGAAGACTGAGCAGGAGGAGAGCCCATAGTGGAAGGCCAGAGTGAAGGGATGAAAACTGGAGCAGGGGTCCCAATGGGAAGGATCTCTGTTTTACTGGTATTGAGGCAGAGATCATTGGATGTGCACCAGGCTTGGCTGGCAGAAAGGCAGTCTGGGATGATGGACGGTGCAAGAGGGTCAGCTGGAAGTTTGAAAGAGTTGTGTGTCATCTGCATAACACTGGAAGTTGGGCGAGAAGGAGATGAGTGCCAGCTGAGTAAGGTAGATGTTGAAGAGCCAAGTGGAGATGATAGATCCCTGGAAGACAAAACAGGTGGAGAAGGAAGTAGGAGTGAAGATGCCCTGGATGACTTGGGAAGAGCAGTCATTTAGGAAGGTCAGTCAGTCCAGTGCCCGTTCCAAGATATCAAGGGTGTCGTGGAGCCTTTGTATGAGGATGGAGTGGTTGACCGTGTGGAAGGCAGAGGAGAGGTCAAGTAGGATGAGGACAGCTGAGTAGTAGGAATCCAGGGATGCGAGCAGTTCTTCACGGGTGTGCAGAAGAGCGGTTTTCGTGCCTCTGGATGCTCGGAATCAAGATTGATTGTGGTGGAGACCACCAACAAGTTTGGTGCGAGATTTGAGTTGGGGCAAGGCCAACTTCTTCAGCAGTTTCCCCAGGAAGAGGGTGATGGAAATAGGGTAGTAGTTGGCTGTACAGGTATGGTCGGCTGATGGTTTCTTTAAGGAGGGGGCGAATGATTGAGGGAGTAGGGGAAGGATCTAGTTGCAAAAGAGTGGTTACAGATATCCACGTGGGCAAGGGAGCCAATGTTGTGCTTGATGGTTTTGGATGAGCAAGGGGAAACCAGTTGGGAAGAGACCTTTATGGAGTGGACAGCTTGGGTGACTTCTCCAGGTGTGACGAGGGAGGAGGAGGGAGGAGGAGGAGGAGGAGGGGCCTAGAGAGGCAAGGGGTTGTGGGATGGGTTGGGACATGAATAACAAGGCTGCTCAGGATGTCCTGAGGTTTGGTGGTGAAGTGAGTGGCCAGTGCATTGCAGAGGACATGGGAAGGAAGAGGGGAGGAGGAGACTGCGGAAGGGTGGGCTAGTTACCTGCAGATTTTGAAAAGTTCAGCTGATTTGTTGGATGCAACAGATACCCGTGCCTGAATGTGTGCCCTTTTCTTGGCACGGATGGAGACTCTGTATTGCCTTTGAGCAGGCGGCAGGCCAGTTTGTCAGAGGCATAGCGTCCGTTACGCCGCTCTGCACTTTTGTTTCAGGGCTGCCAGTTCAGAGTTGCAC
The DNA here is from genome assembly GCF_040938575.1 of Ambystoma mexicanum. Taxonomy (NCBI): domain Eukaryota; kingdom Metazoa; phylum Chordata; class Amphibia; order Caudata; family Ambystomatidae; genus Ambystoma; species Ambystoma mexicanum. The sequence goes on along the minus strand of NC_090939.1, from coordinate 59,574,130 downwards.
CAGGTGTTAGGCTTTGAGGTGGGTTTCAGGCAGATCCTCATGACTGGGGCAAGAATGTCAAGAGTGTTGGCGATGGACAAGTGGAAGTTGCTGAGAGCAGTGTCTGAGGTAGTCTGAGTTGGAGGGGGGTATAAAGGTGGAAGTGAAGGCAGCAGCTAAAACTCGTTTCATTGGCCGGGTGTTCGTGAGGGCCAAAGCGACGCAGGTTGGAGGAGAGTGATTTGACCAAGAGAGAGGGGTGACGATGAGATGAGGGAGTGGATAAGGCCGCCCAGAGTGTGTCCATTAGAGTGGGTTGGTGAAATATTTGACTGGTTAATTGTCACCAGTCTACTGGAAGGACTCGTGTGTGTATCCCACTAAATTTCTTTTTATTTATTTTGTATAGAAATTTTTTATGTTTGATTTCTTCAATAATTCTTGAGAAAATGTTGATAATTCCGATGAATTTATGGTAAAAATGTTTTTATTCAATCATTTGTATTTTTGTGAGGCCTTTGGCAAACATTATACTGTTCAATGCATTTCGGTCAATAATAGACCTTCATCAGGAACTGTTAATAGTAAAGAAAAGAATAAATAAATGATTAACTAGGGTTTTTGTGTAATTTTGCATTAACAAAAAAAAAATAATCCTATTTTCTAAATTGTAACTATACATATTATGAAAAGAGTACCTGTGTAAAACGTTGCTTCAAATCCTTGGCCTGATTTACTATATTTCCTTATTGGTAATTCCAATTTCTCTTCACTCAAGCACGTTTGTTTGTTAGCCGTTGCATGTCTTTTAATGTTACTTCTTTAAACTTATCAACATTTTCTCAAGAATTATTGAAGAAATCAAACATAAAAATTTCTATACAAAATAAATAAAAAGAAATTTAGTGGGATACCCACACGAGTCCTTCCAGTAGACTGGTGACAATTAACCAGTCAAATATTTCATTAACATTTTTTACCTCCCTAAGCAACGGGGAGGAATCTGGCGACAGGACTAAATACCTCATCAAGTACAGACTACCTTATTAACTAACAAGTAGTGCCCACTCTTTCTCTTATTTGGACATTGTCAATTTGATTTGCATAACGAGTGAGAGGCACACTGAACTTTCAAAGCGAGAATAAGAATGTCATATGAAGAATTAAGTGGTTTAACGAACAAGAAAGCAGAAATATTGGGTTTTACTCCCGAAGAGGCCAATGCTATTCTCAATTCTATAAAAGATACTGGAGGAAGTTCTAGTACAATAGATCCTAATACAAGAATTAAAACACTGGAACGCCTTATACGTAAAGAGATAAACAGGAAATTACATGCTGTTACACTTACCAAGTACTATAAAGCACAAAGAATTCCGAGAGGTTTGAGGATTCCTCTGAGACCCACCCTATGTAAGGAGAGTCATGAATTTGTAAAAAAGTGGGAACAAATTTTGAACAGATGCTCTTTAGATCTAATATTATTAACAATACAGGAGCTTTCCAAAGAACTTGATAAATTAGCATCTGAAATTCAAGAAATTCAAACAGAATTGACTGAAGCATTAAGTGTTACCGATTTAGACAAGATTTTAGAAGATATTAACAACAATCTTGCTAAATATCGAACGGAATTAGAAACTAAGAAATTGCGAAAATATCGTAGACACGTACGATTATCTGAACGATGAGGTTTACACTTGGATGAACAAATTTAATCAGAGATCAACTCCAAGAAATTCCACAAGTTCATCAGATCCAGATACAAGTGGACCAGAGTTGTCGAACGCTGAGCGACAAGACGCAGGAGAAGGTACTAGTACAGGCGACCAACGCCCAACAGGAAGAGGCATTAACTTTAGAGGTACTTTTTTAGACAGAGGCCAACGCGGAAGAGAACAAGGAGGGGACGCAGACAGAAATCGACAACGTCCACATACACGACTGAATCCCAGGAAAACCTAGTAGTCAATTTGTCCAAATATCAATTGTCTAAAGAAGAAAATACTCTACTACAGAAAGGACTTAACTTTGTCCGAACGTATCATTCTACTTTGTTTGAAAAGAAAATAGAGCTCTTTAAATTTTCAAGAAAGCTTAGACTAAAAGCATTTTTTGCAACAATTGAAGAAGATAACAGAACAGTCAATACCAGAAATTGGGTACAAAGAATTCAAACCCAAGAGTACTTTCATACCTCCTGTTAATTATCCTATAATCGATCTGTTTCAAAGAATGGTCACCATTGATTTGAAGAAGCTTTCATATAAACCACCACGACACGGTAACTTTAGTAAACGAGACTTGAGCACCATTCGCAGATTATTTTCAAACAAAAACATAACATTTAAACCTGCTGACAAAGGAGGAGCGATGGTAATCCAAGACACGGAAGATTATCATCAGGAATGTATGCAACAACTTATGGATAGGTCAGTATACCAACCTATAGATAAAGATCCAATTGATGAGATTCAACAGAACTTGGAATATATATTAGATCTAGCGGAGAGTAACAAATGGATTACAGAAAAGACTAGACGTTTCTTAACCATTACGAGTCCAAGAACACCAGTGTTTTACACTATCCCCAAGATCCATAAAACACTAATAAAACCACCAGGTAGACCAATCGTATCAGCCACCAACAGTATTCTACAACCTCTAGGAACATACCTGGATTATTTTTTGCAACCGATAATACAAAATACTAATACTTATATCAAGGACACTACTCATTTTCTGAATATTCTTACCAACATATCCACGAATGACAACATCTTATTTACTGCAGACGTACGCAGCTTATATACCTCAATTCCACATAGCCAAGGACAAGAAGCAGTGGAATGGCTCTTATTAAACACCAGAGGGGTAGAAGCATCAAAAGAATTTCTAATGATCCTTCTGGATTTCATCTCACAAAACTCATACTTTAGATATCGTGATCAATATTATTTGCAGACAAGCGGTACCTCCATGGGAGCCACAATGGCGCCAAGCTATGCTAATAGCTTCATGTATAAATTTGAAACAGAACATATATTAAATCATGATATCTGGAAACAACATCTTCAATACTGGGGAAGATACATCGACGATGTATTCGGAATCTGGCAGGGAAGTGAAGAACAGTTCATACAATTCACAGGATTTCTCAACACCATTGACACACATATACAATTTACGACAACTCATAGCACAAAGGAAGTGAGTTTTTTGGACGTTACTGTGTCAAATCAAGACTCTAAGCTTGTCACTACTTTATATCGTAAATCCAGTGATCGTAACAACTTATTACATAGTTTAAGTTTTCACCCTCAGAACTCTCTTACCAGTCTTCCTTACAGCCAAATGTTAAGAAGATAGTGCAAGATGAAGTGGAATGTGAAAAACAAATTAAAGAGATGGCAATGAGATTTGCACAAAGAGGGTATTCAACACAAGAGATTAACAAATCCATTTCTAAAGTGACCACAATCAACAGACAGGAGATCCTTGCAAAAACACCAATAACCAAAGAAACTCCGCTTATCTATGTTACTAAATACTTTTTAGAAAGCAACAAAGTCAAGAAAATTGTCCTGAAATATTGGCATTTCTTATCAGAAGACAGAACATTGGGATATCTTTACACTACTCCACCAATGTTTGCTTATACCAGAAGTAAGAACATTAAGGATATGCTTATACGTAGTGACTCTCAAGAACAAAAACAAAGAACAACAAAGAAGGGAACTTATCCATGTTTAAATTGTTCCAATTGTAATATGGTTCAGAAGGGGGATGTTGTATTCCACCCAAAAACAGGTCGTAAAATCTACTTGAAAAAATTTGCAACATGCGACACCATGAACGTCATATATAGTATTAAGTGCCCATGTGGCAAATTTTATGTGGGACAGACTGCTCGCAAAGCGAAAATTAGATGGAATGAACATCGTTCTAACATTCGCACAGGAAATACCAAATCCCCAGTAGCGAGACATTTCAAAGAAGCTCAGCACCAGATAGCACAATTGAAATGTCAAATTTTGGATGTACTGGAAGTTCCCCAAGGACAGAGAGTGGATATTAAAAACTCTCTGGATTGAAAAACTCAACTCCATGCAGCCGGATGGTCTCAACGAGGAATGTAATTTTGCATGTGTTCTTTAAAGGCAATTATAAAGTTTAAATTATACTTTGCATTTCAGAACGTAAGTATGCTGTTAACTATAACATGTTTAATAATGTGTGTAGAAAGATGAATCACATGGTAATAGAGCTCTAATAAGCAAGTAACTCACTTATATCATTAGCAGTTCATATTGAAAAACATCAAATGCATATTGTTGTGCTCTAATAACTTAGAAAATATATGTAACACTCTAAATGGAGTAACTATAGTCTATATAGCCACTAAATCATGCCTTTAATTTGGGTTTATTCTTATATCGAACTATCAAGTATGTTGAATCTTAGGAGGTTCCTTTGTAGTTTAACAATGAGAAGGTTTCATTTAAAGAGCTTTACATATGTACACAACTATTTACAATGATCCAACAACGATTTCTGACTAATTCAAAATGGCCGCCGGCGCGCGATGACGTCATCACGTTGATGACGTCACCGTGTTGCGTGCCGGCGCCATTTTTTCAACATAAAAGCAAACGGGACAACCAGCAACGCGTTTTCACGCGAGCAAGGTGCCCGGATGCTATTACTTTGATTTACACAACAGGTAAGACTCCCCCTGTGGGGAGGGTGAACTTTAACCGACAGAATAATTTATACATGATATTTGGTAGAATTTGAACATATTTTGGTCACTATTTATATTACCAGGAAGTTTAAAGAAGTAACATTAAAAGACCTGCAACGGCTAACATAAACAAACGTGCTTGAGTGAAGAGAAATTGGAATTACCAATAAGGAAATATAGTAAATCAGGCCAAGGATTTGAAGCAACGTTTTACACAGGTACTCTTTTCATAATATGTATAGTTACAATTTAGAAATTATGATTATTTTTTTTTTGTTAATGCAAAATTACACAAAAACCCTAGTTAATCATTTATTTATTCTTTTCTTTACTATTAACAGTTCCTGATGAAGGTCTATTATTGACCGAAATGCATTGAACAGTATAATGTTTGTCAAAGGCCTCACAAAAATACAAATGATTGAATAAAAACATTTTTACCATAAATTCATCGGAATTATCAACATTATCTCAAGAATTATTGAAGAAATCAAACATAAAAAATTTCTATACAAAATAAATAAAAAGAAATTTAGTGGGATACACACACGAGTCCTTCCAGTAGACTGGTGACAATTAACCAGTCAAATATTTAATTAACATTTTTTACCTCCCTAAGCAACGGGGAGGAATCTGGCGACAGGACTAAATACCTCATCAAGTACAGACTACCTTATTAACTAACAAGTAGTGCCCACTCTTTCTCTTAGTTGGACATTAGAGTGGGTTGGACCACAAGGCAGAATGGAGAGGGATAGAGAGCTGCAGAGGTCAGTGAAAAGAGTGAATGCTGTGCCAGGGGAGTCCAATCGGATGTTGAAATCGCCCAAGAGGACCAGATTGGAGGAGGTTGAAGGTGAGGAGGAACAGAAATCAGCCCATTCAGAGAGAAACAGGGATGTAGCGCCAGGAGGCTGGTAAATGGTAACAATGGTCAGGGTAGAGGAGGGAGAGATGATCAACTTGCATACCATGCTCTCAAAAGAGGAGCAAAGCTGGGTGGGTAAAATGGAAGAAGGACCTCACTCGGGGAAGATGAAGGCAACCCCACTGCCAGCACAGTGAAGTTCGTGGCTTGGAAATGATCTTTAAGCAGTTGGGTAGGAAGTAGTCAAAAGCAGTGCCTAATTGAATCGTGTCTCGGTAAGAGATAATGATGAGGTCCGTGTCTTCAAGAAGCAGATGGATGTCAGCAGAGTGTTTGTTGGCTGAGTGGGTGTTAAGAGTTGCCAGGTGGAGACGGTCTCTGCCTTTGAAGGTGTTCTGAGGTGGATTACAGGTTTATGGTACTCCGGGGCGGGCTTGGCGAGAGAGTGTTACAGGAGAGGCAGGAGAAGGAAGAAAGTTAATGAGGGACGGCAGGATCCGGTCAAAGAGATTGTTGGCTTGAGGGCCCTGAACCAAGATAGTGCCAGTGTGGTAGACATTTATGATGCAGCGTGATGAGGAAAAGCCCACCAAGAGGACTTTGCACTTGGTGCCACCATTAATGGGAGAGGATGTGAAAGGGGAGGGGGAGATAGTAGAGATGAGAAGTCCTGGGTCTGGCGAAGGGATCGAGAAAAAGATATCGGTGAAGATCTCTGGAAGATGCACTGACATGGGTGTTTGCGATGCTAAGTCCAAAGATCTGCACCCAAAATGTCTTTTTTTGTGATTTAGCAGTTAGAGAAGATAGGAGAGATAGTGAGTGCCATCTCAGTGGCAGAGGATAGGTGAATAGGTGAGGGAAAGGAAGAGGAAGTGGGGGTAGCTGCAATGCACAGTCCTGACCTTTATTCCAAGGCGGCCTAGTAGCTAGAGAGGGCGCAAATACAAATGCAGAGCAATAGGTGGGGTGCAGGATTCAATTATAAAAAGGATCACAATGCAGTGCACAAAATGGATGTGATGTACAGCACAGCCACCTAGATAGGTTTTTAAAAAGGATCAAAAATGAATGCGGTGCACACGTATGCACGATGGAAAAGGAAGAAGTACAACTTGAATGAGTTTACCTTTTGTAGAACAGAGTGCAGTGAATAAAAATAGGTGGAAGAGAGATAGGCAGAATAGGATTGGCACAGTTAAGGTTCAAGGATAGGTGGAGGAGGCAATAGGACAGTTCAGCCATCACTCGTATTTAAGAAGGGAGCCTGGAGATGCTGGCGTCCAAGTTTGTGCAAGAGCAAAATGTGCACAGGAGGCTGCAGCATTGTTTGTAGAGGGGCGCGAAGGCGGGGACCCTCCCAAGCCCTTCCTTGACTGGACAGGCTCGGACCAGAGCCTTTGGTTTGTAGCCTTCGGTTGGTGAGCCGGCTTCCCAGCATGCCAGTTTGTGATTGGCTGCTTTAGCAGGCCTGCAAGCCAATCCGGCCCTTCCCTAGGCGCAATGGCGAGGAGGCACTCTGGTGCACAAAGCTGTCTGCCATGATACAGTGGTGCAGAGCCACCATCAAAATGGATGACACCCTAGGCCACTCAGCCTGCAATGGGGGCTGTGGGCGTGTAAAAAGCAGGTCCACGTGTGCTGTGCATAGAAAATGGTCAGGGGCGCAAAGATATTCCTCCTGTGTGAGCCGCCACGAATATCAGCAGAGAAATGATAAATGAAGCCCTCAAGGGCTTACTTTGCTCTGTGCTTGGCACAATTCAAGAGCTGTTGAGTGCAGGCCTGAACTTAAAAGTTTCATATAACTTTTGTGTCAGTGTTTTCTTGAACCCAATGTGTGCTCTGAGCTCTGTGTACCTACTACATCCCTCCTTAGGATAAGCCTGGCTGCTTGTCCGTTGCTAGTAAAACTTAGGGGAGCTCTTTAAACGGCAGGAACTGAAGGGAGCAAAATAGTATGTACAACAAAGGTGTTCCCGTATTAGAAGTTTTAGTTTGCTAATGGAATTTATTTATGAAAATTAGTAATGCATTGCAAAATGCTAAGTGAATTAATCACACAAATCATTAAGTACATGGCAAATGTATGTCGAAAACATGTATGTAAAGTCAATACAATACAATTAATTGGTAAAGTTATATAAGCAAAGACACGAGGGATGGAAATTGTATTCTTTTTAATATGAAAATGCCTCTCGTGAGTATGTACAGACCTTATCTATCACATTAGAAAACCATTTTATTGCAGAGAAATTAGTAAAATGAGTGCTAGTTTCTTAAACACTCTTCCATAAAGAAGCAGCAATAGAGGAAAAGTTAACAGACAAGTATCTAAAAAACAAATGAATGAAACAGATACATGAAACTTGTAGTAACACAAAATGTAATACAAGTGTGAGCACAACTGATCTTTCTACCTGGCCCTGGCTAACTCGTATATATTGAGTAAATTACACTATAATTTATTCCAGATGGCCGAGAGGTTTCCGAGTTTAGTTTTGGAAAAATGTAGTGAAAATATCAAAAATAGAAGCCTGGCGAATAGCTGCCAGACTAGGGCTGATAGAAGAGGCTAATATTAATAAGCTCTACGCCAACCGCTATCATTCCCTCCTTCCCTGCAGCTCTCTGGCCGGCCTCTCTTGGCCCTCTTCCTGCTCCTACCTGCAAGGCAAAAAACCTCGGGGTCATCTTCAACTCCACACTCTCCTTCTCTCCTCACATATCTGACGTCTCGAAGAAGTCGCACTACCAGCTACACCTCCTCAGAGGTATCCTTCCTTTCCTCTCCTTCCCTGAGAAGCTCACCGTCTCTAGAGCCCTGGTTCTCTCGAAGCTGGACTACTGTAACAGCCTCTATCTAAATCTGCCTGCCTCTACTCTCCGCCCTTTGCAACTCATCCAGAACAGGACTGCGAGGCTTGTCCTTGGCCTCAAGCCCAGGGACCGTATCTCTCCAGGACTGAAATCACTACACTGGCTCCCAGTGACTGCGAGGATCAAGTTCAAAACCCTCTGCATTCTCCACAAGGCCTTCTGGGGCCTTGGGCCAAAATACCTTCTACTCTCTCTTCCTAAATATCTTCCTTCTCGAGCTCTTTGCTCATCCTCCTCCAACTCACTCAGGGTCAGCCGCTTCTCCAAACGAGTTGGTAGCAGATCTCTCTCCGCTGCAGGGGCCTCCCTCTGGTACAGCCTTCCTGCCTCCCTGAAACTTGAGGAGAACCATCTCCAGTTCCGGAAGCACCTCAAAACCTTCCTCTTCGCCTCCGCTTTCTCTCCCCATCTCCCCTGCTAAAGTTACTGAATCTGCAACTGGGCCACTCGCCGTTCTCGGTCCTTGGTCCTATCACTCTCCCCTGCACTGCCTCCCTGGCACCCCCTGCACTACGGGACTGTGTCTGTATCCCACAGCCCCCCCTTCCCAGCACTTATCTGCACTTACTCGCACTGCCACTTGTTGGCCCTTGTTATTTCCTATATGCTATTAACCCTGTAATGCACTTTCCCCTCTCCCTTTCCCCCTTGCACTTCTCCCTTTCCCCTCTACCCTTGCACTTGCGCGATCTGAATGACACTTGGCCTAGTAGGATCGTTGTCTATCTCCCTTTGTTTCCCCCCTTGCCTCGTCGCGCCTTGAAACACTTGTGTATAGGCGCGTTACAAATGCCATATATCATATCATACCATGAAGCAATTTCTGTATTCCTAGCATGGTATGCCAACCACTATGATCATGACCAGCAACACTGTGGTACAAAAGCGTGAATGGCACAACTGGCGTTTCGGTGGAGAATAGGGTCAGGAAGAATTGTCTCTGTTCAGCCCCTAGGGAAATATGAAAATAAACTTTTGAGTAAGATACGCGGACCTTCAGAGATCCGTTTTAAATGAATTAAATTTAACTAATGCTATACAAATACCATGTTTTTGTCAAACAATTGAATTGTTCTTCTATAAAGCTGGACTTGCAGTGCCATAAGGGGTGACCGAGAGACCACAGCCGAAGCCAGAACAGACTCGCCACCAGTGTACTTTTATGAAAATAAAAGGTTGGGAGAGAAAAATGCGTTAAAACCTAGATGCTAAAAAGTGTACATGGTCTATAAAGAGAAAACTAAAAATAACTAAAGAGGAATCCAGTGTCTATTTTAAAGAGAAGGATGAATGAAACTGAGGAAGCCATCAAAACGGAAAAAATTGAAACTGAGAGGTGTGCTTACCTATTTAAAAAGTAACAATGTTGGCCAACGCGGCCCTTCCATGGATCACTAAATTCCCCAGTTTAATTGTAAATGTCAAGTGCGTTGCGGGATAACCTGGGCATTTGTCCATTAGCTGTGCCATTTGTAGCACCCATTTCTCATTCTTGTGAGCCCCTTTTTCCTTCCCATCCAGTAAGGTGCTGAATGACACATTTTACTTTTGTTTGGCATAACAAGGCCGCAGATTTATTTGCACATATATACAACCATAGCAAACAGATATTGAAAATAGCTCCAAAGGTGTGGCGACTGCTCTCCATCCTGCTTCCCCTTTTCTATGTCCATTGTAGGCCCAACTCCCCCAAGACCTTAGTCTGAGAACCGCCTGCCCCTGCAGGTATTTGCGGACTGGGGGAGTGCCGTTTGCTGGAGGGAAGCTGAGCCCCAATTGCTACCGCCAGACACCCCTGCCGTTTAGGTTCCCAGGAGGCACTGTCCAGAATGAGCGAAGCCCCTTCCGGTTTAGCAATGGCTCATTCTGAGTCTTTCTCTTATCTTTGGTCGCCACAACACCGCACTGTCGCCCTGTGACGACGTCTAGCCTCTGCCGGATCTGTAGGGTGGGTTGGTCTTAAAACAAAATCCTCTCCTGGTTGGCGGGCGCCCGCTGCTTAAGAAGCCCTTGCTCCTCCCCTTTCTATTGTTGCCCTTTGCGGGCTTTTGGTGCGCGTGGAGCTCTTTTTCCCACTTTTTGCCGCCCTCTCCCCTGCCCCCGAGGAGGGGGGAGGGAAGAGATAGTGGAAGGAGGATGGCCCCTGCCCCGGTTATCGGAGTGCCTCCTCCATTTTCCTTTGGATTCCCGTTGTCACTTTCATAACCTGGGCATTTGTCCATTAGCTATGCCATATAGATCGCCCATTTCTCATTCTTGTGAGCCCCTTTTTCCTTCCCCTCCAGTAAGGTGCTGAATGAGACATTTTCCTTTTGTTTGGCATAACGAGGCCGCAGATTTATTTTCACATATATACAACCACAGCAAACCGATATTGAAAATGGCTCCAAAGGTGTGGCGACTGCTCTCCATCCTGCTTCCCCCTTTTTTATCCATGTCCATTGTAGGCCCAACTCCCCCAAGACCTTCGAGTCTGAGAATCACATGCCCCTGCAGGTATTTGCAGACTGGGGGAGCACCGTTTGCTGGGGGGAACCTGAGCCCCAATTGCTACCGCCAGACACCCCCGCCGTTTAGGCTCCCAGGAGGTGCTGTCCAGAATGAGCGAAGCCCCTTCCGGTTTAGCAATGGCTCATTCGGAGTCTTTCTCTTATCCTTGGTCGCCACAACCCGCCATGCCAAAGTTGGGTTACCGCCCACCGTGGCTCCCTCCTTTCCTTGCTCATAATTCCAGTAGTTTGGTGCACACATTCCAATTCTATTCCTTTGCGGCGACAAATGCACTCTGTCTCAAGTAAAACTCTGTAGTTTTGAGGTTGATCAATCCATGTCTGATGTGCTGAAAGCCCCTTCCTTTGCAAAATTTTGCCATTGCACAATTCAACTTCCTCCTTGAATTCTCCACTGCTGTGTGACTCTCAGCGCCTCCCCATTCCTGCATCGGAATGATTTCTGACCATACAATCTGTCTCCCCCATTTCTGACGATAACTCCTGTAAAGACGACGTCATTTCCCTCAACAGGAAACGCCCCCCCTCCCTAAACTAGTAAGGTCGTTGCCACCGAGGTGCACCACCAGCACATCGGGCCTCCGCTACTTCCCCAGCAGTTTGTGCATGTGCCCCAGAGCTGGGCCCATTTCATACCTGGCACCCCATGCCAATGTACCCGGTTCTCCCCGGCGGTCAACTCCTCCTACTTGGCCGTCCAGCTTGCCCCTGCCCTTGACACAAATGAATGGCCCACCACCCAGACGGACCGTCGCCTTCTTTTTGTCTTCGCTACTAAGGAGGAGATTGGGAGGAAAGCCGTTAGTACTACATTTTTTCCGGCCTGATGGTTTAAAAAAACCAGATTTCCAACCTCCTATCTGTTTGATAGCCTCTGCGCCCAAACCCATCCCTGCTGCTGATGTGGCTGCCCCTGTTCTAAAGGAATGGGTCCCGTACACCCCCATAGAAAACCCCGCTTTCCCCAGCGCCATGTCCATCATTCTCCTGAACTGAAAACGGCTCAAAGCTGAACCGTCACTATGCATCCGGAATGGCTCCCTGTTTTCCGTGTGGATCCTCCACTTCAAATAAGTGATTACAGAACCGACTGGGCAAACCGGGCTCTCCTGGGTGCCCCCTAGCGTGATGGTACTGCCCTTCCCCCTCTAGTCCGTCTTGGATTTTCTAATACAAATGCACACCTGCTCGCCCCTCACACATATATCACCCATCTCAGAAAACCCAGACCTTTACCTTCCTTATTGACAGGCACCAATTTGCTTACCCTTACAGCCCCAAAGAATGCCAGTGAAAAGGCCGCTGAAAATAATGCCTTCTCATACTCGTCCCTACACACCCCAGCCAGGCTCCTGATCATCTCATGCAATTTCCCCACATCGATAGGCCGTCTTTCATCTGGCTTGGTTTTAACCTGCTTGGCCCAACCCTTCATTGCCATGACGATATAATGTTCCTTCGTGGGGTCGGCCCTGCCCCCTAATTTGTAGAAGTGCGCAATGGCTGCCAAAGGATGGACAACCCAAGATCTGGACAACCCAAGATCTGGACCTTCCTTGATGCCAACACCATCCCACAACGGCCCGCACGGGCAATTCCTTCTCAGTCTCTGGCAGGGTGCTGTTCTGAAAGGCTAAGAAACAATCCCAGCACCCTCTATATCTCCGCACAGTGTCTGGTGCCAGTACAGAGTTGATCAATGTGCTCAAATCTCCCCAATCAAGCCCCACCATTGAGTTTGGAAGGGTGTCGTGCTCTCCTCTGGGTGGTTTTCCCGAAATTTTGCCAACTGTAAACGAGAAAGAGAATCAGCGGCCACATTTTTAACACCGTGGATATGTCGTGCCCTGACCGCTGTATTCAGCTGTAGCAAGCACCTTGTGGGTTCCTTAAGTAGCTTAAGCGCCCTGCCGTTCCTGCTTGTCCCCTGATTAATAATCTGAACTACTGCCAAAATGTCCGACCAGACCATCACCTTCTTGTACTGCAGCTGCTTGGGCCACAGCTTAAATGCAACCACTATTGGAAACAATTCTAATAATGTAATGTCCCTGGTGATCCCCCTCCTTCAGCCACTGTGCTGGCCATGGTTGTCCGCACCATCTCCTTCCCAAGATGGCGCCGAACCCGAGTGCCCCTGAAGAGTCAGTGACCAGCTTCAAGCCCCTGCTATGTCCCAGGTCCTCTCTCCACAGCAGCACCCCATTAAAGTGTTCCAAAAATTCATCCCTCATTTTGAGGTCCTCTTTGACCTCGCCCCCATGCGCACATGTTGCCCAGCATGCTGTAGGCCCACTGTGTTTAGCTCAACACTTCTTGCAAACACTTTTCCTGCTGAGATCACCTTGCCTGCAAAATTCAGATTGAGGGAGCTTCAGTCCCTGGCAGGCAGAGTGGCTTTTTCCCTGCCCAACATCCCTGTTTCAATTTTGCCACTTTGTCTTTTGTGAGCCTACATTCCCCGGCCAACGTGTCAATTTCAATCCCCAAAAAGATGAATGTCGTTACTGGACCGACTGTCTTCCCCTTGGGGAATGGAACCCCAAATTCTTTCTTCAGCCCCTGAAATACCCCCATGAGGACCTCACAATCCTGTGTTCCTTTTCTCCCAATAAAAAGGAAATCATTGAGGTAGTGGAGTATCCCCCCGACCATGTACCTTTGCCTCACTGAAAATTCGATGAAGCGGCTGAATTTTTCAAAATAAGAGCATGAAATTGCACAACCCATAGGCAAACATTTGTCATAAAAGTATTCCTGGAGAACCTTGAAACCTAGCAGGTGATAGCTGTCCTTATGTATTGGCAACAGGCGAAATGCAGACTCTATGTCCGCCTTCCGCATGAGGGTCCCCCCCCATTGTTTTGATCAATTCCACCGCCTCATCAAATGACGAGTAGTGAACCCTGCATTGTTCCTCTGAAATGCCATTGTTAACTGACTCGCCCTCTGGGAAAGATAGGTGCTGGATAAATCTGTACTGCCCAACCTCCCTCTTGGGTACCAGACCCAGAGGTGACACCACCAAGTTCTCCAGAGGAGGAGAGGCGAACGGGCCCGCCACCCTCCCCAATTGCAATTCTTTCCCCACCTTCCGTGCCAGCACCTCAGGCATCGCCAATGCTGACTTCAAATTGCAAGCCTCCCTTGATCCGATGTGCCCGCTAAAAGGAATCTTAAAACCCCACCTGAATCCTTCCCACAACATTTTTGCATTACCCCTATCATGATATACATTCGGAAATGGAATCATGGCCTGCAAACGTATTGGTGTTGGTTGTTGTGTTTTAATCATGCTTGCTTTTGTCTTTGTGCTGCCCTTTGACTTTTCTTCTCTGCTTGAGGAGCTGTGCCTCCCCCCCTGAGCTTGAGCCCTTTGTGTGCTTGAACCTGCATGCATTTCCATAGGTGCACTTCCCAACCAGCATTCTGGTAGCTCCCCCTGGTAGCTGGAACGGTTATTCCAGGAGGAGTTCCCACGAAAGGACACCCTCCCTCTGGAGTAGCCCCCCCCCCCTGCCTCTGCCATACGCCGGTCTTTCTCCCGGAACCTTCTCGCCCAATGGCCTAGGTGGTACCATTTTCTCTATGTACCTGCCCACGTCATCCCAGGTCATTGCCGGCCATACCTGCATCTTGAGTCTAAAACCCCTGTCATAATTGATCCATGCATCGCCCCTATGCTTTAGATACTGTTCATGAATGTATTGCTTGTATGCAATCATTGCCACACCGTCCTGAGGGAACTTCTCTAACATGATGGTGGCATACACCCGAAATGCCCTCAACCAATTATGAATAGTGAGCTCCACCTTGGGCCTCTCTCTCTCCTTCTTTTTCCCTTTCTGTTGGTTCACTGAACCCCTGCCCCACGGGTTCCATCCCCACCAACTCCAAGATTTCCAGGAACTCTTTCCTCCATACCCACTCTTTGTATGCTAAGGGGATGTGCCATGCTAGAGTGTTTACTGCAACCCTGGACTGTGCACATCCTGGCATAGGCCTCCCATATATTGTGGTATTGCTAGCAATCTCATGCCCCTGAACCGTGGTAGAAGACCCCCCTGCTACGCCTACCCGGCCATCCAATCTAGCCGGCATTCCTGACAATATTAGCCTCTGCCCCGATAGGTCCTTGTGAGTTGGCCTGGGCCCCCCACCATGGCGTCCCACCGGACTGAGGTGCAAATAAGGCGGTTGTCCTTTGTGACCCCTGCCCGGTTCCTCCACTCTGCCCTGGCATAGTTCCTGTAACGGGCCGACTCTCTGCCAGCCCCTCTCCATCTAAGAGCATGCTTCCCCCTTGCTGGTGGATTGCTTCAGCACCCCTGCCCACTTGGTTAAAAGCATTATTATTATTATTACAAAGCATCTGTAATTTGCCCCATTTCAACTTGCTTTCATACATTCCAACCATCTCCAAGTCTCAACTGCTACCGTCGGTGTAGCTACAGGTGCACCGCGAGGACCTCCCATCGTCCTTGGAGCCTCAGCAGGTAAAGGCGCCGGTGTGGCTGCAACCTCCTGTGCCCTCCCCTTCCCCTTGGGAGTGGCTTTCTGCTTTCGTGCAGCTGCCGCCTGCTGCTGGCTGTCCTTGGCTTTTTTGGTCATCGCACTCCTTTTGGTGACTGGCTCCTCTTCTTCCAGGAGTTCCTCGATGCCCTGGTCCTCTCCCTCCTTGGAGTGTACCTCCCCCCATGCTGCCTCCTACTGGCGTTGGTGGGAACAGGGGTGACTCAGACCTCTGGCTGCTTCCCGCAACCTCTGCCCCCATTTGTGATGCCATCTGCTGCATCCAATTTGTGCCATATTTGTCCCCAGCCATCCGCGCCATTGCTAGGAAGGCCTCCAGATCATCTTTCTGCTGTTCCTCCAGCCCCCTTCTTCCTTTGCGCCTCCATTTCCTTCCCTTCCTTGCATAGTGCAGCTCAAGCAACGTGTATCATATATTGCCAATAGTTCTGTCCAGTTGTTGCCACCGAGCCCCGCTTTGCGCAGCTCCCTTCAAGCTTCCCCCG
The DNA here is from genome assembly GCF_040938575.1 of Ambystoma mexicanum. Classification (NCBI taxonomy): domain Eukaryota; kingdom Metazoa; phylum Chordata; class Amphibia; order Caudata; family Ambystomatidae; genus Ambystoma; species Ambystoma mexicanum. The sequence continues at coordinate 59,558,131 of NC_090939.1, read as the reverse complement.
CTTTCCGCTGCTTGTTTACTGTGCTGAAGCCGTAATGCGCTTCCTTGCTGCTACTTGCCTTCTGCTGTGTGCTGGCAGTACTAAGGCGAACGCGCTTAGCGCAGCCCTTTGTCACGTTCAAAAATTTGTTAGTGCCGGGTTGTAGCCAAACCCTTATCAAACTTGTTTCTTTGTCGCTCTTACTAATGTCTTGCTGCGTCTCCATCCTACGCCAGCCCACGCGGTGAATCCAGCGGTCCCTCAGCCTTCTCTTACCGGTCTGCTTTGTTTCAGGGATCACTCCCCGATCAGCTGCTCGGCGCGTTCCCCTCCCTTCCAGTGCGTGTTGCCTCGTTCCCTGCTGCTGTCCTATGGCCTCGGTGCTGCTCCTCTGCTTACAGCTCCTGACGAGCGACCCCGTAAATCTGCGCAGCCTCCTCCCAGCCTCGACCGGCTGCTGTGGTTCCTCTCCAGCCCCGGCACCTCTTGTGTCCGCTCCTCAGCTGGGACCGTCTTCCTAGACCAGGAGACAGGTACTGTCATGATGCCTGCCCCCGGAAGACCAGACCAGGCCCAGCAGCCCCGGAAGCAGGCATCATGCCACTTGGAGCATGCCCAAAAGCCCCAGTTAGGGGCTGTTTGGGTGCAGTCCTGGCGTCTATGGCGCCAGGCTCATAAAGATAGTCAGTCCTGGCGCCATGCACGCCAGGCTCATTATTGATAACTTACCTGAAGCAGACCATGCTGCATACTCACCTGCGGCAGACCATGCTCCATGAAGACTCAAGCCAAATGAGGCTTAGGAGGGACTATTTTACTGAAGGGACTATTTTGTTACTTGGGTGGGGCTGTGGAAGAATACTTACCTGGATCTTCTTCCAAGGCTATTTAAACCACGCCCGGACAGCCACACATGCTTCGCGTTATTCTGCTTGCTGCAGCGTAACGCTCACCGTGTTTTCAGCAGCCCCAGTCTTCAGCCAGTCCTGGGACTCCTGAAACAAGAAGAAAAGAAGGATGAAGGTTAGAACAGGAGTTTTAACTTTAATCCTTACCTGAATCCTGATCCATTTCGCCACGGAGCTGAAAGACAGAAGTCTTTGAAGCATCGCTTCGCATTCCTACGGCGCCGCGCTGAACTCACCTACTTGGCGGTATTTCAGCATTTCATCACGCTCTCTCCATCTCGCGGCCGCCCTCCGACACCTAAGGAGACAAAGACAGCAAGGTGAGCAAGGGGACTCTCTAAGACTATACAAGCTACCCCCAAGGACTTACCTGATTTACCACGGGGGGTACTCGCCTCATCTCGGGTCGGCGCAGTCAACTCTGCTTCATCGCCGTACCCCGGCCCCTAAGGGGAAAAACCACAATAGACTTACCTGAATCTTACCAATTGCCATTTGGAAATCTTCGAGTGGATTAATCGGCAACCTGCAAGGAATCGGACAGAGTGAAGATCAGACATTTGAACTCTTATGAACAATTGGACTTTAGAGTCAATACTGGAACTCACCAATTCCTCTACGCCTAACTGGTCATCAACGCGCCCCTGCGGTCGACGCAGGATGGAGAGCTCATCCTTTTAAACCATCAGGTGAGACTAAGGAGGGGACATCAAGAGTGATCTGTGGAAGACAACGGGAGTGGGGAAGGTGGGTTGACACTCAATTCCACGGGTGGTTCCTCTTCTCCTTTGCAGAAGAATATTCCTGCGAGCCAGACAAACTAGGCTGAGCGGGCCAGTCCAGTCATCTCGGCGCTACACATCACGCTGGTGGAAACAACAGCGGCCCAGTTCCGGTCGACACCCCCGTGGGAACCAGGTGAGCGTAACGGGTACATGAAGCCGTGAAAACCGCTGCAGCCCTCTAAGATGGTACTGGAGCCGAAAGCACTCCTCCACACGACACGAAAAAGCGAAAACAAAATCCTCTCCCGCTGCTTAAGAAGCCCTTGCTCCTTCCCTTTCTATTGTTGCCCTTTGCAGGCTTTTGGTGCGCTTGCCACTTTTCCCCACTTTTTGCCGCGGTGGGGGGGGGGGCAGAAGGAGGAAGGCCCCTGCCCCGGTTATCGGGTTTGCCTCCTCCATTTTCCTTTGGATTCCCGTCGTCACTTTCATAACCTGGGCATTTTTCCTATGCCATATGGAACACCCATTTCTCATTCTTGTGAGCCCCTTTTTCCTTCCCCTCCAGTAAGGTGCTGAATGAGACATTTTCCTTTTTTTTGGTATAACAAGGCTGCAGATTTATTTTCACATATATACAACCACAACAAACAGATATTGAAAATATCTCCAAAGGTGTGGAGACTACTCTCCATCCTGCTTCCCCCTTTTTTTTATCTAGGTCCATTGTAGGCCCAACTCCCCCAAGACCTTCGAGTCCGAGAACCGCCGCAGGTATTTGCGTACTGGGGGAGCGCTGTTTGCTGGGGTGAAGCTGAGCCCCAATTGCTACTGCCAGACACCCCCGCCGTTTAGGCTCCCAGGAGGCGCTGTCCAGAATGAGCGAAGCCCCTTCCGGTTTAGCAATTTCTCATTCAGAGTCTTTCTCTTATCCTTGGTCGACACAACACCGCACTGTCGCCCTGCGATAACGACGTCCAGGCTCTGCCGTAGCTGTAGGTTGGGTGGGTCGGAAAACTAAATCCTCTCCTGGTTGGCGGGGTTGTCTGGCGGTAGCAATTGGGGCTCAGCTGCTTAAGAAGTCCTTGCTCCTCCCCTTTCTATTGTTGCCCTGCGCTGGCTTTTTGTGCGCTTGGCGCTCTTTTTCCCACTTTTTGCCGTCCTCTCCCCTGCCCCCGAGGGGTGGAGGGAAGGGAGAGCGGAAGGAGGGAGGTCCCTGCCCCGGTTATCAGGGTGCCTCCTCCATTTTCCTTTGGATTCCCGTCGTCACTTTCATATGTTCAACTTTGGGCAGGAACAGCGTGTGTCTAACTTGTACCCATAGTTGAATTCAGCTAATAAAAACAGCAAGATGAAAAAACGGGAGTGAAATCACTGGTATATGAAGGGACTCGAGCATTTAAGCAGCCCCGCAGGCAGGGTGCCTGAACATGACAAACTGAAAATAGCATACCTAATGCTGTCTTCAGTGTGCAAATGCTAGTGATCCGAAGGCTTATGGCCGCAGCACATAAATGTGCGCAGATTGCCTTGTAAAGTCACATTCGCAATCAATTGCATTGCAAAATCGGCGTCTACAGTGAACGAAGGGGGGGGGAGAGAAAAAAACGCTTAATGCAATGATACATGTAAGGTGGACCTGGGTGCACCACTAGTTATCCAAGCAATGCATGCGGCGAACTTGCCTTAATTACATGCTGTCACCTGGATGATAGCGTGGACACCATGCGCAAACTGACCGCAGAATGCCTTCACATATTCTGGGTCCAGAGGTAGTAAAATACTGAACTGCCAATATGTTGAGCCTGAAGTGCTTTCCTAACTTGTAGGAAAATGCATCTGTCTGAGGTAGGTCTTTCTAGTAAACTAATGGATAAAGAAAGAAGACTCCAGCAAAATCGAGCTGAATTGGGTCCATTATACATTGCTACCCCACCTTTTAGGTAGTTCAGGCCAAACCTAAGAATGTAGCCATGTTCAACCAAAGTGGGCTTTCCCAAGTTCCATAAGACAACAATCTTTTTGTAAACCCCCCCTAACAACAACATTTGAGCACTTTCTGAACTTTCTTCTGTTGCATTTTGCTTGGCTTAGCTTTTTCTCGCAGCGATTTACACAACCTGTGCATATCCAGTGTGGAGATTACCCCTGAAAGATGAACGTCTGTGTTTTAAGTTTGCCTTACCAGGGTGTGGGGCAGTTATGGAGCCAATTTTAAGACTCTATATTTCCCAATCACAATGTACTTACTTGTAAGTGTTGGGAAAGATTTCTCTTTTTGCAACTTTCCCTCCTTGGGTTCTGTGGACACCCAATTGTTTTGTTTTTTAACCTGTTCTAACTTTTTGAAGGGAAGTAAGCCTTCAGCTTCACTACCCCTTTGACATTTGTTATGGGGAAACTGATCAGTCCTTCAGACAGTCACTACTGGGAAACTAGGTTTCGAGGGGATTGGGTCCTCCGACGTATTCCATATCTGACAATAATTGCCACAGCTGTGCTGCTTCAGAAAATCTTCGGCTCCTGCGTCGATGACGTTGATACGCCGCCCTTGAGGACCTCCTCCGATGGCCGACGTCACTGGATGCTATAAGTAGGACGCCCGACGCCCGTAGCCTCAGTTCCGTTTTTTCCGCGAACATGTTCGCTTCGGGAATCTCGGCGCGCCTCGACTCTTTGGAATTTCTGTTGCTTTCTCCGTTCTTCGAACCTGTTTGTGTACTATTTCTTCGTGAAGATGTCTGCCTCGTCTTCCACACCGCATCCAGGCTTTAAGAAGTGCGGGGACTGTGGGTCCAAGATGTCGGTCACGGACTCGCACGACGCCTGCCTCTGGTGCCTCGGGGAGGCCCATGACACAGATGACTGTGTCGACTGCCAGTCGCTCACGTCGAAAGCCTCGCGGGAGCGCAAGAAGAAGATATCGGTAGATAAGATGTCCAAGCTCCGGAAGTCGAGGTCTGCGGGGCTTTCGATGGACGACTCGAGGGGTGACTCTCTGTGTCGTTGTTGGAAGTCCAGTGGGTCTCGGTCCCGAAGTCGGTCTCGCCACTCCTCCTGCCTCTTCGAGGCACTCCCGGAAGCGCTGTCATCAGTCGCCTTCCCTGTCCTCATCCGAGGACTCCGCCCGTCGGCGGGTGGCTTACCCCACCAAACATGCGACACCGGAGGAATGGGCTTCCATTGGGAAGAAATTGTTGGTGATTCTCGAATCGCAGGGCACTGGTCCGTCCGCGCCTCCGAGTGGGGTCGGTCATGATCAGCTGAGACACCGCTCGGACAAGGGAAATCGTTCTCGGCATGCCCGGTCCAGGTCCCGGTCCACAACGCGCTTGGGACCGCGTGAACTTGTGATGTCTTCGAAGAAGATGTCAACGCTTGTGGTGCCGAGGTCGTCGACGGACTCTCTCGAGGCTCCGCCTCCGAGGAAGTCGCCGTCAGCACCCAGGATGTCGAGGGACACGCTTGGGGCTCCGTCGATGCTGTCGGCGCCGCGTCTCATCGATGCCGATTCTCCCGGCGCCGATTCACTTGACGCACTCGGCGCCTTTCGGGCTGTGTCGACGGGGGTACCCCTTGGCTCGGGGAACCACCTAGAAAGGCTCTGGCCAAGGTCGAGCATGGCTTTGGTTCCAATTCTGTGCCTTCTTACCGCCATCTGGAGTTCATTTCAAAGGTGGATGAGGGCTCTGATGATGGCATGGTGCCTGACGAGATTCTCTCGTGCCATAGCCAGTTTGAGGACCTGAGGCAGTCCTTGCATGATGCTAGTGGGCTGGACACCTCTCCAGAGGTGGAGTTTTGTAGGCCTGAGCCTGGCACTGATGCCGATTCTTCGTACCGGCACGGGTCTTCGAGTGCTTAGGTTGGTCTGCTCCCCCAGGGGAGTTTTTTCAGGATGTCCTTACAGATATCCTTGACATTGGTCCACCAACTGACCCGGTACTGCCGTTTCATATGGCTCTACAGCGGAGGGTGGCAGCGGCTTGGACTGCTCCGGAGAGTCTCCCGGCAGTGAGCAAGTCTTTGCCGCGAAAATACCACCCAGCCAGTAGTGACCCCAGCTACTTGTCCAAGCACCCTACTCCGGAGAGTTTGGTGGTGCAGGCGGCTACAGCCCCGGCAAAGCAGGCGTCGTACCCTACCATCCCTCCTGATAGGGACGACAAGCGTTTTGACGGCAGGGCGAAGTAAGTGTTTTCTGCAGGGGGTATGGCGCTTCAGGCGGCCAACTCCATTTGTGCCTTGTCTAGTTTCACGCACACTCTGTGGAACTGTTTCCTTGGCGGCTGAACATATTCCCGAAGGGGATGAACGGGATGGTTTCCTTGCCATGGTTCAGGATGGCAAGGATGCTATGTGTTAGGCCGTTCATTCGGGTTTGGACGTGGCAGATTGCGTCAGCCGGTCCATGGCGGCGAGCACCGTGATACGCAGATTTGCGTGGTTGCGGAAGTCGGGGTTTGCTCCTGATGTGCAGGCCCGGCTCCTCAACATGCCCTTTGACGGGAACATCTTTTTGGCAGCAAGGCTGACGAGAGCTTTGAGAGGTTGCAGACCTCAAAAGCTGCAGCAAAGTCGTTGGGCGCTGCAGTTCGACAACCTCTGCCTTTTCGTCCTAGGGCACACCAATGGAGGGGAGGTTCCTTTCGTTATTACTCATCCTTTGTTAAAGCGAGAGGAGCTGCCAGTCAAAGGGGCCACCGTAGGAGTGCCAGAGGTGGGAAAACAAGGTACTCGACGTGCCAAGGCCACGTGGGCGGTTGCTTCTTTGCCCTCAGGCAGTGCCGCAGCCGCTTCAGTTCAGTCATGAGGCCATGTCCCATGGTTCGCTGGTTGGGGGAAGGCTGGCGCAGCATCTTGCAGAGTGGCGCACCATTACTTCAGATGTGTGGGTTCTAGAGATCATAACCCACGGCTACTGTCTTCCTTTCCGGCAGAGGCCTCAAGACAATCCACCGGGGAAGCTCTCTTTGAAGAGTCCGGATCCGCTCCTTGCCCAGGAAATTCAATCCCTGCTGGAGAAAGGCGCCATAGAACTGGTGCCTGTAGTGGAGAGGAACAAGGGATGGTATTCCCCTTATTTTTTGATTTCCAAGAAAGACTGGGGATTGAGACCCATCATGGACTTGCGCGGTTTGAACAAACTCCTCAGGAAGGACAAGTTCAAGATGGTTTACTCTTTCTCAAGTCCTCCAGGCCCTTCAACTTCAGGACTGCTTGGTGTCTCTTGACCTCAAGGATGCTTATTTTCATGTGCCGATCCATCCGAAGCACAAGAAGTACCTGACGTTTGCGGTTGGCAACTCGCACTTTCAGTTTCGGGTCCTGCCATTCGGATTGACCTCCGCCCTGAGGGTCTTCACCAAGCTCATGGTAGTGGTGGCAGCGCACCTCAGGAAAGGGGGGGGATTCACGTCTACCCCTACCTGGACGATTGGTTGATCAGGGCGCGCTCTCCCGAGCAAGTCCTGGATCATCTGTCAGTCACCTGCCACTCCCTCCACAAGCTGGGCTTCTCCCTCAACTTAAAGAAGTCCCACTTGATGCCAACTCAGAGGCTCCAGTACATCGGAGCGGTGCTCGACACGTCCCTGGGGCAGTGTTTTCCTCCCCAGGTGAGGGCTCATCACATTCAGCAGATGGTGCACAAGTTTCAGCTTGCCCAGACTTTCCCAGCGTTCGAGTTCTTGAGACTGCTCGGCCTCATGGCATCCTGCATTCTTCTGGTCCAGGAGGCCAGGTTGCGGTTGAGATCTTTGCAGTGGGCACTCAAGCTCCAGTGGTCTCAGTCCTCCGGCAGGATGTCGGACCCTGTTCAGGTGCCGTCTTCGGTCGCCCAGGACCTTCTGTGGTGGGCCGACGAAGGCAATCTGATGAGGGGGGCTCCATTTTGGCTGCCCTGGCCGGAGGTGACTATCGTGACGGACGCATCCCTCACGGGATGGGGAGCTCATGCCAACGAGTTGACAGTCAGCAGTCGTTGGTCTCTGTCGGAGTCCAGACTCCATATCAATCTGTTGGAGCTGAGGGCCGTCAGGCTAGCCCTGAAAGCTTTTCTGCCGACTGTGCGCGGAAAGAATGTCCTGATCCTGACGGACAACACGGTGGCCATGCACTACCTCAACAAAAGGGGGGGGGGGCAGGGTCACTTCCTCTGTGCAGGGAGGCGATGCAGCTCTGGTTCTGGGCAATCCAGCAGGAAGTTTCCATCTCGATAGTTCATCTGGCAGGAGACGAAAACGAGACGGCGGACGCTCTGAGCAGGCAGAGCGCGATCTCTCACGAGTGGGAGTTGGCTCAGGAGATTCTCCTGGAGATCTTCGCCCTTTGGGGGACCCCTCGAGTGGATCTCTTCGCCTCCAGTGTCAATCGGAAGTGCGAGAGGTTCTGCTCGCGGGAATTTCCTCCACACGGAGCCTTACGGGACGCGTTCGTGGTGGAGTGGTCATTCCCACTGCTGTACGCATTTCCTCCAGTCCCCGTCATCCCGCAAGTACTGCAGAGGTTATGGAGGTTCGGTACCCGGATGATCCTCATTGCTGCGGCGTGGGACCGGAGGATGTGGTACCCGGACCTTCTCGACTGTCCATCTGCCCTCCACGTCGTCTTCCCTACCGAGACGATCTGCTCTCACGGGAGGGGGGGGGGGGTCAGGTTCTCCATCCAGAGGTCGGTTCCCTCAACCTTCACGCTTGGTTTCTGAAAGGTTGAGGTATAAGGATTGGGACCTCCCTGAAGACGTGATGGAGGTGTTGCTTTCGGCCAGAAGGCCCGCAACCAAGTCCCTGTACCGTTGCCGTTGGAGAAAGTTCTGCGACTGGTGCAGGGTTAAGAATGTGGATCCTTTTGCATGTGAAATTCCCATGGTTCTGTCTTTTTTGCTTTCTTTGGCCCACAGGGGCCTTCAGGTGGGTACCATTAAAGGTTACCTGGCGGCGCTGTCCATATTTAAGCGTTCGTCTGAAGTGTTCCTATTTTAAAATTCCTTTAATTTCTCAGTTTCTGAAAGGGCTCACTAATGTGTTCCCTCCGTCACCTTTCCAGGTGCCCGGTTGGGATTTGAACCTTGTTCTCAAGTTTCTGATGGGTGCTCCGTTTGAGCCTTTGCATTCATGCCCTTTGAGACTGTTAGCTCTGAAAACTGTATTTTAGTTGCGGTAACTTCCGCTCGCAGTGTGAGTTACAGGCACTTTAAGCCACTCTTCACTGTGTTTCATAAGGACAGGGTTGTCCTTAGTTCGTCCTTCTTTTCTTCCGAAGGTGGTGTCGGAATTTCATTTAGGCCAGAAGGAGCTTGTTCCGGCATTTTATCCTCCTCCACATCCTGGTAAGGAAGAGGAGAGGCTCCATAGGCTTGATCCTAGGAGAGCGTTAAGCTTTTATATTTCACGCATGTCCCGGGTCAGAGTGGACGATCAGCTCTTTATTGGTTACGCTGGAAAGTGTTTGGGACAGGCTGTGACGAAACAGACTGTCTCGCTGGATTATTTTGGCTTTCTCTGAGTGTTACCGCTTGGCGGGGAAGGACCCACCGGTCAGTTTACGGGCCCATTCTACTAGGGATATGGCTGCCTCTACTGCCCTGTAGAGGGGTGTTCCTATTCGCAACATCTGTAATGCAGCCACCTGGGCTTCGGTACATACTTTTCTACGTCACTATTCCCTCGATTCCATCTAGGGGCAGGATCTGGCCTTTGGCAAGACTGTCCTTTACTCCGCAATTTGATTGCGCATGCCAAATTTCTGTTTTCTAAATTCTTTTCCCACCTCCTTGCATTGGTACTGCTTTGGGAGTCTGTCATAGATATGGAATACGTCAGAGGACTCAATCCCCTTGAAGAACAAGTTACTCTCTTACCTGGTAACGTTCTTTCGATGGGATGGTCCGACAACCTATTCCATATCGCTCCCTCCCTACTTTCCCCGCTACAGAATTTCTTATGCGATTGCAGCTTACGTTTCCGCAAGGCTTTGTGTCAGACTGGCAGAACACTGGTGGCACACGTTCTGGGAAAAAACTACAACTGAGGCTACGGGCGTTGTGCGTCCTACTTATAACATCCAGTGACGTCGGCCGTCAGAGGTCCTCGAAGGCGGCGTATCAACGTCATCGACGCAGACGCCGAAGATTTTCCGAAGCAGCACAGCTGTGGTGATTATTGTCATAGATATGGAATACGTTGTCGGACCATCCCATCGAAACAACTTTACCAGGTAAGAGAGTAATTTGTTCTTCCCTTGCGGGACTTAACATTGCACACAGCATCTTGCAGAAGTATCCCCATTGCACTGCATTGTATATCTCTAGCTTTTTACTTTTGGGATTGTTGGTTACTTTCTTATGTGCCTAAAAACAATCTGGTGGCAGCAGAATTTTTCAATTTTTGCATTATTTTTAGTGTGCACATTCGCATTCACTGCATATGGCTACTAAACGTGGCTAGTGTCATACAAATGGCTGTGCCACGAGATTTCTACCTGTTCTTTGGCCGTATTGTTTGGACTTCTTGACCAGGCAACGCAGGAAGAAGTCGCATATAAGGTCATGCACTTGCCCAGGAAATCTGCTTTCGCAGGCTAGTGATGCTTTTGTGTGTGGCCCAGGAAGGGGTTGGGACCGTCTGATCCCATTCCATATCAGTGGTGCCAGAGAGTCTAGTTGTGGGGCATAAGTGAAACCAATAGTTGTCCCTGTTTGAATGGTGCAGATCCTTACCATTGGCTGGTTTGACCTTGCTTCCAGCCTGGATTTTGGATAAGAGGACTCCTGCCACTATTACTTAAGATCTGCGCTGGAGCCAAGAATCCCTCTTAGAATCTTAGAATAGCCGACTAGATCTGGAGAATACTCCCGAAGAGGCCTGGCATCCCGTCCTGCGTCTGGCCCATTGAAGACCTCTTGGACTACCTGATCTCCGAAGACCCAGAGTGGTGCTTCATCCCTTGGACTAGTGGTACCAACTAGTCTTGATGCCTTTTCGAGGGTCCAGCTGCCCTGAGCCTGCAGAATTGTGCCTGGGCCATCCCGGTGACTGACCAGCTCTCTCGTAGGCTACCTTGTCCAGAACAGCCGCCGTTCTGCAGTTGCATCTGGAACTTTGGTAGTTGCCAACCTGTGGTACAAGTTAACTTTCCTACGAATTTGCGCATCTCGGCATCAAGGGATTCTGTTCTGGAAGGGCTTCTGTGACCGTGACTCGAAGGACTCCTGTGTGTGGAGACAGTCACTGGAACTTTCCTCCCCCTGTCCTGTGAAGTGTCCTTATGATACCTGCATCAGTGAATCTTGCGTATCTTCATTGGAAGGGGTTGTATCTTTCATCTGGACCTGACTGGAAGAATTCCTGCACCCGCAGCTCCTGGACACCTCTCACTGGAACCAACTACAGGAAATCCAAACCCCAGTAGACCCGTCAGATCCCCTTCGAAAATCTGTGTCACGGTGGTAAGTAAGCAGTGCATCTGTCCCTGCCCACCACCCTCAGTCATCCATACGATACAAAGCAATGTATTCCCAATGTTGTCTCCTAACCTCCCATTCCACTCCCGTTTGGTTGTCAACCTGGGTAGTAACTCCTGAAATACAATAGACTATTTACTTCCCTTAGTAAAATTGTTGAACAGTATTTTATTCCCTCACCAACACAAGTACATCATAACTTCCTGCAAAGACTCCTGGTGAGAAGCGTTGTGGTGCATGTGACTTTTGGGCACAGGTCCCCATTCTTTTAGGGACTGGACTGCTTAAGTTGGGGTAATCATCTGTGAATTGGTTCTCATACTGCATTATTTTACCTGCCTTCTGTGTTGAATAAGTTATCTCGATGCATTTATGAACCTATGGTGAATGTATGCATGTTTCTGAGGCTTGTGGTTTGCTTAGAATCGCATGCTTTGCATAGACCAACATCTAGTGGTTGGTGTGGAGTATTACATGGCTTGTGTTCTAAAATGAAAAGGGACGTTGACTGGGTGGCTTTGTAATGCTATCCCTACTGTGACATGTACTGTACCCATGGTCTTTCATGAGCCAAGGTCCTCGGATTTTTTTAATTCTTTTTTTGCCATTGTGTTGGTAGCATTTTTGCATAGTTTCTACGTTTGGAATGTTTTGATTGTCTCCTATTTATTAATCAACAAAAATATCTTGTTCTTTCTCGTCTTCGGCAAATTGGCTTGACACTTCCTACTGGACTCATCCAGTGATTCTTGACGAGACCTTACCACTGTCCAGAGATTGAAGAGCCTTGACGACTGCCTGCCTTCAGGTTTTGGCATACACAGTAGGGAGAGTGGGGGTTGGGGGGGCGTACAATTTCTAAAATTCCTTATAGAATTCCTCCATTCACATTACCCATTAATCTTAATTCTTACATCCTTGCTGTCTTCCGGTGTTTATAATGGAGAAAACTCCATTTAAATTTTGCCTGTCTTGCAACTGAAAGTTTCCCTAGAAGGATGCACACAATGTGTGTAACCATTGACTCCCTCTTGACCACCAGGAAACTTGATGCCAAGCGTGCATGCTCTTTCGGGCAAAAACAGTCAAAGCGCTGGGCAGCCTACGCTATGCAAGTTGAAGCATTGTCGGAATACCCCACTGCCATGGAGGAATCTGAGGCAGAACAAGACAGTCCCAACGCCATAAGTGACTCCAGGGAGGCATCGGACCAGGAAACGGAAGGCGCCAGTCCCCAAATCTGTAAGGCAGGCGTCCTGCACTGCTTTGGAGGGTTCCTCTGCGACAGGGGCAAACAAATTAAACATACCCAGAGGTCAGTAGTGTCAGGCGCAGGCACATATCAAACACATACAACACATTCATGCCACATGTTTTGGCGCACTTGTCAAAGTGGTAAATCGTTTGTGTAACCTAGCCCTTAAGCCGGCAGCTCAGTGCTTCATAAAACCTCTGCGCGCAGTGCTTGAATTTAGGCACACGATCCAAAGCACAAACCTACTCCAAGCAAGGGCGGTTCTGCACCCAACATTCCCTTACAATCACCAAACCAGTCATCACAACTGCCAAACATTCTTTTGGCACCCATTGACACTAAGGTCGGCATACACCGGAGCCCATCCCCCCACTTTTAGAGGCTCTTCAGAAGAAAACATACAGATCAACAGGTGGGAATGTTTTTTCTTTTCCAGGACACCCCATTTAATGGTCCCTGAACTAGAGATATATTTGATGGTACCAATAAAATGGCTTTGTTTGTGGATTTCTACCATCCAAGATTCCTAGGTTACAACCGACTAAACCCTTAGTCTGTTATTGAACTAGATGTGGACAAAGATGAGGATACCCTTTTAAAAGACAGCCCTGGCACAGACCCGGATGACTCAGATGATTGCACAGACCCAGCTTTAGGCGTCGCACATGACCTGGTTTCAAACTCACCTATTGATGACAGGCCGCTCTATAATGACCTTAAGCAGGCTGCTGAGATACACGCAGGAGTCTGAGGAAAAGACTTAGTTGATGTCCACAACAGGAAAAAACAGGTCAGTAGATGCCATTATTAGTCCATTGGGAGAGGTCCCCTGCCCTTTCTTACTACACCTGCACAAACTAAAGTATTCAATCCACGCATAGAGAAGCGGTTTAAACCAGCGCCCACAGACCCACTCTTCATTAATGGACACCCGAAACCTGATTCTTTAGTGGTAACTACAACCCACAAAAGGGCTGGAATGCCTTTAGCCACCTCATAGGTGCCGCCAGATAAGGAGAGCAAAACAAATACGCTATGGGAAAGTGTCACGATCCCATTGCGGCCCAGCGCGGTCAGGCCCAAGGCAGAGGGGTATTCCCCCTTGGTAGAGTGGGGAGGTGGTGGACAGGTATGGTGGCTGGCTGGCATAAACGGGTAGAATGGAGCAAGGCCGCAATCTGCACCAGTGCGCGCCGACCAAGAGAGCAGGGAAAGCCTGGCACGTGCAAAGGAGCGCCGAGCACGTGTGAAGAACCAATGCCCCTGGCAGACTAACATGGACAGGGCGTGGACCAAAGCTATAAAACCACACCCCGGACCGCACCTTGTGCTTAGCGTTTCTTCTGCTCTTTGCAAGAACAGTGTCTCGCTTACCGCTCCTGCTCTCAGCACATCTACAGACATCTTTACATCGATGGGAAGCAGTGGAAACTCACCTGCGGAAACTCACCTGAAAAGATGATCCGCGCCCTCGCGTAACGGCTTTGTCTCTGTGTTCATTTTTGTTTCTTCGGAACAGCACCCGGAGTCCACTGGTGGGGCTGCTCATCTTGGACTTGGTTCTTCATCTCCTGCTTATCTTGGACATTGATTCGTCATCGCCTGCTCATCTTGGTTCTTCCTTGTTTGACTGTTGTTTTTCCCGCAGCATCCAAGGACCTGAAAGGCAAAGTAACAGCGTGAGAGATCCCATTCCGTTCTTCGACCACTGCCTGGTGTGCTCACCTGCGCATTGAGTCCAGCTCTGTTCCGTCAGCATCTCGTGGCGGTGTCTGCCTTCTGTCGCTCAGCTCCTGTGAATAAGAAAGACAAAGACATTGTGAAAGTAAGCTCAGACCAAGTGTGCAAGCGCACCAAGCTGGACACTCGGGTTTAACCAAGACTCACCTGTCCCCACGTTTAAATCAAGACCTGTTCACCGTCGTATCCTGTGTCGCAACCAGACGGGACCACACACCTTTAGTGAAGCAACTGGAGGACAATATGGACCCGAGACCGTAGTCGCAAACATTATAGTGAGCAGCGCTTGCTTTGCGCCAGCCAGCCAACCCAAGGTCTGGAGGGGAGGAGCAGAAGGGAAGGTACTGCGCTTATACTTACCCTATACTTAACTTTAGGTCACCCTGACCCCCAGAACGATACAGCCCCAAAGTCCCGAAACCACGCAGGTCCCGCCCAACTTCAGTCCCCTGGGAGTTAATCCCCAGTCGACCAGTCGGGAAGGAGTGGCGGGGGCGAGCATCTGGGTGAAGGCAGCCAGCGAGGGGGCTACGCATCGGTACAGACCGGACTAGGCACTCCTGCAGGGGACCAGAGTTGAGCATGACAAAGGATGCAACGTCGGCTGCATTCCAGATGCTTATTGCCAACAATACGGTTCCATGCCATTTCCACTTAGTAAATTACTTTCTGGAAATTACTTCAACATTTCTTTTATTTGTATAGGGGGGGGTTACCCACACCCCTCCCCCCCTTAGCCCTCAATCCACAAACCCATATGAATTCTGAAGTATTTTTAAAGCAATTTCCACAAAGTAAATTGCCACAAAGTAATGAACTTCTTGGTAACAGGAGACACAACCCTTATCAATACAACCATTATGGCTAGGTTCATTAGGGTAAATGGGTATCTAGTAGAGGCACAGGTTAGTGGTGTGCCAGATCCTTTAGGCTCTCAGATCTAGACTCTAGCTCAAGGTAAGCAGACTGCTCCATTATCAAGAACTCACTTGATGCAGCAGATATGGCAGGAAGAGTAGTGGCAGAGGGAACCCTTACTATACGCCATGCATAGCTCCGGAATTCAGGGTTTAAACCCAAAACCCAGGCTACGCCTATTAACAGGCTAATAGAGGACAATGCTCTGGTTGGCAAGGCAATGGACCATGCCCTAGAGACCCCCGAAAGGGAGCATGAGACTATAAAAGCCTTAGAAGAAATTGCTAATAAGCCCTTCATGCAAAGAGGGACCTGCAGCAATCCGCGTGCTTTTCGTGTGCAAGGATATGCAAGAATATCAGCAGTCCAGCTATTCATCAGGGGCTGGTGCCTATTAGGGAGGTTTATCAGTTTATCTTTAATCCCTGTGAGGGAGATTTATGTGTATGCTTCATCCCCTCGCCTAGTGAGAACCTCCCCCCTTTCCCCCCCCCCCCCCCAAACTTTGTGCTGGACTTCTGGGCCCTTTTCTTTAAATCCTGAATGAGTGGGGCCTTTTTCAACTCATTCAATCCTGTGGGCTGTGTCTTTTGGATGTCTGTTCTGTGTCCGTTATTCTATGGAGGTTACTTTCCTCCATATCTCTTTTGGCATCTGTATTTTACTATTACAGCACACAGCTACTTGTGGGCAGACAAACTATTTGCCCACAGAAATGAAGGGGCAGCCTTAGACGGAGAACTGCTGGCCCTACGGCAAGGGTCCCAAGATCTATTGCAGGGGTGCACAACTGATTTTAACAGAGGGCCGAAAGTACCTTACATAATGGCTATAGTGGGCCGAAAAGTAAATGTGGGTGGGGCGGTAGGCGTGGTGAGGCGTGGCAGGAGGCTTTTTCAACCCCAAATTTGTATTAAACACTATGCCCCATAGCCCCCACCCCTCAAGCAAACGCTATGCCCCAAGACACCCACCCCTCATGCAAACACTATGCCCCATGACACTCACCCCTCTTGCAAACACTATGCCCCAAGACACCCACCCTCATGCAAACACTATGCCCCATGGCCCCCACTCCCCAACCAAACACTATGCCCCATGACACCCACCCCTCAAGCAAACACTATGCCCGAAGACACCCACCCCTCAAGCAAACGCTATGCCCGAAGACACCCACCCCTCAAGCAAACGATATGCCCCATGGCGCCCAACCCTCATGCAAACACTATGCCCTAAGACACATACCCCTCAAGCAAACACTATGTCCCAAGACACCCACCCCTCAAGCAAACACTATGCCCCATGCCACCAAGCATGCACCATGCATACATACTCATACAGACCCCAACCCCCCACTCCTGCATACAAACTAACAAGTATACACCATGCACCCATACAGACCCGAACCCCCACCCCCAACTCAGCACACAAACCCACAAGCATACACCATGCACCCATAAAGACCCGAACCCCCACCCCAACTCAGCACACTCAAACCCACACGCATGCACCATGCACCCATACAGAGCCACACCCCCAGCCCCAACTCAGCACACAAGCATACACCATGCACCCATACAGACCCGAACCCCCCACCCCAACTCAGCACACAAACCCACAAGCATACACCATGCACCCATACAGGCCCCACCCCCAACTCACCATACAAACTCACAAGCATACACCATGCATCCATACAGACCTGAACCCCCCAACTCACCAAACAATCTCACAGGAATGCAGGCATACAGACCCGGACCCCCTCACCCCCACATCTCAACATACACTGAACGTGCACACAACAACAACATACATTCAGGCAGAATCGACCCCACCCCTGAACTTGCACACAGACACATTCAGGCAGACCCGACACACCCCCACCTCCGCATCTCAACATACACTGCAGACATACAAATGCAAACACACCCATACACACCCGACACACCCCCCCAACCTCCGCATCTCAATATACATACAAAAAACAGTCAGGACGGACCACAGACGGACACACACAGCCCCCCCACCATGTACTTACCCAGACGTGCTGGAACGCTGGTGAGGCTTCTGGCACTACCGCTGGCGTGGGCGTGACAAGGGCATCAAGCCTTACTGGCCACTCCGGCCGTAGTGCTGGCACTCCATTGGTGCAGCACACACGCACTACGTGGCTCGTAAGAGCTGTGTGGTTCGTGTGCACTGAACCAATGAGGGCCAGTGTTTTGTCAGGCCCGGAAGACAACAAAGACTTTCCTAATGGAGGGCAGCCGATGCTGCTTGCGGGCCGCCCTCCATTAGGAAAGTCTTTGTTGCTGCCGGGCCAGACAAAACGGCATGGTGGGCCTCAACTGGCCCGCGGGCCGTATGTTGTGCACCCATTATCTATTGGTATACATCACATTCTGTTGGCTTGTGGCTGAAACGAATTGGCCAGAGGAAAAAAGAAGCACCCTCTTTTATCGAGGCCTCGGGGGTGAGCTGAAAGAGGTTTTAGCGCAAGTAGTGAACCCACCTGAACGCTGTGCAGACTATATAGACTTAGTGATACAGTTGAATCATCATTTGCAAGAGAAAGGGAGATCGAACAAGGGCGGAAGCCCGGCCCTTATATGTGCGGCCATGTGAAGTACAAGTGCGTCCCCAAGAAAATACCCCGGAACCCATGCAGTTGGGCAGTGCGAGGGGGACCACTTTCGAAGGAGGAAAGTGAGAGGCGGAGGCAGCAACAAGTGTCTCTATTGTGTCAAGTTGGGCCACTTCCTGAAAGACTGCCCTAGTAAGCCGAATAAACGGGCCCTGGGTGCCATTGGGGAGACGGTGACCAGTCCCGAGGATCCCTCACAGCCGTCGGAAAACTCCTGGACTCCACAAGAGTAGGGATCGGCTTGTCAAGGGTAAACTAAAGTAACCACAGTCTCACCTCACCTTACCTGTCATTCTGATCAGGCCCGGACAACCTCACCGGATGTATGCCCTGGACGCTTATATTGAGTAGCTCAAAGACTGGGCATACCAGGGCAGCCAAGGGGGAAGATGGACAACATTGTTTCAGTAGACTGTTCTCCACTGTCATCTGGACCCATAACGCAGTGCACAGAAGAAGTGGAACTATTATGCAAAGACGGCCATCAAGAACGCCTGACTTTCGACTTGATCAGTGCCCCACCTTTTCAACTCATACTTGGCATGCCGTGGCTAAAACGGCATAATCCTGTCATTAATTGGAACACCATGATTTTTCAGTCCGAATGCCTGCGCACTTGGTACCTGTACCTACCACCAGTCCATAGAGCGCTAAAGTTAGGAGCAGCGGCCTCCCCCAGCACAGCAGGACAATTACCTCACAGGTATCAAGAATTCGAAGGGATTGTGTTCTCTGATGTATTCCACATCTGACCGGTAATCACCACGGCTTTGCTGCTTCGGAAATTTTTTTGCCGTCGGAGTCCTTCGTCAATACGCTGTCCCTCGAGGGCCTCCCTCGAAACGACGTCACCAGATGTTATAAGTAGGACGCATGATGCCCGTAGCCTCAATTCCTTTTTTTCCGCGAACGTGTTCGCTTCATAATCTCGGCGCACCTCGGTTCTTCACCTGATTGAATCGGTTCTTCGAACTTGGTTGTTTGTGAAGTATCATGTCTTCGTCGTCTTCTACCCCGCGGTCGGGCTTCAAGCAGTGTGGGGACTGCGGTTCCAAGATGTCGCTGACAGACCCGCACGTCTGCCTCTGGTGCCTCGGCGAGGACCACGCCACCGATGACTGCGATGAATGCCGGTCTTTGATGTCGAAGGCCTTGCTGGAGCGTAAGAAGTTGACTGTACCTAGGGTTTCCAAACCCCGAAAGTCGAAATCCGTGGGGCTTTCGACCGACGATTCGAGGGGCGACTCTCCGCGTCAGTGTAAGTCCAGGGGGGTCTCGGTATCAGAGTGGTTCCCGCCATTCCTCTGCCTCTTCTAGGCACTCACTGAAGTGCCGTCACCGGTCGCCTTCCTCATCTGAGGACTCCACCAGACTGCGGGTAGCTTGTCCCAACAAGTATTCATCTCCGGCGGAATGGGACGCATTTCGCAAGGAGATGATGGCGATTTTTGAATCGCAGGGCTCCGTTCCATCCGCGCCTTCGAAAGAAGCCGGCAAGGAACGCGCTAGGGCCACCGCTCGCACTCCTCGGGCGGTCGGCGCGATCATCGGGAGCCGTCAAAGTCCCGATTCGACAAAGTGGATTGCTCTAGCCATGCCTGTTCCAGGTCCTGGCCCTCGAGTCCGTTGGAGCCTGTGAGGCCTTCTAAGAAGGCATTGACGCCATTGGCGCCATGTCCCTCGAGGGGCTCTCTAGGCTCAGGCACAGGCAGTGAATAAGTCTTTGCCGAAAAAATACCGTCCAGCCAGTGGCGACCCCGGCTACTTGTCTTTGCATCCCACTCCAGAGTTTGGTGGTGCAGGTAGCTACGGCCCCAGCGAAGCAGGCGGCGTACCCTACCATCCCTCCTGATAGGGACGACAAGCAATTCAACGGTTGGGCGAAGAAAGTATTTTCATCTGGGGGTATGGCTTTAAAGGCAGCCTACTCCGTTTGTGCCTTGGCTAGATTCACTCACACGTTGTGGAATTGCCTATCTTTGGCGGTTGAACATATTCCCGAAGGGGAGGAATGGGATGGTTTTCATGCCCTCGTTCAGGATGGCAAGGATGCCATGTGTGAATCCGTTCAGTCAGGTCTGGACGTGGCAGACTGTCAGCTGGTCCATGGCGGCGAGCGCCGTGATGCGCAAGTTTGTGTGGTTGCGGAAGTCGGGGTTTGCTCCTGATGTACAGTCCCGGCTTCTCAACATGTCCTTTGATGGTGACCATCTTTTTGGCAGCAAGGCTGACGAGAGCCGAGAGTTTGCAGACCTCCAAAGCTGCAGCGAAGTCGAGCGCTGCAGTTCGTCAACCTCAGCCTTTTCGTCCTAGGGGACAGCAATGGAGGGGAGGTTCCTTTCGATACTACTTGTGCTTTGGTAGATCGAGGGGAGCTGCCAGTCAAAGGGGCCAATGTAGGAGTACCAGAGGTGGAAAACAGGGTACTTGAGGTGCCAAAGCCGCTCGGGCAGTTGCCTCTTTGCCCTCAGGCACTGCCGCAGCCTCTTCAGCCCAGTCATGAGGCAATGTCCCATGGTTCGCCGGTTGGGGGAAGGCTGGCGCAGCATCTTGTAGAATGACGTGCCATTACTTCAGATGTGTAGGTTCTGGAGATCATAGCCCACGGCTACTGTCTTCCTTTCCGGCAGAGGCCTCGCGACAATCCACCAGGGAAGCTCTCTATGAAGAGTCCGGATCCACTCCTTGCGCAGGAAATCGAATCCCTGCTGGAGAAAGGCGCCATAGAATTGGTGCCTTTAGCAGAGAGGAACAAGGGATGTTATTCCCCATATTTTTTTATCCCGAAAAAAGACTGGGGATTGAGACCCATCATGGACTTGCGTGGTTTGAACAAGCTCCTCAGGAAGGACTAGTTCAAGATAGTTACTCTCTTAAATCCTCCAGGCCCTTCAACTTCAGGACTGGTTGGTGTCTCCGACCTCAAGGATGCTTACTTTCATGTGCCGATTCATCCCATGCACAGGAAGTACCTGAGGTTCGTGGTTGGTGATTCGCATTTTCAGTTTCGGGTCCTGCTGTTCGGATTGACCTCCGCCCCATTGGTCTTCACCTAGCTCATGGTGGTAGCGTACCACAGGAAAGGGAGGATTCACGTCTACCCCTACCTGGACGATTGGTTGATCAGGGCACGCTCTCCCGAGCAAGTCCTGGATCATCTGTCAGTCACCTGCCACTCCCTTCACAGGCTGGGCTTCTCCCTCAACTTGAAGTCCCACTTGACACCTACCCAGCGGCTCTAGTACATCGGAGCAGTGCTCGACACATCCCTAGGGCAGTGTTCGCCTCCCCAGGTGAGGGGTCATCACCTTCTGCAGATGGTGGACCAGTTTCAACGTGCCCAGCCTCCCGGCGTTCGAGTTATTGAGGTTGCTCGGCCTCATGGCATCCTACATTCTACTGGTGACAGAGGCCAGGTTGCGGATGAGATCGCTGCAATGGGCTCTCAAGATGCAGTGGCCGCAGTCCTCCGGCAGGATGTCAGATCCCATTCAGGTGCCGCCCTCGGTCGCTCATGATCTTCTGTGGTGGGCCGTCGAAGGCAATCTGATGGAGGGGGCTCCATTTTGGCTACCTTGCCGGAGGTAACGATCGTGATGGACGCATCCCTCACGGGATGAGGAGCTCATGCCAACGAGTTGACAGTCATCGGTCGTTGGTCTCCGTCGGAGTCCAGACTCCATATCAATCTGTTGGCGCTGAGGGCCACCAGGCTAGCTCTGAAGGCTTTTCTGCCGTCTGTGCGGGGGAAGAATGTCCTGATTCTGACGGACAATAGTGGCCATGCATGATCTCAACAAAAATGGGGGGGGGTGGGGGGAACAGGGTCTCTCCCACTGTGCAGAGAGGCGATGCAGCTCTGGTTCTGGGCCATCCAGCAGGAAATTTCGATCTGGCCTGAGACGAAAACGAGGTGGTGGACGCTCTGAGCAGGCTCTGAGCAGTCAGAGCACAGTCTCTCACGAGTGGGAGCTGGCTCAGGAGGTTCTCTTGGAGATCTTCGCCATTTGGGGGTCCCCACAAGTGGATCTCTTCGCCATCAGTGTCAACCGGAAGTGCGAAATATTCTGCTTGTGGGAATTTCCTCCAAGAGGACCCTTAGGGGACGCGTACGTAGTGGAGTGGTCCTTCCACTGCTTTACGCGTTTCATCCAGTCCCCGTCATTCCACAAGTGCTGTGGAGGTTAGAGGTTTGGTTCCCGAATGATCCTCATTGCTCCGGCATGGGCCAGGAAGGCGTGGTACCTGGACCTTCTTGACATGTCCATCTGCCCTCCACGCCGTCTTCCCTACCGAGATGATTTGCTCACACGGGAGGGGGGTTGGGTTCTCCATCCAGAGGTCAAGTACCTCAACCTTTCAGAAACCAAGCATGAAGGTTAAGGATTGGGGCCTCCCTGAAGACGTGATGGAGGTGTTGCTTTCGGCCAGAAGGCCTGCAACAAAGTCCTGTTGCCGTTGGAGAAAGTTCTGCGACTGGTGCAGGGTAAAGAATGTGGATCCTTTTTCATGTGCCATTCCTGTGGTTCTGTCTCTTTTTTGCTTTCGTAAGCCCACAAGGGCCTGCAAGTGGTTACCATTAAGGGTTACCTGGCAGCGCTGTCCATATTTAAGCGCTGAGTGTTCTTATTTTAAGATTCCTTTTGATTTCAGTTTCTGAAAGGGCTAACTGTGTTCCCACTGTCACCTTTCCAGGTGCCTGGTTGGGATTTGAACTTGGTTCTGAAATTCTCTGTTTGAGCCCTTACATTCTTGTCCTTTGAGACTGTTGACCTTTTAAAACTGTATTTTTGGTTGCGAAGTGAGTGAGTTGCAGGCACTATCCACCAAGCCACCTTTCACAGTGTTCCATAAGGACAGGGTTGTCCTTGGGGTCCGTCCTTTTCATCCGAAGGTTGTGTCGGACTTTCATTTGAGCCCGAAGGTCATTCTTCCGGCGTTCGATCCTCCTCCGCATCCTGGTAAGGAAGAGGAGAGGCTCCATAGCTTGGATCCTAGGAGAGCTCTAAGTGTCTACATCTCGGGCATGTTCCGGGTCAGAGTGGACGATCAGCTCTTTGTAGGATCCGCTGGAAGGCGTTTGGATCAAGCTGTTACTAAGCAGTCCTTGTCCAGATGGATTATCCTGACAATCTCTGAATGTTACCGTTTGGTGGGTAAGGACCCTCTGGTGGGTTTACGGGCCCATTCTACTGGAGGTGTGGCTGCCTCTACTGCTCTGCAGAGGGGTGTTCCCATTCGTAACATTTGTGAAGCAGCCACATGGGCCTCTGTCCATACTTTTGTAAAACACTACTCCCTGGATTCTATCCATGGGCAAGATTTGGACTTTGGCAAGGCGGCCCTCTATTCTGCAATTTAATTGGGCATTCTAAAATTCTAAATTCTTTTCCCACCTTCATACGTTGGTACTGCTTTGGGAGTCTGTCATAGATGTGGAATACGTCGGAGGACACAATCCCTTTGAAGAACAAGTTACTTTCTTACCTGGTAATGTTCTTTTGATGGGATGTTCCTCTGACGTATTCCACATTGCTCCCTCCCAGCCTGCCCCTCTACAGAATTTCTTATGCGATTGCAACTTACGTTTCTGCAAGGCTTTCTGTAGTCATACTGGCAGAAGATCGGTGCCACGCGTTCTGGGAAAAAACTACAACTGAGGCAACGAGCGTCGTGTGTCCTACTTATAACATCCGGTGAGGTCTGCTCGACTTGAGGCCATCGAGGGACAGTGTATCGACGTCATCGACGTAGGACTCCGACAAATTTTCCAAAGCAGCACAGCTGTGTGATTACCTGTCATAAATGTGGAATACGTCGAAGGAACATCCCATCGAAAGAACGTTACCAGGTAAGAAAGTAACTTGTTCTTTGAGGACATGTTTCGGAAAGAATCCGCCAACACCCTTCCACCCCATAGACTGTATGATTGCCAAAATGATCTAATACCAGGGTCCCAGCCTCCGTGCAGTCGCATCTGCGCGCTCACAGAAAGAGAACCAACATCTTCGGGAATATCTAGACCAATATCTGGTCAATGGGTTTATCCGGCTGACCAAGTCACCGGCGTCCTCAGCCCTGTTTTTCATACCGAAGAAAGAAGGGGACCTCAGTACGTGCATCGACTATCGAGGGCTCAATAAAATAACCGTGAAGAACCGGTACCCCTTACCGCTGATTCCCACACTGCTAGACCAAGTTAATGTTAGGGAGAATTCTCATTCTATGGCTAATTTCCCTTGCCTATACAGTCCCCCAGCAGCTTTGCTGGATTTGAAGGGTTTGTTTTTTTACCTGCTAAGAGTGAGACTCTTTTTCCCACTCTTATGAATTTTTGCTATGTGTGTTCTAGGCTATTTTTGTGTTTAATGCCTTTGGGATCTTTCTCAACCCCCCCCCCCCCATAGGAACAATCTTTATTCACATGTTACACAGCACCCTCATTGCAGTGACACAGGGGTGTTGTAGCGACCCCCAAACATGGACTCCATACCCTGGGACTCACTACAGTCATTTTACTAGTCGAAACCTATGAACAAAACCAGGACAACCCATCTTACTATGGAGGTACTTGAAGGGGTTCATAGTTTTTCCCCTATATTCATTTTCGAGAGGGTACCGTACAGTCCCTCTCTAAAAAGTTTCTGGCTGGTGGCAGTGGTTACTACCATAAATATTCGACCGCAGATATTTCCCTATGGGATTTTCCCATTGTTTGAGGCTACCACTTTTTCTGACAGCCTCTAACATACTGCCGGTGCATTTTAATATTAACTTTACTCCGGTAGGTTTTATTTGCCAGAACTTTAATATAACCTTTCTCGTGTCTTTCTCTATACTCCTAACCCAGGTCGGGGATCCTTTCTTCGTCCTTTTGGCGGGCTTCTGCCGAGAAGCCCTCCTTTTCGGCACCACTGAGTCTGGGGTGGGTCCATTGTGTGGGAGGGGGGAGTAGGACCCCTGGACAGGATTGCCTCCGCAACCCATGTCGCACTCTATCCTGATATGCTGGAGGGTCTCCCGCCAAGATGACCACTCCACTGTAAGTGACAGCTAGGCTTTATGAATGGGGATCTTTTTGCATAAAAGCAGGGTCCTGAGGACTGGAAGGGCAAGACATTGCCACGAACTAAGAAGCCGAAGAGGAGAGCAGCCAAAGACACCTGCAACGACTGAACCGCCGTTGAAGCCCTGCTGCAGCGTCTCACCACTTTTCTCCACACGACGAGAGAAGATCTTCACCTGCAAGAGCCTTCTTCCCTTGAACTGGTGGGGCCAACCAGTTTGCCAATCGCCTTCCCGGACCTGCCTTGGTCGAATCTCCCGTACCCTGTACTCGGAGGCCGGATAGCCAGGCACCAGTCAACCCGCACCGCGATTTAAAGGAGCGTACCTTTTATTCGTCGGACAGCACCGCGGCTGGTTTCATCCCTGGGAAGTGCAGTAACTCGAACCTTCCTCCACGACGAGAGCCTCTCTTCCTCTGCTGGATCACCCGAACTGCAGGAACTATCGGGAACAACCGCCACCGCAGGAGCCACTTCTTCATTTAAAGGTACATTGTTCCGCCAGGCCGCCCTTTCTTCGCGGTAGCGCTAAAGGTGTTTTAAATCCTTTACCTACCTGTTGGGTCGGCCGCCCCTCTCTCTTAACATTGTCTTTTCAACTTCTGCAACCACCTTTTCAAATTCGTTAACAAAAGACAACTGCAGGTACAAGAACATTTTTGCTCCTGGGTCCTAGCCCTGTACCACTGACTCTGGCGCAGGCCTATTGACTCTGGTCACATTTGTTAGACCTGCCTTATTTAGATTGATTTTCACTGAGAACTGTGTTGGTGCACCCATTTCTTCCAACTACCCTTTTCTTCCCATTCTCAAACCTTGTGAAATGCCATTTTGCTCAGTTTTCATTTAAGTATAGGTTATACTGATGCACTGCCTTGCTTAAACTGGTTTACTAACTTATGGGAAGTGTAGCTAGGGTGTGTAAGAAGCTGTTTCTATATAACTTGTGCTTTCCCTCCCTTGTGAGGAATTGTTAGAGGATCCCTTGTGTGTGGTTGTCATTGTGCCGTTTTGCTCGGTTTTCACTCTTGTTCACTTGGTCTACAATTTAACTTGTGTGTACTTTTTTCCTTTGACTTAACTTAACTTGCTTGACGACTGATACATAGGTTTTCTTAGAAGTGTATAAAATAAATATATATATATTTTTTTATTTATTTACTTGATTTAATCAAATTAATGATTTTTACAAAAGAAATGTAGAAGAAGACATACATGCAAAAGGAGAAGAACGTATATGCAAAGAAGAGCGTAAATGCAGAATGGAAAGTCTAATTTACATCGCAATGGAAGCTTATTAGTTTAAAGACCAAGCTTTGATTCAAAGGGCCAAAATGTGTTTCAGAGTCTATGTGGTGGCGATTGTCCAAGTAGTCCTTTCTCCACTCATTAAACTGCCTCACCATAGCTCCTCTTCCTTAGTGTAAGACGCCGATATGTACAGTAGCAGAAACTTTTCGCCTATTGCCTTTTCCCCGGACAGTTAAGTAGCAGGTGGCGTATGGTTTCAACCTCTTCTTCGTTTGTGCCGAAACAGCATTTGTCTGAGTTACTTAGCCCTCTGAGTGTTAAAATCTCCTGGGTTGCCAAAAGATTTAGGCGCGCCCTCAAGAACAAATTTATGGATGATTTGCTATGAAACTTGCTCAGGTAGTTTGGAACAATATTTAATTTACTTTGATAAGGCGGAAGGTGTCTAGCTGATTTGGCCTTTACTGCGTTGTCCAAGGTCTTTAATCCAGTCGAGCTCACCCATTTTCTTTTATTTTTTCGGGTTTCGGATGAGCTCGGCCTCCGATGAATGAATTTCCGACAGTTTCAGTTTACAGGCTTTTTCCCAGGATTTAAACGCGGTGCAGCGTGAGCCCAAGGTTTCCGATCGAATTATGGCTAGTTGGTGTGAACCGTCCGGGAGCAGCGTTTTCCAATAAAACATCATGTTTTTGATCTCCGTGGTCCCTCTAAGGGAAAGGAGGCCTAACTCACTTCTGATTAGTAGCATAGATGTTGATTTCGGCAGACCCAATACCGTACGCCAAAAGTACCCCTCTAACTTGGGCCAGAGGTGCACCGGCGTGTGTGGACGAGCTTTTGTTGCATAGGTGAGAGGGAACCACTTTTGCATGGTAGAATCTGATCATCGGCAGCAGGGAAAAGCGTCCACATTTCTTGTCCATCGCACGGGCTTGTGCTGCCAGATTTTTTGCTTTATCCATTAGGGTGCACTGCAAGGTTGTATTAATACTTGAGCAATCAAAGGTTTCTAGTGCAACCCCCTCCAAATACCAAGACAGTTTTTCTTTTGGCCGTTTCACTTTTTCCATCACCAGTATCTTGGTTTCGAGGGGATTGGGTCCTCCGACGTATTCCATATCTGACATGTAATCACCACAGCTGTGCTGCTTCGGAAACTTTTTTCGGCGTCTGCGTCCTGCGTTGATGACGTCGATGCGCCGTCGTCGAGGACCTCCTCCGACGTCATCCAATGCGATAAGTAGGACGCATGACGCCCGTAGCCTCAGTTCCGTTTTTTCCGCGAACGTGTTGCTTCGTGAATCTCGGTTAACGCCTCGACTCTTTGGAGTTCTGTTCTTCTCGGTTCTTCGAACCTGTTCGTTTTGTGAAACTCCTTCGTGTGAAGAGGTCTTCTACTTCGTCTTCGACCCCGCGTCCGGGCTTCAAGAAGTGCGGGGAGTGTGGGTCCAAGATGTCGGTGACAGACTCGCACGACGCCTGCCTCTGGTGCCTCGGGGAGGCCCACGACACGGATGACTGTATCGACTGCCAGTCGCTCACGTCCAAAGCCTTACGCGAACGTAAGAAGTTGTTGTCGGTAGGTCAGGTGTCCAAGCCCCGGAAGTCGAGGTCTGCGGGGCTTTCGACGGATGATTCGAGGGGTGACTCTCCACGTCATCATCGGAAGTCTCGTGGGTCTCCTTCTAGGAGTCGGTCTCGCCACTCCTCAGCCTCTTCGAGGCATTCTCGGAAGCGCCGACACCGGTCGTCTTCCAGGTCCTCTTCGGAGGACTCTGCCCGGCACGTCGCTGGAGGAATGGGCTTCCTTCGGGAAGATAATGCTGGCGATTCTTGAGTCGCAGGGTACTAAGCCGTCCGCGCCCCCGAGTGGGGTCGGTCGTGAGTGGTCGAGAGACACCGCTCGCAAGAGTGGTCGGCACGAGTCACGGGAGAGGTCCCGTTCGGACAAGGAGACTCGTTCTCGACGTACCCGTTCCAGGTCCCGGTCCTCGACGCATTCGAGACCGTGTGCACCTGTGAGGTCTTCGAGGAAGACATCGACGTCTGAGGCGTCGACAGGCTTTCTCGAGGCTCCGAGGAAGTCGTCAAAGCCGTCGACGCTCAGGTCGTCGAAGGAAACGCTCAGGGCTCCGGCTTCGAGGGTTGTGTCGACGCCGCTGATGCTGGCGGCGCTGCATCGGACGTCGACGCCGATTTCGCCGATGCCTGTTGTCTCGACACCGGCGCCGATTCGCTCGACGCCTTTCGTATCTGAGGTACCCCGTGGCACGGGGGAACCCCCTAGGAAGGCTCTGGTTAAGAGCAAGCACTCTTTTCGCCACCTGGAATATATTTCAGAGGCGGATGAGGATTCTGATGGCCTGTTTCCTAGTCAGGTTCCAGATGAAATTGTCTGGGGCCATAGTCAGTTTAACGATTTGAGGCAGTCACTGCATGATGCCAGTGGACCGGACACCTCTCCGGAGGTGGAGTTTTGTAGGCCTGAGCCTGGCTCATGCCGATTCCTCGTACCGGCGCCTTATGGCTAGGGTTTCTGAGTACTTGGGATGGTCTGCTCCCCCAGGGGAGTTTGTGCAGGATGATCTAACGGACATCCTTGATGTTGGTCCCCCAACTGACCCGGCACTGCCGTTCCATATGGCTCTACAGAGAAGGGTGGCGGCGGCTTGGACTGCTCCGGAGAGTCTCCCGGCGGTGGGCAGATCCTTGTCGCGAAAATACCGTCCAGCCAGTAGCGACCCCTGCTACTTGACCAGGCACCCCACTCCGGAGAGTTTGGTGGTGCAGGCGGCCCCGGCAAAGCAGGAGTCGTACCCTACCATCACTCCTGATAGGGACGACAAACATTTTGATGGCTGGGCGAAGAAAATGTTTTCTTCTGGTGGTATGGCGCTTCAGGCGGCCAACTCCATTTGTGCCTTGTCTCGTTTCACACACACTCTGTGGAACTGTGTTGCGTTAGCGGCTGAACATATTCCCGAAGGGGACGAACGGGATGGTTTCCTTGCTATGGTCGAGGATGGTAAGGATGCCATGTGTGAGTCCTTTCAGTCGGGTTTGGACTTAGCTGAATGCGTCAGTAGGTCCATGGCGGCGAGCACCGTGATACGCAGGTTTGCGTGGTTGCGGAAGTCGGGGTTTGCTCCTGATGTGCAGTCCCAGCTCCTCAACATGCCCTTTGACGGTGAACACCTTTTTGGCAGCAAGGTGTTCACTTCGCTGCAGCTTTTGCAGACCTCAAAAGCTGCAGCGAAGTCGTTGGGCGCTGCAATTCGCCAACCTCCGCCTTTTCGTCCTAGGGGACAGCAGTGGAGGGGTGGTTCCTTTCGCTATTACTCGTCCTTGTAAAGCGAGAGGAGCTGGCAGTCAAAGAGGGCCAACGCAGGGGTACCAGAGGTGGACGACAGGGTACCCGTGGTGCCAAGGCCGCTCGGGCAGTTGCCTCTTTGCACTCAGGTAACGCCGCAGCCGCTCCCACTCAGTCATGAGGCCATGTCCCATGGTTCGCCGGTTGGTGGAAGGCTGGCGCTGCATCTTGTAGAGTGGCAAGCCATTACTTCAGATGCGTGAGTTCTGGAGATCATAACCCCCGGCTACTGTCTTCCTTTTTGGCACAGGCCTCGCGACAATCCACCGGGGAATCTCTCTTTGCAGAGTCCGGATCCGCTCCTTGCGCAGTAAATTCAAGCCCTGCTGGAGAAAGGCGCCATAGAACTGGTGCCTGTAGCGGAGAGGAACAACGGATGGTATTCACCTTATTTTTTGATTTCGAAGAAAGACTGGGGTTTGAGACCCATCATGGACTTGCGTGGTTTGAACAAACTCCTCAGGAAGGACAAGTTCAAGATGGTTACTCTCAAGTCCTCCAGGCCCTTCAGCTTCGGGACTGGTTGGTGTCAATCGACCTCAAGGATGCTTACTTCCTCCGCCCCGAGGGTTTTCACCAAGCTCATGGTGGTGGTGGCAGCACATCTCAGGTAATGGGCGATTGGTTGATCAGGGGGAGCTCTCCCGAGCAAGTCATGGATCATCTGTCCGTCACCTGCCACTCCCTTCATAGGCTGGGCTTCTCCCTCAATTTAAAGAAGTCCCATTTGACGCCAACACAGCGGCTCCAGTACATCGGAGCAGTGCTCGACACTTCCCTGGGGCAGCGTTTTCCTCCCCAGGTGAGGGCTCTTCACATTCAGCAGATGGTGCACAAGTTTCAGCATGCCCAGATGCTCCCAGCGTTAGAGTTCTTGAGGTTGCTCGGCCTCATGGCATCCTGCATTCTTCTGGTGCCAGAGGCTCGCCTGCGGATGAGATCTTTGCAGTGGGCACTCAAGACGCAATGGTCGCAGTCCTCCGGCAGGATGTCGGACCCGGTTCAAGTGGTGCCCTCGGTCGCCCGGGACCTTCTGTGGTGGGCCGTCGAAGGCAACTTGATGAAGGGGGCTCCATTTTGGCTTCCCTGGCCGGAGGTGACGATCGTGACGGATGCATCCCTCACGGGATGGGCAGCTCATGCCAACGGGCTGACAGTCAGCGGTCGTTGGTCTCCGTCGGAGTCCAGACTCCTTATCAATCTGTTGGAGCTGAGGGCCGTCAGGCTAGCCCTGAAGGCTTTTCTGCCAACTGTGCGAGGAAAGAGTGTCCTGATCCTGACGGACAACACAGTGGCCATGCACTACCTCAACAAAAAGGGGGGGCAGGGTCACTTCCTCTGTGCAGGGAGGCGATGCAGCTCGAGTTCTGGGCCATCCAGCAGGAAGTTTCGATCTCGGCAGTTCATCTGGCCGGAGACGAAAACGTGACGGCGGACGCTCTGAGCAGGCAGAGCGCGGTCTCTCACGAGTGGGAGTTGGCTCAGGAGATTCTCCTGGAGATCTTCGCCCTTTGGGGGACCCCTCGAGTGGATCTCTTCGCCTCCAGTGTCAACCGGAAGTGCGAAAGGTTTTGCTCGCGGGAATTTCCTCCAAAAGGAGCCTTAGGAGACGCGTTCGTGGTGGAGTGGTCATTCCCGCTGCTGTACGCGTTTCCTCCAGTCCCCGTCATCCCGCAAGTGCTGCAGAGGTTACGGAAGTTCGGTTCCCGGATGATCCTCATTGCTCCGGCGTGGGCTCAGAGGACGTGGTACCCAGACCTTCTCGACTTGTCCATCTGCCCTCCAGGTCGTCTTCCCTACCGAGACGATCTGCTCTCACGGGAGGGGGGTCAGGTTGTCCATCCAGAGGTCAGATCCCTCAACCTTCACGCTTGGCTTCTGAAAGGTTGAGGTATAAGGATTGGGACCTCCCTGAAGACGTGATGGAGGTGTTGCTTTCGGCCCGAAGGCCAGCAACAAAGTCTCTGTACCGTTGCCATTGGCGTAAGTTCTGCGACTGGTGCAGAGTTCAGAATGTGGATCCTTTTGCATGTGACATCCCCATGGTTCTATCCTTTTTATTTTCTTTGGCCCACAGGGGCTTGCAAGTGGGTACCATTAAAGGTTACCTGGCGGCGCTGTCCATCTTTAAGCGCTCGTCTGAAGAGTATTCTTACTTTAAAATCCCTTTTAATTTCACAGTTTCTGAAAGGGCTCACTAATGTGTTCCTCTGTCCCCTCCGTCACCTTTCCTGGTGCCCGGTTGGGATTTAAACCTTGTTCTTAAGTTTCTTATGGGTGCTCCGTTTGAGCCTTTACATTCTCGCCCTTTGAGGCTGTTAACTCTGAAAACTGTTTTTAGTTGCGGTTACTTCCGCTCGCAGAGTGAGTGAGTTACAGGCACTTTCAGTTAAGCCACCCTTCACTGTATTTCACAAGGACAGGGTTGTCCTTCGAGTTCGTCCTCCTTTTCTTCCAAAGGTAGTGACGGAATTTCATTTGGCCCAGAAGGTTGTTCTTCCGGCATTCTATCCTCCTCCGCATCCTGGTAAGGAAGAGGAGAGGCTCCATAAGCTTGATTCTAGGAGAGCTTTGAATGTTTCACGCATGTCCCGGGTCAGAGTGGACGATCAACTCTTATTGGTAACGCTGGAAAGCGTTTGGGGCAAGCTGTGACGAAACAGACTTTCTCGCTGGATTATTTTGGCCATCTCGGAGTGTTACCACTTGGCGGGTAAGGACCCACCGGCTGGCTTGCGGGCCCATTCTACCAGGGGTATGGCTGCATCTACTGCCCTGCAGAGGGGTGTTCCTATTCGCAACATCTGTGATGCAGCCACCTGGGCTTCAGTACATACATTTGTACGTCACTATTCCCTCGATTCCATCCGAGGACAGGATCTGGCCTTTGGCAAGGCGGTCCTTTGCTCTGCTATTTGATTGGCTATTCTAAATTTTGATTCTAAATTTTGATTCCCTCCTCCTTGCTCTGGTACTGCTTTGGGAGTCTGTCATCGATATGGAATACGTCGGAGAACCCAATCCCCTCAAAGAACAAGTTACTTTCTTACCTGGTAACGTTCTTTCGATGGGATGGTCTGACGACGTATTCCATATCGCTCCCGCCTTGCTTTCCCCGCTGCAGAATTTCTTTTGCGATTGCAGCTTACGTTCCGCAAGGCTTTGTGTCTGACTGGCAGTTGACTAATGTCACACGTTCTGGGGGGAAAACTACAACTGAGGCTACGGGCGTCATGCGTCCTACTTATCACATCGGATGACGTCGGACGTCAGAGGAGGTCCTTGACGACGGCGCATCGACGTCATCGACGAAAGGACGCAGACGCCGAAAAAAGTTTCCGAAGCAGCACAGCTGTGTTGATTACATGTCATAGATATGGAATACGTCGTCGGACCATCCCATCGAAAGAACGTTACCAGGTAAGAAAGTAACTTGTTCTTTTGATACGTTGATTGTGAGGTCATTAGCTCGGGTATAGGCAGCCAAGTTGTCTAATTGGCGCTGGAGGCGTATCAGGGTCAAGTCCATTAGGATCATGTCATCTGCATGCAATAGTCTTGTTGTTTTCTGCTCCCCCATAGACTGGGGGAAAGGAGCGGATGGAGAGTCCTTAAAGTCGCCAATGCACGCGATAAAAAGAGCCGGGGCTAATGGGCAACCCTGCTTCACTCCTCTTCCCACCGGGATTTCTGCCGATAGTAAGCCAGCTTGGTTCAGCCTCACACGCAGCTTGGTTGTTTTGATGGAAAGCTCGAATAGGTTGAACAACTTCTGTGGGGCAGTTCCACTATCCAAATTTTTCCCACAGGGTCGCTCTTTTGACCTGGTCAAAGGCTTGAGCCAGGTCAATGAAGGCCAGGAAGACACAAGACCCTCCCCCGATGACTTTACTCTTTAATGCGCTCAGGTACATGTTGGTCGACGTACCGTTTTTTGTGAACCCCGTTTGGAACGGGTCAGCACACGGAGCCTTTATTGCCTATCGCTAGAACTGTAGTAGCAGTAACGCTCCAAAAACTTTACTGATGGTATCCAACAGTGCAATGGGGCGGTAGTTCTTTGGCTCCTCTTTGCACCCCTTTTTGAATATGTGTACCACAATTGATGTGGTCCACGAGAGCGGAATTTACCTTGAGTTTTTGCATCTTTTGAAGATTGCACTGATCAACTTGGACCATTCCTTTGGATTTTGTTTAAGGTCCAGATTGGTGATTCCATCCGGACCGGGAGCTCTCGACGGTTTGAGTCTACGAAGAACTTTCATTATCTCCGCTTCATTGCTCAAGTCTACCCAAGGCTCCAGTTGAGTATTGGCCTCCGAAAAGCTTAGCGCCGAGGGTGCCTGGAAAGGGGTTTTATAGAAATTCGTCCAACCTTCTTCAATGATTGAATTTATCGGTGAAACCTCCAAACCTCCAGTGGGGAGGATGTGGATCTCAAAAGTGACCAGAATTCTCGAGGGTGAAGGCCACATAACAGCTTCAGCATAGCTTCCGCGTCCTGTTGATATAGGTGTGTTCGATACTGCCTAATCCAGGATTTGTAGGTTATCTGAGCCTTGTTGAAACGGGCTTGGTTTTCTGATGACGGTGTGCACGCAATAGCCTTTTCATTTTTCTCAGTAGGCGTCTTTTCTGCATCAGTTCTCCACTATACACGTGAGTGAAAGATTGGTTGCTACGTCTGGGCTTGTTAGACGATATGTATGAGACCAAGAGTGGTTGATTTGGTGGTAGTAGTTCATTCTTTTGGCAATGCTTGTCTCCCTCTTTTTGGTAGTAATGCGTGATCTTCAGCAGGGAGTCCACCGATAGTTTGAGGCTTTTTTTTGGTTATTGTTCTCCACTTGTGCACGCCTGTGTAATTTTTCAGTTGAGCGAGTCTTCCATTTTAAGGCCAGCAGGTTGTGATCGCTAGCCGTAGACTTAAGTACTCCGAACGAGGTTGTTAGGGCTGCCAGATGTCTGCTTACAAAAATGTGGTCGATATCCGCGTAGGAGTTACCCCTCTCCCAAGTTGGTGGTCGGTTTGATCTCGAGAATAGATCGCCAGCACTAAGTAAGGCTCTAGAGGACATCAAATATATTTCTACTTTTTAAATACAAGCTTTTGTCAGTGTTTCATTGTTCCATAGTCTAGTGGGCCTATTGTGTAAACCCTGAATACTGCTCATCTCCCTCTTGAGATAAGTCTGACTGCTCAGCGACAGCTACCAACTAAATCTTTGTGGTACAGACTGATACCAAAGGGGATTTATTGCTCTCACCTGTAGTCCTAATCTTGTGTAGTGCTCCCTAAGGGAACTGCACTGGATTCTGCCTAACAATTAAGGACGCAAAAATATACTCCAAATTGGATCTGCGTGGGGCATACCACTTAGTCCGCTTTAAAGAGGGGGACAAATGGAAGATGGCCATCCGCACGAAGTATGTGCTGTTTGAATACACTGTAATGCCCTTCGGGCTGTGCAGTGCCCCGGCGGCCTTCCAGTTCTTCATGACGAATGTACTGCGGGAGTTATTGGACGTCTGCGCCATGGTCTTTATAGACTATATATATGAATCTACTCCACGACCGAAGAGGAGCACGTACATCACGTTAGGGCTGTCCTAGAAAAGCTCAGCCAGCATTACTTGTACGCAAAACTGGAGAAATGCTTTTTTCACATAACCACGGTGGAGTTCCTTGGCTTTATACTAACCCCACATGGTATTCAAATGGATAATGGGAAAGTGGAAGCAATTTTGAACTGGCCTTTGCCTACATCGCTCAAGAGCGTGCAAAGCTTCCTGGGCTTCACCAACTTCAATCTGATGTTCATACCTAGGTTTTCGGATATTGGCCACCCTATCACCTTGCTGCTTCGGAAGCGCAAGGCCTTTAAATGGTCCCCGGAAGCTGAGCGATCCTTCAAACAACTCAAGAGGCAATTCACAACATCACCCATTTTGAAGGACCCAAACCCCAGGCCACCGTTCGTGGTTGAAACAGATGCTTCGAGTGTCGCAATGGGTGCAGTGTTGTCTCAAAGGGACCCGACGACCACTCGTCTACATCCCGTGACGTTATGGTCAAAAAAGTTTTCACCAGCAGAACTAAATTACTCTAACCGACAGTTACTGGCCATCAAGGCAGCGTTCAAAGAATGGCGCCACCATCTGTTAGGCGCGCGACATACTATCATGGTGTACACTGACCATCGGAATCTGCAGTACCTGCGAACGGCGCAGGCCCAGTCCCCACGCCAACTCCGGTGGGCCCAAATTTTCTTGGAGTACGACTTTGTCATCACGTTTCGCCCACGGGTTAAGAATGGGAAGGTTATACTACTCCCTACTGGGAACTTTTGCTTACTGCAGCCAGAGCAGTGCTGTACATGACGTTGGGAGGCTGCCTTCACTTTCATTTTATGTTTTCGGTGCTCCCCGAGCCCAGGGAAGCACAGAAAACATAAAATGAAAGACAAGAAGCAAAAGCGCAGCAATTATAAATACAACTTTGTATTTGGTCGGTGGAGTCCAGGAGACTTCAAGCAAAAGCTGCCGCTGTCAGAAATACGTTATATTTGTGATAGCTGTGATTTTCCAACCACGGCAATCACAAATACAAGGTATTTATAATTGCCGTGCCTTTGCTTTTTGCCTTTCATTTTAAGTTTTCTGTGCTTCCCTGGGCTTGGGGAGCACCGAAAACATAAAATGAAGTTGAAGGCAGGCTCCCAAGCTCATGTACAGCTCTGCTCTGGCTGCAGTAATCAAAAGCTCCCAGTAGGGGGCTTTTGCTGCTTGTTTAGTGCCACTAGGGCAGAGCTTAACATGAGCTGAGGAGGCTGCCTGAAATGGCAAAATGTATGCTCCCATGCTAACGCTTTGAGCCTCGTTTGCTCGAAAGTTTACATAGAAACTTTCATTAAAAATTATGCTTAATGCATGTTTTTCATTTTTGCCCATCTATTGCAACAATATTTTTGAGCGCACTATTCCTTTAAGTGTTGGGAGTCCTCGTGTTTAGCTCAGAGCTTTCCTACGTTTTTGTGCTTTTCAGATGTAAAAATTTCTATTTTTGTCAAATAGAGCCTGTGTGCTCTTTGTCTTTGACCGGCAAGCAGGGGGATCAGTTTGTCTGCATCTTCAACGCCCCTCAAGGACAAGAATCGTTGAGTTTCATCAGAGATTACAGAAGACCATCAGGCCTACACCGCATGGCATGTCGGAGGAGGGAGGCTCCCTCTTTAAGCTCTGCTCCAGCTGCGGATTGAGGAACGTGTTTGTGGAGGACAAACACTCCCAGTGCCTCTACTGTCTCCATCTGGGCCACAGGGAAGCGGATTGTGAGATCTGCCTTGGTTTCTCCAAGCGCACAGTCAAGGATCGTTACAGTAGATTGACGGTGTGGCTCGATGCCAAGGCCACTACCGCGTGCGGGAAGCAGGGGCATGTCTCACCCAGGACCGGCCGGTACGAGGAGCGGGCTTCAAGTCCTTTGAGGGTGCTCCAAGCCAAAAAGCCTCGCCTTTTTATGCACGTTTCTCGCATTCATTCCAGCCTAGCGACCAGTCAAACAGCAGGGTGGCTGTCCTTGCCGGACAGCCAGCCGGCCAATCACCTTTGGGAGCATTCCTGTAACCAAGAGGATTAAGCACAGGGAGTTTCGGGCACCTTCATCACTTCCTCTGCCTGCCAGACTTACTGGGGCCAGAGGCGGGCTTCACTTGTGAATCCCGCCAAAGACGAAACGAACACAGGGCCCAAACTTGGTTTGGCACGAAGAGTAAATCTCAAGAAGGACCTTTCCACAAAGAAATGGCACTGGCACAAAAAGACCTGGCCATTTTGACAAAAATGGCACCCTTGGGTGCTTTACTGCAGCTGCGAACGCAGCCTGCGGTAAAAGCACACCACAGTAGTTAAAAGTAAACCACTGCCACCAGCCATGCATCGTAGAAAGGGTAACATAAAAATGTTACATGAGAAACTAGAAAAAAGGGGAAACTAAGTAACCCCTCCAGCACCCTATTGTCAAAGTGTGTGTGCTGGGTCTAGAAAGTTACAAATGTAAGTAAAGTCCATTTCACTTTACTGCTCTTGGAAACAGTAGTTTGTCCAAGAGAAGGTATTTAAACCTTTGGGAAATCTGAAAGACTGCCCTGTGTCACTGCACAGAAGGTGCTGTGTCGCAATGTAAAAAGATGCCTATGGAGTTTGTCAGACTCCAAAACCAAAACAGAGTTCAAATCACAGAAAAATACACGCGAGAGTGGGGGGGAAACGGGTCTCGCTCTCTCCAGGTTAAAATGAAAAAAGTCCTAGAGTCCAGCAAAAGGGCTGCGGGTCTCTAAGGTAGAGTGGAATTTGCACATTTCTGAGAATTCTCCCTAACACCACCGCCTGTGGTTGTGTAATGTTGTACTGCTATGTATTCTTCATGACCATGTGAATCCATGCTGGATCCCATGCTGGAGAAGGAACAAGTTACTTACCTGTAACTATTGTTCTCCAACATGGGTCTGGCATGGATTCACACTCCCGCCTGCTCCTCTGCCGCTCTTCTTGGTCATACTGCAACTTTGTGCTACCAAATCTGAAGATGGCTGCCAGAGGAGGGGCTTAGGGAGAGGGCAGTCATTGGCTCGGGCAGTATGACCCAGAGCTCAGGGATTGGTTTATCGGAGAAAGACAGTTTGTTAGTGAAAGTGAAACAGTTTTTTCTTTTACCAAGGATTCCCGGCCTGACGACTGGGAATATTCATGAGCATGTGAATCCATGCCAGACCCATGCTGGAGAACAATAGTTACAGGTAAGTAACTTGTTCCTTATGTGGAGTACCAAAGGGGGTACCTAGTATCCCCCCCCCCTCTTTCGGCTCCTGTGTGACTTTTTAGTTACATAGACAATCTCCTAGGTATGGCTGATGGCAGTGGGCTTTTTCTAACTGATTTTTCTACCGCAGGCTATGACTGCACCCAAGTACCAACTTGGGAGGGGGGGGGGTTGGGGGTGTTGCTCCTTTCTTTTTTTGCCACTAGCGTGGTTTTTCTTGGTTAGCCCTTCTACCATCCTGGGAGGGGGAGGCCTGTGCATCTTTTGCCTCTGGCAGGAACCCTCTGGTGTCATCTTCTAGGCTCCAGAGTGCCTGGGCAGGCATGTAGTGGGGGAGGAGTTTTCCCCCCCGTCATCCCCCCCGCCCCCCTTTATCCTTTGTCTGCCAGAGTGCTGGGCTAGAACCAGCTCGACTGGGGGTCTGGCTGTCCTAATTAGACAGCCAAACACCCCTTTCTGTAAATTGCTGAAAGATTGCAGAAGAGTGTGAACTGGAACTGTATAAAAGATGAGGCGTGAAAAGCTAGTCAACCACTGGAAGCTGAAGAAACCGAAGACTACCAGAGACGCCTGCAGACCCAATGCAACACTGTGAAGCGACCACTGCTGCCCTGACCCAGTTTTCTGTGTGACACAGGAACTCAGAGGACTCCTTGTTCCCTTTGACTGGTTGGAACAACCTGTCCAAAGACAAAATTTGATTTGAGCCATCTCCCGAGGTTCTGTGAGTTTGTAGAGCTACGGAACCCCAATACAGGAGACCTGCTTCCCATTTCGAGAGCATTGTTGTGGAAAGGCCAAATCCATCTAAATCTTTGCTGAACCCTCAAGGACTCTCCAGAGATCCGATCCAACTCGCCCAGACCCCCTTGTCAGATTGTGGCACTTCTCCAGCATGGGGTCTGGCATGGATTCACATGCTCATGAATATTCCCCGTCGTCAGGTTGGGAATCCTCGGTAAAGAAAAAATCAGTATCAGTTTTCGTTTCTGATCGGTCTTTCCTTTTAGTAACCAATCACTGATCTGTGTCATACTGACCACAGCCAATGACTGCCCTCTACCTAAGCCCCGCCTCTGGCAGCCATCTTCAGATTTTTACTGCACGTTCAAGTATTGGGAGTCCTCGTGCTTAGCTCTCGAGCTTTTACTATGTGTTTTGCGCTTTTTCAGGTGAACTTTCACATTTTTTCGGTTAAACGAGCCTCAAGCTCTACCTTTTCTACTCCCGTTAACGGCTACCCGTTGCGGGATTTCCCTACGCCTCTCAAGGGTGAAGATTTCGTCGAATCAACTTCTTGGAGGATTCCAGAAGATTCGCGGCCTACTTCGAGATGGCCCAGGATGCGAGTTCGTCACCCGGACCCAAGCTGTTTCGCAGCTTCCCTGGATGCGGGCTGCAGAATGTGTTTAAGGAAGACGAACATTCGCGATGCCTCTACTGTCTTCATGGGGACAAGACTCATGTAGAGAAGGACTGCCAGTTCTGCAAGAACTTGTCGGAGCGGACCATGAGGGACCGTCGATCCCATCTCGCAAGCTGGTTGGAGAAGGGCTCGACGGGTGAGAAGAAGAAGAAAGGGTCCGAGCGGGCTTCTAAGTCCTGTGCTGGCGCCCCGGCGACGGGGGCCCAACACCAGGCGAAGCGCCGCAAGTCCGCTGGCTCCAGGAGCGCGAAAGGTCGGGCTCTTCGGTCGCCAGGCAGGGCGCACCTTCCCCGGCACCGTCAACCACGAGCCAACGCTCCGGTTCGGGGAAGAGGAAGTCCGAGACCCCGGGTAAGCTTCAGGAGAAGCCCCGTTCGATCTCGGAAGAGGGGGAGCGAGGCGTCGCCCCTCCCCCGAAGGAGAGGGCCCGGGACGCACCTAAGATGGTGAAGGCCCCTACCCAGCAGGCGAAGGCCTCTATCGAGGCTATTGCGGCGACTCTGGCCAAGCAGGCAGAGACACCGCCAGCAGAGACCGCCTCCGGGACTAGAGTTTCCCTGCCGCCAAGGAGGGAATCCTCTTTTCAGCCCATCGTCGTTGCCGCCATGATGGAAGAAGCGAGGGGGGGCACGGTGCCCTCCTCGAGCTCGGAGTCAGCTTCGGAGGAGGAACTGACCGAGGCCGTGAGGAACCTCGAAGTCCAATTCGAGACGGTTCGATCCCGTCAGGAAGATCCTCGGGATATAACCGAGGAAGACGACGATGGTGAGGAAGAGCGGCCTTCCCTTCCGGCGCAGCCGGATCCTAGGCCTCAGGATGGCTCGGCGGCCATTTTGTCTGCCATCCAGTCCTTATGCTCTTAGATAAGGACGAGATTCCCACGGCCCAGGCCGGAGGACCCGCAACCTGACCCGTCGGGAAGTCCTCAGAACAAACGACGGAGGACCCAACCCTCTCCTCCGCTCGCCCCCGTGAGGCCTACAGTTCCCTCCTCATCCTCCCACGAGTCGGGAGATGACGGTGCGTTGGGCTCGACGACGGGTTCTGAGGGCGACGACGACGGAACGGGTCTCCCGTCGCACGGGCCTCGCCGCCCGACGAGATTGGCTCATTCCACGCCATGATCGCCAGGGCGTCTGAATTGTTCCAGCTCTGCCCAGAGGAGCAGAAAAAGGAAGATTTCCTCTATCAGCGCCGGGAGGCCAAGAGGAAGACAGTCATCGCGGTGCCCCTTATCGATGACATCTGGGAGGAGGGCCTGTCGGTTCTCAAGAACCCCTCCACGGCACCAGCCAAATGGGACCGGTACGAGAAGAAGTACCGGGTCCCCGAAACCGCTCCCCTGTGCCTCAGGGCCCAGCCAACGCCAGACTCGGTCGTCTCGGCGGTGGCGAAGAAGAAAGCGGCGGGGTCAGGAGCCTCGACGTCGAATTCCCCGCCGGACGGGGAGGGAAAGAAGTTGGACGCCATGGGGCGGCGGGTCATTTCGTCGGCGGTGACGACTATCAAAGCGGCCAACGCCCTGGCGATCGTGGCCCGTTACGACAGGGAGCTCTGGTTTAAGCTGGCCCCCATATTGGACTTCCTGCCGGATGACCAGAGGTCCGAGGCTCTGGAAATACTGCAAGAGGGCGAGGTGGCGTCGGACCACGCCATAACGGTGGCAACCGATATTGCCGATACCAGGTTCCGCCAGCTGGGCAACAGTGTTTGCCTACGACGACGGGGTTGGCTCCGGGCGACCGACTTCCGTCAAGACGTCCAGACCAGGGTGTTGGACATGCCGTTCGACGGCAGCAACTTGTTCGGGAAGGCGGTGGACGAATCCCTCCAAGCCATAAAAACGGACACGGAGACGGCCCGCGCCCTAGGAGCCCTTCAGCAACGACGGCCCTTTCGGAGCTCTGGAGGCAGACAGGGTGCCTCCAAGGGATCCAGCGGTGGCTCGTCGTCCTACCGCCAGGCGGCACGCTCCTCGTCTCAGGAGGCCTACAGGGGTCGCAGCAAGCAGGGAGCGCCTCGCCGCCGTCGGCAAGGTGGCCAGGGCGGCAAGGCCACCACCTCCAAGCAGGACTGAACCGGCCGTGGTCTCGGGCCCCCACCGAAGCACCCCAGTGGGAGGCCGGCTGATGAACTTCGTCGGCGTGTGGAAGTCCATCTCCACCGACCGTTGGGTGCTGGATACCCTGGCAAGAGGACACTCTATCGAATTCCTGAAGAAGTGCTCTTGCGTTCCACCTGTGGCCAGGAAGGAAAATCACGTCCCGCAACTGCTGTTGGAAGTACGGGCGATGCTCAGGAAAGGCGCCATCGAGCTTGTCCCGAAGAGGTTCCGGGGCTCCGGGGTATACTCAAGGTACTTCCTCGTCAGGAAGAAGACGGGCGGCTGGAGCCCCATCCTGGACCTTCGTCGTTTGAACAAATACATCGGATCACAAAAGTTCAGGATGGTCACCCTCCAGCACATACTGGGACAGCTGGAGGAAGGCGACTTTCTATCGTCGTTGGACCTGGAGGATGCATACTTCCACGTTCCCATCCTCAAGTCACCGAAGGTTCCTCAGGTTCGTCGTCCAGGGACGCCACTACCAATTCAGAGCACTGCCGTTCGGATTGAAGTCGGCCCCCAGGGTCTTTACCAAGTGCCTAGCACCGGTGGCGGCGCAGCTGCGCCTGCAGGGGATTCACGTCTACCCCTACCTGGACGACTGGCTCATCCGCTCAAGGACGAGGGAACTCGCCGTCGAACACACTGCGAGGACCGTCCAGCTACTCACAGACCTGGGATTCGCCATAAACTACCCAAAGTCCCATCTGGTGCCGTCGCAGGTGGCCCTGTTTCTGGGAGCGAAGCTCGATACAGTGAGGCGCCTGGCGGCCCCGTCGGAAGAACGGACGAAGACCATTCTAGGCAAAGTGCAGCGCCTGCTTGCCACGGATGTGACCAGAGTGAGGTCCATCAAGTCCCTCCTGGGGATGATGTCCTCTTGCATCTACCTGGTGCGCCTCTGCAGACTACGGATGCGCCCTCTTCAAGAATTTCTCGACGCCCGTTGGATGCAGGCGACGGGCACCTTCGAAGACAGAGTCCCCCTCAACGAGGTGTTCCGGCGGGCGATTCAGTGGTGGGGCGGTCGAGCGCACCTCACGGCAGGCAAGGACTTTCAGACGCCGGCGTACCAGGAGACGGTGACGACGGACGCCTCCCTGGAAGGTTGGGGCGCCCACACCGGAGATCTCCACGCAAGAGGCCTCTGGCTCCCGGAAGAGAGGCTCCTGCACATCAACGTCCTGGAACTCCGAGCCGTGTTCTGGGCTCTCAAATCGTTCCTCCCGTCGCTCAAGGGCAAGGTGGTGCGGATCTTCACGGATAACACCATAACAATGTTTTACATACGGAAGCAGGGAGGCACCAGATCCCCAGCCCTATCCAAGGAGGCACAGGATCTGTGGCACTGGGCGGTCGCCCAGGGGATGTTCCTGGTTCCCTTCCACCTGGCAGGAGAAAGCAACACCATCGCCGACTCGCTCATCAGGGAGCTGCGCGCTTGTCACGAGTGGGAACTGCGCCAGGATCAGGTGGATCAACTCTTCCAACGATGGGGCAAACCCCAAATCGACCTGTTCGCAACGGCGACGAACTTGAAGTGCAAGAGGTTCGCCAGCAGGTTTCCCCAGCCGAGAAGCATGGATGATGCGTTCTTTCCCCTGGGACGGCCTATACTTGTATGCGTTCCCTCCGTTGCCGTTGCTGCTTCGACTCATCAGCCAGCTCAAGAGGTCCCGGTGCAGGATGATCCTCGTCGCACCGGCGTGGCCGAGGCAGATCTGGTTCCCGGACCTTCTGGACTTGTCAACGTCCCCTCCCATCCAACTGTCAGCGGACGCGGACCTTCTCTCCAGAGAAGGAGGTGCCATCTTCCACCACGACCCGGCGTCGCTGAACCTGCAGGCTTGGCTACTGCAGCGCTAGAGTTTGGAGGCTACGATATACTGGCCGATTGCAGAGAGGTTCTTGCAAAGGCCAGGGCGTCCTCGACTCTCGAATGCTACGGTCATAATTGGAAGAGGTGCTCTATCTGGTGTCGAGCACAGAAGATCAACCCCCTATGGATTACGGCCCCTCAAGTGCTGCTGTACCTGCTTTCGCTGGCAAAGGCTGGGCTAGCCCATGCCTCCATTAAGATTCATCTGGCGGCGATCTCACAGACGTCCCTGTGGTCCCATCGGCTGGTGAAAGAGTTTATGAAAGGACTGTTCCGGTCGTTCCCGCCGGTGAAGGCCCCGGCCCCGGCGTGGGAACTTAACGTGGTGCTGACCAGGCTCATGGGGCCCCCATTCGAGCCGATGCACTCCGCACCGATGAAGTTTGTGTCGTGGAAGACGGCGTTCCTGGTGGCCATTACCTCCGCACGACGAGTGGGAGAGATCTAGGCCCTATCCTGCAAAGCACCGTACTTGACTTTCCATGCCTCGAGGGTGGTGCTTAGGACGCACCCCTCCTTTATGCCCAAGGTTCCGTCGGACTTCCATCTTAACGAGCCCTTGGTGTTACCTGTTTTCTTCCCGTCTCCTTCGTCGCCGGCCGAGAGGACTTTGCACTCGCTGGGTGTGGCTAGAGCGCTGAAGTTCTACGTGGACCGCACGAAGAGTTTCCGGAGGGCATCACAGCTGTTTGTGAACTTTGGACCTGTGAATCAAGAGAAGGCTCTCTCGAAGTCTTCTATTTCCAGATGGCCCTCCGGCTGCATCATGCACTGTCACCGGTTGGCTAACCGACCGCTGCCAAGCCGTCCGAGAACCCATTCGACCAGAGCGATCGCTGCTACTACAGCGTTCTTATCTGGTTTGCCCCTGCTGGACATCTGCAGGGCTGCTTCGTGGAGGTCGACGCACACCTTCACGAGATTCTACTGCGTCGATCGGGTTTCCAGGGAGGAGTCCAGGGTCGGCCAAGCAGTGCTGCGCAACCTGTTCGCTTAAGGTGAGCCTGGTGAGGAGGTAAGAGATGCTTAATGTTGAGTTTTTTGTGTTGCTTAATGTTGAGCCTTTTACCACCCCCGTGGTTGTGCATGTGTGTACTGCTATTTAATCTTATATTCATGAGCATGTGAATCCATGCCAGACCCCATGCTGGAGAAGGAACAAGTTACTTACCTGTAACTGTTGTTCTCCAGCATGGGTCTGGCATGGATTCACATGCGAACCCTCCCGCCTACCCCTCTGCGGCTCTTCACTTGGTCATACTGCCACTTCACGTGCTACCAAATCTGAAGATGGCTGCCAGAGGCGGGGCTTAGGTAGAGGGCAGTCATTGGCTGTGGT
Source organism: Ambystoma mexicanum (assembly GCF_040938575.1). Classification (NCBI taxonomy): domain Eukaryota; kingdom Metazoa; phylum Chordata; class Amphibia; order Caudata; family Ambystomatidae; genus Ambystoma; species Ambystoma mexicanum. Next base: position 59,513,239 of record NC_090939.1, on the reverse strand, counting down.
CAGTATGACGCAGAGATCAGTGATTGGTTACTACTAGGAAAGACAGATCAGAAACGAAACGAAACTGATACTGATTTTTCTTTACCGAGGATTCCCAGCCTGACGACGGGGGAATATTCATGAGCATGTGAATCCATGCCAGACCCATGCTGGAGAACAACAGTTACAGGTAAGTAACTTGTTCCTTATGGAAGTGAAGAAGATTGACTGGGTGAATTGCATCCTTTGTTGCTGCAGAAAAGGCGCCAAAACTGTAGTGTCCAAATAAGTTGATGCAAGCTGTGCCAGAGGTCCTCACTCGAGACTGTTGCTGAAAGATCCCGTGCATTGTCCTGCCTTTCATCATCCGACCAAGGAAACCGGAGGTCGGGTCCAGCGCTGCAACATCCACCACAAACGTTTTCTTCAAACCTAAGGTACTGTGGGGAAAAAGGTATTGCTTACTTTATTCCAGAAAGTCGCTCCAGAGCTTTGGCATGCACGTAGAGGTGTTTAGGGCAACCTCCTCTTGCCTCAGACTCAAGTCGCTGCTTGTGTCCCTTTTTAGTGAGTCCTTTCTCAAGGGCTGCAACATTGGTTAGGTCTTCTTGTATCTTCTTTCCTAGAGACTAGAAAGTATCCATAGGAGCTTTTGACTTGTGCTGCTTTTCAAGACTAAGCCTCTCCGAACTGCCTTTTAGCTAGGGTTGCGTTTTGGACTTTAAAAGACTTGCTATGCAGGGAAACTGCCTCTAGAACCTGAAGCGCTGCTAGGATAACACTATCCAACTGTTTCCTTCCCAAACATCTCTATCTTATATGTGTACGCTGACTAAATGCAATTACTCTATTACTTTGTGTGAAGTGCATTATTATCGATGGAACTATCATACTTGTGTAACAATTGTATGCGTTCAGCAACAACCAACTAAGAAGTGATCCTTGAAAGTATTGAAAAGTATACCTATGTGTGTTGGTTTATTGTACTAAGTATTTAAAAGTGAATGTTGTGTAAATATAATCTATATATATTTTTTAAATTTGTTTATTTATAGGTCAGCACACAGGTGATCACATAAGTTAACAGAAGCAACACCAAGCCTCGACATGAGAAAGCAACATTTCCCCCATCACTTCCAGGTTACCCCGCGTGTTAGCTTGACTCTCAGGCCTCCTGGGCCAGACTATGGGCCAGAGTATCATTGCTTGAGTGCAGGGCCCTCGCAGTTAGTTGCGGTTTATGTCAGTGCCGGGTAGTTCTGATCATATTCCAGCAGTGGCACCCACATGTTTGTAAAGCGGTGGAGGGTGCCTGCCCTGGCTGCAGTAACCTTCTCGGCTATCAGAATGTCCCACAGCTTGATCCACCAGAGCGTCATTAAGGGGCCTTCCGACTTCCAAGTACGGGTTATAGTAATTTGTGCCGCCAGCAAGAGTTGGGTTATAAGGACAGCTTTCCTGACCATTCTTGGGTATGGGCCCGGGACCCCCAGAAGAATGTTTTCGGGAGCCAGAGGGATGGCCGCTTGGGTGATGTCTTTTATCGCAGTGAGGCATTGGGACCAAAATTCTTTAACGTTAGGGCAGGCCCACCACATATGGAAGTAAGACCCTGGAGAGACGCCAACATTAGGGATCTAAAGCCTGCTGAAAGTGGTGTAGGCGGAGTGGGGGGTAGTACCACCTTAGGAGCAGTTTGTGTGCGCACTCCCGGTTGGTAATGCAGGGGGAGGCCGCCCGGGTTCTTGAACAAATATCTACCCAAGTCTGGTCCTCTATGCGGTGCCCCAAGTCTGCCTCCCATTGGGACATATAATCTATATTTTAATATAAATGTATGTTTCTTTGAAGTACATTTCTAACTGGGTTCAGTGTACTTAACTACAGGTCACTTCTTCCTCTAAAGATCAGCCTGACTGCTCTGCCGCTCTACCAAGGTCCTGAGTTAGTACAGACTGAGACCAAGAGTTGGGCATCAAACCACTGGGATAGCTTACTAAAGGCTTACCTCCAAGTGGGACTTTAGGAAAACTCCCCTAACAATACTCGAACTCTGACTTTCCTACAGTTATGCCTGATCCCTTTCTGCCTACAGCTGGCCACTGGACCACCAGTGTCCCCTTCTGCTTCTGGGAACACTCATGTCCCAGATTAGGGAAGGACCGCCTGCTAAAGTAGAAGTCCTCTGTGGAGAAAAAAGTGTTTAAAGTGCTTACTTGCTATTGTTGGTGTTCTGAAAAGTAATTGACTAGTTCTTACTTATCTTTAGAATACTTTACAGAATAGTAGACAATTCAAAGTGATTACTCACCTTTGAACTGCATACTGTTATTCTAGAAAGTATTACAAAGTTTACTACAAAGTGTTTTTTTTTTTAAACTTACCTTGAATTGCATACTGCTTTTCCTGTCTTACACTGTGGTTTACTTACATACTTACAATAAATATTGTATTGGTTTTAATATTGTTTATTGCTTATAATAGTACTTATCTTTGTAAAGAATGATTTGTGTGTGTATATATATATATATATATATATATGTGTATAAGTTAAATTAACAAACTTGTTCCTTCCTTGTAGAAAATGTCTACATTGCACCAGCCCAAATTGTTTGCATCTGGGTCTTTTCCCCTGCTGTGAATATTAAGGTCAATGTGGTTGGAGTATTTTAGCCACTTCTCTGTGTTGTAGATAAAATCACCGACTAATTCACAATGAGTCCATGAATGGCAAATATATTTTTACAGACATTAAGTATTCTATAAGCTTGCTTTCTTTATTTTGGGGTGTTTCAATGTGAATGTGGTTCATTCACCACTGTGTGCATTTTCTCCTCGGCAATGGGAAGAGTTAGCGTGCTGAGGTATTTCTCTGGTGTGCATAGTTTTCTTCAAACCGGTGCCAATTAGCCCGCCTTAAGCACACCACCTGGGCAGCCCTTGTTGCATTCTTCATGATAAAGTACTCTTCAGTCACCCGCACGCAAAGTTCTGTGGAGTCTGTCCAGGTGGAACTGGCCAACTGAGTGGTTAAAAAGCTGCTCGGACCCTGTAAAAGCTTTCCCTGATGTTGCAGCATTATGAGGAGTGTTCTCCCTAGCAGTATCTGTTTTTGTGGTAAGCAAGAGTGCCATGACACAGGAATTAAGAAAAGAACACAAAGATCAAATGAAGAGCAGAAAGCTTTGTCTGTTAGTGAGATTTGGCTAAATCAATGCCGGAATCACAGCACTTAAGTGCTATTGTGTATTGTGAAACATGAGCGTAGCTGAAAGAGGCCCGAAAAACACACATCATATAATGAATGCTCCCAATATCGATATGCTTTGAACAATTACATTTTTAATCTTCAATTCCATGAGCTTTTAATAGTCACTGAGACAAACTGCTCCCAATAAATGCAGAACATGTTTCGAGGTGCTTGCATGCCTCTTTATCAAGCACTGATTTTCAAAAGGCAACAATTGCGTGTCATCTGAACATTACAAACACTGAAAATCAGATTACAGGTACGTTGTAACTTGCCTTTAAGCTGACACAAACTCCTTCATCCCATCAATGCAAAACGCATGCGCACTGTGGATAGAAAAATGGCCTTTTCCACTCCCAAATGCCAGCTACAAAAACATCCACCTTTTTAATGAGTGGGATACTGCAAAGTAGGTCACCTAATATACTGCCTGTCCCAGTCCATCCTACCAGTTCCTCACTTTGTAATTATTGGAACAATATAGGCCCACATTGGCAAAAAGAAGCTGAACCTAAACAACACAAAGATTTCAATCTATTCAAAGACATGCTAGCCGGTCACTACATCCATTTATCCCACACGTATGTACCTGCAAACAATTGATCCAATAAGCTTTACAATATTGCAATGTTTTTAACCTATCCTGTCTGCAGGGATGTTTTTCCACTGCTTCCAAGAACAAGATATTCAATTAGGTAACATTGTCTCTTTTCTTCCCAATAAGCTACACCAGATTTCAATTCCTGATCAGAAATGTCAGTTGTGTTCACTGAATCACTTTATTGGGCAAACCATTAGGAAATTCAAACACAATGACGTAAGAAAAAAGACTCAGCATGGGAAAGTTTCAGCGTGGATTACGTTATTGCCAAAGTATCTGATACTCTTAAAGTCAACAGTTGGGATATCGTTACTTTCACCATTTAGTGGTCAAAATGCTGACGACTTGAATGCTTTAGTAGAACATGCTTAATTGACTGGACTTCAGGTCCATAGGACAGTTCCCATGGCATAAGTTTATCCTCTGTCTACAGACCTAGACTTCACTTTAAGACAGTCTGCCCTATCCATAGCTTTCACCCCATTAATACTGAATCAACCGCTCAAGTGCTCTAACAATTAATTGAAAGCTATCGGAATTGGAGATTTAATATGTCGTTGTTTTAAAGCGTATTAGAGGCCTATTCTTTAGTCTGAGTGAGTTCTGCTCGTCTTGTGGCTGTTTTAGTAATGCCCATTGTTTCACTATAGATGATGAAACCAGGTCACAAGGTGTAGCCACAGCACCATATTTATACTATGAAATTCTTTCCTACATTTTTCAAAGCTTTTACAGATATGATCATTTTAAATTTTCTGGAAACCCTATAGCTTAGTTTTGGCTACTGGCGCAGAAACCCAAGTTGGTTAATTTCTCCTCCAAATGTACTTAAGTAATTTTTAATTTGTCATCTCTTCTCATATCTGACCCAGTAGCGGGTGTTCCTGTCAGCAGCATGCAGCTGGCTCTGCGTTGAAGTAAACATTTCATCACTAACCATCTCAGCTAACTCCCCTCAACCATGGTCTGACCACCATCTCCTTTCCTTCGCCCTCGAAGCCTCAAGCCCCATCACCAATAATGTGCTAGCCTCCGCCATCCCTACGAGAAGTAAGAAAAATCAGTGGAAAAACTAATCCCCCTCATTTTACCGACTAAACCAACTCCCAGCTACCTCCAACCCTCATGACCTGGTAGAAGGCTACAACAAAATCATGAACTCAGCCCTTGACTCTATTGCACCGTTAAAACTTGGAAAATGCAAGCCAAAAAAACACCTGAACTCTTGGTTCTCCTCTCACCTTAAAGCCCTTAGATTCGAGAAATGCAAAAAGGAACAAGCCTGGAGACAATCCCCCACAAAGTGATTCTCAATAAAATAACATCCACGTACAAAAAAGAAATCATAGCCGCCAAACAAGAGTCCTACAACCAGAGAATAACACAAGCCAATTCTAATGACAAAGAATTATTCACTATCATTAAAGAATTGGAAACACCCGTCTTAATCCCAGACACATGCGTAAAAGACAAACAATGGTGCACCAGTGTCCAAAATGCCCTGTCCAACAAAGTAGCAGGCCTTCAAATTAAAATTAACAAAAAGAAAGAATCCTTAACTAAATTGACTAACTCCTCTAACACTGCACCGCTGCCCGCACCCCAACACCCTATACCCAACCCACTTACCCGCTTCAGCTTTTCCAAAGTCTCCACCCTAGAAGTGGAAAAAATCATTCTCAGCCTTAAACCATCAAACTGCAAAGGTGAACCGCAGCCCTTCACAAATCATTAAAGATGCGGCAAGAGACCTCTCGCCATTCATTACCAAACTCATTAACGCCTCTTTCTCTTCAGGCACCATCCCCAGCAACCTCAGAGTGTTCTGGGTCCTCCCTCTTCTCAAAAAACCTTCTCTTGACCCCTCTATACCCACCAACTACAGGCCTGTTACCACCGTCCCCTTCTTGCTTAAAATATTAGACAAGACAGCATACCAACAAATACAAAAATACCTCGAACAAAACCATCTCCTGGGTATCCGGCAATCGGGCTTTAGACCCCAACATGGGACAGAAACGGCCCTCATCGACCTGAAGGCTCAAATTGAAACTCTGAGAGACAATGGGAAAACTGCTCTACTGCTTCTCCTAGACCTCTCGGCAGCATTCGATCTAGTAGATCACAAAATTCTATGCAACCACTTGGACTCAGCTGCCCACTTCTCCCAAGAAGCCATCGGCTGGATCGAGTCATTCCTAAGTAACAGATCTATGCTTGTCTTCTCCACCTCAGCCGCCGCCGACCCCATCCCAATCACATGCGGAGTCCCTCAGGTATCCTGTGTCTCCCCCACACTGTACAACATGTTCACGAAGCCCCTGTTTGATGATCTCGATAGCCTGGGTATCATAACTATGCTGATGATGCCCAGATCATCATCCCGTTGACGGGAGATTACAACCATGATTTGGCCTTGGTGAACAGGGTGTACCTCGTCATCCAGGCATGGATGGCCTCTCATAGTCTATGCCTGAATGATGACAAGACCAAACTCATCATCCTCGGTTCTACCCCCAACGTCACCAAATTGGATCACAAATACACCAGCATCATCATTGACGGGAACCCAATCATGGTAGCCAAAGAAGTGAAAACATTAGGAATATACTTTGACTCCTCCCTCTCCTTCCACAAACAGGTTAGTTCCATGGCATCTTCCACGGCCTACACATGTAAGCTAATAAGAGCAGCCAAACCTTTCCTATCCTCACAGAGCTGCTTCACTTTAGCCAGAGCCCTTATACTATCAAAATTGGACTACTGCAACGCCCTTTACGTAGGAGCCAACAAACAGGTGACCAATAAAATCCAGACGCTGCAAAACAGTGCTCTGAGCAGCGCTCAGCATCCCTAGGAGAACACATTTCCAATATCAGGAGACCCCACAACTGGCTCACCATTACAGACAAAATCCTGCTAAAAGTAGCTTCCCTAACTCATAAATGCCTCAACAATGCTGCCCCCAGCTACATAGTTGACAGAATAAGTAGATAAACCCCTAACAGACCTACGAGGACCTCTAATGCAAATTTGCTCACAGTTCCCAGGTTCAAACGAACCAAAACGGGTGGCAACAGCTTTCAGGTGAAAGCAGCCCAACATTTGAACTCCCTAGCACCTTCCTTAGGGACACCTCAATCTTACACCCACTTTAGACACAACTACATCCAGTGGATAAAACACAAGACTGTTAATTTACTGCCCAACCTACCATACCACTGTAAACTATGTAAATATGTATATTTCCAAACTGTATATTACTGCCTCTATTGTAACTGTTCCAACCTATGTATTCACTGTAACTACTGTACAGCACTGTAACTAAGCTGAGAATATTCTTGTCTGCTCTTGCGCCCTCTTACCCTCGGGTCTGGCGCGCAGTATAAATGAATAAATACAAATACAAATGGTTCGCCTGCCAGCATATCATGCTGCCACTTGCAGAACAAGCTGGGACTTGTTGCTACTAATCGGATGTTAAGATGAACTTGAATTATTAGGAGAAATATATCGACTATTATACATGAAATATAAGTGTACAGGTTATTAAGAGAATATTAAGGATGCATACAATTGTTTCAAATCGAGTTTTAATGGTTTAGTATGTTATTCTATGAAGTTGTTGAATGATGTAATTTCATGTAAATGTTTTGTAATAAAGTGTAATACAATGAAGAAACATTCAGATGGGATGGCTTGGGATTGCATTAGAATTCATTGTTTTGGGAACTGCATAATTCTTTACATAAGATTCTCTGAAAACGGTATGCGACTGGATAGGATTATAAGTGAAACCTGTTTACAGGCAACTCATTTCTTTTTGTGCAGTGACTGAACAAGTTTGTCAGCCAGTGTCATTTAATTACAATGCTCAGGAATATATATATATTTAAAATGCTTCATAATCTTGTACTTTAGGTTTCTTCGTTGTTCTCCTTTTGATGAGTTCAAGCTGTGGAAGAACCAGGTGGATAATGGATCCAAGAAAGGCGGGGAAAGATTAAATATTCTGACGAAGAGTCTGCTGCTGCGTAGAACCAAGGACCAGTTGGACTCCTCCGGCAAGCCCCTGGTATGAGACTTTAGAATTGGTCTTGGGCTGTGATGATTGTAGCACTTGGTGATAACTCGGCAGATGCATCTAGTCTGTTTGGTATCATATCCCCACTCCTGTGTTGAGGAGCAAGTGTGACCGTCCACATAAGTTATCAACACTAGATGTTGGGGTGGTAACTGAGTAGATCACAATATAGAGTTGCAACACAACACAAAGCTGTACCCTCAAACACCACACAATACTGTATCCTCTGAAGACAATAACCTTTACACATGTTCCAAGTATGCAATTACACCCCGTCAGGGAATAAGACCAAGAGATAAGTTGCAAGGATACAAAGTTTATATAATATAATAATGCCAGCAAAGAACTCTGCTGCCCGAAAGCGCTCTGCTAAAACTTTACATGGGCAGCATATTATAAATGACAAATGCGCCAGTGATAACGATTTGCACTAATACACGTAGAGTTGCTGGTTGGGGGGGTACCTATAGATTGGCCTGCTCTATATGGGATACCAGGCCCTAATTGGCGGCTGTGTCGTCCCAGTCCACCTTGTTGCACGTGGGTCAGCTGGGCTCATCGCTGTGGTGAAGGTCAGGTTATTCAGGCGTTACATTTCGAAGGGATTGTGTCCTCCGACGTATTCCTCATCTTTGATAGATCTCCCATCTTTCTGGCCTCTTTTTTTTTCTTCAGTAGAGGGCGCTGCGCGTCGCCATCCCTCGAGCCGATGTCCCTAGACAGCCTCCGTATAGGCGCCAACGTCATCACGCGTATAAATAGACTTGCGCAGCGTCCGTTGCTCAGTTATGTTTTTCTGCGCTTCGTGGGGCCTCGGAATATTGTTGCTCCGTTCTTCAGTCAATATACTTCATTATTCCTTGTGAATACCGACTCGTACTCGATGGCTTCCTCACCCGAACCGACGACTCCACGGTCCGGCTTCAAAAAATGTCGAGACTGTGGAAAGAAAATGTTGTTGACGGATCCTCACAGGATCTGTTTGTGGTGCCTGGGAATCGAGCACCATTGTTCGGAGTGCGAGGACTGCATGTCCATGACGGCGAAAGCCTTGAAGGAGCATTAGGGGAAGCTCGAGAGAGGTAAGGCAGTTAAAACTTCTACGAAAGTTTCCTCGGCGGAGTCAAGACATTCGTCTCTTCGCCGTCACAAAAGACATTCTCTTTCAAGGTCTCGAAGCAGTTCCCATCACTCTTTGAGTTCTAAGCATTCAAAAAAGAGACGTCGAAGATCCCCTTCCTCGTCGTCGTCTTCTTCCGTTTCCCCGAAAAGGGTCTCCTGCCCCACAAAACTTAGCTCTCAGGCTGAGTGAGAGGAATTCAGGAATAAGATGCTGAGCGTCTTCGGGAAAGCGGCCTCGACCCCCTCAAAGACTGCTGAGGGTGATGCCCTGGGTGAAAGACCCGAAAAATTAAAACGCGGCGAGTCGCAGCACCCGGCAAAAGAAGCCACTCGAGAGCGTCACAAACCCTCGAGTAAAGGCAAAGTCACGTCATCGACACCGTCGACGAAGATCCCTTTGACGCATAGATCGGCGTCTTCGACGCACAGGTCAGTCGAGTCGACGCCGTCTTCGACGCTGAGAAAGGACAAACCCACTGCCACCTCACAGCCACTGGCCATACCCAGAGCCTCGATCACGAGAATGTCCTCGACAACCTCGAGTAGAATTCCGATACTCTCGAGTTCGAGGCCTCTACCACCTTTCCCGACGCCTTTTTCGATGGCTTTGAAGCCTTTAACGTCCGCGTCGACAACGTCGACGTTTTCTCAGCCAATCATGACGAATTTGGCCCCTTCTGCTCTGGAAATGGGATTTATACCATTTTCAAGACCTGATCACTCCAGAGTCTTATCTATTTATCAACAAGGGGAGGATTCGGATCAGGAAAGACCTTTTTGAGTTGCAGGGATCTGCAACTCCTATGCCAGAGGAATTTACCTCTGAGGAAGGTAGGTTGAAAGACCTCCAAAAATCCTTACAGGAAGCAAGTAAGTTGGACACTTCCCCAGAAGTGGAATTTGCCAGACCAGCCCCAGGGGAACATGCTGAAACCCCTTATAGAACTTTGATGGCAAGGATAATAGAGTTTATGGGGTGGTCCACACCCTCACCTGCTTTTCAGCAAGACGACCTCAGACATCTTGGTCTAAGGTCCACAGGAGGATCCTGTGGTGCCATTTCATGCGGCATTACAAAGGAGAATATTGGCAAACTGGGAAACACCTGAGGTAATCCCGGCGGTTAACAAAAAATTATTAGCTAAATATATGGTGTCTTCTGATGACCCTGAATATTTATCCAAACTCCCAACTCCAGAGATTCTGGTTGTTCAGGCAGCTACTTCATCAGGTAGTAAATCGGCTTACCCTACTGTTCCACAGGACAGGGATGATGAGAGATATGACTCTATGGCCAAAAAAGTATTTTCTGCATGTAGCATGGCGTTGAAATCCATCAATGCTACTTGTACGCTCGCAAGGTTCAGCCACACACTTTGGGAGTGTGGTCCATCAGCGGCTGACTGCCTCTCAGAGGGAGAAGAAAGGGAAGCGTTCCTAAACATCAAGGATGGTAAAGACGCTATATGCGAATCCCTTCAAACTGGCATCGATTCTGCTGACCGCATCAGCAGGCCATGGCGGCAAGTACAACAACCCAGAGATTTACTTGGTTGCGAAAGTCTGGTGTTGCTCCAGATGTACAAAGCAGACTTTTGAATATGCCCTTTGACGGCTCTTCTTTGTTTGGTAAGAAGACGGATGACAGTTTATAAAAACTACAAACATCAAAGGCAGCAGCAAAATCCCTGGGAGCTGCAATCCATAAGACACCATATCACCCCTCAGGAACCTCTTGGAGAGGTAAGTCCTTTAGCTTCTATTCTGCATTCGGAAGAGGCAGAAGACAGCCGGTTCAAAGGGGTCAGAAACAATTCACCCGAGGTGGACGGGTTAAAAATACAAAAGCCGCAGCAGCAGGCGGTGCCTCTTTACCCTCGGCATCTGCATCAGCCGCCTCCAAACCGCTCTGAGGACTCTCCTCACAAAACACCAGTAGGGGGCAGGTTAACTCAACATCTGACGGAATGGCATGCTATTACGTCAGATGCTTGGGCATTGGAGACAGTTGCCCAAGGTTACTGCCTGCCTTTTCTACGCATCCCTCAGTCATCCACCGGGGAACAGCTCTCTGAAAGTTCCAGATCCGCTCCTCTTGCAGGAAATTGTAGACCTGCTAGAGAAAGGTGCCATAGAACCGGTTCCTATAGCGGAGAGGAACAAGGGCTGGTACTCTTTCTCTCCCCCCCTACTTTCTCATACCGAAGAAAGACGGAGGACTGAGACCTATCTTGGACTTACGAGAATTGAACAAGTTCCTCAGGAAGGACAAGTTCAAGATGGTAACGCGCTCTCAGATCCTTCAAGCCCTCCAGCTCCAGGACTGGCTGGTATCTCTAGACCTCCAGGATGCTTATTTCCATGTGCCAATGCATCTCAAACACAGGAAATACCTGAGGTTTGCAATTGGCGGCTCTCATTATCAATTTCGAGTTCTGCCATTTGGGCTGACCTCCGCCCCGAGGGTCTTCACCAAGCTAATGTCGGTAGTGGCTGCAAGTCTAAGGAGGGAAGGGATTCACGTCTACCCCTATCTGGACGATTGGCTGATCAGAGCTGTATCTTCGGAACAAGCTCAGTTCCAACTAGATTGTCTGCCACTTCCTTCACAAACTGGTCTTCTCTCTCCATTTAAAGAAGTCACAGATACCATCACAGACTCCAGTTCATTGGAGCGGTCCTGGACACTTCCCTGGGAAAAGCCTCGCCACCAGAGGTGAGGGCTCAAGATATTCTGCAGATGGTCACCAAGTTTCAAAATGCCCAACGTCTCCCAGCCTTCGACTTTTTGAGGTTGCTAGGGCTCATGGCATCCTGCATCTTCCTTGTGCCAGAGGCTCGCCTGAGAATGAGATCTCTTCAGTGGGCACTGAACTCAGTGGTCGCAATTCTCAGAGAGAATGACAGACCTCCTTCAGGTTCCGGACAAGGTGACTCGAGACCTTCATGTCCTGATAATGATGGACAACACAGTGGCCATGCACTACCTCAACAAAAGAGGAGGCGTAGGATCACTGCCACTGTGCAGAGAGGCAATGCAGCTCTGGTTTTGGACAATTCAAGAAGGAATCTCTCTATCGTCAGTTCACCTAGCTGGAGAGAAGAACTTGACGGCGGGCAGGGCAGTCTCCCACAAGTGGGAACTAGCTCAGGAAGTCCTTCAGGAGATCTTTGCCATGTGGGGAACCCTTCAAGTGGATCTGTTCGCCACAAGTACCAACAGGAAGTGCGATCTGTTTTGTTCTAGGGAATTTCCCCCTAGAGGAGCTCTAGGGGACGCGTTCCTGGTGGACTGGGAGTTTCCATCCTGTACGCGTTTCCACCAGTCCCTGTCATTCCTTAAATGATCAGGAGGTTGAGAAGATTCAGGAGGACCATGATCCTAATTGCCCCAGACTGGGCCAGGAGAACGTGGTACCCGGACCTTCTGGACATGTCCATCTGCCCTCCAATTCGCCTTCCACTCAAGGAGAATCTTCTCTCACAGAAAGGTCAGGTTCTCCATTCAGACATCAGAACCCTAAACCTTCACGCTTGGCTTCTGAAAGGTTGAGATATGAGGATTGGGACCTCCCTGATGAGATCATGGAGGTGTTGCTTTCGGCCAGAAGGCCAGCAACTAAGTCTTTATACCGCTGCCGTTGGAACAAATTTTGCAGCTGGTGTAGAGAAGAGAATATCGACCCCTTTTCATGTGGTACACCAACCGTGTTATCCTTTCTACTCTACTTGGCAAATTCAGGCCTTCAAGTTGGCACTATCAAGGGCTATCTCGCAGCGCTATCGATCTTCAAGCGCACTGCAGAGGAGCCATCGTATTTTAAATTACCCCTAGTAGTACAATTTCTAAAGGGATTAACTAATGTCTACCTTCCAAGACCGTTCCAGGTTCCTTTATGGGACTTAAATTCAGTCTTACATTTCCTGATGGGTACTCCTTTCGAACCACTCCACTCTTGTTCGCTAAGATTTCTCACCCTTAAAACTGTCTTATTAGTGGCTTTAACATCTGCTAGAAGGGTGAGTGAATTACAAGCTCTATCTTGTAAACCCCCTCATACAATTTTTCATAAAGACAAAGTTGTCCTACAGATGAAGCCTAATTTCCTCCCAAAGGTGGTTTCTGAATTCCACATCACTCAGAAAATTACCTTACCTTCATTCTATCCGCCTCCCCATCCGGGGAAAGAGGAAGAAAGGCTACATAGGCTGGACCCAAGGCGGGCTTTAAGCTTTTACATCAGCAGACTTGCTAGGATTAGGCAAGCAGACCAACTGTTCGTAGGTTACTCAGGACACAAATTGGGACGACAGATAACAAAACAAACCATTTCCAGATGGATTATTTTGGCCATTCTGGAATGTTACAAACTAGCAGGGAAAGAGCCTCCTCAAAATCTTAGGGCTCATTCAACCAGGGGTATCGCAGCCTCCTCGGCCCTCCAAAGAGGGGTTCCGGTTCGAGACACATGTGCGGCTGCTACATGGTCGTCCGCACATACCTTCCCAAGATTTTGCAACCTGGATTCCTCCTCTAGTCAAGAGACTAGGTTTGGCAAAGCTGTATTACATTCTGTTCATTCCTAAAAGGAAACATGGCGTTTTACTCCCACCTCCAATTACACACCACTGCTATGGGAGTCTATCAAAGATAAGGAATACATCGGAGGACACAATCCCTTCAAAGAACAAGTTACTTCTTACCTGGTAACGTTCTTTCGATGGGATGTTCCTCCGACGTATTCCTTATCGCCCCTCCCATCCATCCCCGTAGTAATACTTCCCTTGTGGTTGCAGCTTACGCTCCTTCAAGGTCAATAACCAATTCATGTAAAACAACTGTTAACATCAAAACGGAACTGAGCAACGGACACTGCGCGAGTCTATTTATACGCGTGATGACATCGGCGCCGATGCGGAGGCTGTCGAGGGACATAGGCTCGAGGGACGTCGACACGCAGCGCTCTACTGAAAAAAATGTCTGTGGCCAGCAAGCTGGGAGATGATCTATCAAAGATAAGGAATACGTCGGCGGAACATCCCATCGAAAGAACGTTAGCAGGTAAGAAGTAACTTGTTCTTCTACCTAATTGAAACTAAACAGTAATCGACAATTTATGGACAAGGGCGGGTACCTGAGCATCACATGAAAGGGGGTTTCAAGAAAACCGAGAATGTATAGACCTGCTGACCCCACATTCAGGGCTTCTATTAGTTCCCGCACACCAAGGGTCTCGCCTAGGGGACTTAATCTATTGCCTGCTGTCTCTGGTGCCTCATGATACGAACAGGCATGTATTACCTTAGGAAAATATATTGCTGCCTAGGATTAAGTCTACGGTGGGTGTTCTGGAATGGCAGAGGCAAGCGGGTTAGAGATTTATCATGAAAGGGATTGGGGGGGGTCTGGGCTGGCAGACACTGGCTTGGTGGTTTGGGGGTAGAGGAGGCATGGACAGTTTGGTGGAGATGGATGGGCATGTGTGCTGGGCCTGTTTCTGTCTCACGCTCTCTGTGGAGCACATTGTTCGAGAACCTATACTAAATACTTGCAATGTTGAAAGGACAGTGAACGGATGGACTTTGTGCTGAGCTGGCTTGGTGTGTGAATGGCTTGGCCCTGCAGTGAGAGAGGCCAGAGATGTGAATGCCGCATCCTCACAGAGCAGTGCTTTTTCGGCCTAGTAAAAGATGGCATCTGGGCTTAATGCAAAATGAAATCCTAAGGCTAAGGCATGGGTGATGTTCACCTACTTCGCTATTTAATGGTGCTCTTACCTTTACAGTGCAGGGGGCGGCTTCTCCCCCCTTGGCTTCAATGATGTTTATTCTCATGGGCGGTGGCAAGGGGGGGGTGGCATAGAACCATCTCCTTCCCACCATTCCCCCTTTCGTTACTCCCAAAGTAACGAATACGGATCTCCAACATTTCTACGTTCATTAGGCCGTCTCTCTGCTTCCTCCCATGCAGGGCTCCCTTTTATGGGCATCCATGCTCGAAACACTCTTCTCAAACTTTCCCCCGTTGTGCATATTCCTCAGGAGTAAAGGTCATATATACATCCCTCTCCCCCCCCCCAATCAGTCCACCCACACCTCTGTAATTTTCAAGGTCCTGTGGTTGGCCATGTTGAACCAATCATTTTCCTGCACTCGGCTTCCTTTTTCATTTTAACTCCTAATTCATGTACCACTGCTATCACATGAGATAGTGTCCCATTGTTTGCATCTTCAGCAGTTACGAATGTGCAACATGAACTCACGATCCCGCCCCCCATACCTGTGAGGAGGTCGAGGACATATCCATTTTGCTTCATTAGTTGGAGTGCTCTTAGTTCCACCTTGATGACATTGAATCCTTCTTCCGTGTCATTGGCCAACTGGATCAGCTCCCACCTGACGATCTGGACATTTGGCGTTTGCTCTCATCTGAATGCTGGGTACGGGGGAAGAAAAACATTTCTCTGCTGAGTTAACAGGTTTGTATACGTTTTCAAAGAAACGAGCTGTGGGCAGATCTGTCTTCGGCTGGGGCCTCCCTCAGGAACAGCCTCCCTGCCACTCTAAAACTTGAGGCGAACCATCTCTGGTTCTGGAAACACCTTAAAACCTTCCTCTTTTCTTCTGCCTTCGCTCCCCTTCTGATCTGTTCTCTCTTGGCACCGTGCACCTGGCCACCCTCTGTCCTCCGGGCCCAAGTACCTGCTCACCCTGCCACCCTCCCACACTGCCTCTGGGCCACCCCTTGCACTGGGATCTGTACCCATACAGCCCCCCCCCCTGTTTCTTCCTGCGCTTATCAGACCTACCCTGTCTGCTGCCTTAAACCTAGCACTTGCAGATTGCTGGCTGCACTAAAATAGTTTGTTGCCTTTATTATTTATTTGTTATTTATCTGTTTCTCCTCTGCTTTACACTTTCCACTTCTCCCCCTTCCATGCACTTTTCCCCTCCCCCTCTCCCATGCACTTGTGCGTTCTCAATCTCACTGGGCCTAGTAAAATCGCTGTTTTGTTCTCCCCTGCTCCCCTCCCTTGCCATGTCGCTCTCTGAAACACTTGTGTACGAGCGCGATAGAAATAAAATATATCATATATCATATTCATTTGGAACTTGTGCAAGCAAATCAGATGACTCTTTGGACAGGTAGTTTGAGGAGTGCTTTCTTCGGAATAGATGATCATGCCACTCTTATTCGGACAGCACTCGCAAGATGGGGGGGGGGTGCTGCTGTTGGTAGCCACTCTGTGGGCCTAGGAGCGGTTTGTCCATCTGCGGTTACCGTCCCCCACCACCCCTCTTTTCAGGTGCTCCTCGTACGACCAGCAGCGCGGAATGCAGTGTTGCGAGTGCGCAATATCCCCTCCATGATGATGGGAGGTGCAGGTACGCCTTCTTGCCACAAACCCAGTAATAGTCCATTAGTGCTGCAGGTCCTTTGCGCATATGGAATGTTGATCGTTCTGTTGCACTGTTTGTTTGAGCCCATTGATACTTTTCCTTCACCATAGAAACACAGTTCATCATTTTCTTCTTGCTCTACCTTAATCGGTTTCTCAATGGTGATGAGTCACGTTAGTTTTGTGATATGCTCTATCCATATCTGCTCACGTGCCTTTGTTAAAATGTCCAGTTTTTCATACAAAAGGCCACGGAGCCCCTCTCCTTTGCACATGAATGTTGATTCTTGCCATTTATTTTCTGCAAAACTTGCGCCATCGATTGACAGGAGCGATTCTTTAAAACATTGATTGATTGGTTTTTTTATCCCGTTTTTCACTTTGTCTGGCGCTTCATCTTAATTGTGCGTGCCTGAAAGGTGCCTTTTATCCTACATAGTGCAAGGCGGATGAGACATTGTGATTCTACAAGGGGTACTTCTTGCTGTACCAGAACCTTGGGCGCCCCAGATGCATGTTGTATTAAAGAGTACATGTAGCAGCTCCCATTGGTCGGTCGCCTTCCTGTTGTACTCCTGTCCGAATACCAACTGTTAGATTGCGCAGCATGGCGAAGGGCCACTACTTTATCTAATCCTAAGCCATGATAGGCAGCATAATTGTACTGGTGTGTCTGCCTTCTCCTACTATGTAGGAGCGATTGCCGCCTCCCTGCCAGGCTTCTGCATAATCTGTCGTTATTACATAGTGACCTTTGTACATTCAATGGCAATAACTGAACTATTAAGCTGCTACAGTGTGGTTTGGGAGCTGCTACACGCTGTATTAGTAGTAGCGACTATTGCAGGTGTCTGCTATAGACTGGGGGGACATCAGTATTTACTTTAACACATCTGTATACCATAGTGGAGAAAAAGGTACTGGGTGTGGCATTGGGAACGGGTGTCAACAATACATTGGACATTTAATCAAACATTGAAGTAGACATGTTAAATTGTGAGGTAGTTTGCTGAACTGTAAACCTAGTAGGGGGTGGCAGTGTTACCTTTGCATCAGATATACTTTGTCTCATTATACACGGACAACAAGACATTTGGTGTTAGGTTTATATTCTTGTGTAAGCTCGTTAAATTCAATGACAAATTGCTGCTGAACACCCATTTGACCCCTTCTGCACTTTTATTTGAGACTCCCAGATAAAAGACGTTACACAATAAATTCCCAAGCTAAACATAAGAATTGCAAATAAAATGGCTCTAAAGTGCAACCCGCAATTGTAGCTATGCGCGGGGGTTGCACTTACTTTAGTCTCTCCTTCCCCCAGAAGCTAATGGTATCCCAAGCTCTGGTTCTCTCTAGCTTGGACTATTGTAACAGCCTCTTTCTAAATCTACCTGCCTCTGCTCTCCACCCTCTGCAACTAATCCAGAACAGGACTGCGAGACTTGTCCTTGGCCTCAAACCCTGGGATCGTATCTCTCCAGCTCTGAAATCTCTCCACTGGCTCCCAGTGGATGCAAGGATTACATTCAAAACCCTCTGCATTGTCCACAAGGTTTTCTGGGGCCTGGGTCCAAAATACCTTCAGCAATCCCCCCGCAAATACCTCCCCTTTCGAGCTCTTTGCTCCTCTACCTCCAACTCCCTCAGAGTCAGTCGTTTTTCAAAGAAACGAGCTTGGGGTAGATCTGTCTTCGGCTGGGGCTTCCCTCTGGAATAGCCTCCCTGCCACTCTAAAACTTGTGGAGAACCATCTCCGGTTCCGGAAGCACCTCAAGACCTTCTATTCTTCTGCCTTCGCTCCCCCTCTCCCCTGCTGATCTGTTCTCTCTTGGCACTGTGCACCTGGCCACCCTATGTCCTTCGGCCCAGGTACCTGCTCACCCTGCCACCCTCCCGCACTGCCTCCAGGCCACCCCTTGCACTGGGGTCTGTATATGTACCCATACAGCCCCCCTTTTTCTTCCTGCACTTATCAGACCTACCCTGCCTGCTGCCTTAAACCTAGCACTTGCAAATTGCTGGCTGCATTACCACTGTTTGTTGCCTTTATTATTTATTTATCTGTTTCTCCTCTGCTTTGCACTTTCCACTTCTCCTTCCTTCCATGCAATTTTCCCCTCCCCCTCTCCCATGCACTTGCACGTTTTCAATGTCACTGGGCCTAGTAAGATCGATGTTTTGTTCTCCCCTGTTCCCCTCCCTTGCCTTGTCGCGCTCTGAAACACTTGTGTAAGAGCGCGATAGAAATAAACTATCTATCAATCAATCTAACTGAGCAGTTGTATTGAGTGGTGTCAACTCCATCATCGTTGCACCTATAGAAAAGGATACAACGGGGTGGGCATTAATAGGAGTGTAGATGGGATACAGCAAAGCAGGATAGTGACAGTGAGATGCATACTTTTTATATTAACATTTTCCTCTCTCCCTAAAGTCAGTTCTCTGACGATAGTGAGCACATCGCTTATTGTCTTGTGTTTAAGGGACATGTCATTTGTTTGGCATTCATTCTGGGACGCTTTCGCCCTGTGCTTTTCTGATGTCTGACAAATGAATCCAATAACGTGGTCCCTTCACTTTCACAGCGAGGGGAGTGCCATAAATTCCTTCATAGGGGCCATGTAATCTGGGAGAGTTCAAATTACGGATGAAACTCTGCACATACACTAGCTCTCCTGGCATTAGAGGTTGTTCTCTGTGGTTTCCTGTCGGGTCCTCAGTGGTCGTTTGGCCCTCTGTAGTGAAATGGGGGTGCAATTTGTTTAGATATACCTCGGATGGCTCTGAGTTGGGTTAGATATTCTTTAAATTCTTACCCAAGTACCGTGGCTGCCCGATGGTTGTCGGAGGCTCTCCCTCCTGATGACAGTGGCATTTGCATATATCTACCAGTTACTATTTCATGAGGGGACAGGTGGTGGAGCTTTCTGGGCTGTGGGCACAGTTGACAGTGCCAGGGCTAGACAGTACAGCCAGTACTTTTTAAGGGACATGCTTAGCTTAGATAACCTGCTTTTTTGAAGGCCATTTATGTTTTCCACCACTCCATTTGCTTGCGGAGGGTAAATTGAACACATTTTGTGTTTTATCCGTAGCATTAATGTAATTTCTTTGGAAAGCTCATTGAAAAAATGTGTTCCGTTGTCTGATCGAATGACCTCACATACTCCCCATCGTGGGAATACTTCTTGCACTAAGAATTTGGCAGCGCACTTTGCAACGGGGTGGGCACAGGGTCCTGCTTCCACCCATCTGGAAAAGGGACGCACCATCACGGTCAATTACCTGGCACCATTGCATCTTTCTCCCATGTCTGCATTATCTATATGCAGCTCCCTAAAGGGTCTTACAGGCCTGGGCAGGGTGCCACGAAGTGTTCATAAGGTCATCCCTGTGCTGAACACTCGGCAAGTGGTGAACTGGACCACCATCTTGTTGAGGTTCTCTTGGAGGGTTGGGATGAACCAATCTTCTTGGAGATCGGCAGCTATGTGTTGCTTTGAGCTGTGTGCAGGAAAATGTAGTTGTTCAAATGCTATATAAATAATAGCTCGATGGACATGACAACTTTCCCTGTTGTGTTCTGATTGGGTGCACCCCCGTTTGATCCACAATTCTTGATCTGCTGCTAGTGCTCTCCTTTGTAACTCAATAACTTGTGCAAGGGATAGTGCATTGTCCGTCTTCCCTGGGCACTTCGGTTTAGCGCACTAGAATACATTTGGTGCTCATTGGTACTGGGAGATATGCTGCTGCGTCTGTGGCGGTGTATCCCAAAGATATTTAGTCTGTTTTGCGTGTGTGCTTGGCATTTCACTGTTGCTACTACAGAGGGCTCTGCCAGGGCATCAAATAGTTTAATAGTTCTGCATGTTCTACGGGGGAGGGGGAGCCATCAGATCTTCTAAATCCCCTCCCAGCATGTAACGTTGTGGTTACATATGCCGAGTCGGAATATATTGTCACTGAGCACCCTTTTGCTGCATGAAGTGCTTAGATTAGTGCTATAAGCTCTGCTGCTTGCGCAGAATAGTGCATAGGTAAGCATTTTTTTAATCCATGTTTCATATTCCCCTTCTTCCATCTTCACCACTGCTGCTCCTACACGCTTTTCACCTGTTTCGTGGTCAATGGACGCTGACCCATCAACGAAGAATACTTCTCCCTCCTCCAATGCATGTTCTCTTGCCTCGGGAATATCTCCTTTTCCTTTATATGTGGCACAGTCATGTTCTTGCATGTTTTGGACGGTGCATGGTTCTTCAATGAAGGTAGCCGGGTTTACCGTCTTACACCTTACCACATGAATGTTTGGGCTGGACAATATCACTTCATATGCTGAAGCTTGTTGTGTGGTTTTGGGTCTCTAATATGACAAATGGGGAGTGCTCAACGAACAGGGTGACAGAACACCCCCTCACAATTGTCAAGCTTTTCTCAATAGTGAAGGCTGCTGCAGCGAGGGCCTGTTCGCACGCGAATTGTCCTTGCATTACTAAATAGTGTGCCGCTGTAATAGGCGAGGGGCTTGGAACCCACTGAATTCTTCTGTGTTAATACCGCTGTCATAAGGGTGCCGTTGGAATGTGAAAAAGTAAAATTCCTGATCATAATCGGGTGTTGCTAGGACTGAAGCTGTACAGATCAATTCTTTTAAGTCCTTAAATTCTGTTTGCATTTCTGCTATCCAGAGAATATTCCTTTTTTCCCCTCTGTGCCTATATTAGTTCCTGCAAGAGGTTCCTGGTGTATGTGTGAGAGGTGGTGCCGGGAGGGGTAGCGGGACTCCGCGGGATCGCGGCAACGGGCCGCGAGACAGAAAGCGCAGCCCCATCCCACCCGTCCTCCCCAGGACTCTACAGGATCGCGGCAACGGGCCGCGATTCGAAAGGAGCGGCCCCCTCCCACCCAGCCTTACCTGAGCCCGCCGGGGGTGGCGCCGCGGCTTGTAGCCCGGGATCCGGGTTGGCGGCCGCGTGCGCGAACCCACATGTCGAGAGAGAGAGACTTCCAAGGGGGGGGGGACTCACGGGATGGAGTTGCCTGGGAGCGGGACTCTCCTGGCAGGCAGCAGAATCAGGCACTTTGGGAAACCACGGCAGCCTTTAAAGGAGGCGGGACATGGCAATACCAGCCAATGAGAAGCCAGATTGACAGGGGAGGTTTCCATTGGGGGGGGAAGCAAGTCACTCACATTACATAAAAGCCCGGGAACTAATCCAGCATTTGTTGTTGATTTTCCTAGTCATACGAAGAGGACGAGGAGAGAAGGAACAACTGGTGGGCCTATCCGCACACTAAGGAGACTTAGGAGGGTTTAAATCACGTCCCTGGAAGGCTGCCTAAGAGTGGAGTAACTCTCAAGGAGTTCATGGACTATATTTTCTTTAGTTTAAAATCACAAGAATAAAGTATAATTTCAGCAACCCAAACCTGGTCCGGGTCTTGATTTCTACATTGGCGACGAAGGTGGGATTTGCTCAACGCGATGGAGACCCTAATTAAAACCCTGACGGATGGCCAACAGCAGTTGCAACAATTAATACAGCTGCAAACGCAACAGGCAGTGGCTGACCGCCAGGCGTTCCAGCAAGCCATCCAATTACAGGGCACCGTACAGACCACCTCCCAGGACAAACAACATGAGAACATTATCAGGCTCACAGATGCAGTGACCAGCACGAGGAACCAACCCATGGTGCCGTCCACCCTGCTCCAGAAGTATAAGGAGGGAGAGGATCCAGCCTTTTTCTTCACAAGTTTTGAGAGGATTGCAAGAAATGCGCAATGGCCGCCTGAACGCTGGGGACAGTATGTTGCTCCCTTATTATCTGGGGTAATGCAGGGTGCATATCAGGCTGTGAACCCCAATGGTAACACTCCATATGGGGAAATTAAAGCAGCTGTACTGGATCGTCTAGGCCTGGTTGAGGAGGCCTATCGCCTTCAGCTAAGGGACACCAAGTTAAGAAATGGAGAGAGTCCCAGGCAGTTATATTACCGCATTAAAGATCTGACGGAGAAGTGGATGCAATCCCCCACACCAGCCAACCAACCCCTCCTAGATAAAATAATCCTGGAACAGTTCATAGAAGCCTTGCCTAGCCCAATGCAAAGATGGGTTAGGCAACACCACAGGCCTACATTGGCGGAAGCCGTGGACATTGCGTCGGCTTACCAAAAGGCCGGGTATAGTCGCTTTCCCTCAACAAGTATACCAGGAAGGATGACGTCGTCGAGCTTTGAACACAAAAAAGCCCAAAAGTGGCACACACCAGATGGAGGCAACCGGAGGAGGTTTCCAGGAAACCAGAAGAAAGTAAGACTGGATACGAGGAGAAACAGTCACCCATAATCCCAGGAGTTCGACAACCCCAGTGCTTTGAGTATGGTGAATGGGGTCACATTGCCCGGTTTTGCCCCAGAAAGAAGACCACAGAGCCTATGGAAATTGGCTACATGAATCCACATCCGGAAGTACGTAGCCCTGGTCCATACATCGTGGATATAAGGGTGGATGGACGACCGACCCAGGCGCTGCTGGATAGCGGAAGTCGACAAATAGCCATATCTCCCACCGTGAGTAATAACCCTAATTTACCTAACATTTCTATACCGATAAAGTGTATACATGGGGACATTAAAACATACCCGATGAGAGAGGTACAGATAGAGGTGAATCATGAAACCACTCAATTAAAGGCTGCCGTCCTTCCTACTCTACCCACCCCAGTGGTCCTGGGAACAGACCTGCCCCACTTTGGTAAAGCACTAGATAAAGAAAGAGCGAAGAGTAACAGAACCACGAACATAGGTGACTCTAGAAACCCTCCCAGACATAAAAGACGGAATAGACTAGAGTGGTGCCAAGCCAGTTACATGACCCGACCCATTAACTGGCAACCCGAGGATCATGAGGACTCCCTGAGGGGGGAAACCCTAACTGATCCCACCCTTCGGGTAGCCCGTGAGAGAGCGGACAATGAGAAAGATCCAGACGTAGCAAAAGGACCTGGCTTTCTGTTCCGTCACGGACTATTGTACCGAAAATATAAGGCGGACGATGGGACTGTAAAGGAACAATTGGTATTACCAAAACCCATAGAATGGTCATAATGCAACTGGCACACAACCACCCCTGTGGCGGACATATGGCCTCCCTGAAAACGCAGCAGAACATCCTGAGACGGTTCTACTGGCCAGGCATATACGGTGAAGTATCCCAGTTCTGTAAGGCGTGTCCCACTTGCCAGCTAACAAGTGGCGTCTTACCAGCAAAAGCCCCTTTGCAGAAAATGCCCCTTATTAACGTTCCTTTTCAGCGGATAGGCATGGACATCGTTGGACCAATAGAACCCGCATCCCATGGATACAAGTATCTACTAGTCATTGTTGACTATGCTACGCGGTATCCAGAGGCATTTCCCTTGAAGGGAACATCAGCCCGACAACTATGCGACCAGCTCATTCCCTTCTTCGCAAGAGTGGGGTTACCCTCGGAAGTTATCACCGACCAAGGGACCAATTTTATGTCCACCTTACTTCGGCAGGTATGCGAAAGACTGCAGATACATCAGTTACGCTCCTCGGTATACCATCCCCAGACTGATGGCCTTGTCGAAAGGTACAACAAGACGATCAAGAAAATGATACGGAGAGTGACCGGGTCAGATGGGAAGAACTGGGACCGCATATTGCCCTTGGTCTTGATGGTATTACGCGACACCCCACAGTCGTCTACCGGTTTTTCTCCATTCGAGCTCCTTTTCGGAAGACAACCCCGAACCATCTTGGATCTTGTAAAAGAAGAATGGGAGACTTCGGATGAGATCTCTTTAACAGAGTACACCGAAGAGTTGAAGGAACATCTGACAGCACTCCGCTCGATGGCCGAGACAAATCTGGGACACGCACAGACAAACCAGGAGAAAAACTATAACAAAGGAAGTCGGATGAGAACCTTCCGAATAGGAGACCAAGTACTAATCCTACTACCCACCAGTACTAACAAGCTATTGGCCAGATGGAGAGGTCCTTATGAAGTTAAGGAGGTACTCAGCCCTGTGACATATCGGATCCACCAACCCGATCGTGCCACACCAGACAAGGTATACCATGTGAACCTGCTAAAAGCATGGAACGCGCCTGTATTGGTAGCCACAATGGATATCGGTGAGGATACCTCAGAACAAAATGTGAATCGTGAACAGGGCAAGCTAGAAGACGTGCAATGGGGAACCATCTTGACTCCTTCGATGAAGTCAGAACTTTTGACCAGACTGTCACCCTTTGGAGAAGCGTTCTCGGCCTTACCAGGGAGGACCGATTTAATCGAACATGAGATCAAAACCGATCCCGGACAGATTGTTAGGCTAAGGCCCTATCGTATTCCAGAAGCACGAAGGCTGGTTATCTGAAACGAAGTAGAAGAGATGCTCCGTATGGATATAATTGAACCATCAACCAGCCCATGGTCATCCCCGATAGTGTTGGTACCAAAGCCCGATGGTACAATTAGATTTTGTATGGACTACCGACAATTAAATACGATTTCCAATTACGAAGCATATCCTATGCCACGAATGGACGAGCTGTTGGAAAGGCTAGGATCCGCCAACTTACTAAGTACGCTTGACCTAACTAAGGGTTATTGGCAGATTCCCTTGAAATCCACGGACCGGGAAAAGACTGCCTTTACAACTCCCCAAGGTCTATACCAATTCAAGGTTTTGCCATTCGGACTACACGGTGCACCAGCCACCTTCCAGAGACTGATGGATGTCATACTACATCCCCATGAGAGTTATGCTGCGGCTTACTTGGACGACATCGTCGTGTATAGCACGACCTGGACAGACCATGTACACCACTTGGAACAAGTGGTGTCTGAGTTGTTTAAGGCAGGCCTACACATTAATCCGGAGAAAACAGTGATAGGGGCACACAAGACGAAATATCTGGGACACTTGGTAGGCGGAGGCACGATACGACCACAATTCTCGAAAATCCAAGCCATTCACGAGATTCCTACTCCATCCACGAAGAAACAGATCCGTGCCTTTTTGGGTTTCATAGGCTACTACCGTAGATTTATCCCAGATTTCTCCTCGGTGGCAGCTCCACTAACTGACGCTTTGAGGAACAAAGGGTCTCCCGATTTGACCAAGAACACCTCTGCTTTGGAAGCTATCGATGTCCTAAAGCAGAGGATCACCTCAAATTCAGTACTTCGGTGCCCCGACTTCCATAGCCATTTTTTTCTTCAGACGGACGCATCGAATCAGGGGCTGGGAGCAGTACTTTCACAGGAACAAGAGGGCGAACTTCAACCCATCTGTTTCGTGAGCAGGAAGCTCGTACCTCACAAGGAGAACTATTCCACTATTGAGAAGGATTGTTTGGCCATCAAATGGGCGGTAGAGACCCTCCGATATCATCTCTTGGGTCGCTGCTTTACGTTGTATACCGACCATGCCCCCTTACAGTGGCTCGCAAGACATAAGGATACCAACCAGCGGGTGCTTAGATGGTTCCTGTCTCTACAACCGTTCGATTTCCTTACCTTACACAGACCTGCGGGTTTCCAGCTGGTGGCTGACTATCTGTCCCGGAATGCTCCCTTGCCCAATCGGCCAGGGTTTGTGATGGGGAGATGTGAGGTGGGACCCGGAGTGGAG
Organism: Ambystoma mexicanum; assembly: GCF_040938575.1. Classification (NCBI taxonomy): domain Eukaryota; kingdom Metazoa; phylum Chordata; class Amphibia; order Caudata; family Ambystomatidae; genus Ambystoma; species Ambystoma mexicanum. The sequence continues at coordinate 59,487,123 of NC_090939.1, read as the reverse complement.
GGGGTGCCGGGAGGGGTAGCGGGACTCCGCGGGATCGCGGCAACATGCCGCGAGACAGAAAGCGCAGCCCCATCCCACCCGTCCTCCCCGGGACTCTATAGGATCGCGGCAACGGGCCGCGATACGAAAGGAGTGGTCCCCTCCCACCCAGCCTTACCTGAGCCTGCCGGGGGTGGCGCTGCAGCTTGTAGCCCGGGATCCGGGTTGGTGGCGGCGGGCCCGCGGGAAGCGCGGGTGGTCGCGGAGAGCCGGCCCACGCTGCCCGCCGAGCGTCTCTCCCCGCCAGGAAGGGAGAGGAGGGAGAGACGGCTTGCTCGGCGGGGCGGTCCGCTCTGGAGCGGCCGCGTGCGCGAACCCACATGGCGAGAGAGAGAGACTTCCAAGGGGGGGAGGGACTCACGGGATGGAGTTGCCTGGGAGCGGGACTCTCCTGGCAGGCAGCAGAATCAGGCACTTTGGGAAACCACGGCAGCCTTTAAAGGAGGCGGGACATGGCAATACCAGCCAATGAGAAGCCAGATTGACAGGGGAGGTTTCCATTGGGGGGGAAGCAAGTCACTCACATCACATAAAAGCCCGGGAACTAATCCAGCATTTGTTGTTGATTTTCCAGTCATACGAAGAGGACGAGGAGAGAAGGAACAACTGGTGGGCCTATCCGGACACCAAGGAGACTTAGGAGGGTTTAAATCACGTCCCTGGAAGGCTGCCTAAGAGTGGAGTAACTCTCAAGGAGTTCATGGACTATATTTTCTTTAGTTTAAAATCACAAGAATAAAGTATAATTTCAGCAACCCAAACCTGGTCCGGGTCTTGATTTCTACAATGTGGCATAAACTAATATACATGCCCTACAGTAATTGTAGAGTCCTAGGAATTTCTGCTTGTCCTTTACTGTGTTCGGTTTGGCAACGGCACGCATTGTTGCCTCCTGGTCAGGATTTATCCTCTTGCCGTCCTTTGAAATCAATTGGCCCAAGTACAGAACCTCTGCCAAACAGTACTGCAGTTTTTTCTTGTCTACCTTGTACCCTTTTTGTGCAAGTAGCTGGAGGAGTGCAATGGAGTCTCTTCGACAACTCTCTTCACTTTCACCACACACTAGTAGGTCATATACAAATTGAATGATGGTACACAGGACCTGAATATTGCTAAGAACTTAATGCAATATCCTGTTAAAAATGCTTAGGCTCTTACAGTAACCCTGTGGCAAACTGCAGTGTTCATACCTTCTCCCTCCCAGGGTAAAAGCTGTGAGATACTGCGATTCTGGGTCAAGGGGACAGAGAAAGGTGTTTTTCAGGTCCACTACAGCAAAGTGGGTGACTTCTTTTGGAATACTGCACAAGATGGAAGCAGAATTTGGGACAAGAAGAAACTCCTTTTGGACAATATCATTTAAGGGGCAAAGGTCCAGGATCATATGCCAACCCACCCTCCCACCCCCCCACCCCCGAGGCTTTAATAGGGTACACCGCGCTGATGCATGGAGACGTGGAAGTAGGTGTAGGGTCACTACCACTGTGCATAGAGGCAATGCAGCTCTGGTTCTGGGCAATACGAGAAGGAATCTGTCGGCAATTCACCTAGAGCAGAACACGGCAGGAGATGCTCTGAGCAGGCAGAGCACAGTCTCTCACAAGTGGGAGCTAGCTCAGGAAGTCCTTCTGGAGAGCTTCGCCCTTTGGGGAACCCCTCAAGTGGATCTGTTTGCCACCGCGATCAACCGGAAGTGCGAGCAGTACTGCACTAGGGAATTTCCTCAAAGAGGAGCTCTGGGAGACGCATTCGTAGTGGAGTGGAAGTTTCCACTGCTGTACGCATTTCCCCCAGTCCCCGTGATTCCTCAAGTAATCAGGAGGTTGAGAAAGTTCAGGAAAACCATGATCCTAATTGCACCGTATTGGGCCATGAGGTTGTGGTATCCGGACCTTCTAGATATGTCCATCTGCCCTCCAATACGTCTTCTGCAAAGAGAAGATCTTCTCTCGCAAGAGGAAGGTCTGATGGTTCTCCATCCAGGTCAAGACACTCAACCTTCACGCATGGTTTCTGAGAGGTTGAGATACAAGGATTGGGATCTTCTGGATGATGTAATGGAGATATTGCTTTCGACCAGAAGGCCAGCAACGAAATCTTCATACTGATGTCGCTGGAACAAGTTCAGAAACTGTTGCAAAGATAAGGATGTGGACTCTTTTCAATGTGGCGCTCCAATGGTGCTTTCTTTTCTACTACATCTAGCCAATCTGGGGCTCCATATAGGAACAATAAAAGGATATCTTGCTGCGCTGTACATTTTTAAGCGCACCTCGGAAGAAGTTTCATACTTCAAAATACCATTAATAATTCAATTCCTAAAAGCGCTTACTAACTCAGTACCTTTTCATGTCCCAATTTGGGATTTAAATCTAGTACTCAAATTTCTAACATGTATACCTTTTGAGTCTCTACACTCCTGTCCATTGAGGCTTCTAACATTAAAGACTGTTCTTCTTGTGGCCTTGTCATCAGCCCGCAGGGTTAGTGAATTACAGGCTCTCTCATGCAAACCGCCATTTACTACTTTTTTATAAGGATAAGGTAGTCCTTAAAGTTAAACCTTCCTTTTACCAAAGGTATTTTGACTTCCATTTGTCACAAAAGATCATATTACCAACATTCTATCCTCCTCCTCATTTGGGCAAGGAAGAGGAGAGACTACATAGACTAGACCCCAAGAGGGCTCTTAGTTTTTACATTTCAAGAATGTCTTAATTATGACAAGATAACCAACCTTTTGCGGGTTATACTGGCCACAAACCAGGTCTATCAGTAACAAAACAGACCATATCCCGCTGGATCATTCTAGCCATAATTGAATGCTACAGAGTGGCGGGAAAAGACCCACCAGATGGGCTTAGAGCCCATTCTACAAGGGGATTGGCTACTTCTGTGGCTCTAAAGAGGGGAGTTCCGGCCGCAGTTTAGCTGCAACTTGGAAAACAATGCATACCTTCATCAAACATTATTGCCTGGATACTGCTTCCTCCAATGAGGGGTTATTTGCTAGGGCAGTACTTCACTCTGTCCATGAAAACAATACTTGGTACTCCCACCTCCAAAATTGCCTCTGCTATGGGAGTCTATCATAAGATGAGGAATATGTGGGAGGACGCAATCCATTCGAAGTACAAGTTACTTACCAACTGTAACGTTCTTTCGACTGGTTGTTCCTCCCATGTATTCCTCCTCAACCCTCCCATCCTACCCCGCAGTACAGTTTACGTTTTCTTACACTTTCCTCTCACGAAGAATGCATCATTCATGAGGCACGCCTGGGTGTTCCTCCTATGTTTCATCGAAAAAACATAACTGAAGCAACGGGCGCGGCTCGAACTATTTATACCATCAGTGACGTTGACAGAGTACGGAGCCCGTCGAGGGACAATCGAGGCCACGACCTCGAGCACAGCCCCCTCTGCCGAGACAATTTTTTCCGAAGCTGGATATATAACGCCTTATCATAAGATGAGGAATACGTGGGAGGAACATGCAGTCAAAAGAACGTTACAGTTGGTACTTAATTTATTCTTCTCATTTGTTGGGTGGGGCGGTTCTGAGGTGCCTGCATCATGTGAGGTGGGTTATGAAGCATACTGTAACCAGGCATCAGTCGAGCTGATTGTAGGTGTGGCAAAGGGGTCTGTGTTCCCTGTACTGGTCCCTGCGGACTTTCTGGGTGGGTGGTTCCCATAGAGTTGTGGGTAATGGGAAGGTTGGTTATATGGGTAGTTGCCTCCCTGTATACTACGGCTTTCTCTCAAAGTGCTCCCATCTCCCACAAGACCAAAATTGCATTTGGCTCCCCCCTCTAGGCCCTTGTCCTCCAAATCCTCCTCCCCGCTGCCCTCGAGGCCCACCTCGTCTTCTCGCTGGTCTTCCTTGCCATTGGGGTCCCATGTATTATTGTTCTCCTCCCCACTGCTCTTGCCCGTTGTCTGTCCACACTGCTACCATTCTTGCTTGTGTTGCTGCAGACACCCCCCATCTCTCCTGTCTGCTCTGGGGGTGGCACCACTGTTGCAGCTGCAACCTTCACTAGTTTCGTCTGTACAAGTTTCACTTTTTCGGCTAACCTCCTGAAGTTTTTTCCCTTTATTTGATCCTCCTACAATGATGCACTATGATGCTTTGAATTTCAGGCCAACCCTTGGCTTCTATTCCTGCTATTATGTCGAGGGCCTTCTGCACTTCCTTTGGCAGGCATCGCTTTATAATGAAATTGAATAGGGCAGTAGACTGTTCCCACAAAGTACCTGTCTCCGCGCACCACATCTCTTGGACCCGGAGAAGGAACTGCACAGTATCTTCCTCATCCCCCATGGTGCATTGCATTATGGAGTGTAGGTCAGGAGTATCAGGGAAAAAGGTCCTTCGCAGTGCATCCCATTCTTGTGCTCGGACATTATTGAAGGATGCCCTGTCATGGGTGTGGTTACTTATGGTCACATCCGGGTACCCTGCTTTTACCCACACTGATTCTGCTTGGTCACCCACAGCAGACACCAAGAGGCTTTTGATATCTACTATGGTGAGGGGCGCCCCTGCTGTGTTTTTCTCAAACTCGTAGATAAATTTCCCCGCAGCCGCTGTGAGCGGGGGTAGGTACTTAAGGTTGTTTTTATCCATTTGTGCCCACAGGACATAATGGGGCCGTCCCGCTACTTTGTGGATGAGGGGCATTTGTAGTTTTGACTTTACCTTTCCACCCTTTACTCCAGCGCCTTTCTTTCCATCACTCCAGTACTCCTTGTCCCTTACAGATCCCACATTCTCGTACCCAAAACTATCCGTTTCTCCTTCCCGCTCTACCGTAACAGTCCGTATGGGGGCACTGTCGAAGCCTGAAGAGAAAATCTCCGATTTCCATTCCGCTTCTGGTAGAGGCAGGCTAGCACTTGGGGGTCGTGGTCCACGCTCTGGTCCTCTGGCTACTTCACATGCTGCTTGCAATCAAGCCAATTCCGCTCAGGTGGACGTTAATGCCACCTCAGTATCCCTAGTACTTACTGCAGCGTGGGTGGGGGTGGTGGTCGATGGGTCATAGGGAGGTGGCAAGGCTGTGCTCAGTGTTGCTTGTGTACTTCCTCCTGACACATAAGTGGGGTTAGAGTACCCTTCTGCCGGCCGTGTGTCGGTTCCTCTTCCTTTTCCAATTTCCCCCACACTACTCCCGGTCACTGTTTGCTGTTCTGGTGCTACTTCCTCTCGTCTATTTTGCAGCAGTTATCCCCTTATATTTGGCTGTCTAATATGTGGACAAGTGGTCCAATGTTCCCGTAGCAAAGGATTCATCTTCTGGTCAAGCAGGAGATAGTCCCTCCCCTTTGTTTCTGTAACCCACTGTCTGTGGTACTTTTGGACAGGTTCACTGTAGAGGGGGAGGTGTTTACAAATGTGGGATAGGGGGGAGGGTATCTATCCGCATAGCTGATCCCTTTCGTCTACTACGTCAGTCCCAATGAATAGTTGTGTGGACTTACTCCTCCCTTCTATCCCTGTGGCCTAACCTCCTAGTATTGTCACTCAATAGGATACAGATCACATAAACATCCATTTTTTTTTTTTGTCATATCATTTACCAGACACAGGCATACATGAACATAAAACAACGATGCATAAAACGTAACATATATTTAACCCCCATCTATCCCGCTTCGACATCCCTCGCCCATTTACGCCTCACTCACATCCCTCTTGCCCCTTCTGGACCGCCTCCTTGCATATTAATGGAAGAAAACACTAAAAATAACAAGCTAAAATAAAGAGTTAAAATAACACACTACTTGTTCCCGAGCCCACTAATTATACAGGGCTCCTACTTTTATCTCTGTATTTATTCTCTGCACTGGTGGAGACAGTGCACTGTGGTGCCACCCGCTAGCCCCTTTTGGGGTAGGTTCCCGTATCTCCTCTTTTATTATCTCTTTTCTCCTTTAATAAAAAGAATACAAAATTGCCATGAAAAGAGATCGCTTTTATCTCACCCAACCACTCCCTTCAATCAGACGCCTCTAAGAATCCCTTTAAACCCCAGCGTTTGTTTCTCCTTGCAATTTATACTTGCGTGCCTGTGCTCTTCCAAAATCCTCAGTTTGCGGTTAATCCACAACGCGTCTGGGCCTCTCCCTGGGGCCGCACCCGGCTCCAACGAGTAGCGGGGTATTTGCAAAGCCGGGATCCACAAGAGCTGCTTGTTAGGTAAGATTTGGAGCAGTACCCGTAGGGTTCACTTCCCCCTACCCTTCCTTCCTCCTTCACACGGCTGCTGGAGCGGCTGCATCCTTCACTTCTCCCTCTACTTTAGAGCCACATGCACGACACAGACTTCCCTGCAAGGTAAGCCCCATTCCATTGGGCACCTATGAGAGGCGCACAACGGCACACACAACTTTGCTGAACATTTCTTTTAAACTTTGCCTGCTGAGGCATTCCGGACCATCGAATGTTTGATTGAGAGCCATGATAATGCTCACTGTTTGGCAAGTTTTTTCACCTGCCTTTGTTCTGTGGAATCCGTCATTCTAAGATGGCCATTTCCTTTGCCTGCACCGGAGTGCTGGGCACGGTGCTGCTGGGGGGGTCATGGATTGGCCGGGGCTATCTACATCTGGCCCTATGGGAAGGCCGGCAGGCTCAGCCGGCCCTCCTCAAAAGGCCCACTCCTAAGGACCTGTTTACCATGGTTTGCCACACCCACCCCTGCCCCCCCCCACCCCCCTTGAACGTGATTGTGTCCCCCTCGTCCCCCCCCCGTGATTGCCACTGTGTTCCTCACCTACTCCCGTGAGCGTGATTGTGTCCCTGCCCCCGTTATTGCCACTGTTACTCACCCATCCCCTAACACCCCGTGTTTGTCTCTGTTGCCCCCCTACTCCCCTGGACTGTCCTGCCTCCTGTTACTTCAGACTCTACCCTAATTACAGTCAGGCATAGTAGCTGCCTGTCCTGTACAGCCTCCTCACGCCCCCCCCCCCCCCTTGTTAAGACTGGCTTTACCCCAATTACTGTCAGGCATAGTAATCATTGCTGCCTGTCTTCTCAGCCCCTCTCCCTTCCTGCCCTGCAGCCACCTTCTCCTCTTCCCCCTTTCTATGACCATTACAAACAAACAAACCAACATTTGCACTTACTCCAATCATTGTCTTATTACCTCTGATAGAGGCTTGTCTGTCCCTCCTCCTGTTTTCTCCTCCCACCAAGCACTATTCTGAACTGTTGTCCAACATATGATATTCTCCTGCCTGTTCCTCTCGTCATCCTCCCTCTCTCCACACCCACCCCCCCTCTTGTATTTATGCACTACATCAATTGTCGTCTGGCATAGTAATGTTACTGCTGGTTTCTGTCTCTCTCCCCCTCTCTCTCATTTATTGTTTCTGTACTTGCACTATCTGAAATGTCATCAGGTTGATTACAAAAGTTATTTTTCACATTCTAAATTGTTTCAAGGACCTGTAAGAATGTAATTGTATTCTCCCTTGTTCCCTCCCTCCTTGAAGCGCTTTGAAACACATTGTGTATAGGGGCTATACAAATAATCAATAAACAACCTTGACCTCCTGGTAATAGGAACCCAACCTTTGGTATAAGTCTGTACTACACAGGTTGGTAGTGTGGTTGAGCAGCCAGGCTTATCTCAAGAGGGGTCAATGTGAGCAGTAGGGTATTTACACAGATATCACAATGACCAGTATTCAGTTAAACTCGTACACTCAAGGTTGTGGGCAAACTTGGAGAGGTCCATGATTTGGTGAACTTGGGCAATCCCAAGGAGGCCCCCAAGGTCTTTTACACCAACGCCTAAAGGCCTATGTCTGTAGACCAGAACAAGGATCTTTGATTCAGCCTCTGATCAGGAGGAGAGTGAGCCTCTACCTGACCTCCTCAGGAGACAACCTTTATATCGGAAGAGAGGAGTTAATCTCTTCTGACCTGACTCGAACAACAGACGTGCAGAATTCTGTTAAATCAGTTTGCCCCTCTGTTTTCACTATCACCATGCTTGACCCCTTGGAGCCAGCATGAGATTCTCACTGGTGACTGTCTCTCTGTCAAAAAGCAGGGGTTACAGGATGTCTGGCCATGTAAGAACCCACATAAAGGTAGAGGTCAAGAAGATACTTGATCTTAGGGTAATAGAACCCTCTACAAGTCCATGGGCTAGTCCAGTTTTACTAGTGCCAAAGGCAGGATCCAAGGAGTTGATTGCCCGAAGATGTGGGAGGGTCTAAGGGACCAACAAGGTAAATCCCCACCCTCTCAAAAGGAACTCCCACCACTGGGAGAGGCACCAAGGGTCTTGGATCCACTCTTGCCAGAAGTCTGACAAGTGCGACAGCTTCTACAGTACTTATTTACATCAGACCCCATATTGGGCCAGTAGAAATAGAGAGAAATCCTTTCCTTGGTCTTCTTAAAACTTAAGTGACCAGCCAAGGGAATCTCATGGGCTAACTATAGAAACTGAGGTATCACCTCCTGAGGCACTACAAGTCTTCTGTAGTCCCCTGCGGTAGTCTCAATAGGCTCACTGTAAAGGAGGCCATCCTCCCAGTACAGCCTGTGCTTCCCTGGTTCTTGCCCTTCCAACTGGGAAGCTGCCTGTTGGTGAAGTCCTTCAAGTGTAGGACACTGTCTTTGACCTCTGCTGAATTCTGCCCTACAGGGGCCACCTTCTGCAAGCAAAGTCTGCAGCTCAGTATGGTCTTTAGGATCAAGATCTCCAACAGGGCAAAGGGCTTCTTCCAGCTTTGTCATCAGTCGCTGATTCACCATCCACTGGTTGGACCTTACACTTAGCCTCAGCTGGTGGAAGGGGTCATAGTTGGGACCTTGGACTTTTCTCTCAGGCATGTCCTGGTTTTGTGCACAGGGGTGTCGGTTTTCTTTCTTTCTGAGACCTTGGGTTTCCCCTTTGTCTCTGTCTTCCTGGAATCAGAAGGTTTTTCTTCCTGTGGACTAGGAGTTATCTCGGTAACTTCCCATTGAGTCATTCAAAGTTTGCTCTCTGGCCAGTCTAGTCTGCTCCAGCTTCCTGTTACTGGGAGGCCTGGGAGGTGATTGATACAGCTCCAAGCTTAGTGCGGCTTTTGGGTGCCTTGGCAACATAATCCGGTTTAAAAAAGCTTTCATCCACCACTGTAATGCTGGCCCCATAGTCTCTAATGGCAGGGGTTTCCTGACCATTCACAAGTACTGTCCTTGTAATATTCTTTTGTTTTATCTGGAATAGTTATACACCTCTACATTCTGCTATTTCCACAGACCCAGGGACACTACAGAAACGCTGGCAGAGACTCCAATGGGGTTTTCAGCCAATAGTTGAAAGTTTCCACTTGCCATATGATATGATAGTTTATTTATATAGCGCCTATACACAATGTGTTTCAAAGCGCTTCAAGGGAGGGAACAAGGGAAAATACGACATTCTTACAGGCCATGAACAGTAAGGATGTGAAATTAACTATCTCACTCGGCCTGGTGACATTTCAGATGCAAGTGCAAGAGCTGAGACGTAAGGAAGGGGAGAGGGAAGTGGGAAGGAAATGAAAACAGACAGACTACTGATTAGTCCTGACGACATTTCTGATAGAGACGGAGAAAAATAAAAGGTGAGGGAGAGTGGTGCAGAAAGGGAGGGGGGAACAAAAGAAGCGACTATCGTACTAGGCCTGACAACGTTTCAGTTAGTGCTGGAGGGAGGGGGCTGGGGAGGATGTAAAAATATGAACTTCTCCCTCCGGGATGAAAGCTAAGGAGGCAGTGTGGACCCCTGAAGGTTTATCCTTACATCTGGGATCCCCTTTCACATGGTCGGTTGACCCGCAACCATAACATTTACCAAATGTTTGACAGAGGCTTCTGCTGACCTCCCTCTGGTTTAGCACCAGAGGTTTCACTAGACCGACCTGGTTTCCCATTTGGCTTACCCTTCTTATGTTTCTGGCCCTCTTTTGGATGGGAGGTTTTAGAATTCTTTATCATTCTTGCGCTGCTTCCCCTCATCCTTCTTGTGAGTGGCCCCAGAATCCTTGTGCATGGCCCTGTTGGCTACCCACAAGTCAGCAGCCTTTGCTAATTTCTTTGGATCAATCTCTTTCGAGTCAGCCAAGTGCTGTCTCGGCTCAGGAGAGCACGCATCAAAAATGTATTCCAACAAAAATAGATTTCTCATTCCTTCAAAGGTGTTCACTCTGTAACCCTTTACCCAACCATCTACGTTTTTCAAACATTCACACACCCAGGTAGCCCAGGGGGTACCATCAGTATTTTTGCAGGTCCTAAACCTCTTAAGGTACTGGGAAGGAGTTTTCCCAAATCTAGCTTCACATTTTCATACTCCAATCTGTCATGTTCCCTCACCTCCATTATAGCATCAGTTGCAATCTGGGGAATCCTAGACATTAGTTGAAGTGGGCGGGAGCGGTCGAGAGCGGTGTGGAGCGGTGCTCCTACTTTTAATTAAGTTTTACCGTTCCTATACTTTGAAAAAAAAACATTCCGGAATGGTTTCGTTTTAAAATAAGTGTAGGAAGAGGTTGGAACTTGTACTTTCAGTGCACTGCACAGGACGTTTCGTTAAAGAGCAGGCACATGTGTTTTGGGGGTTTTATTGTTCATGGGGAGGGGGCGCAGCGATGGGGGTCTGTGGGGAGCGGTGCAGGCCAGTAGGGAACATAGTTCCACTACTTCTTTTCGCACACTTTGACCACTGATCCTAGATAGAAGCCAAGGAATCAACTGATTCCCTGTGTAACTTTGAATACAACTATGGGATTCAGAAGCACCAAACCAATCCAAAATTTCACGTTTCACATCATACATACTCGCTGCTTCTTGGGTCATGTGAGGCCTCTTTGGACTGGCAGACCTAGAGGACTCTGGGATAGAACCCTTTTCAAGAGACAATTTCTTAATTTCAAGAGCATGTTGCATTTCTAATTCCCTTAGCCTGATGTCTAGAAGTTTGATTTCAGCTTGGACTTCTAACTTTTTAAATTCCAACTCAAGTCTCATTTTCTCAAGAGACACACATTCTGGACCGAGTGATGGACCTTGTGGGGTCCCAGTGGATACAGGTTGACGCAAAAGGGCTTGCTGGTGTAAAGAGGGGCTCCCATGTTGACTCCTCTCCCTCCTCTGACTCTTCTAAGACATTACAGTTAAATTCTGAATTGTCATCCTCCTTATCAATTTTCACATTTCCTGGGCTAGTAGGTGTGACGGGCCTACTACACAGACTTTGACGACTCAATAATCTTGCAATCAATTCATTTTTCTTTCCTTTAACAGGGGGATTTCTGACCTTACACATTTCTTTCAGTTGATCTACTGTTAAAAGGATCAGGGCCTCCTTACTGAAGTTATTCATAACCATATTTGGCATGTTACAATTGCTGTTTTAGTGGAGCTTAGCCGTGTGAAGGTTTTAGTTGAACAAAAGCAAAGAAAATTCCTAGTGTAAATACACTACAATATATCCTCACCGCCTGCCACCAGTGTTTAGGCAAGATTTGGAGCAGTACCCTTAGGGTGCACTAGGACAACCTTGACCTCCTGGTAATAGGAACCCAACTTTTGGTACAAGTCTGTACTACACAGGTTGGTAGTGTGGCTGAGCAGCCAGGCTTATCTCAAGAGGGGTCAATGTGAGCAGTAGGGTAGTTACACAAAGATTCACAATGACAAGTGTTCAATTAAACTCTTACACTCTAGGTTTCTTGATAAAAACATTATTAATATAACAGTCAGTTTGAATAAGTGTTCTTCAGAAATGGCAATATAACAGTCACACACAAATACACTCCAAAATACACACTTAGTTTCTCTAAATCAGCAAGTACCCATTGGGGATGACACAGACACTTCCTACACCCTCAGGTGACTTAAATAGCTAGGACACTTTGGATATTAATATATTACTGGTACATTTGGAGCATTACTTAGATGGCTGTCAAAGAAAAGGGTTATTAGAATAAACAAGAGATCACACACATTCTTACGCAGGTAAGTACTGCCCCCCACCCCAATGCAGAGTAATTTAACCCCTTCCTGGGAGGATAGGTGCAACACAATGTCGGAGGAGAGAAGAGTCATTCAGGGAACCAGGCTAGGCCAATGTCAATTGGGCAAATGTCTAGGTGAGCTGAAGCACTTCTTGCAGGTAAGTAAAGGTCTTTGCACAATGTTTTAGAAGTCTTTGTAGAAAATAAGAATCAATGTAGGGCCATAAACTGTTAGGCTTGTGAGTAGTAGAAGATGCAAGCAACTCTACAGAGCAACCAAGACAAGTCTCAACTGAGAACAAACAAGGCTACACAACAAGAGGTACGTTCTTAGACTGTACAGTACCTTTGGTTAGAAGAAGGGGGTGGCAGATGACTTCTGTTCCTGTGCAGCTCTGCAGATCCTGTTGTTGCAGGGCCTCAGTCGTGGGGACAAGAGGGAGGACTTCTGGGGACTCACGCAGTGCAATAGGACTGTCAAAGAGCAACCATCAATCTTCAAATCAATGGCACTTTGGGGTTTCAGCTGCTCGCGTATATAGCAAATAGCACCACCGCGGTTCTCCGATACCATTTCGGACTTTCCTCGCATCTGGGGTCCTGCACTCTGAGGTGGCTCAGGCTTGGTCAGTCATGCTTTCTGGGAGTCCAGAGGATCTTCCAGCAGCTTGGGCCGACTTGTGATGCATGCCAATCTGGTGTTCCTCTCCCTGGCACTTTGGTTCCTGCAGCAGCAAGGAAGTACAGCCAGGTCTGAGAGGATGTCCAGACGAGTTCACTTTGGCATTGATTGGTTCCACCAACTCAAGGGGAGAAGTCGTCCTTGCAGGTCTTCTCTAGTCGAGACAAATTCGGAGCTTCAGCACAGCAGCAGGGCTTCACCGGGCAAACCAACGGTCCAGGAGTTGCAGCAGGTGTCTCTTCCAAGTTCCTCTTCGGATTCCTTCGTCCAGTGGTCGACTCTGCCTGCAACGCCAAAATCCTTGCCTTTTATGCAGGTTTCTCCCATTCCTTCCAGCCTAGCTGTCAGTCAAACGTGGCTGTCCTTGCCAGAGAGCCAGCCCGGCCAATCGCCTTTTGAGTGCATTCCTGTAACCAAGGGGGTTAAGCACCAGGAATTTCAGGTACCTCCCTCACTTCCTGCCCCTGCCAGACACTCTGGAGCCAGAGGCGGGCTTCACTCGTTAATCCCGTCAAAGACCAAACGAACAAAGGGACCAAACCTGGTTTGGCGTGCAGAGTAAATCTCAAGAAGGACCTTTCCACAAAGAAATGGCGAAAAAAGAAGACTGGCCATTTTGACAAAAAATTGCACCCAAGGGTGCTTTAACGCAGCTTCGAATGCAGCCTGCGGTAAAACATACTACAGTAGTTAAAAGTAAACCACTGCCACCATTGATCGTAGAAAGGGTAACATAAAAATGTTACATGAGAAACTAGACAAAGGGGATACTAAGTAACCCCTCCAGCACCCTATTGTAAGATAGTGTGTGCTGGGTCTAGAAAGTTGCAAATTAAAGTAAAGTCAATTACACTTTACTGCTCTTGGAAACAGAAGTTTATCCAAGAGAATGTATTTAAACCTTTGGAAAATCTGAAAGACTTCCCTGTGCCACTGCACTGAAGTTGCTGTGTGTCACATTGAAAAAAGATGCCTATGGAGTTTGTCAGACTCCAAAAACCAAAAGAAACAGAGTGCAAATCACATTAAAATACATAAGTGGGAAAAAGGTCTTCTCCAGATTTAAAAATTAAGTCCTAGAGTCCAGAAAAAGTGCTTGGGGTCTCTAAGGTAGAGTGGACCTAACACTGCTTCTTCTGCATACGTGTTTTAGGGGGACTAGTCGGCTGTAGGTGGGCACGGCCTTGCTGGAGAGGCCTTGGATCTCGCCGCAGGTAGGGGGGGGCTAAGGAAATCACATTAAGGGGTCACCAAATGAAGTCACCGACTTTTACAAGTGTCCCAAGTATACAATTACAGTCAGGGAGTAAGACCTAAGAGATTGCAAGGATACAAAGTCTATATTATAGAATAGTGCCAGCAAAGAACTCTGCTGCCTGAGAGCGCTCTGTCAAAACTTTACATGGGCAGCACATTATAAATGACAAATGCGTTGGTGATGACTATTTACACTAAGGCACATGTAGAGTTGCTGGTTGTTGGAGGACCTACAGATTGGCCTGCTCTATATGGGATACCAGGCCCTAATTGGGGCTGCGTCCCAGTCTGTCTTGTTGCACGTGGGTCAGCTGGGATTATCTCTGCGGTAAAGGTCTGGTTAATCAGGCGTTTATTTCTAACTAATCTAAGCTAAACTGGAACCGACAATTTATGAACCAGGGCATCACATAAAAGGAGGTTTCAAGAAAACAGACTAATATATAGACATGCCAACCCCACATACAGGGCTTCTGTTATCAGTTCTCACACCCCAAGGGTCTCGCCTGGGGGGGGGGGGGGCTTAATCTATTGTCTACTCTCCCTGGTGCATCATGATACAAACAGGCGTGTGTTATTACCTTAGGAAAAGTATATTGCTGTCTAGGATTAGGTCTATTGTGGGTGTTCTGGAATGGTCCAGGCCAGGGGGTTAGATGTTTATCATGAAAGGGATTGGTGGGGTCTGGGCTGGCACACTTGCCTGGCGGGTTGGGGTAGAGTGGGCACGGACAGTTCAGTGGGGATGGATGGGCATGTGTGCTGGGCCTTTTTCTGTCTCATGCTTTCAGTGGAGCACATTGTTAGAGAAACAATACTAAATACTTGCAACAATGAAAGGACAGTGAACGGATGGACTTTGTGCTGAGCTGGCTTGGTGTGTGAATGGCTTGGCCCTGCAGGGAGAGAGGCCAGAGATGTGAATGCTGCATCCTCACTGAGTAGTGGTGTTTGGGCCTAGAAAATATGACGTCTGGTCTTAATGCAAAAATGGAATCCTAATGCTAAAGCATGGGTGATGTTATTTGCCTACTTCGCTATGTTATGGGGCTCTTAATCTTACAGTGGAGGGGGGTGGCTTCTCCCCCCAATCTCCTTGGCTTCAATGTTTATTCTCCTGGGTGGTGGCAAGGTGGGTGGGTAGGACCATCTCCTTCCCAACACAGTTGAGAGCAATTCCCCAATGCAGTGCACAAACAGTAACAGTAAAGTCGCAAGAGGAAACTAAACCTATCACAACCGGCCTTATGAGGCCAACGCCTCCCTTATGCAATCTGTCCCTAGCAGATAAGTCTGACTATTCAATGTTGGTTTTCTTGGTATTTGGTTTAGGGGAGCAGTTAGGTAGGAAGTGCATTGTTCCCCTGCCACAGGTGTTGCCAAAGCCAACAGGTGAGTACAAAAGTTTTTTAAGTCTGCCTTGTTAGGAAGAATGTTCAGCTCTTTTGCCAATTCCCTTCAACCAAAGACCCCCTGCACTTTTTCTGGACTTCTTGGATTTTTTTGCGTCACTCTCCTGAGTGAGTCGGCCTTTTTAACAATTTTTCTTTTGCTCTGAAATGGGTACCCTTTTTTTCTACTATATTCTTTTCACTTTTAATGGAGTCCTGCTTTCCTGCATGTATTTCACTACAGGCATCTGTAATAACTTGTTGCATCACACAGCACCATATGTGCAGTGTTGCTCGGTACTCCTTTGGGTTTCCCCTCCTATTCTTTACTTTTTCCTTAGAACTACTGTTCTCAACAATAGTTAGATGATTTTTATCTTGGCTTTCTCTTTGTGGATTCGGCACGCACCACCTTCTGTGGACTGCTGAGGGGCTACATTGTAATTCCTTTCCCACTGCTCCTGCAACTTATAGCTGCAGTAATCGAAAACCAAAATGGCTGGTGGCACTGGTTACTTTTTAAGCTTTTTTTTTTTGTGCAAGTTACTTGCAGGCTGTTTCCACAGCTGCGCTACAGCACCCATGGGTGACAATTTTTCCAAAATGGCCCCAGTCTATCATCGCCATTTATTCCTGCGTCCCGTCCCCTTTCCTCCATACTGCATGGAAGTCCCTCGCTAGGGCCTGGAATGGAACCTTTTTCACCAGAACAGTCTTAACTTTTAAATTTAGTTGCGTGCGGCCCTGGAAACATGCGCTCCACTGACTCTGCCCTCCGGTGCCACACCTCAGTCCTCGTTTTTTTTGCTTTGACGGGAGCGGACCTTCCTCAACTGCGCTGTCCCTCGGGAAGACTGCAAATGCGTTCCCTCATTCCACGCATTTGCAGTCTTCCGAGGGACATATGTCCCTCTGTTTCTTATTAGTTTGTTTAAATTCTAGGAACTTAAAATTCACACCGGCCTCTGGTGTCGCTCCTCCCCGGCGCATGTCTGCCACAGCAGGCTTTAGTAGGTGCCCGTCCTGCGACAGATCAATTCCGAGGTAGGACCTGCACACACTGCCTCTGTTGTCTCGGCGAAGGCCACTGCTGGGACGTCGGCGTGCAACACATTTACTCCCCGGCCCCTTAAGAACCCGCTTGAAAGGTGGAGGGAGCTGTTCTCCAGGTCTCCGCTTGAAGAAATCAAGGAGTACGTGCGCAGGAAAACAAAGTAAGTGTTCTGTTCTCAAAGGCACACCAAAAGAGTGCCTGCTTCCCTGGCAAGCAGCCAGGCGGAAGGGGCCGTTCAAGCCCTGTCACCAGCCAGGGAACCGAGGCTCACAGAGCTACCAGCTGCACAGCTGAGAGGGTGGGTCTACAGATCTGGGTCCCAGGGCCGAGGGGCCAGAAGGCTCTGTTACCGGGAAATTCCCAGAGGGGCACTGCCCTAGTACCGGGCCTAGGTCAGAGGGAGCAACTTCACTCACTAGCACTACTGGCTCCATGCCCGAGGGCGATCAGCCTACCAAGTCCATGCATGTAATTGTCAAGATTATTTCAGTGCCCAGATGCCTCAGGGTTAGGTGCGCTTTACAAATGCCAAAATAAATAAATGCTTCCTCCTACACCTCCAGAGCCTTTGGCTCCAGTCCAACTGCAGCTGGCTACACCATTAGTCGTGGCGGCTTCCCCGCCTACACCAGGACCGTGCAGCCTGGCGTCACAGCCATGTACCTGCCGCTCGCTACACCTCAGGGCCCGGTGGCCCCAACCAGCAGATCTGGAGACCCCACAGATCAAGGGGACACGGAGGAGGAGGATCCGGACACCTCATCGTCAGCAAGAGCCTTCATGATAGCCTAGCGGGGATTGGCGGGGTACCTGGGCATCCCTTGGCCTCAGAATGAACAGCCAAAAGCGGATGTCCTAGCAGAGGTACTGACCGTACGATCAGCCACCAGATCAGGCATCCCACTTCAAAAGGGCGTGGATGCCCTGGCAAAAAGTGCTGGTCCAAGCCCCATTCTACGCAGCCCACAAGCAGCTGGATGCAAAGTACAGGCAGGCAGAAGGGGATACTCTCCTTTTATCAGTGCACCCTCCGCCTCATTCATCTGATGGCGGCGGCCTCCATGTACGCCAAATCACAAAAATCTGCATCATCCTGCCTATTGGGCAAGGAGGGGAAGGCTATGGAGGCCTATGGGAAAAAAGTATACTCCCAACGCCGGTCTCCACCTGCGACAAGCTAACGCAGACGCTTGGCTCTCTGCTGCAAATCAGAGGCTATCGAGGGACATTTCTGATTTCCTCCCTGATCTGCCAGTGCACAAGCAAGCTTCATTCAAAGCGGGTTTGGCCAAATAAAGGATTCTGGCGCAGGACCTCAGAGTCTAACGTGGCGAATATTGACACGACTGGCAGGGCCATTTGCATGGCCACTGACATGAGCCGGACCTCCTGGCTAAGATCCACCAGGTTTAATACAGACGTACAAGAGGGCATCTTGGATCTTCTGTTTGTAGGAGGGGACTTCCATTCTTCCACTGATGAAGAGTTGGACAAGAAGAACAGCTTCCAAACCACCAAGTCGTTGGCAATTCTGGCAAAGCCCTCTTCCAAGCCCTTCTGGAAGGGGCAAGCACGTTCCAACAGGGTGAAGAACTTTCAGGGCGGATTCAGGGGTTTTCAGGACCGGAGAGCTAGGCAACCTGATGGGTCCCCCAGTCAACACAGGCGCAAACAGCAAAGGACCTCCCACAAAGTATTATTTCAGTCCTCCTCTCAGGCACCCACCTCAGACGGGGAAGAAACAATGTTGCTGTTACCGGGGTCCACAATTCTCCAGTGGGGGTTGGTTTGGCGCTCTTTTCATGGATCCTATCAGTGGTTTCTCATGGTTACCGCCTCCCCCTAGCCCCATCTCCCCTCTCTGATTGGGATACCACACAGGCGCTCCTTGGGGAGATCTGCTCACTGTTAGTGAGTGGGGCAGTGGAGGAAGTCCCACCCCCACATCCCCCCCTCTCGCACAGAGATTTTCACAATACAGAAGAACCAGGCAGGTCTGGAAGTGGTTCTCGATCTATCCTTCTTAAACCTATCCCTACCTCTCTAAAAGTTCAAGATGGTTACGCCAGCTCTGATGGCAGAGTCTTTGTGTGGGGGAGACTGGATGTGCTCCCTGGACCTGAAGGATACATACCTACATGTCTCAATATGGCAACCCCACCGCTCATTTCTCTGGTTTCGATTGTTGGGCTCCCACTTCCAGTACAGGGTCCTTCCATTAGGCCTCAATTTAGCCCTGGGGGGTATTCATGAGGCTTATGAATGCGGTGGTGGCGCTGCTCAGGTCGGCGGGCCACCACTTATCACCATACCTCGATGACTGGTTAGTCCGAGCGGTGTCACCAGGGGAAGTGCAGAATACAGCCTCCAGGCTAATGGATTTTCTTTACGAATTGGGGTTCTTCATCAACCGCAAGAAGTCCCAGCTCCAGCCTACCCAAATCTTGGTCTTCCTGGGTCTGATGTGGGATACCAAGGGACAGAAATCTTTGTTAGAGAGATTGATCATGTTTATGCTTCATCCCCTCTCCTAGTGAGACCCCCAGCACTTTGTGCTGGACTTCTGAACCTTTCTCTTTGATCCCAAATGAGTGGAGCCTTTTTTTCCACTCATTCATTTTTATGGGGTCTGTTTTGGAACTCTTGCCCTTGTATCTTACTGTCCTATGGAAACTACCTTTCTCCATATCTCTTTATAGGCATATGTGTTTTTACTATGGCAGCACCATGCTCCTTACGGTCAGTGTTGCTGGGGACCCTTTGGGTCCTCCTTTGATATTATTTTTAATATCCTAGAGTAACTACAGTTCTTTGTATTTCTCCTAAAACCTTATAGTCTGAGAGTTTGGCACACCCCACCTTATGTCCCCTTCTCTGCTCCTGAGACATTTGTCATATAGACCATCTCCTAGTTATGGCTTGTGGCAGTAGACCTGTCCTACCAACTATTGTGTGAATTTTCTACCGCAGGCTATGTCCAGAGCCCCGGTTATCCCCTATAGGGCTACCCAAGTTCTAACTTGGTGGCTCCTTACTTTTTTTTTTACCATTACTAGCGTGGTTGTTCTTTGTCAGCCCTTCTACTGTCCTGGGGTGGGGGAAACCTGTGTGTGTTTTGCCTTTGGCAGGAAACCTTGGGTGTCCCAGCCTAGGCTCCAGTGTGTCTGAACATCCAGGAAGTGGGGGAGGAGTTTCACTCCCTGCCCTTTGTCTGCACTTTGAAGTGACCACTGCTGTCCTGACCCCATTTTCTGTGTGACGGAGGAACTCTGAAAATGGCTCCTCCTTCCATTTGGCTGGTGGGAACAACAAGTCCCAAGACTAAATTTGATTTGAGCCATCTCCC
This sequence comes from Ambystoma mexicanum, assembly GCF_040938575.1. Taxonomy (NCBI): domain Eukaryota; kingdom Metazoa; phylum Chordata; class Amphibia; order Caudata; family Ambystomatidae; genus Ambystoma; species Ambystoma mexicanum. Next base: position 59,467,343 of record NC_090939.1, on the reverse strand, counting down.
AAGGTCCTGTGAGTTTTCAGAATTGCAAAACACCACTGCCAGGAGACCTGCTTCCCATTCAGAGAGCATCGTCATGGAAACCCCAAACTCGTCCAATTCTTAGCTGAGCCATCAAGGACGCTCCAGAGATCTGTGCCAACTCGCCCAGACCCCCTTAGGTGTAGCACTGAAAGAAGCAAAGAATATTGACCGTGCGTATCACATCCTTTGTTGGTGCTGCAGAAAAGGTGCCAAAACCAGAGTGACCAGAGAAGTTGCTGAAAGCCGTGCCAGAGGTCTTCCCTCGAGACTGCTGCTGAGAACCCGTCCATTGTCCTACCTTTACATCAGGCCAAGGTATCTGGAGGTCTGGTCCAGTGCTGCCACATAGAGGAGAATCCAGCCACAATCTTTTCTTCTAACCTAAGGTACTGTGCGGAGAAATGTATTGCTTACCTTGATCAGTGAAGTCGCTCCAGAGCGTTGGAGTGCACCCAGAGGTGTCCAGGGTACTCCTGTTTTGCCTTCGACTCAAGCCTCTTTGCTGTCCCTCCAGCAAGTCCTTTAACAGGGTCTCCGACGTTGATTGTGTCCTTGCATTTTAGAGAATAGAGACTGTAAAGTATCCACAGGAACTTTCGTATTCTGCTGCATGTCAAGACTTTGAACTTTAGCTAGGGTTGCGTTTTAGACCTTAGAAGACATACTGTGTGAAGAAACGACCTCTATAACTGCTAGTGTAACACTAACTCAACAATTTCCCTTCCCAAAAGTCGCTATCTTATGTGTATGCAGAGAAAATGTCTTGATCGTATTTCTGCTAAGATTTGCGAGTGCGTGTTATTACCGATAATATGATAGAACTGTCCTTACTGTCAAAAGCTACAACAAATGTAAGAGCGAGCAACTACCAACTAAGCAGTGGCCTTTGAAAAGGATCCTGAAATATTCCTGTGTTTTGTTTTATTGTGCTAAGTATTTTGAAGTGAATCTAGTGTAAATATCAATCTATATTTTAATATATATTGATGTGTAGGTTTTTCTTTTATGTGCTTTACTAATTGGGTTCAGTGTACTTTCCTACAGCTCACATCTTCCTCTTAAGATAAGCCTGACTTCTCTGCCACTCTACCAATGTTCCAGCAGTATTACAGACTGATACTAAGAGTTGGGGATCTACAAACCACTGCAATAGCTTACTAAAGTCTTATCTCCAAGTGGGACTTTAGGAAAACTCCTCTAACAAACTTCCAAACCGGGGAGAAGGTGGCAGCTCTCAAATCGGCTACTGAGCATTTCCTCAGCAGGTTTGAAACCTCTGCTTGGTTGCGTTCCTCCTAGCTGTTCTGTATATCAGGGTCAAAATGAGGAGGGTGCAATTACACCTCGCCTATTGGAACCAAGAAATGGGCTGTCAAGCAGCATCAGTCACCATCCTGGTGGAACTTCGCCAGGATCTGGTTTGGTGGAGGCAAGATTCCAATCTTATGGCAGGCAGACCGCTCAGAGATCCCCTGCCGGCTTACACCATCATGACAGGCTCCTCTCTGTAGGGGTGGGGATCCATGCAGTGCGACCAGTGTTCACAGCGTGTGGACCAGCGATGAACAGATGAGTTGCATCAATTTGCTGGAACTGATGGCCAAACAGCTTGCTCTCGAGGTCTTCCTACCAGTGATCAAGAACAGTCCAATCTGTATACAGACTGCTCCACCTGCATGTACTACCTCAACAAACAGGGGGGCACCATTTCACCTCCCCTGTGCAGGCTCACCATTGAGATATGGGAATGGGCCATAGCCCACAACATATGGCTTTCTGCAATTAACCTTCAGGTGGAGTCCAACCTAGAGGCGGACATAATCAGCAGACTGGGTATAGGCAACTGCGAGTGGCAGTTGGACAAGCATGTCCTCCAGGAGATCTTCAGGATGTGGGGCAGCCCCAGATAGACCTATTTGCCACAGCGCAGAACCGGCGATGCCAACAATTTGCCTCCTGGCTGGTTGGGGGGGGGAGGATGCATTGCAACTTCAATGGAACAGGATGTGGGCTTAAACCTTCCCTCCGACGCCTCATACACAAGGTAATCTGCAAGGTCAGAGAAGCGCTTCACTTGCGGATTCAGATAGTGGCCGACCAGACCATGGTTTTCAGAGCTCTTGTGGCTCTCGGCACATTCCCCATGGCCGTTTCCAGTGGGGGGGGTAGGGTGTGCCCCTCTCCCAGCAAGGGGGAGAGGGGGCAGTGGTGCACCCCTCTCCAAACTAGCCCTAGCAGTCTGGTTCCTGAGCACATTACCCTGCAGCAGCCTACATCTGGCAGAGTCAGGGGGTGCAGGTTGACACGTACGTAACTGGGCGCTATAGGTGCTTACAAAAATTCAAAAATCTGTTCATTCTCCACTTCTAAACCTGTGTTAAAAGGCATCTCACAGGTTTTGCAAGTTTGTACCCCCATATCAAATGTCTACATCCTGTCTGGGACCTCAATGTGGTGCTGGGGGCTATGGCGTATAAACCATTAAATCCCATGGCGTCCATGGACATCAGATTGCTCACAATCAAGACAGTGCTACTGGTGGGCCTCACTTCAGCGTGCAGCATCAGTGAGATTCAGGCCCTTGTGGCCTCGGAACCCTATACCATTGTGACAAGTTGGTGTTCTGAACGCATCCTCCGTTCAATGAGGAAATAGTTCTACAAACTTTCTTTCCTAATCCGAAGGATGAGGCAGAAAATGTACTACACTGCGTGGACGTCAGGAGAGCCCTAAAGTTCAACCTGGACAGGACAAAAAAGCTTTCGCAAGCCGTCAAAGTCCTCCATAGCTAGGTGGATGGTCACGGCCATTCAGGAGGCCTACAAGGGACAGCACAAGGAGGTGCCCGCAAATCTTCCTGCTCAAGCAGTTGGGGCCAAGGCTATGGCCATCACCTTTCAGGGGCATGTGGCAGGCAAATGATCAGTAGGGGGCTAACTGGGCAACCCCCTTGGCATTCTGCAAACATTGCCTAGATAGCAGTACTTTCTCAGACGTGGTCGTCGGGCAAGCAGTTCTGCAGAATCTGTTCTCTTAAGGTGATCAACGTCTCGCCCCCCTATACTACAATTGGTGGTAATCGCCCATGCAGTATGGAGGAAAGGGGACGGGACATAGGAATAATTGTTACTCACTGTAGTGACCAACGTACTCCTAGTCCATAGTCCCCTTTCCTCCATATGCCCCCCATCCATTAAAAAAAAGGATCCTTTTTAGGCTGTTTAATCCAGCCGTCGCATTAAAGGAGTTTGGGGTGTGGCGCCAGAGGGCGCAGTCAAGGGAGCGCCTGCTCCCAGGGCTGCGCCCCACGTGCAACTGAATCTTAAAGGGCAAAATACATTTTCTTTCTGGTGAAAAAGGTTCTGTTCCCGTTCCTACCGAGGGACGCCCAGGCAGTATGGAGGCAAGGGCACTATGGAGGAGTACATTGGTCACTACAGTGAGTAACATCATTTTCATTTGTGTTCCTACTTGGCCCTTTTACCTTTCTATGTGGGGGTGGGTCCTGAGTTTTGCCTTTGATGGGATACCTTTGTGAAGCCCGCCAATGCTCCAGTGTGTCTGCTGGGGCAGGAGTTGAGGGAGGAGCCCGAAACCTCTCTGGACTTTAAGGTTATGCTGGTCTGAAGTTATGCCTAGCTGCCACGTTTGTCCTTGCAGGACAGGAGGCTGCCCAGTTCTACCACCCCCAGGTGATCGTCCAGTGCAAAGGACTGAATTAATGGGTTCCTGCATAAAAGTCGAGGCTTTTGGGACAGAAGGCCGTTGACCACTGGAACTGACGCTCCAAAGATGACCATCAGAAATTCCTGCAGCACCTCCAGTAACTGCAGAAGCACTGCTACTGTCCTGACCCTGTTTTTGAATCTACAAGGAAGCTCAACCAAGGTTAACTTCCTCCTCTGGGCTGTTGTGCATAACCATCTTCTGGACACTCTTCAATTTGAGCTGTTCCCCGACGTCCTGTGACCTTCCTGGGCTGCAGAAGGAGTACCTTGACCACCTTGAAGAAATTGCCTTGCCATTGATGAATCTCGCTGGAACTTCAGTGGCATCCCTGTGGACCTCCAGAAGCAAGAATCCTCTCCTCAGTCCCCTCACCAGAGTGTAAGACCGAGAAACTGATGATTCCAACCGGTAGTGATCATTAAGAAAAAGGCAACACAACCACGAACCGATGCAGCAGTAAGAAGAAGTATTTGCTGGCAAGTCCCTCTCTAGACTACTGCTGCAGGAGCGCATGCTCTAGCACCTTGAAGCGTCTTAGTGCTAAATGGAATTACCAATTAAATGTCTCAGACCAAATATCCGAATGTACTCAAAGAAGATGCTAAAATACATTTGTAGCAATATTAGAAAGGGAAAAATGTCATAGTATTAGTTATGACTTGCACCAGTGGAATTCAACAGTTCATACGTTAATCCATTTACTCCGCAAACACGTATAGCAAAGTCACTTAAAGGGAGAAAAAATTGTTATTTAGTGTAACATTAGCCTGGTTCAAGGTCCTAGAGAGGGTTTCTTTGCCCAGTAAGTCCTAAGTCCCAAAACGCAAACTAATGGCAATTCGGAGAGGGCTCAAAGTCTTGACAAGCAGTAGAATATGAAGAGTTCCTGTGGATATCTTCCAGTCTCTAGTGTTATAGAAGCAGCAAGGCAGACCTTGCTTAACAAGGGCGACCCTGTAAAGGACTCGATGATGGATGTTAGGGAGAATTCTCAGAAATGTGCTAATTCCTCTCTACCTTAGAGACCCCCAGCACTTTGCACTCTAGGACTTTTTCATTTTTACCTGGAGAGAGCGAGACCCTTTTTCCCACTAATGTATTTTTCTGTGATTTGAACTCTGTTTCTTTTGGTTTTTGGAGTCTGACAAACTCCATAGGCATCTTTTTACACTGTGGCACACAGCACCTTCAGTGCAGTGGCACAGGGAAGTCTTTCAGATTTCCCAAAGATTTTTCCCAAAGATTTAAATACCTTCTCTTGGATAAACTACTTTTTCTAAGAGCAGCAAAGTGAAATTGACTTTACTTACATTTGTAACTTTATAGACCCAGCACACACTATCTTAAAATAGGGTGCTGGAGGGGTTACCTAGTATTGCCCTTTGTCTAGCTTCTCGTGTAATATTTTTGTTACCCTTTATGCGATTAATGGCTGGTGGCAGTTGTTAGGCAGAAACCTGTGCAGTTCCCTTAGGGACCACTGCAAAAAAGTTTAGGACAACAGGAGTTAGCAGTAAACCCAATTGGTAGCAGTATGCACCACCCAGATTTACCTGGTAGCTGTGGCTGAGCAGTCAGACTTCTCTCAAGAAGAGTTAGGCAGTTAACAGAGCATACACAATAGGGCAGGTAAATACAGTAGAACAAGCAAACACTGACCAGAGCTTTGGTGTAAAAGATATATAATTATTTATTTCAAAACACATCTATTAAAACACGCTGGCACTAATATCAAGCAAGGTCAAAAACAGTCACTAAAGTATATACACTCCCTTAAAAGAATATTAGTCCAGTCTTAAGTAAAGCACCACTTATTTTCAGACAGCGGTGAGCGCTTAACGCAGATGGCACTCTAATAATTCGGTTTAAAAGGGGGAGAAAGGCAGAGCATAAATGGAAACAGATACCAACACCCTCACAAGAACACAGCAAGAGAGGACGGCAGAATAAAACCGTGAAGTTAGACTTCAGAAAGCCAGACCCACTTTAAGAGGATCAGAACGAAATGTGTCCAAGGTCACACGGTTGAAAAGTGCACAAAAGTCTCAAAGGTTCAGAAAGGAGTTGGACCAAAAGAAAGGGACCAGTTGGAAAGTCAAGAGACCAGCCCAGTCTAGAAGGTTAAGGATTTACTGTCACCTTGTAGCAATCTATAGAAAGGGAGGCCAGGCGGACACAGTACCTTGAAATGGTGAGAACACTCCAGCGGGGGCAGTTGTTCCTGGCAACGGTTGCGAGTTGGTGCTTCGTCCGGCAGAAGAGAAGATCTCGTCGGGGAGGAAAACAGGAGGTCGTTGTGCTGCCAGGGAAGAAACCAGCCACAGAGTTTCTCGGTTCAAAGGAGCGGTCCTTTCTTTCGCGGTTCAGTGGTAAGTGGCTATCCGGTTGCCGAGTGCTTGGCACGGGCAATTCGACCACTAGACGTCCTGGTAGGCGAAAAGGAAAGCGAACTGGTTGTCCCCACCAGCTCAAGGGGAAGAGACTATCCGGCAAGAAGATCTCCTCTGTCGTCGGGAAGTGGTGAGACGGTTCAGCAGGGCTCCACCTGTGGTGTCGTTGCAGGTCGGCTCAGCTTCTCGCTCTTTGGATCTTTCAGGTCCTGTGGCGACTTCTGAAGTTCCAGTCCCAAAAGCCCTGCTTTTATGCAAGAAACCCCCATTCATTCAGCCTAGCTGTCAATCAAACATGCTAAGTGGTGAGCCGGCCGGCTCGCCACTTGAGCCAATCACACAAGTGCGACTTGAGTTGCCAAGGCAACTCAGTCCAGGGTGCCTAAACCCCCTCCCACACCCCTTCTGGTACCCAGACAGAGTGGCACCACTTTTGGAGGCTTCTGTGGACAAGCCCGCCAAAAAGTGGAACAAAGGGCTCAACTTGGGTTGGAGTCACAGAAGAGAACACAAAAGCCATTTCAGAATAGAGTTTTAGTAAAAACTACCAACCGGTGAATTAATATTAAATAAATAACCCAGCGGTATGTTCAAGGCTATAGGAATTAAATAATTAAAGTTGGTAGCCTCGGAACTATGGGAAAATCCCATAGAGATATATTTGCGGTCGAATATAAAAAGTAGTATGCACTGCCACCAGCCAAAACTCGATCAGGGGGGGACGGAGAAGTGCCCCCTCGAATAACAGACCCCGGGGCAATCGAATTGTCCCGACCAGTACGTCCACAATATGATGGTTTGTACTGGTTTCTGTTCATAATTTGGGACTAGTAAAGCCAATGGTGACTTTACATGCCCTGGGAAACAGTAGTCAGTCCCAGGGTATGGAGTCTATGGTGGGGTGTCACTATGACACCCCTGTGTCACTGCACTGAGGGTGCTGTGAAACACACATAGTAAAAACATATGAGACCCTATGGAGTAAACGACCCCGTAGCCCATAAAACACATTCACAGTCAAAGGAACCCCCTCAAATCATGTCCAAGAGTGTGAGGAAAAGAGACTCACTCTTGGCACGAGAAAAAAATACTCTAGAAATCCAGCAAAGCTGCTGGTGGACTCTCTAGGTTAGGGAATTCAGCCTAAACAGAGAATTCTCCCTAACAGCAGTGGTTTACTTTTTACTACCATGGTGTCTTTCTCCAACATGGGGTCTGGCATGGATCCACAGGCTCATGAACATTCCCCGTCGTCCGGCTGGGAATTCTCAGTAAAGAAAAAATCAGTTTCAGTTTTGTTTCTGAACTCTTTCTCCTAATAACCAATCACTGGTCTCTGGGTCATACTGCCCCCAGCCAATGACTGCCCTCTACCTAAGCCCCTCCTCTGGCTGCCTTCTTCAAATGTTTACCACACGTTCAACTGTTGGGAGTCCTCGTGCTATACATCTCAAGCTTTTACTGCGTTTTGCGATTTTTCAAAGAGTTTACTCTAATTTTTTCAGTCAATCGAGGCTCAAGCTCCACCGTTTCTACTTCCGTTCAACAGGGGCCCGTTTCGGATTTTCCTACGCCCCTCAAGGGAGAGTTTTCGTCGAGTTTCGCTTCTTGGAGAATTCCGCAAGATCTTTGAGGCCTACCCCACGAGGACATGGCCCAGGACAAAGGAAACGCGACACCTGGATCCAAGCTTTTCAGGAGCTGCCCTGGATGCGGATTACAAAATGTCTTCAAGGAAGATGAGCACTCTAGGTGCCTCTACTGCCTTCACGACGACAAATCGCACATGGAAAAGGACTGTGCGTTTTGCAAGAATGTCCGAATGGACAATGAGGGATCGTCGTACTTGACAAACCAAATGGCTGGAGGGGAAGAGCCAAGCAACAGGTTAGAAAAAGTCATCCGAGCAGTCTTCTAAGACCTTTGAGGGGGGGCTCCAGCGACGGGGGCCCAACAGAAGGCAATGCACCGTGAGTCTGTGGGCACCGGGAGCGCCGATGGGTCAGGCTCTTGGGCGCGATATCTCCGACGCCATCAACCACGAGCCAATGCTCTGGCTCGGGGGGAAAAGGAAGTCTGAGAACTCGGGTAAGCTTCGGGAGAAGTCCTGGTCGATCCCGACAGCGGCAGCCGAGGGGGAGCGAGGCAGTGACCCCCCCCCCCCAAGGTGAAGGCCTCAGGCGGGCCCAAAGTCGCGAAGGCCCCGATCGAGGGAGTCGTGGCGGCCCTGGCGAAGCCTGCCGTGGCTATCCCAGTGGAGACTACCTCCGGGCCTAGTTTCCCTGCCACAGAGGGAATTTTCTTTTCAGCCTATCAATAAGACCCCCGTGAAACCCCAGGTAGAGAAAGAGGGGGGGCACGGTAGACATTACAGACACACATACCCCCTCTGAAGAAGAAATGGCTGGCGTCGCAAAGAACCTGGACAAGAAGTTCGAGGCGGTCCAGTCCTATGGGAGGGATCCCGACGAGGCGGACTAAGAAAGCGACGGTGGTGCCAACGAGGAGCCGCAGACCATGGAAGAGACGGAGGATCCTACTCCCCAACCGTCGCAACCGGTGCTTATGCCACAAGACCACTCAGGAGCGATCTTAATGGCTGTTCAGGCCTTGTGTACAGAGAAAAGGACAAGGCTGCCCTTACACCCAGTGGACGATCCAGCAGAGCCTGGACTGTCGGGAAGCCCACCGAGCAAGCGGAGGCGAATCCACCCCCCTCCTCCTTTCCAGCCTTCACCGCCTTCACCGCCTTCTCAGCCTTCACTTCCTTCCCCTCCACCGAGGGATGAGATGCGAATGGAGACGACTGGGACGGACAACGACGGTGGTGATGACGGAATGGACCTCCCATCACCACCCTCTCGCCCCTCCACCCTCACCCCCGATGAAATTGGCTCCTTCCACGCCATGATCGCCAGGGCATCTGAGCTCTTCCAGCTTTGCCCCGAAGAACAGAAGGGTTTCCTCTACCAACGGCGGGAGGCCAAGAGGAAGACTGTTCTCGCAGGCCCGTTACTGGATGACATCTGGGATGAGGGGCTGGTGCTCTTCAAGAACCCGTCCACGGCCCCTGCTAAGAGACCGGTATGAGAAGAAGTACCGGGTCCCGGACTCTGCCCCTATGTGCCTCAGGGCACAGCCGTCCCCGGATTCAGTGGTCTCTGCGGCGGCCAAGAAGAAAGCTGCGGGGGCGACTGCTTCAACTTCAACATCCCCGCTGGACGGCGAGGGGAAGATGCTGGACGCCACGGGACGAAGGGTCATCTCGTGATCGTGGCACGCTGCAACAGGGAGCTGTGGTTCAAGATCGATCCCCTGCTGGACTTCCTCTCGGACGACAAGAGGGCTGAGGCTCTAGAAATCCTACAGGAAGGCGAGGTGGTTTCGGGCCACGCCATTATGGTGGCCACGGACATCGCTGACACCGGCTTTCGTCAGATGGGCAACAGTTTGCCTTCGCCGGTGCGTTTGGCTTAAGGCCACCGACTTACGCCAGGATGTGCAGACTAGGGTTCTGGACATGCCCTTCGACAGAAACAACCTGTTCGGCAAGACAGTGGACGAGTCACTGCTGGTCATCAAGGCAGACCCCGAGATGGTTCGGGCCTTGGGTGGTGTTCAACAACGACAGCCATCCTTTCGCAACTCCAGAGGCAAGCAAGGTGCCTCCAAAGGATTCAGCGCCGGTTCCTTGTACCGCCAAGCAGCCCGCTTCTCAGGAAGCCTACAGAGGACGCGGCAAGACGGGAGGATCACGTCGTCGCCAAGGTGGCAAGTCTGCGACGAAACAGGACTAAACCGGCTGTGGCCGGGGCCCCCACCCGAGTACCCCGGTGGGCGGCCGGCTGGCGAAATTCATCAGCGTGTGGGAGTCCATCTCCACCGACCGTTGGGTGCTGGATGCCCTGGCCCGCGGGCACACCCTGGAATTTCAGAGGTGTCCCTGCATACCACCTGTGGCCAGGAAGGAAAACCACATCCCACAACTACTTCTGGAGGCACGAACGATGCTAAGAAAGGGAGCCATAGAACTTGTCCCAAAAATTCTCCGGGGCTCCGAGTGTACTCGCGGTACTTCCTTGTCCGGAAGAAGACCGGCAGTTGGCGACCCATCCTGGACCTTCGTCATCTAAACAAGTACATCAAGTCTCAGAAATTCCGGATGGTCACCCTCCAGCACGTGCTAGGACAGCTGGAGGAAGGCGATTTCCTATCGTCGCCGGACTTGTAGGATGCCTACTTCCACATCCCCATTCTAAAGGGACATTGCAAAATCCTATGATTCATGGTCCAGGGACAGCACTATCAGTTCAAGGCCCTTCCCTTTGGATTGAAGTCGGCACCCAGGGTGTTCACCAAGTGTCTGGCAAAAGTGGCGGCCTGGTTGCGCCTGCAGGGGTTCCACGTCTACCCCTACCTACGATTGGCTCATCCGAGCAAAGTCAAGGGAACTCGCTGTTGATCACACAGCGAAGACCGTCCAACTGCTCACGGATCTGAGATTCTCGATCAACTTCGCGAAATCCCACTTGGTACCATCACAAGTCGCCCTGTTCACAGTCTTAGGAAAGGACGAAGGCCATCCTGGGCAAGGTAAAAAGGCTGTCGACCATGGACACGGTCAGGGTGAGGTCCATCAAGTCCCTACTCGGCATGATGTCCTCGTGCATCTACCTCGTCCGCCTGTACACTGCAAGAGTTCCTCGACGCCCATTGGATGCAGGTGGCGGGCAGTTTCGAAGACAGGATATCACTCAACGAGACTTTCCGCCAAGCGATGCGCGCGGGTGCCTCACCACCGGATCTTGCGGCGGGTGTGGACTTCCAGACCCCGGCACATCAGGAAACTGACGGATGCCTCCCTGGAGGGATGGGGAGCGCACACCGCGGATCTTCATGCAAGAGGCCTTCGGCTCCCGGAGGAGAGGTCACTACACATCAATGTCCTGGAGCTCCGAGCCGTGTTCTGGGCCCTCAGGTCATTCCTTCCGTCCCTCAAGGCAAGGTGGTGAGGTTCTTCACCGACAACACCACCACAATGTTCTACATCCGGAAGCAGTGGGGCACAAGATCCCCAGCCCGATCCAAGGAAGGGCAGGATCTGTGGCACTGGGCCGTCGCCCAAGGGATGTTTCTGGTACCCTTCCATCTGGCAGGAATAAAGAACACCATCACAGACTCACTCAGCAGGGAGCTGCGCTCGTGCCACGAGTGGGAGCTGCGGCAGGATCAAGAGGATCTCTTATTCCGACGATGGGGCAATCCCCAGATCGACCTATTCGCGAGGGCGACAAACGCCAAGGGCCGGGGGTTCCCCAGCAGGTTTCTCCAGCCGGGGAGCATAGGCGATGCCTTCTCATTCCCTTGGGACAGCCTGTTCCTGTATTAGTTCCTGCTGTTGCTACTGCGACTCATCAGTCAACTCAGACGGTCCCGATGCAGGATGATCAAGGCAGATTTGGTTCCCGGACCGTCTGGACATGTCAGCGTTTCCCCCATCACCCACCCTCCCCCCCTCAGTCAAACTGTCGACGGACGCGGATCTTCTCGCCAGAGAAGGAGGCGCCATCCTCCACCACGACCTGGGGTCGCTGAACCAGCGGGCCTGGCTCCTGCAGCACTAGAGTTCGGAGGGTACGATATCCCGGCGGACTGCAAGGAGGTGCTTGCAAAGGCCAGGGTGTCCTCTACTCTCAAGTGCTATGGACACAAATGGAAGAGGTTTTCTGTCTGGTGCCGCACACAGATTAACCCTCTGCGGATTACGGCCCCTCGAGTGCTGCCATACTTGCTGCCATACTTGCTGTCGCTGGCCAAGACGGGGCTGGCTCATGCCTCCATCAAGATCCATCTGGCAGCTATCTCCCGCTACACCAGAACTCCGGGGCGCTCCTCTCTAGGGTCCCATCGCCTGGTGAAGGAGTTCATGAAAGGACTGTTCCGATCGCTCCCGCCGGTGAAGGCCCTGGCCCTGGCCCCGGCGTGGGACCTCAACGTGGTGCTGACCAGGCTTATGGGGCCGCCATTAGAGCCTCTGCATTCGGCAACGTTGAAGTTCCTGTCGTGGAAGACAGCGTTTCTTGTGGCCATCACCTCCGCACGAACAGTGGGAGAGATCCAGCCCCTCTCCGGTAAACCTCCATACCTGACATTCCACGAAACGAGGGTAGTGCTGAGGACGCACCCCTCCTTCATGCCCACGGTGCTGTTAGCCGTTCTCTCAACGAGCCCTTGGTGTTACCTGTTTTCTTCCTGTCTCCTTCGTCGCTGGCCAAGAGGACTTTCCACTCGCTAGATGAGGCTAGAGCGCTGAAGTTCTACGTGGACCGCACGAAGAGCCTGCGGAAGACATCACAGCTGTTTGTGAACTTTGGACCTGTGAATCAAGGGTAGGCCCTCTCGAAGGCTTCCATTTCCAGATGACTTTCCGGCTGCATCATGCAATGTCACCGGTTGGCAAACCGACCCTTGCCCGGCCGTTCGAGTCCCCATTCGATCTGAGCGATCGCTGCTACCACAGCGGTCCTGTCTGGCGTGCCCCTGCTGGACATCTGCAGGGCTGCTACGGGGAGGTCGACGCACACCTTCACGAGATTCTACTGCGTCGACCGGGATTCCAGGAAGGAATGCCAGTGACTTCCAGATTGCTATTCCGAACTCTGACCATTATACATAAGTGCAGATTAGGAAACATGCTTAGATACCTACAACAGCTGCTATCCACAAAAAACCATGTGCGAACACTAAGGTGAAACAATCAGCATTCTTTGGCTGAACCAATATGCCACACTGTCAGAGCAGCTAATTCAGCCTTAGTCTTCAACGGACCTAGGGTCTGGAATGCTCTTCCTCTAAATATAAGATCCATTGATTCTCTTGAATTGTTATGAAGAGCTTAAAGACATATTTATTCAACTAATTGATCCTTAGACAGCTTTAATTTCTCTTCTCTGTACCGGCTCTGCATCTCGGACTCTTCTATTTATTACTCATTGTCGGTGTCTTGTAGTGCCCTCACGCCTTCAGGTTCATGGCTGCGCTATATAAATGTATTAAAGTAAAGAGGAGTCCAGACTCGGCCAGGCAGTGCTGCGCAACCTTTTCGCCTGAAGGTGGGCCTGGTGAGGAGGTAAGAGATGCTTAATGTTAAGTTGATTAAATGCTTAATGTTGACCCTTGCCACCTCCCGTGGTTGTGCATGTGTACGGCTATGTATTCTTGTATTCATGAGCATGTGAATCCATGCTGGAGAAGGAACAAGTTACTTACCTGTAACTGTTTATCGCCTGCATGGCTCTGGCATGGATTCACATGCGAACCCTCCCTCCTACCCCTCTGCGGCTCTTCTCTTGGTCCTACTGCCACTTTCCGTGCTACTAAATCTGAAGATGGCTGCCAGAGGAGGGGCTTATACAGAGGGCAGTCGTTGGCTGGGGGCAGTATGACCCTGAGACCAGTGATTGGTTATTAGGAGAAAGACAGTTCAGAAACGAAACTGAAACTTATTTTTTCTTTACCGAGGATTCCCAGCCTGACTACAGGGAATATTCATGAGCATGTGAATCCACGCCAGACCCATGCTGGAGAACAGTTTACAGGTAAGTAACTTGTTCCTTACTGCGGGCTGCGTTCACAGCTGCAGTAAAGCACCCTTGGGTGCCATTTTTGTCAAAATGGCCCCGGTCTTCTTTTTTTGCCATTTTTCTGTGGAAAGGTCCTTCTTGAGATTTACCCTGCATGCCAAACCAGGTTTGGTCCCTTTGTTTTTCTTTGGCGGGATTCACAAGTGGAGCCCGCCTCTGGCTCCAGAGTGTCTGGCAGGGGCAGGAAGTGAGAGGTGCCCGAAACTCCATGCTTATTCTCCTAGGAGACCGGAATGCACTCTTAGATTGGCCGGCTGGCTGTCCCCTGCTGGGTGACTGACAGCTAGGCTGGAATGAATGGGAGAAACCTGCATAAAAGGCAAGGCTTATTGGCTTGTAATTAGTCAAATCTGATGGATAACTCCTGGACCGTTAGTTTGCCCGGTGAAGCCCTGCTGCAGTGCTGAAACTCCACTTTCCTTTCGACTACAGAAGCCCTGCAAGGCAGATTGAGACTGCTCAGCCACTTTTATCTGCCTTTCCCCCTTAAAAACTGAAATGGTCTTTTCTGTTCTGCATTGGAAAAGGGATACAAAAGGGTTTTGGAACAAGGGGGGACATTGTAGACCTTGGGCATCCATTACCATTGCAAATTTACTTTTTTCTTGAACACTTAAAAAAAAACCTTTGGATGCTTCTGTATGATTCAGATATGCAGTAGGAGGTATGATGAAAGGGTGGTGGTACATGCAGGGGTCAGGGGAACAATCTATAAATGTTCAATCTGTTTTACTCCCCAATATGATGACCCAGCACTGATTCTTCACATGCTCTTTGAAGTGCTGCTCGCAGGATGGAAGTAGAGAGGGGGATGTGCCTGGTAGAAAGCTGGGGGATGGCACTGGACGTTGAAGGATTGCTTCAGATGAATTTGACCTAACAGCTGATTGTCATGATTATTGAAGTCTTAACAGTTTAGTAGATCTAATCTAATTCTTTCTTCTTTTTTGCAGGTGTCCCTCCCTCCGCGTCGGTGTGAGGTGCATCGGTTGAAGCTTTCTGATGATGAGCAATCTGTGTACAATGTGCTCTTTGCCAGATCCAGGTTAGTGTGTTTGGATTTTTACAGGCCCTATGTTTAGTGTGCAGGAAGGCAAATCCATCTACACCTTTTGTTTTCAGGCTTTTGCAAATAGTGCCCGACTCTTCAAAGGACAACCGTGGCAGAGCAACCATGGCAATACTCGCATGAGTGAGGAATGAGGCAAGAAAGGCACAATGTAAAATGCAACTCACAATAAGGGAATGTCAAGGTTTGAAGGGTAGGCTCTGTAGGCATCCATGTCTGCAGTAGCTAGTTAATGTTGAAGGAACAGTTCAGGTCTCGAGTCCCTCGTTGGTTTTTGGATAGGGTTTTTTAGAACTTGGTCAAAACCCAATGTCAATCAGTGAGCGAAAGCCTGAAGGAAAGTTTCCTGTTACTGTGAAGCAGAGCTGACGAACTGTAGGTAGTTGGCAGGAGTCGCAGCAGTGCTCAGCCTGCACCAGAAGCTTTGCTATTGGTACAATCTTGTTGTTGGAAAGTTTTACACACGTTACGGTCTGTGATATAACTTGGAAAAGCCTTCCATGGGTGACAGGGTTGTAACCCCTTAGGTTTAGCCTGAACTACCCAAAGGTTTACTGGCAGTGGCTGGACACAAGGGGTTAAAACCGTGCCACCTACGATAGGCTTTTCCAAGTTCTGTCACATGGAGTAACTTGCGTAAAGCACCCTATCAAGTGGTGGTGCAGCGGTAGGATTGTGCAGTTTTGGACACACAAACTACAAACTGGAAATACAAACGTTCATGGAAACCATCCTCTGAGGCTGGTCACCAGGAACGTTTTGTGTACCAGTAAACCTACAAACTCAGTAATATTGAGAATTTTAGGCATGAGGCTCTTATCCTTAAAGTTGAACAACTTCAAGAACTGTGTAAGAAAAAATGCCTCCGCCCAAAAGGCAACAAGTGATTTGATCTTTATGCTACTTGATTCCCAAAAGTCCCATTGTAGGCCTGTATCACCCAGACCAAACATTGATTTAGGTGAGGGTGTTGAAGTTGATATTAATTGGCTTTCAAACGTGGGTGAGGAGGAAGAAATTGAATTGGAGGAAGACTTGGCACTAGCTAGAAGTCCACCACCAGCTCTACCTCCCATGCCCTCATCCCTGCATACCACGTCTCCTGAAATCCTTCTTGAGTTGGAGAAACAGAAAGCAGGGCTGGACTGGGAACCAAAAGTGGCCCTAGAAAAGGTTTTCAAAGTGGCCCCATGTTTCGCCAAAGGAGCGTGTAAAGCGCTTGAGCACAACACTTCTATGAGGGGATTTGGCGTATCCCCCACAAACACAGACAGAACAGGTCAGCATAAGCAGCAGCAGTGCAAGATTCACTCACATTGAACTAGTACAATGTTAGGCAGAAACCTGTGCAGTTCCCTTAGGGACCTCTGCAAAAGGCTTAAGACTACAGGTGTTGGCAATAAACCCAATTGGTAGAAGTCTGTACCACCCAGATTTACCTGGTAGCTGTGGCTGAGCAGCCAGACTTTTCTCAAGAAGAGTTAGACAGTATTTAGAGTATACAAGATAGGTACCAAAATACAGTAGCACAAGCAAACACTGACCAGAGCTTTGGTATCAAGTATATAATTATTTATTTAAAGACACACTTAGAAACACTCTAGCACTATTATTATAAGTAAGTTAAAAAAACAGTCACTATTATTATATATACATCCCTTATTCCTTATGAGACAAGTCTTGGTTAACACCACTTATTTCCAGACAGAGGTGAGCGCCTAACTAAAGATGGCACTCCAATAGGTTTAAGAAAAAGGGAGGGAAAAGGCAGAAATTAGGAACAGCACACAACACAATACTTTAGAAGCACTCAGCAAGGTAGGAAAGTCAGTCTACTTGTGAGCAAAAGGTTCAGAGGTCAGTCTCCCTCTTGGAGAGAGTAGAACACCAATGCGCCCAAGATCACAGTTTAAAAGGCTTGGAAAGTCTTGCAGAGAGTTTAAAAAGGAATCAGTTCAGCTCAGAACAGTTCAGTTAGTCAGCCTAGGGCCAACCCAAGTGGTAAGTTGAGGATTTAAGACACCCCACACAGACCGTTGCGAGGGAGGCCAGGCGGACACAGTACCTTAAAAGTGGAGAGAATCCTCCAGCGGGGCCAGTTGTTCCTGGCAGCGGGTGCAAGTCGCTGCGTCGTCCAGAGTAAGAGATGATCTCGACGTGGAGGAAAGCTGAAGGTCGTTGCACTGCCAGGGAAGAAACCAGCCGCAGAGTTCTCCGGTAAAAAGGTACTACACTTTTATTCACGGTAGTGGAAAAACGTGGTATTCAGGTTGCCGGGGTGCTTGGCACCGGCAAGGCGGCCACGAGATGATCCCTGGAGGCGAAAAGGCGGGCAAACTGGTTATCCCCACCAGTCAAAGGAAGAAGACTCTTCGGGATGAAGATCTCCTCTGTCGTTGGAAGAAGTGGTGAGTCGGTTCAGCAGGGCTCCACCGGTGGTGTCGTCGTGGCAGGTCTGCTCAGCTTCTCCCTCTTCGAATTCTTTGGTCCTGTGGCGACGTCTGAAGTCCCAGTCCCCAAAGCCCTGCTTTTATGCAGAAAACCCCCATTCATCAGTCCTAGCTGTCACTCAAACATGCTAAGTGGTGAGCCGGGCGGCTCACCACTGGGCCAATCACACAAGAGTGCGACTTGAGTTGCCGAGGCAACTCAGTCCAGGGTGCCTAAACCCCCTCCCACACCCCCTGTGGTACCCAGACAGAGTGGCACCACTTTTGGAGGCTTTTGTGGAGAAGGCCGCCTAAAACTGGAACAAAGGGCTCGACTTGGGTTGGAGTCACAGAAGCGAACACAAACGCCATTTTGGAACCGATTTCTGGCAAAAAATACCAACCGGTGAATTCATATTAAATAAACCAGTATGTTTGAGGCCATGTTAAAGTATTAGCCTCGAACAATGGGAAAATCCCATAGGAATATATGTGCGGTTGAATATAAAAAGTAATATCCACTGCCACCAGCCAAAACTCGCTCAGGGGGGGACTGGACAGTGCCCCCTCGAACAACAGACCCAGGGGCAATAGAATTGCCCCTACCAGTATGCCCACAATATGATGGTTTGTACTGGTTCTGTTCACAATTTAGGACTATTAAAGCCAATGGTGACTTTACATGCCCTGGGAGACAGTAGTCAGTCCCAGGGTACAGAGTCTGTTTGGGGTCACTATGACACCCCTGTGTTACGGCACGGAGGGTGCTGTGTAACACACATACCAAAAACACATGAAGTCCTATGGAGTAAAAGACCCTATAGCCCATAAAACACATTATAAAGTCAAAGGAGATCTCAAATCATGTCTAAGAGTGGGAGAAAGAGTTTCACTCTTAGCAGGAGAAAAAATAACCCCAAAAATCCAGAAATTAGCCTTAACAGAGAATTCTCCCTAACATACAACACGGTCAACAGCCAAGCATGCTTCTGTCAAACACACAGCATAGCACAAGCAACAGCAGTGGAAGCTTCTCTTGCATAGATATAGCATGGGCTAACACAATTCACAATTTACTCATTTAGGGCACATCAATATTGGCCCTCCTCAGGGCAAGCTTGCCTCACATAAGGCATAGTGGACACTGCACGTTTCCCTCAAACAAAGAACAGGCACAGCAAAATCTGCAGCAGAGGAGAGTACTTATTCCTTAAGCATGACACAAACCTCACCCAAACATATACTCTTTGCCACACGAATGGCAAATATGCAGAATACACACGGAGAGCACACTAAGAATAAGCAATGTTTAGCTTGTTCTGTTGGAAACCAATTCTTAAAGTGTTTAAATATGTTGGTCTTGCAAGTAGCTTTATTTTAAGATGTGAAGTAACATTGCAGCAGAATATTGTCTTCTGTACTCGCAGCACGCTATGTATTAAACATCCTTCCATATATAAATATATCTTATTCTTGATTAACGGTATTGAATTGTGATGGTAGGTAGTCCAGAATGAAGGAATCTGAAAAGTGGCAACTGGTATTCTGCTCAGTGAGCTAGCACATCTGATCTGTAAAATATTACGGTAGGGTACTTATGAAAGTTTCTTATTGCAGGTGGTAGGTAGTGATGTAATAAGACCACTACATGGATGCTAACATTCCCTGATCCATTCTGAAGATGCTAATCTGGTTTTATTTTTGCATTCTCTGATTTTATAGTTATGGATTCATGATTGGGAATTCTAGGACAATTGCTCATGGAATGCAACGAAAAAAACCAGGACTGGACTAGCATCTCCCAAATGGAATGGAGACATGCTAGCACTCATGCTGCTAGGAAAGTGTCTTGCAGGTTTTAAAATAGATAGTGCTGGTTAGATGTAAATATATATGACTCTATACATTATGCCCCACTGGTGAAACGCTAATACACACTAAAAGCCCACTGATGGCAAATAAATGAGTAGGGGTATGCGGTTGTGGGATATTAGGTTGGTTGTAATTGATTTAGTGCTTGCTCCTCCCATTTTGTTGTTTTGCGGGGACACAGGTAGCTGGATTGAGCCCGGTGACTCAGATTCTACTGCTGTCATCACACACCCAATGAGTCCCCAGATTCTGCTCCTCCAAAAATCCATGCATGGTAGGTGGCTGACTTCCCAGGAGTATGTTGGCCCCTATGGCTGGGTCCCCCCCACCCCCCCCGACACTCTGCTTGAGGAATTCCTGGCTGGCTTGGGTGGATTGGTTTGTGTTTCGGCAAGGCTGGCAGGATCAGCTGATAACATTTTGAAGGCTCCTGTGGTATACTGAACCGGTAGTCTTGTTTGTGAACATTGCTGGACATGACTGTGTATGTCATTACAGTAGATTATTCTCTTTTCCTACCAGCTCCTATCCTCTCAGCATGCACTGTCTCCCGGCACTCTCCTGCACCTTGTCCGCCTCTACCTGTGGGTATGTTGCCTTGCTCTGCTTTTCCATCCACATCCTTCTTTTTCTCCTCCCCTTTTTTACTTGCACTAATCAATCCTATGCTTGCCTTTCTGCCTCTGCCATACACCACTCTTTTCCCCTGCACCTCTTGCTCGTTTCATACATTCGCACCCTTAAATACCCCTCCACACTGCTCTCTTCCACGCAATGTAGACACCATTCTCTTCTTACCACCACACAACTCTGGCCCTGCTCTGGATCACTCTTTGCACCACTGTTATTTACCCTTATTGCCTCTTCCCTGCACATCAGTGTTTGGCAGTGTGTGCCTATTCCTACAAACCTCTATATTCCTCTACTTTCTTACTCTTGGCTGCACCCCATTCTTCTGATCCTGCTGCACTCATGTGTACACCTATAACACTGTCTCTCACTGCACACCTATGGCTCCCCAACATCTCTTTTCGTTGTGATTATGCTCCCAAACCTCTCTTCCCAACACCTACAGCCTGCACATCTCTAGTTTTGAAATTCACTTCTCCTGAAATTATACCACTCTCTTCTCTGCACTAGCATCTCCCTTGCACACCGTTGTCCTCCCTGCATTTAGCCCCCTAAGCCTCTTCTTGTGCCTGTTAGACCAGTGCTGGAGTTTCTCGGCCATGAACCCTCCCTGCCTTCATGAACGCCCTCTCTTCACTTTTTCTAGATCTGCTGTTCCCGAGGCTGGGGAGAGAGAGCAGACTCTAGGAGTGAGAAGGGGCCGGGCGCTCAGGTCATGTACAGCAGCACATTTTAACATAGGGCGGCAAATATATTATATTATTTAATGTCCTTTTTTTTTTTTTTTTAACATATACAACCTCCCTTGACCCTGGCACAATAAACCCTACCTGAAAACAATCACTTGGCTATAACCCTGAAAGTTCCTCTAGCTCCATACTATTAACAATCCATCTCCCTGTACACCACAACTGCAACAAGTTAGCTCCTCTCACCAGTTCTGCCCCTCTAGCAGCAATCCACTTCAAGCAGGTGATCCACCCCCTCTGCGAGGGTAGACTTTCCAGCCATTCCCCAACCCATGCTCCCAAAAACTGCACGCTCTCTATGCCCTGGTGACCTTTCCCACCCTTCTGCTCCTCTCATAAGAGCACCCATCCCGATAAGCAGTGTTTGCAGCATAGTTTCAGAATGGCTGCTTGTCTCTGCAACTCCAAGCACTGTTCCGGTCCTCTTCCCCTTTGGCCCATGGCGCCACTTCACAGCTCCCACACATCCACCACCAGTTAGGCCCAGCCACACCAGGCATGCCATTATTCCCGACTGGAATCTACTGAGAATAGGAGGACTCCAGACAAGAGAAAACAGGGGAGGGCAGTGAAGTGCTTTGCAAGTCGCAATGTCTTAAAGCACCAGCACTTCGTGCTCCGGAGGCAGAGGTTTAATGCTCCTGCTACTCTCCATACTGCAGACATAGGCGACAATTCACAAAAGGAAAGTTTGCTCCCATGCACACTTGCACTTACTTTACGTGTGTCATGTACATGATGAGAGAAATGCCAAAGTAAAATTCACCAAATTCATAGGCTAAAACAGAAGGGCATGACACCAAGGCACAAGAGGTTTGGAAATGCAAACGCCTGAACACGCCAGCTCTGAATGAAGATTAGCGAAAATAAACATATCTATGGCGCCCCCACACCCCCTCCACCACCACCAGCTAGGCCACCCACGCCCAGCCACACCACCAAGGCACTAGAGGTTTGGTCGGAAATACCTGAACAACATGCCAGCTCTGATTTGAATGAAGCTTATTCGCAAAAATAAACCTATTCATTCACACCTGAAATTGCAGTGCGCGCACCTGAGCTCAGTCAGTCTCGTCTAGCAGTGAGTATTCAGCACTGCAGGCAGCAGCAGGGCCTGCACAAATGGCCCGGGCTGCGCAGCCTGCGGATGTCATGTTATGCAAATGCGATCATACGAGCAGACTGGGCACGTGCGGTTGATGCGCCACCCCTCCCCTGTGCAGTGCCCCTCACATTGCTCTGTAGGTGTGAGTAACTGGCATGAAAGTAATGCTGCAGCCATCCATCCAGTGATTAGCAAACCACTTAGGCTGGCTCAGGCTTGCCTGGATGTTCGTTCCCAAGCAATAAGAGGCCCTATACCCCACCAGGGAAAGTCACGGTGTCCCGGTGGGCCAGTCCAGCACTGACAGAAAGCCAGGATTATGGAGATGAAGCTACAAATGGAGCATACAGCTGGAACTGAGGGAAAAATAACTAAATCATGAATTGGAAATGAGAAAGATGTCTTTCTAATTCTCTCTAAGGAACCAGGCGTAAGACTCAGATACAAGGGCATTGTGGTGGTCGGCAAATACTTTTAGTAAAAAGTGGGTTGGAGAAAGTCCAATCTTGCCATAACTCTAGGAGGGGTTTCCCTGCATACTATGAAACTATGTCTGTGTCAGAGTTTCCAAAGTAAAGTTCTCTGTCCTGTGTCCAAATCCTTACCTGACCCTTGCATGCTAAACTCAAGATGAAGTGAAAAGGAAAATGTCTGCAGCTCTTTTCCGGGTATTACCCAAATTGATCCCAATAATTTGACCGAATTGGGTCACTACCAGTAGTTCTAATTTTTTCTATCAATTTCGGTTAGAAAATCCAGAACATGAAGAGCAGGGGTGTCCCTTGCTCCCCATGTTCGGTATATCCAGCCTCAGGGGTGTCCCCTGCTTCCATAACATTGGCAGCAGGGTACAGAAATTGCGTTGGCCCCTGTTTTTTGAGCGGTCAAAACGGGGGCCCGAGCAGTTACACTGCTGGCAGTCCACCCGGAAACAAAATGTTTGCGGATAGATCACCCACACCCCTTTTCCAAAGTTCCAACATAAAGTTCCGAAAGGTGCAAAAAGAAACAACAAAAGTTCCAGAATTCTCAGGAGACGATTCCCATCCCTGAGATTCTCAGGCTCTTTACAGTTCACAGTTTCAAAGAGGTATGGTTCTTCCCTTTATCTTTCTTAGTTTTACAATGCACTATGCCAAGAATTTATTTCTCTTCTCAGAGTTCTCCTATGACGCCAGAGGGATTGGCTCCCTTACCCTGTGTGAGAAACCAGAAGGCACCCACTAGTCCCCTGGGGATCTGTCATCCAGGTGGCCAGGACACTGCCATCGCTTTTGGATCCAGGTCCTGGGGGTGGACCAGTGCAGGGGGATCACCTGGTTGATTGGTCTTGTAGGCGTGGGACACCGGATGGTGAGACGTGGTATCCCCTTCCCTGTAACATTTTTATCCCATCCTAGTAACTGTTAGGCAACATTTAGAGCAGTACCCTTAGGGTACACTACAACAACCTTGACCCAACTGGTAGTAGGAACCCAACCTTTGGTATAAGTCTGTACTACACAGGTTGGTAGTGTGGTTGAGCAGCCAGGCTTATCTCAAGAGCGGTCAATGTGAGCAGCAGGGTAGTTGCACAGAGATTCACAGTGACAAGTATTCAATTAAACTCTTGCGCTCAAGGTTTCTTGATTAAACAATTATTAATTTATGTAAGTCAGTTTGAATAAGCCTTCTTCAGAATGGGCAATATAACAGTAACACACAAATACACTCCAAAATACACACTCTTAGTTTCTCAATCAGCAAGCACCCATTGGGGATGGCACAGGCACTTCCTACACTTAGTTGACTTAAATAGCTAGGACCCTGTGGACATTAATTTATCACTGGCACATTTAGAGCATTACTTAGAGGAGTGTCAAAGAAAAGGGGTTATTAGAATAAACAAGAGATCACACAAATATTCTGAAGCAGGCAAGTACTTTTAAACCCCCCCAATGCAGAGTAAGTTAACCCCTTCCTGGAAGGATAGGTGAAACACAATGTCCAAGGAGAGGAGTCATTCAGGGAGCCAGGCTAGGCCAATGTCAATTGGGCAAAAGGCTAGGTGAGCTGAAGCACTTCTTGCAGGTAAGCAAGTCTTGCACAATGTTTTAGAAGTCTTTGTAGCAAATAAAAATCTATGTAGGGCCACAAGCTGTTAGGCTTGTGAGTAGTAGGAGATGCAAGCAACTCTACAGAGACACCAAGATAAGTCTCAACTGAGAACAAGGAAGGCTACAGAACAAGAGGTAAGTTCTTAGACTGTACAGTACATTTGGTTAGAAGAAAAGGGTGGCAGATGACTTCCATTCCTGTGCAGCTCTGCAGATCCTGTTGGTCCTGGGCCTCAGTCGTGGGGACAAGAGGGAGGACTTCTGGGGACTCCTGCACTGAAATGGGATGGTCGGTGGCAGCAACAAGCAATCTTCAAATCAGTGGCACTTCGCGGTTTCAGCTCCTCACGTCTAAAGCAAATAGCACCGCCGTAGTTTATGGCTGTCAAGATGGGCTTTCCTTGCCTCTGGGGTCCATGCACTCTGTTAAAGTGGCTCGGGTTCCGTCCGTCCTGCTTCCTGGGAGTCCTGAGGATCTTCCTGGAACTCTTGGCTAGCTTAAAAGTGATGGTATTCCTCTCCCTGGCACTTCGGTACCTGCAGCAGCCAGGAAGTACAGCCAACTTCAAGAAGATGTCCAGATGAGTTCACTTTGGAGTTGATTGGTCCCACCAACTCAAGGGGAGAAGTCATCCTTGCAGGGCTTCTCTAGTCGAGACAAATTCGGAGCTTCAGCACAGCAGCAGGGTTTCACCTGGCAAACCAACGATCCAGGAGTTGCAGCAAGCGTCTCTTCCAAGTTGTTCTTCGGATTCCTTCGTCCAGTGGTCGACTCTGCCTTCCAAGCCAAAAAGCCTTGCCTTTTATGCAGGTTTCTCCCATTCATTACAGCTTAGCTGCCAGTCAAGCAGCAGGGTGGCTGTCCTTGCCAGACAGCCAGCCGACCAATCACCTTTGGGTGTATTCTTGTAACGAAGGGGATTAAGCACAGGGAGTTTCGGGCACCTCCCTCACTTCCTGCCCCTGCTAGACACTCTGGAGCCAGAGGCGGGCTTTACTCGTGACTCCTGCCAAAGACAAAACGAA
Organism: Ambystoma mexicanum; assembly: GCF_040938575.1. Lineage (NCBI taxonomy): Eukaryota > Metazoa > Chordata > Amphibia > Caudata > Ambystomatidae > Ambystoma > Ambystoma mexicanum. The sequence continues at coordinate 59,442,584 of NC_090939.1, read as the reverse complement.
GAAAGGGACCAAACCTGGTTTGGCACGCAGAGTAAATCTCAAGAAGGACCTTTCTACAAAGAAAGACCGGGACCCTTTTGACAAAATAGCACCCAAGGGTGCTTTACTGCAGCTGGGAACGCAGCCCGAGGTAAAAGCACAAAACAGTAGTAAAAAGTAAACCACTGCCACAAGCCATTAATCGTAGAAAGGGTAACCTAAAAATGTTACATGAGAAACTAGACAAAGGGGATACTAAGTAACCCCTCCAGCACCCTATTGTAAGATAGTGTGTGCTGGGTCTAGAAAGTTATAAATGGAAGTAAAGTAAATTTCACTTCACTACTCTTGGAAACAGTAGTTTATCCAAGAGAAGATATTTTTTTTAATTTTTTTAATTGAATATAGCTGAAAACTTTTTCAATATTTAAATACAATTAAATTAAATACAATTCATCAATAAAACATCATAAAACATAAAATGAAACATCATAATAAAGATCCAGAAATCACTGTGAATATAAAACGCATACCACATGTTGGCTTTGCAATCGTTATGGCAAATCATTTCCAAAACATGAAACCTACAAAGATACCCACAAGTGTACCATACGTTACCCTGGCTCAACCTTTATCATTTAAAACATATCAAGGATAATTCAAGAAACATATTGACTATGTCATCATACTGAACACAGCTATTGTAGACCATTTGTTTACTGATCCAATTAAAATTTTTGTTTCCAATTTGACCGCCACCAGAAAGTTATGGGTGGCAATACGAATGCTTGTCGAGTCAGTGGATAAAATTACCGACCACCGGGAGTCCCGTGGAATTTCACTGAAATAAGACATACTTTGATAAACATATCTCCTGCTTAGCGCACTTAAATGTGGACATTCTCTTATGTTGCAAAGTTTCTTTAACAGAGACACCATGACAGAAACTTTGGGAAATCCGAAAGACACTTCACTGTGTCACTGCACTGTGAAGGTGCTGTGTGTCGCAATGTAAAAATATGCCTATGGAGTTTGGCAGACTCCAAAAACCAAAAGTAACAGAGTTGAAATCACAGAAAAATACATTCTCTATCTCCAGGTTTAAAAACATGAAAAGTCCTAGAGTCCAGCAAAAGTGCTGGGGGTCTCTCAAGGTAGAGAGGAATTAGCACATTTCTGAGAATTCTCCCTAACAGGAACTCTACCCCTTCACCACCACTCCCCCACCCCCTTTTTTTTCTTCAACACAAACACTCACTGATGTTGGGTAAGAATTAGTGCAGTACAACTGGTGTGGGACTACACAAGACTGATCTCTTGGTATTCAGTAACCCACCTTTTAATATAGGCCTGTACTACACAAGTTGGTAGTGTGATTGAGCAGCCACTATCTTTGGGAAGCGCTACCCTTAATTTGTTAAAAGGGGGCTTCGACTTTGCTTGTCGATCTGAATACATTTAATTCCACAATTGTTGCAGAAACGAAGCCTGAGATTCCACTGGAGCATTCAAACAGAAGTTCTCCTAGCGTAATTGACCTGGTAGCTACTGGCAAGAGCTGAAGGAGTAATTGGCTAGGCATTAGTAAGTTGCTGTTGCACGTGGATAGAGTGGGGGGGAGACAGATTAAGGCAGCCCCTTGAGCTGTCATGCATGCCTGCTCCATTTTTCTAAAGGCGCAGTGGAATCTCCAGCTATACTTTTTCCACTGCTGACTGTTATTGCCTTATGCGTTTACTTGATCAAGTTGTCCCTGTGTGGCAAACTTGTATTGCTCAACTCGTGGATTTGTTTTCATGTTTTATTGACGCATCCTATGAGTGACTGCCCAAATTTGAAAAGCGCTTTTTAAAGACTTTGGATTTGTGTCTGAGTTTGATGGTGAATAATTAGCTGGACACTTTTACTTTACTTTATTACATTTATACCGTGCTCAGTGGACCCGTAGGCATGATGGCGCAACAGAACAAACAATAACAAAAGAATCATAAAACATGAAACATAATCAAGAGGGCAAACTACATATTCTCCAACATGGTGTCTGGCATGGATTCACATGCTCATGAATATTCCCCGTCGTCAGGCTGGGAATCCTCGGTAAAGAAAAAATCAGCATCAGTTTCGTTTCTGATCTGCCTTTCTTAGTAGTAACCAATCACTGGTCTCTGGGTCATACTGCCCCCAGCCAATGACTGCCCTCTCTAAGCCCCTCCCCTGGCAGCCATACTCAGATTTTTACCGCACGTTCAAGTGTTGGGAGTCCTCGTGCTATAGCTCTCGAGCTTTTACTGCGTTTTGCGTTTTTTCAAAGTTTAATCTAATCTTTTCGGTTAATCGAGCCTCAAGCTCCACCGTTTCTACTTCCGATCAACGGGGAACCGTTTCGGAATTTTCTACGCCCCTCAAGGGCGAAGTCTCGTTGAGTTATGCTTCTTGGACAATTCCAGAAGATCTGAGGCCTACCTCGTGGACATGGCCCAGGACAAGGGAAGCTCGACGCCTGGATCCCAGCTGTTCAGGAACTGCCCTGGATGCGGATTACAGAGCGTTTTCAAGGAGGATGAGCATTCGAGATGTCTCTACTGCCTTCACGAAGACAAAACGCACGTGGAAAAGGAATGTGCGTTTTGCAACAACTTGTCGGAACGGACAATGAGGAATAGTCGGATCCGCCTCGCCAGCTGGCTGGAGAAGGGCCCAGCAGGTAAGAAGTAGTAGTTTGAGCGGTCTTCTAAGTCCTGTGAGTGCGCCCCAGCGACGGGGGCCCCAACAGAAGGCAAAGCACCGCGAGTCTGCAGGCACCTGGAGCACCAAAGGGTCAGGCTCCTCGGCTGCCAGACAGGGCGCACTTTCACCGACGCCATCAACCACGAGCCAACGCTCTGGCTCGGGGAAGAGAAAATTCGAGAACCCGGGTAAGCTTCTGGAGAGGTCCCGGTTGATCTCAAAGGAGTCAGCCGAGGGGGAGCGAGGCGGTGACCCTCCCTCCAAGGTGAAGGCCTCAAGCGCGCCTAAGGTGGTGAAGGCCTTGATTCACCCGGCTAAGGCCTCTATCGAGGGAGTCGTGGCGACCCTGGCTAAGCCTGTGGAGGCTCGCCCAGTGGAGGCGACCTCGGGGCCCAGAGTTTCCCTGCCACCGTGGAGGGAATCCTCTTTTCAGCCCATCGAAAAGACCCCATGAGAAAACCGGTAAAAAAAAGGGGTAGGGGGCGGTAGCCATCACAGACACGGATTCAGCCTCTGAAAAGGAGCTGGTTGGAGTCGTGAAGGTCCTCAACAAGAGGTTTGAGGAGGTCCGTTCCCACAGGAAGAATCCCGATGAGGCGGACGAAGAGAGCAACGGTGGCGCCGACAAGCCCATGGAGGACGGCTCCACCCCCCAACCGTTGCTGGTGCCAGAGCCTCAGGACAACTCGGGGGACATCTTGATGGCAATCCAAGCCTTATGTACGGAGATAAGGACGTGGTTACCTTTACCCCCGACGGACGACCCAGCAGAGCCAGGACCGTTGGGAAGCCCTCCAGGCAACCGGAGGAGAGTTCATCCACCCCGCCCTTCCAGCCTTCACGCCACTCTCTGCCTTCCTCGCCTTCCCCTGATCCTAGGGAGGGAACGGATATGGCCACGACGGGGACGGATGACGACAGTGGTGACGGGATGGGCTTGCCATCACCACCCCCTCGGTCCTCCCCGCCTGACGAAATTGGCTCTTTCCATGCCATGATTGCCAGGGCATCCGAGCTCTTCCGGCTCTGCCCCGAAGAACAGAAGAAGGAAGGCTTCCTCTATCAACGGCGTGAGGCCAAGAGGAAGACAGTCCTCTCAGTCCCGTTACTTGACGACATCTGGGACGAAGGGCTGTCTCTCTTGAAGAACCCGTCCACGACGCCCGCCAAGAGGGACCGGTACGAGAAGTCCCGGATTCCGCCCCTTTGTGCCTTAGGGCACAGCCGACCCCGGATTCGGTCGTCTCGGCAGCGGCCAAGAAGAAAGCAGCGGGGGCGACTGCTTCAACTTCGACCTCCCCACCGGACGGTGAGGGGAAGAAACTGGACCGCCATGGGACGACGAGTCATCTCGTCGGCTGCGACAATTAAGGCGGCCAATGCCCTAGCGATTGTGGCCCGCTATGACAGGGAGTTGTGGTTTAAGATCGCTCCCCTGCTGGACTTCCTCCTGGATGACAAAAGGGCTGAGGCCCTGGAGATCTTGCAGGAAGGTGAGGTGGCGTCGGACCAGGCCATAACAGTGGCCACGGACATTGCTGACAGCAGTTTCTGCCAGTTGGGCAACAGTGTTTGCCTTCGGCGACGGGGTGGCTCAAAGCAACTGATTTCTATCAGGACGTGCAAACCAACGTTTTGGACGTGCCCTTCAACGGGAACAACCTGTTTGGAAAGACAGTAAACGAATCTCTGCAGGCTATCAAGACCGACGCAGACTGCTCGGGCCTTGGGAGTTTTGCAGCAACGACGGCCACCCTTTTGGAACTCCAGAGGCAAGCAAGGTGCCTCCAAAGGATTCGGCGGTGGCTCCTCGACGTACCGCCAGGTGGCTCGCTCCTCGTCACAAGAGGCCTATAGAGGAGGAGGCAAGTCGGGAGGATCTCGTCGTCGGCAAGGAAGTCAAGGCGGCAAGTCCGCTGCCAAGCAGGACTGAACTGGCCCTATCGTCGGGCCCCCAACTGAACACCCCGGTGGGAGGCCTGCTGGCAAAGTTTGTCAGCGTGTGGGAGTCCATCTCCACCGACCGTTGGGTGCTGGATGCCCTGGCACAAAGGCACACTCTCGAATTTCTAAAGTGCCCCCGCATTCCTCCCGTGGCCAGAAAGGAGAACCACGTCCCTCAACTGCTGTTGGGAGTAAGGGCGATGCTGAAAGGAGCCATCGAGCGCATCCCAAAGAGGGTCTGGGGCTCCGGAGTGTACTCGTGATACTTCCTCGTCAGAAAGAAGACAGGTGGTTGGCAACCCATCCTGGACCTGCGTCGGTTAAACAAATACATCAAGGCCCAAAAGTTCCGGATGGTGTCCCTCCAGCACGTGCTGGGACAGCTGGAGGAGGGTAACTTCCTGTCGTTGGATTTGGAGGATGCCTACTTTCACATCCCCATTCTAAAAGGACACTGAAAGTTTCTCAGATTCGTGGTCCAGGGGCAGCACTACCAGTTTAAGGCCCTTCCATTTGAAGTCGGCGCCCAGGGCATTCACCAAGTGCCTAGCACCAGTGGCTGCGCCTGTGGGGATCTAAGTTTACCCCTACCTGGACGATTGGCTCATCCGTGCAAGGACAAGAGAACTCGCCGTCGAGCACACATTGAAGACCGTCCAACTGCTCACGGATCTGGGATTCTCCATCAACTACTCGAAATCCTGCCTGGTTCCGTCGCAGGTCGCACTGTTTCTGGGAGCCAAGCTCGATACAGTAGTGCGATTGACTTCTCCATCGGAGGAGAGGACGAAGGCCATCTTGGCCAAGGTGCAGCACCTGCTGACCGCGGACGTGGCCCGGGTGAGATCCATCAAGTCCCTTCTCGGCATGATGTCCTCATGCATCTACCTGGTGCGCCTTTGCGGGCTGCGGATGCGTCCTCTACAAGAGTTCCTCGACGCCCGTTGGATACAAGCGGCGGGCAGCTTCGAAGACAGGATCCCCCTCAACGAGGCCTTCCACCAAGCGATTCGCTGGTGGGGCACCCGCGCACATCTCGCAGCGGGCACGGACTTTCAGACCCCGGCACATCAGGAGACAGTGACGACTGGAGCCTCCCTGGGGATGGGGAGCTCACACCAGAGATCTCCACGCAAGAGGTCTTTGGCTCCCGGAGGAGAGGGCACTCCACATCAACATCCTGGAGCTCTGAGCTGTGTTTTGGACCCTCGGGTCGTTCCTTCCGTCCCTCAAGGGCAAGGTGGTGAGGGTCTTCAGCGATAACACCACCGCAATGTTCTACATCCGGAAGCAGGGGAGCACCAGATCCCCAGCCCTATCCAAGGAGGCCCAGGATCTGTGCACTGGGCTGTCTCCCAGGGGATGTTTCTGGTGCCCTTCCATCTGGCAGGAATAAAGAACACCTTCGCTGACTCACTCAGCAGGGAGCTGCGCTCTTGCCACGAGTGGGAGCTGCGTCAGAATCAAGCGGATCGACTCTTCCAACGATGGGGCAAACACCAGATCGACCTGTCGTGACGGCGACGAACTCCAAGTGACGGAGGTTCGTCAGCAGGTTATCCCAGCTGAGGAGCATGGCCGATGCTTTCTCGTTCCCCTGGGATGGCCTGTTCCTGTATGCGTCCGCCCCCCCCCCCCCCACCACCCCCCAGTTGCCGTTGCGACTCATCAACCAACTCAAGAAGTCCCGGTGCAGGATGATCCTCGTCGCACCGGCGTGGCAGAGACCGATCTGGTTCCAGGACCTTCTGGACTTGTCAGCGTCCCCCCCAGTCAAACTGTCGACTGACGCGGATCTTCTCTCCAGAGAAGGAGGCGCCATCCTCCATCACGACCCGTGGTCGCTGAACTTGCAGGCCTGGCTCATGCAGCACCCGAGTTTGGAGGGTACAATATCCCGGCGGACTGCAAGGAGGTGCTTGCAAAGGCCAGGGTGTCCCCAACTCTGAAGTGCTACGGACACAAATGGAAAAGCTTCTCTCTCTGGTGCCGCGTACAGAAGATTAACCCCCTACGGATTACGGCCCCGAGAGTTCTGCCATACCTGCTATATCTGGCCAAGGCGGGGCTAGCTCATGCCTCCATCAAGATGCATCTGGCGGCGATTTCACGCTACACCAGAACTCCTGGGCGATCATCTCTGTGGTCCCATCGCCTGGTGAAGGAGTTTATGAAAGGACTGTTCCGTTCAATCCTGCCGGTGAAGGCTCCGGCCCCGGCGTGGGAGCTCAACGTGCTGCTGAGCGGCTCATGGGGCCGCCATTCGAGCCTCTGCATTCGGCCCAGTTGAAGTACTTTTCGTGGAAGGCAGCGTTTCTTGTGGCCATCACCTCCGCACGACGAGTGGGAGAGGTCCAGGCCCTCTCCTGCAAGCCTCCGTACTTGACTTTCCACGAGGCGAGAGTGGTGCTGAGGACGCACCCCTCCATGCCCAAGGTGCCGTCGGACTTCCACCTCAACAAGCCCTTGGTGTTACCAGTTTCTTCCCGTTGCCTTCGTCGCCGGCCGAGAGGACTCTGCACTCGCTGGCTGTAGCTAGAGCGCTGAAGTTCTACGTGGACTGCACAAAGTTTTCAGAAGACATCACAGCTGTTTGTGAACTTTGGACCTGTGAACCAAGGGAAGGCCCTCTCGAAGGCTTCCATTTCCAGATGGCTCTCCGACTGCATCATGCACTGTCACCGGTTGGCAAACCGACCGTTGCCTGGCCATCCAAGAGCCCATTCGACCAGAGCGATCGCTGCTACCACGGCGTTCCTATCTGGTGTGCCCCTGCTGGAAATTTGCAGGGCTGCTACGTGGAGGTCGACTCAGACCTTTACGAGTTTCTACTGCGTCGACTGGGATTCCAGGGAGGAGTCCAGGGTCGGCCAAGCAGTGCTGCGCAGCCTGTTCGCCTGAAGGTGGGCCTGGTGAGGAGGTAAGAGATGCTTAATGTTGAGTTGATTGAAGGCTTAATGTTGAGCCTTGCCACCTCCCGTGGTTGTGCATGTGTGTACTGCTATGTATTCTTATATTCATGAGCATGTGAATCCATGCCAGACCCCATGCTGGAGAAGGAACAAGTTATTTACCTGTAACTATTGTTCTCCAGCATGGGTCTGGCATGGATTCACATGAGAACCCTCCCTCCTTCCCCTCTGTGGATCTTCACTTGGTCATACTGCCACTTTACATGCTACCAAATCTGAGGATGGCTGCCAGGGGAGGGGCTTAAGGAGAGGGCAGTCATTGGCTGGGGGCAGTATGACCCAGAGACCAGTGATTGGTTACTACTAAGAAAGACCGATCAGAAACGAAACTGATACTGATTTTGTCTTTACAGAGGATTCCCAGCCTAACGGGGAATATTCATGAGCATGTGAATCTATGCCAGACCCATGCTGGAGAACAACAGTTACAGGTAAGTAACTTGTTCCATATACAAGGGCAGCACAATAACCAAAAGCAGTATGGGAGTCTAACTCACTACTAAGAAGGTTACCAGGAAGGGTCCATAAAGGTAAACGCGTCTGCCATAAAATATCAGAGTACAAGCTTACAGTTTCTTACAGTTTGTGCCTCCCATGGGAGTGGGTTTACATGCTCCTAGATAGAGGGGTAATGTGCCAAACCCACAACCTACTAACACGCAGTTGGTTTGCAAAGGTAGCGGGCGCCCCTCTCTCGATATTTCCCATCTGTGAAGGTATAGTGAGCAAAAAGCAATGGCTGCAAACTCTCAATGTGGTTAATAACCACTGAACAGGTTATCATGCCTTGTTCTTTCGAGAGAGGGGCGCCTGCTACCTTCTTTTGTACTAACACGCAGTTGCAGGTATGTTCAGAGCCCCAATGGCTCAAATCTATCCTGCATAGGATCTTAAGGTCAGACATTTTGACCACACCCGGGCCTGTCCTTTGACGTAACCAGGCGAGGACCTAGTTTCTCTAGTCTCTTTCCCATCCAGTTTTTTTTATGTTGGTAATCACCAAGTTCCTTTGGTCCATGACAAACGTTTTAATGGTTGCATTCTCGATGTTAGGCATTTGCGATTTCCTTGTGTACAGAGTACCCGGAGTCACCTGCTTGATTTTGGTGTTCTCCACTGCACTCATTTTGGCAGGTAATTGGCGAGATTTGTGGCCCACCAGACGGACGACCTCCCGTAATGTTTCCCCCACCAAAAGAGGAACAGGCATGACAGCCTTTATTTGCATAAGCACAACTGCAAGGGGGAGATCTTTGGGATCTGTTTGGCAGCCCTGATGGACACCATAAAAGTCAGGACAAGATTGAGTGAATTTTGCTATGCCTTGGTTCTGGTTCGGTTTGCATACACTTTTATGAGAGTGTCAAAGGAATCGTGGATGTGAGTGGGCCCACAGAAGCCACCCGTCCCTGGAAATCCTCCATGTTACAACAAGCCACAAGGTCGCACAGCATCTGTCCCTTGAGGTGTTGCCACGCAACTGCTGTGTTGGTGTCTGCCAGCCCTGTGTGAGAGCCTGCTGCCGGGGTTAACCATGTCTGCATCCCTTTTAAGGTTTGTAAAGTTTGTCCAACTTGTGCACCCAACTGGCTGCAGTATTCATGGTTATCAGATTTCTTGCTTAGAGAATGAGTCCCATCTCTCACTCCATGATTGTGAGAGTTAGCTGCCTTAGGAGGTGAGCTTAGGCATGATGGGGAGGGAGCAAGCAGGGTTTGTAACATATTTCAGATCATTCTCCGTCGTTATTAAGGCTCAAAGGTTTAGCGAATGAGAGTTGTTCCTGCTGGAGCTTGTCTCCTTTTACCACTTCATGCCAAAACTTCTGAAAACCTATTGCCATTCCTGTGAGGGGCAATAGAGGTTGATTGAATGAGAGGTTTCTCCCTGCTCGTGGCATCAGGCTGGGTAATAGGTGTCCAGCCCCAGGGAATGGCTTGTAGTAACTTCCATGGACATATCTATGCCCATATTCATGCCTGCTGGGGACGGAGGACCTCGTAACTGGCATGGTGCTTAAAAAGTCTGGACAAGATGTAAACTCCAAAAAAGCACCAGCGTTGGGCCGCTTGCCCGCCTGCACCACCCGAAGTCTGATGGAACACTAGTGATGCAGCTAAAAAAAGAACGTAATCACTCTAGTACGGGTGTCTGCCGTCAACCATCGAACGCTGTTCTGTGCGCCGTCGAGTGAAGTCTGGGATCTCAGACCTGCAGGACAGCAAAGCTAATGGAGCCTGAGAGCTGGAAGGCCAAAGTGCCATGACTAAAACTAAATGCAACAGCCGAGCCGCAGCGAAGGAAAGGGTTACCCGAGTACCGTGGTACACTGTCAATGTTCTTTTAAATGGGGGCAAAATTTGTTTTTAGGATTTTGCCTACCGTATTTTTTAATTACTGTGTATTAGTGTTTTGTTTAACCAGGTACAGCGAATGTGTGTGCATGTTGTGGGGGATGGCCTTGGGGACTGGTGGGTTGGTGATTTTAATATTTTGCCAGAATGACTAAAAGAAAGGTGCATAGCCCCCTTAACAATGGTTCTGCTAGAAAGCGCGCCATGTTTGTGGAGCAGATTGAGGAGGCTAACTCCATGGGAGGAGATAGCTGGGTTTCTTAAATGACATCGACCCTATTACTTTTGAGTGGGAGGAAGGCCAGTATTATGGGGCCCATTGTGGTCCGAGGGTGACTTTGAATTGTAGTGTGCCAGTGGGTGAAGAAATAGATGGCTAGTAAGGAGGGGGAACCCCAGGGCACATAGAGAGACTGGTCCCCAAATGTAAGCTCAGCATAGTGGAAATGCGAATACTTTCTAAAGAAAATGTGTACCCATAAAGCAAGTTTTGCGGCACTTGTGTATGTGGGTAAAATACTCCAGGATATCAAGTTCCAAATCATTCAAAAGGAAATAAAGGGACATTTTATAGTGTGCCAGCCAAGCTAAATTTGCCTCTGCTGGGGGCTATAGTTACTGAGGGAGTGTGGGGGTGACGGGTGGTCCTGTGCTTCAAGACATGGCAGCAGAGGTAACTTTCGTCAGTTATGCTCTAAAGGTAACTGTTAGTAATAGATTTGATGCACTGAGCACCAAGCCCGCCAGAGACGGCATCCCTGAAACCAAAGCATGCCCTGTGGCATTGGAATTGGCACCCATTTTATCGCTCATGCCTATCGTGCCTGGGTTGGTGACCAAGAGTTGAGATTAGCAAATGGAATAAGACCCAGTAGGTGTGAGGGTTGTAGCTTATTGCCCTTATGCAGAAAGAAAATCGAGAATTAAAAAATGATAATAAGCAGATTGGCTAAGATAGTTGAGGATTTGGTGTTACGAGCCCCCGCGAGGGCAGGAAGTTTCAGGGGGGCAGGTGGCAGTAGGGCCGTCTGGGATAAGGAAGGGAGCTTATTCTGGGTTAAGTAGAGGTTATGGTTGTGACCAACCGCAGAATCCCCAGTTGAAGAATGACCAGCTCGCCAACGGGGGATATTGGCATGTTGCCATGGTCAATAGTGCCAGTTAAGACACATCCTCCCCGAATAGTAAATCAAGATGGCATACCAAGATTGGACTGCTTCTATTTGATTAACGTGCCTAAGCACCAGGATATCCAATATGAACGTGGAGAGGGTATAATTAACAAGGCCATCCATTGGTTGAGGGCTAAGAGAGGGTGCCTGTGGGTGATACGAAGTGACATCGTGTTCTGTGAGGGATTGATCAGGCCATATGGCAAAGATTCAATAAGAATCCAGTTGAACGACCCTTCTCTAGTCCAGGGAATACTGGAAATGGAACAGCGGGCTTTGCCCCAAATGGCCTGACAATCTTTATAAAATTGTTGCTACCTCCCTGGGACACTAAAAAGCTGCGGGAAGTAGGGGGCGTGACCGGGGCTTTGGTTGTACACCATGTGATGCTGTAGGAGATACCCGCTATGGTTCCATGTTAATTCCACCGCAAAAATATTGCAATGCAAAAATATCTATGGCGATATTTTTGTTGGGGATATTATGTAGTGATTCCCCCACTATCAGCAGAGGTTTCATCATTTACGGAGAGTAGAAAGTTTGCTTGGTCGAATGGCCGGCTGTAGGGGCAGAGTTACGAATGAGATTCAGCAGAGATTGTTTCAGCTTGGTGGGAGCTAAGGCAGCTGGATACTTGGGGTGTATAGGATGGGTTAAATCATCCTGGAGTATACCCAGACCAGACATGGCCTGGGGTGCGGATCCTTGCATGGAACATTGCCAGGATAACTAAGTACATGTCCACTAACTTGGCTTGCCTTTTTTACGTAATTTCGGGGAGATTTGTGTGCAGGAAACCTGGGCCTTGGAAGCCCCAAATATCCAAGGGTATGCTACCGTTTCAATACCGGCGCGTAAGGGTCTGCTGATATGGATGAATGTTTCCTTTTTTTAATTAATTGAGCAAATGTATACTGATTCCATAGATTTCCTTGAATTACATCTCAAGTTAAGGAATAACTCTGTGATCCTGTTTAACTTTTATAAAGGGATCATCCCTGGTCCGGGCCCGGATTTGGTGGGGAAAATTGTGGATAATGTTTTGGCATGGAGATAATCTTCTGTAGGGCCCCCTAAGATTTTGGTAGCGGGTAGATCTAAACCTTCAGTTTGGGCCCCTCCAAAGTATGGCAGACATCCTGGAAGAGGGCGGCAGTCACTGGTAGTTGGGGGGTCATACATTTCACTTACCCGCTTCGACGGCATAGGCATGTGGTAGAGATGGCGATTTCATTGTCAGCCAATCTAAGGGCCTCTAATGGTCGATTCCGAGGGGATGTGCCAGCAGCTACAACATTTAACTTGTCTAATAGTAAAATTGACTATTGCACATTGAGGTTTGGGATTTTATTTTAAAACCTTCTCTATTTGTAACAGTCGAGAGTGATCATCACCCTTTGCTTTTAGAGGCGAGTGAGCGTTTCTGGGCAATATCAGATGGAGGAGTGGCTCCCATGGGGGGTGGTGCCTGCATTCGATGTTTCTGGTCACGGCAGGTGTAACATCAGGTATGGCAAGCTTGACCTAGAGGAGATCTTGCCTCTGGTCTATCAAGATATTATTCCCCTGTTGGAGGAATTTGTCATATTGGATCCTCAGGACATGGATGGTTTAGTTTCAATACAAGAAACTTTGGTGAAGATAGGACTACGATTTTCAAGACCTCCGAAAGTAGTGTGTAAACTCGGAGGTCTCTAACCCATGGAATGGTGTAGGTTGGCCAATGGTCGGTTGATTAGTGAAGTAAGGTTGCAATCACAGTCAACTGGAAATGTTTTGAGGTTGGCCGGGGTAGAATATCGAAGGCTAATAAAGGACAAAAAGAGGGCATGGCAGGATGACATTTGGAGGAGTCTGCTGATTGCCACAGATAAGGGGGCTCAAAAGTATATTTTTGTCCTTTATGGGAGTAGGGCAAGGTGCTGGATCTAAAACACTACAAGCCTGGATAAGCCTGGGTAGGTCATAATAGTAGTCTCTATGGGGAGGATGGGCAGCTCGCAGCAAGATTCGCCATGATATGAGCAGGGATGATCTTAATCACTCCCTGCTGAAGCTCACCTGCAAAGAGGTTGGCAAAGCAGTATTGTTCCAGAAACTGGGCAAAGTGCCATGCTGGGACAGGGTACCCATAGACTTTTATATGAATGAGATCTCAGATTGGGCAAATGTATTCAATGGAATTCTGAATAAAAATGGGGTGCCAGAGTCATGGACGAATGCTGAGTTGATCCCAATCCACGAGAAAGGGAGATGAGAATTCGAATTTCAGACCCATTTCTTATCTGGATGCTGCAGGGAAAACCTTTGCCAGGGCATTGCTTGTTTATTTGGGTACTTGGGTTAATGATTCGATGAATATTAACCATCGACAAGCGGGGTCTTGTGAAGGAATGAGCACAATCGACCAAAGTCTTTGACTGCGGCTGGTGTGCGACAAGTATGCAGTCCTTAGGAAAGTTAGCGTGTACGCAGTCTTTGTGGACTTGCGTACTGCATTTGACACAGTGCCTAGGCGCTGCCTTTGGGAGGTGATTGGGGAACAGGGTATCCCTGGTGAACTTCTGCCCGCGATACAGAGTTTGTATGCGGGCAATACTGCATTGGTTAGATGGGGCATTGCCAGGAGTACCGCAGCTAGAATACGAATTAAAAAAGGCGTTCTCCAGTGGTGTGTTTTGGGCCATAAGCTATTGTGTATTTTTTATCAACAGTGTGATTGAGGAGCTCTTGGCCATACACACGGACGCACCGACTTTAACAGGCGATAATATACCAGTTCTGCTGTATGTGAATGAGTTTTTACCATTAACGCCTACAGGTACCTGCAAGCAGGTGGACGTATTTGTTGCTTTTTGCAAAATAAATGGATTGGTGTTGAATGTCAGCAAAACAAAATCTATGATCTTTAACACCAATATCAGGAAACAATCCAAGTGGGGTCAGGCTGGCCCTGTACAAAGGGGAGATTGAACAAGTGGCCTCCTATGATTACTTGGGGGTAAGAGTAATGTCTACATGTTGCTGTTTGACTACGGTCAATTCTGCTGCAAATTATTACACTTCGGTCAAACAACCCAAATCCGCTGGTCGGAATTAACCGATTTGATCGTTTAAAACCAATCGAATGGTACCTTAGACCTATATTCGGCCAGTACCATTAGACAGATTTTTAAAAACACTGAACATGTGGAGTGGGGGTGTCTCCCACTCCCCATGTTCAGTATTTTTGGTCTTGGAGGAGTTGCGGGGGTGTCCCCCCGCTTCCTCAACATTGGAGGTGGGAGACCGAAAGAAAAAAGAAAAAGTGCCCCTGCGGCGTCGGATCCAACCCGCATTAGAGGGACGCATCTGATGCTGCAGGGGAAGCGGGTAAGTAGAGGGGTGGGGCTGGTGTAAGTCACGTTTGGGTTTGTTTGGCAGAAGTGCAAAGCGTTTCGCGGCGAAATGGACTACGGTCAATTCTGCTGTGAATAATAACACTTCAGTCAAACAACCCAAATCTGTCTGGTCACTGCAGCTGGAGAAAGCTAAGCTAAAATTGGCCAGGTACAATGGAGCCTTTGCTAGGTTCACCACAGAACGCAGTAACAATGCTTGTGTTTCACTTGATGCATATAAGGCTCAGGCACAGAAAGCTGTGACCTATTTGGTGGAGCTGTGGGGGCAAACGAATACCCACTCTCTGGCAATCATAGAGAACAAGTATTTGAAAAATATACTGGGACTACTGTTTTGTACAGCAAACCGGCCAGTACTTTTTGAGACGGGTATGCAGGGGATTGAATCATTTTGTCAGCTGCGCTGGGTATTTTACTGGGTCCGGCTGTGGTCAAATGGTAATCTCTTGAAACATAGGGAAGCATTGTTGGATGTTCTATTTTAGCAAGGGAGCACTAACATGAAGTAGGTATCCCATGTGAGGAGGTGCCTGGGTGACATGAATCTTGGTGGCTATTGGAGTAATCAGTTATTACAGTTAATTCTTAAATAATGTTTAAATCTGCAGACTCTGCTAAAATACGGCAGGATATAGCAGTAAAATCCATATCCTCTGAATCTTTGGCTTGTTATATTGTTAAGACACAGGAAGAAAATGAGGATTACTTGGATTATGTCAGACCCAAATTTGTAAGTCCTTGTACGTGAGGTTGCACTTTGAGATTTTGCCTACCGTAGAGTTGATGCATAGATGGGACAATGGTGTATCTCCTTTATGTATGCTATGTAGGAAGGCAATTGAGGATTTGAAACATTTAATAATGCTGTGTCCAGTCACATTGCCTTTGAGAAGACGCTTTTAAAAACAATTGGTCTTGAGTCGTGGATGTAGAACAATTGATGTAGCTATGGCAGTCTTTCTGAATTCAGCTGATACTCTGGCAGTCTTTGCCTCCAGTCAATACCTCAAGTGGGTTTTGAGAGTTTGTTTGAAGAAACGGAAGAGATCACCCGATTGTTAATTTTGATATATTCGATTCAGTAATTTTATTCTGAGGCAGTTTTATGTGTTTTATTTTGTTCTGACATGCGTGCTTCATGATTTGTTTTTCAAAATAAAGCTTATGATTTGAATATCTCCCTAGCGGTAGAAGAAAACCTAACACGCGCATTAATATTCGCTAAAATCTGAATAAATGAGGTCAATCCATTTCATAGTCTCATAGCACGTAACCCGTACTCGGAGAACACTGGCCAATAATTGGAAGCAAACATAGCTAAGACACCTGCAATAGTCCCTAAACGCACACATGACATGACACGAGGCGCCACACAAGGCCAAGTTCAAAGATTGCCCGGTCTCATGGCCTGAGAATGAGGGGTGGTAACTTTTTCATTGGAGGAAAAACAAATCCGAATAAATAAGAACAGTCCATGAGCCTCTCTCCCCCTTCTCTGTCTGGCTCATATCTTGACTTGTAAAGTGTCCAGGGCTGGCTAGCAGAGAGTCAACCTATCAGAATCCGTAGTGTCAAGCTGCCCATGAAGTATCATGCCAACCAACCTCTTGTCATAGAGCTGTTTTAAACTTTATCAATATAGGTGTGGTTCCAGGTGTAGCCATCGGATATGTGTAACCCAATGAAATAACCCCTTCAGAAGCTGTATGTAAACCCACTACCTTATCCCTGTAGGTTTTGTAAACTAATATGCTTTGACGAGATTGATTAATGCGTTTGTAGTACTTGAGCAATTGTTCTTGATTAACATGTTGAGAGCAACGTGATTTGAATGCTTGTATGCTGTTCCTGCTTGATGATCATAAATCTGTATTTTGCCATGCATTTTGTCTACTCATCATTGAGTCTAGTTTGGACTGACTCAACACCTCTTGGCCTATTTGGGATTTTGAGGTGTCTTGATAGTCGGTACATATGTAACATGAGTTACCACAGTATCGGGACCAGTATCCAACTCCTGCAATTAGATGCCAGCACAGCACCCCCTCCCCCTTTTTATCCTACATGAGCCGAATTGCCAGGTGAGCAGATGAGCATAATTTGGTGTCCCTGGAGTATTTACTGCCAAATCTGTTATCTAAAGTACCTGCTTTACATTGGAACTTGCTGGGGACCCAAACTGGTGAGGGCACAACCTTTTTACCTGGCCTTTAAAAATATACTCATCGTTCATAGTTTCATTGCCTGTAACATGCATAACATTTTATATATCTTCACAGAAGACAAGTTGTATTTTTCATAACATCTTTGTGCAGTCATTCTCTAATTGAATATTGTGTTAGAACAGTCTTGTGACTCTTGAACCTTCTGCTCCCCTTCTAAGAGCTGCCCAAAGTTTTGAATTAAGGGGAAGATCTTGATTGTTTAGCAACAACGATATGTAGACCTAGTCTAACCATATTCTCCTCTGTTTACCAGGTCGACACTGCAGGTTTACCTTAAGAGACACGAAGACAAAGGCCAGGTGCAGGCACGAAGGTCTGACAACCCTTTTGACAAAGGTAAGAATCAGTGGGGTGAAGTTTAGGCATATAGGAATGCTGTCTGCCTGCTCCGCGGGAGGGCCTGCCCACCTGTAACTAAATCAACATGCTAGTAGTGGCAACTGGCCAGTGGGGGAGAGTTGAATTGGGGAAACGTAAATGCTTGGCAGCAGGGAGTTCTAGTGGGTCCCGTACAAGACACTTCCCACCAAGATATTGTGACCTGTCTGGGTGTACTTCATAGGTTGGCACAACTGTGATGATGACGATTGCATTTTGGAGTGCGTCTGTTGTCTTGCAGGCTTTTTGGACACTTTCTATCTGCACACTTACTGTTCCAGATTGAAAGTTTGCTTATCTTTGTGGAAAAATGGCAGGGCCAATAAGGTTGGCTTCTTAGAACACTACCTCCGGAAAACCCCTAATGGCATTGTTCTGGTCAACTCAAAACAATTGTCCGAATGGATTCCTTCCTCCCACAATTCTCGTCTTATATTCTATACCCCTTGCAGCTGACCTTTCCAGTACCAGGGGGTGCAGCTCTGCCCGATGCCTCTACACGCCCCACTTCACATCCTGGCCTGTATGTATAGTGGTGCAGCGCTGCATAACCTTAGTCTCTTTTTTTTCCTCACACTCCGTGTCAAGGACACGCTATCTACTTGGTCTTGAAGAAATGCCTGATCATGTGAACTCTGTTGATTGCTGTTGACAAATGTCAGTATCTGACCCCCGTAGGATTTGTTCATGCTGCCTACGGGAGGATCACAATCTGCTGGTCATGCCTGTCCATGCACCCTATAAGCCCTTCATTAACCGGCGGCCATGTTTTTTAACTTTGTCCACAAGGAGAAAGTTCAAGCGATCTCGGACAAGGGCATGGAGCATTGGTCCGAGGACAGACCTACAGTGCTCAAGAAGCCCTCCTGGCATCATTCTTATTCCTCAAAATAATCTCCAATAAAGGGATTCCCTGAAAACTACCTGACGGGTACAGTTTCCGACCCAATCTTCTACTCCTAAAGAATGAAAGACTGTCGGGCTGAATATGCTTGACCAAGGCACCAGTGGCCACAGCCTCTGTCCTCAGCCCAAAGCGACAGCCATCAGGGGACCTTCTCGACAGTGAGCATATGCCCATGGCCAGGCTCCTATTTACATAGACTCATCCCAGCTGTCAGGCTCTGCCTCCAAGCGTCAAGGCCTCTAGGTTGGTGCACACATTTACCCCAGCAGTGTCGGAGCTGCTTCACTGCACCAGAGTGACCCATGAGAATGCTCCTCTCCTGATAGAGCTTTCATGTCGAGGATGGTCCAGATTTTTGATGAGGAAGGGGTTCCCCATCCCATTTGGGATGGGACCCTTGTGCCAAGATTGAGTGGAGTCCCCTGAAGATTTCTACGGAGAGAGAGGTGTTTTGGTCTTGGCTACAGATCTCCAGGACGCCAGTGGCCTGGATATTTCCTGGGACTGGACGTTTTCCCAGTTCAGACTTTGGAAAGGCCTCAGCAGTCTTTCCAGTGCACAGTGGCGATGGTGGCGGACATCTTCGGGCTGTCTGATCCATAAAGGCCTGAGACCGAGTATGAGCTCACTGATGTTTTAGATGAGGGGCTCAAGAAAAACACACTGCTGCCTTCCAATATAGCAGTGGAGGAAGTCGGTCAGCTTATGAAGAACACACTGGAACTCGTACCACGCCCATAACAAGGAACTTCATTTCTGGTATCGAAAAGAGGGGGCGTGCGTCATATGGATCATGAGACTATTGAATCTGTTTCTGCGCAAGGACTGATTCAAGATGGTCACTATAGGTCAGATTCTCCAAGCCCTCTATATGCAGGATTGGTTGGCGTCACTGGACCTTCAGGGCGCCCTCTTCCACGTGCCTATCCATGCTGTTGGGAAAGATTTTCTTTTTGCTGCTTTTCTCCCATAGATTTCTATGGGACACTCTTTCTTTTTGCTTGTTTTGAACCCTGGCCTGACTTTTTGGAGGCAAGTTAATCCACCTGCTTTACTTCCCTGGACTGTTTGGCCATTCTTTTGGGGAAACCAATGTGTCCTCCAGACTATCAGTACAGAGAGGCTATGGGCCAGATTCTTAAAGTGGGCATCTTCATTGCAGATAGCAAATTCAAAAAATGCCCAGTGCAAAAAAATGTGCAAATTGTGGCCCAAAAGAGGTGCAAATAAGTGGCCATCTGCAATGTACACATTTTTGGCACATCTGTCCGATGCCCACTCTTATGTGCAAATGCTGACATGAACATCACTTTGTACCAAAAACATGTGCACGTATTAGATGCCCAAAACACACACAAGTAAAGTACTTCAGACAATTTGTTTAATGTTCATTCTCTTGTTATCTTATCATGCGTCTTAGAATAAGACTAAGCATATTTTTTTACTTCAGCTCTGTGGTGACTTTACTTTGTAAAGTGTTTCACTTCCCATACCATTGAAATGTCTCCAGTGGTAGTTTTGCCATGTCATTCTGGAATGTCATCGAGCTATGTCTGTTTTTTTTATTATTTTTTTTTTATTATTTCATAGAATTGTATACAAACTGGCAGTGTGATTGCTAGACAGCCACATAGAAAGTGTTTTGCATCCTCCTGCCCTGGTCCTGTATAATGAGGCATGCCTGTATGATGTAGATGTAAGGCTCATGTTGAAGACCTTGCGTAGGGCCTGCGACTGTGGGGATTATATCACCAAAATTACACAACTGGTGCCCCGGAAGGATCATTTTGAGAATTACATGGGAGGGAGTACATTGACTAGTGGGTGTATGGCATGGGCTGCCATGGGTGTGGTACGGGGTACCCTGTCCATGACTTGGCATCTCCATTATGATATGGGGTGGGAAGTGACCTTTTCATCAGCCAGTTGAAAGTCATCCTCCCACATCATTTTCCTCCACAGTAGGCGCAGCAGCATGCTGCCTTCTTTATTGGGCATGTTTGGAATGTGTAGCTGTCTCAGTGCTGTGCTTTTATACTGTTTGTGATTGGTGGGCACTGTGTGCTACTTTGGTTAAATGGGTCACCTGCACTCCTTTTTGGGCCACTTGCTCCACTTTTAAATGGAGCCAATGTTAAAGAGCATTTTTTAGAACAAATTCTGCGGTCTGTTTTTGTGAATTAGGATTTTCTGTGCATCTTTGCTCACGTTCAGTGGCCACTCCCCTTTGCATACTTAATTTGGTGTATTTGCATGCTTACCGCCCAATTTGCATCTTTTGCCCACATCTTTTGCCCACCTTTTATAAACTGGTACATCTGATATGCCCACCTCTGAATGTGGTACATATATTTAGGGAGCATTTGTGGGACAGCTCAGGTAAAATAATAAACCCGGTCTCTGCTGTGCTCTGTCTCCTTCCTGGACACAATGACTGACCTGTGGACAAATATATTTGTGTTAGAAAATTACTTGGTCCTTCCCTACTTCACCTCCTGATTAATTACACCACCCCAATATTAGGCAAATTACCAGTTATTCTTCGCAAATAGCTGGAAGGCCTTTTGCAAGTGCTGAACTTTTCCTCTTAAATTAACTGGTTTCATTTGCTCTTCCAAAGTACCTCCTTACAATTGTCTTTTCTTTAAAACCTTCCTTTTCTCAATTGGTAGAGAGTTCTGAAAGGGTTAACCATGTTTAACGTGTCTTCAGTTTTATCTAACTATTTACATTTACTGTGAATCGTGCATATTCTGTGCAACTGCTGAACTTCCCAGTTCTTCTGAACAATATACTGGGTTCTATTCTTTACCTTTGATGTCATCGTGCTGCAAAAACCGATGCGCTGTGATCCTGTGGAAAACACGCTTCCGTCGCATTTTAGTCTCACAGCTGCTCCGATGCAAGCGCGATGATGGAAGCAAATGGATAGAAAAAGGAAACAAGCCGTTATACGTGCGCAATGAGTGTAAAAAATGAAGGTCCTTTAGGCACAGGACTACATACAAACTGTTAGCTGAGACGGATAGTCTTGAGTAACGCCCAACTGAAAGGAGTTATTTCCGAGTAAAAAGCAAGTTACTTATTAATGACACCGCGCAGAGTTAAGAGGTTACTGGCTGCTCTCCACAGCTGATCTAATCTGTCCATGCGCTCAACTCTGTTCTCACTTTAACATCCTTTTCGCACTGATGCACCATAGACTGTTTCAAAGAGTATGTGAATTATGGAAATTGAGGCTAAAACTTCCATCGCTCACTGTCCGCTCCTGTAAGGGGGTGAGGGGACTTCAAGGAGCGAAATCTTGCCTCTGGTGGTCTGGAAGGTCCCACGTTATTGGTAGTTTGTAGCCCATGAAGGTTTCCGCTCATCCTGGGATGGCTTAAAATGCTGGAAGTCTTCAGACTGATTGGTTCCACCAGTCTAAGGGAGGAAGTCGTCCAGATCGGAGCTTCCCTGTTGCTTGGAAACGGGGCTGGAGCAGCAGTGGTCACTCAGATGGCTTTGGCGGTCTCTTTAGGTAGCTGCAGACGTCCTTTTCTGAATGGAACTTCCAGTGGTCTACTCTGGCTTCAGTATGAAGACCCTTACCTTCTATGCAGGAACCCAGTTATTCAACATGCATGCTGTCAAACTGGGTGGGGGCTGTCTCTTTTTAGGACAGCCAGCCTCCCAGTTAGCACTGGATCTAAACAGGCACACTGGAGGACAAAGTCATGTGGAGTTTCTGAGTCCTCCCAGTTTCCTGTCCTCCCAGATACATGGGCGCCTTATGGCAGGCTTCACAAAGGGATCCCGGCAAAGACAAAAGGCACACAAGGCCCTCCCCACCCAGCATGGCAGAAGGACCAAGAAAGAACAAACCATTGTGAGTTGGCAAAGAAAGAAGACAAACCATTTTGGATCAAGTGTCACATGTATGTCTTACCACAGCTGCAAATGCAGTCTGCATTGTAAGTTTGATAAAATGAGGAGAAAAGTATCCACTACCACCAGCCATTTGGATTTGTTACTGTAACTAAAGTCACAGGAGCAAAGAAAGAGACGGTGTCCTCTCAGCACTCCACATAAGGTGGGTGAGGTGGGGTGCTTGTCTCACAAGACATGTGTAGGTAGGCTACAAAGTACCCACCTATCCTTGGTAATGGTAGTTCCTGCAAGGAATTATAATAAATCTAAAGGGTGAAGCGGAGGGAGCTTCCAGTGACTATGCACATAAGGTGCTGTGTACTACAATAGGAAAGATGGAGGAAAGTTAATGCCATCAAAGTAAAACCAAAAGGGGTGCCGAGTACAGAAGGTGAGGAATAAGATTCCCACTTCCACTCTCACATGACATTAGTCCAGCAGAAAGTGCTGGGGGCCTCAGCAGGTGAGGAGACTATCGTACAAGATGGACATTCTGCCTAACAGTATAGAACTTAGATGTTGAGCGCAGGAGAACACAATGTCCATCACAGCTAGGAGGGCTATTTCAGAAACCAGGTGGTGTCCCACCTGCTAGCCCCCAGGGATCTGTCATCCAGATGGCCAGGACACGGCCATCGCTTTTGGATCCAGTTCCTGGGGGTGGACCAGTGTGGGAGTATCACCTGGATAAGGGGTCCTCGGGAAGTGGGATACCGGACGGTGAGGGGCGGTATCCCCTTCCCTGTAACACCTTTTCCTAGATTACTTTGGAATTCAAACCCCCATCACTCTTCAACATACATTCTCATGGACAGTTCACAGTGAGCGACAACGGACTAACACCAGAGCCGTATACCTGACATGTCCCAACACCATGGACAGGCAAGGTCAGGCAATTACGGATTACACACACACCTGACTTAACACCCTTCCTCACACGAATAAAAGGCATAGCACGAAAACACAATCTCAGCAAGGCAAACCACACGCAGAAACAGCAGTTCCAAGATGGCAGTTTAATACAAGGAGAAAGACGGCGAGACCAGAGAGTCGCAAGGAGGGAAGTATCTGTAAACTCTAAAGACGGTTACTTTCTTGAGCCTTGGAAAGTAAGAAACTGAAGACCAGGAACTAAGGCTTATCAAACCTGCACAGTGTTTCGGAGGTACCCGGGGCTCTCCTGCATCGATAACCAAGGTGGGAGGAGTCATTGCTGCAGTGGTAATATCTTTGACTCCTACAACAAAGCGGCGCCAGAAAAGACAGCACAGATGGTGAGTTAGAGAGACTGATGCCAATCCAGCTTGTTTTGAACCAAGGTTGCAAGCTACAAAATTCTATAAAGAGAACAGTGTGTGAAGTGCTTGTGACGAGCGACGCAAATATAATTGGAAACCAAAGGAGTAATTGAACTTTGAGAGGCCAAGAAAATATACCGTAGACAGTGGTCCGGTGCCATATGGGTGCTCATTTGAAAGTCAGTTGGGTAACCAATTGATGCTGAGCGTGCGAAAAAGGAATATTGAGATAGAAGCGGTCATGCAATGGGTCAAGCTAAACCTTGTGCACATTCGAAAGTGTTTGATAGTCTAAAGTACGTCACTGTTGGTCCGAGCCCGGCTGATGGAGACTAATTGAGTGAATGAAATGGATCTGAGCCTGGCTGAGGGGATCTGGGGTGAACACCCCAATTGAATACTGGAGAAGGAAAATAACGTTTTCGTGTTGTATACCAGGCCCTCTGAGTCAAGCTACTTGCAAGAAGTAAAGGGGCTTGGACACAGAAGGTCTTCATCTGTGAAAATGGAACTGTATCCTCATGCAGCAGAAGCCAGAGTGTGCTTTGCTCGAGTGAAAACCTTGTCCTGTGCTGAAAAGGTGAAGAAGGGAGGCCAAAGGCCCGAACATCTGCACTTACCATTTTGTGAACACTGCTTTCGTTTTCATGACCATCACCCCACATTATTTGTAAATTACTAGTAAGGATTGGCAATAGGCTATTTAGTATAGGCCCTTTTGATTTGACAAGACTCCACTAGGACCGTGTTTTTATTATTTGATAGTCTTAGCTTGCTCCAATCCGTAGATTTAGGTTTAGATGGGAGTTTCTCACCCTTGTGAAAGTTCAATAAACGCCCTTTAACGATGCCCTCCTTACAGCTACCAAGTCCAGAAAGTCTTTCAGATACAGACCCTAGGCCCAGAAGGGCATATTATAGTGCAAGGGGTGAAACCTTCACACCCAGTCATACAATGTATATCCTATCAGGAGTGTAATGTACAGATATTTAAAAGTCCCTAGTAAATCCAAGGAAGTCTCAAAAGATCCACGGCTTGGTGAGGAACTACAGTGATCCTGGGGGGACCCTTTTGAAAAAAAAGTGTCACTGTCCAGGTGACTACCTTGCAGTGTCACTTGTAAGAGTTCCACTTTTGAGAACAGTGCCCCAAAGGAAACCATGGTAAAAGCCAGATAAGTCTGTTTTCTTCTGCATGTACCTTGAAGAGCGCTATCAACCCAGAGGACACCTGTGGAGACCCAGCAGAAGAGATCCAGTGGAGACTTTGAGACCCAACAGCCCCAGGAGCAGGAAAGCAGAGCAGGATTCACGCCCCAAAGGTATCCGATGGATATGCAGTAGAAGCGGGTCTGAAGAACCCAATGACCACAGGGATACATGAGAGGGAATATCTGGAGTAACTCTCCAGCCCAGGGCCCAGAGGTAAATATGTATGGTGGTTGCCTTCAGAAATTCGGTTCCAGAAGGAGAAGTGATGCAGTTAGTAACAGCTTCATTTGAAAGGGCGAAATTAAGGATCCAGTCACCCAGGGATTGGCACCCCAAGCCAAGGATAATCCCAATGGCCCAAAAGAAGAGCGATCCTCCTTCACTGGAGTGAAATCCACGACGGAGGATGGAGGAACCTGCACAGCGCAGACCCCAGCAGCTCAACAGTCAAATGTGGTCCACACACCAACAGAAAAGGCCCCTGTCGCAGGATAACAGTGGTGGCACCCAGAGACGTCCCAAGCAAACTGATTTGACGGGTTGGAAGAGTCCCAACACCTTCCAAGGTGGCGGCAGCTTCCAAAATCAAGATGGTATGCCCTGTCGGGAAACGGCAGTAAAATGCGGTAAGCCGCCCAGAAAAAAAATTAGGATGGAAGGCCTGGCCCCAGCAGCTGAGCAGTGCCAAAAGTGGCATGAAGATCTCTCAAACGGAGCGGCCCCCAGCAGCCACAGATCCGAACCGATCACTGGGACTGCACCCAGCCAATATGGCTAGAAGACCACCTATAAAATTCAGGTACAGCTCGAAACTGCTGTTGGTTAGAGTAAGTACATTTATTATGAATTGGGTGTGATATTAATGGGCTTGTTGTACAGTGACATTGACTAATTTTCTGTTTTTTTTCTTCACATGTACATGTTTTTGGGTTCTAGGAATTATTAAATGTAGCGGTTTAAATGAAACGGTTTGTTTAACATACACAGACCTTACATTTTTCAGTTACTTTCTATATGTGCCTAAGACAAACTGGTGGCAGCAGTAACATTTTTACCATTTTTATTTTGTTACTCCTGCACATTCGTGTTAATATTCAATTGCTACTGAAGGTGGCTTTCACCAACAGATGGCCATGCCACAAGGTTTGTCTCTTGTTCTTTGGTCATATTATAGTTTGGCTGCCTTCATTCCCTCACAACACATGCACTTACAGGGGAAAGCGGCTGCTTTCGCTGGCTAGTGAGCCTTTGTATATGTGTACAAAAGATGTGTTTAGTGAAAGGTAAATGCTGATCTTGTACAGAGACTGATGGATTATCAAGTATCTGGGATAGCTACTTTGGCTAGTGAGTCGGTTAATGCTGAGGCAGGGCCTACTAATGGCAATGTTATTGATGTAACTGATTCTAGTGAGAACATGAGGAATTTCTCGTGTTTTTAATTTAATCAGAGAAAAAGAACTCTAGTATAATGTGGTCAAGTTGTAATTTGAGAATGTTGAGAAAGAGAAGGACCAAACTTTCTAGCTGGAGTTGGCAGAATTCATGGCTCCTCCAGACGGTCTGGAAGTGGCTCTGGGGCCTCCTCATCCAAGATTCCCGAAGGATATTTTGAATGTGTATGATGACAATTGACATTATATATTGGTGAACCGCTTTTGAGTATGCCTTTTGAGTTGCACGAGGTGAAAAGTGCATGGTTGCTCAGCAGACGTTCCCAGACTGGCTGCAGTGAGATTATGGAGTTGTCAAGCCCAGAGAGGAAAAACGTTGACAAATTGAAGCAAGATCTTCTCTTGAAGTTCGGAGAAAGTCGTGCCCAATTCGGAGACCCCAAAAAGAAAGATAGTAATGCGTGTGTAACATTTGTGAATTATTCTTAAATAACTTGAGTAGTTGGTTGAAAGGCCATAAAGGTACCACTTTTAAAGGCATGATAAATCTTGTTCTCCTTGAAGATGTGTGCCTCTTGTTCGCCTTTCTGATCTTCATCCCATAAGGCCCACAAAAGGTTTCATATGGGGGTGGTAAGTCACAAGGAGAACATATTAAGGTTAATGCAACGTTTCCTCCCAAGCAAGAAAATGGACACCGTAAGCCTTCCTACATACAAAGGTCCAGTGGATCTTGTGTAACCTGT
Source organism: Ambystoma mexicanum (assembly GCF_040938575.1). Classification (NCBI taxonomy): domain Eukaryota; kingdom Metazoa; phylum Chordata; class Amphibia; order Caudata; family Ambystomatidae; genus Ambystoma; species Ambystoma mexicanum. The sequence goes on along the minus strand of NC_090939.1, from coordinate 59,415,966 downwards.
GAAGGACTGGACCATGTGAAGGGGATCCTAGATGTAAAGTTAGGGCCTTGGGAGTCCATTCTGTGAATCTGGCCCTTCCTTATGAAGAATAAGAGATTCTCACAGTCGCATCCTTCTCCTGAGACTCCTTGCCCAGTGGCATTGGATCTGAAGTAGTCTGTTTCCCTGGGATCATGGGAACCTAGAGGTGCTGAAGCGTATGCTTCCATACCATGTTAATAATGGTGTCCGGTCATTTGGTCGAAAATAAATGGTCGAATGACCATTTGATCGAATCAAAATGGTGGAAAAAAAGGTCGTATTTATTTATATATATATATATATATTTTTTTTAGTTTGGTTGCTTAAAAAATATTTTTTAATAAAGGAAAAGGGTGGTTGGGGGGGGGGGGAACCCCCCCCCTAAAATAAAAAAATAAAAAATTCGACCTTTTTTTTCAACCATTTTACATCGATCAAATGGTCATTCGACCATTTGGTTTTCGACCAAATGACTGGTAACCGTTAATAATGATATGCTAGTAAGATGGTGTAGAAAACTGCTATAGGAGACACTGGGGCCAGTCAAACTGTGGTGGATTCCACACTGGTCAACTCAGAGGCTCTGGCCATAGCTCTTCTGATGCCCACCAATTTGGCTGATGGTCCCTCTTTCAACTTCCCAGTTATGCCCGTCACTATAGCGGTCAATGGAGGAGTGGTAAGGATACCAGTCATTGTGCAGAGGCATGTTCCTGGAAATATCCTGTTTGGGGATGACCTCCGAGACGTGGGTCTTGTGGGTGACACTGCAGAAAGACCCTGCGCTATGTCTCAAACAAAGAGGGTTGCCTTAGCTATACCTGAAATCCAGCCTAAACCAAAGGGGAAACCCAAGGCCAAGGGAGTAAAGAATCAAAAGAAGGGGGGAAAAAATAGTTCTCCCCCCGCCATACATACAACTGAGATTGAGATAGTTGACCAAGCTCTTGAACCTGACTAGAAAGAAGGGTTGCCAGAAATTCTCAATCCCCATGAACTGCAAAGCTTGCTTGTAGACTGGGGTGTCTCTAGAGATGTGTTTAATAGGGGCCAACAAGAGTGTCCATCTCTAGAAGGCCTAATGAGACTGGCCTGCTCCCAGCTGGAGAGGGAATCCCCTGGGAAGCATAGAATCTATTGGGAAGGTGTCTTATTACATAGTGAACCTACAGAGTCCACTGGAGTATATACCATATGCGGTTGGTGGTCTCTCGGCATGTGAGGCGCTTGAAGTCTCCCTTGCAGTTCATCTTGGCATCAAGAGGACCAAGGAGAGGTTTTCCATGCATTTCGATTGGTCTATGATGGGGTGCAAGTAGAAAACCACTGCAGGAGTTGCACAACGTGCCGGTTGTCTGGTAAAAGTGGAAAAAAGATTCCGGTATACAGTTTGAGAGGGTAGGGATTGATGTTTAGTCCCCTTGATCCGCCAACATCCTCGGGTAGTAGGTTTAACTTGGTTGTCATGCCAGTAGATACCCTGAGGCCATCGCACTGATGACAGTAACTGCCACGTCAGTTGCCAAAGCGTTACAAGGCGTATTTACTAGTGTTGGCTTTCCTAAACAAGTTTGTCTGATAAAGGCAGCAACTTTGTCAAAGTATATGCAGGCCATATGGAAGGAATCTGGGGTGTTTTATCAGTTTTCATCCACGTATCACAGACGGACTAATGGTATAGTTGAGAGATTCAGTCGAACTCTCAAAAGCTGATTGGAGCCCTTGAGCCCCAAAGAAAGTGAGACCTTCTATTGCCATGCTTATTTGCCTACAGGAAGGTACCTCAAGAAGGGTGTTGGGTAGATACTCATAAGTCCCGTCCCCTTTCCTCTATGCTGTATGGGGCATCTCTTCCTAGGGATGGGAGACGGAACCTTTTTCCACCATAAAGAAACCTTCCTCTTTAAATGTAGAGGTGCGTGGGGATGCAGTCCCAGGAGCATGTGCTACCCTGACTCCGCCCACCGGTGCCACACCTCAGTCCCCTTTTCCGCGTCGACGGCAATGGGCCGATTTTCACCAGCGCTCCTGGATTTGGCTTCAGCCATGTACTACCACAAGCTCTTCCTCAGATACTGTTATCTTTTTGTCGAATCAGGTACTTGACCCGCCAGCGCCACGTTCCTCCCTGGCGCATATCGACTTTAGCAGGCTTCAGCAGGTGTCCAGCCTGCGAGTGGCTCTTTCCTACGTCCGACCCCCCCACACTCTTTGCCTCTGCTGCCTTGTCCCTAACCACGGCTGGGAGAGTTGTACCGTGTGCGACGCACTGACTCCATGCGCACTGAAGAACCGGCTAGCTAGGTGGAGGGAGCTCTTCAAAAGGTAACCTCCAGAGGATTGGAAGAACTTCGTCAAACAGAGATCGAGGCCCAAGGTAGGGCTGCTGTTTTCCATCCCACCTCTTAAGGGTGACTCCTTCCCAAGGAAGCGCCCGAGCTAGAGGAACCTCTCTGGTTCTCACACCAGCACATGTACCAAGGCTAGTCCAGCTCCCAGCTGTATGACGAGGGGGGGTCAGTAGATCTTTCCCGAAGCAGTGCTGAGGGGACCACAAGGTTCTTTTACCGGGTGTACAACCGAGGGGCAACGCCCTAATACCGGTCTAATGTCTGAGGGGGCACCTGCACGCAGCACTACCAGTGACAATGCCGAGGGTAATGCACCTTCTAGGCCCCGGCCTGAGGTGCAGGATAGGTCTCTTGCTCCACCACCAAGAGTCTTGGAGGAGGCCGGGCCCAAGGAGCCATGCACCACGACTTTGGCACGTGGCATGCAGCTCGACAAAATGGCTGCCGCTCCAGACGGCACTCGTCCGATGCCACTCCACGGAACGGAGCAGGTGGGAGAATGAGTTTCAAGGTGGGACTTGTGTCATCCAGGTACGTGGCCTACAGTTTATCCATCAACCGTGCAGGGCAGGTTCCCCCTGCCACTGAGACCGTGTGCTCCGGCCCCAGCAGCCCCCAGCCACTTCCTCAATATCACCTGTCACCTCTTCAGCCTCCGAAGGCAGGTTATTCGAAAGGTTCCTGGTGCTGATGGGGGCCATCCTGCAGATTGCAGTTAGGGACTTGCTCCCTCCGGTCAATCCACCAGTGCCCATAGTCATTCCTCCTATGGCTCCGGCGCCACAGGCTCCAGCGCTGCCCCTGTCGGCTCCTTCGATTCCGGCTCTCCTGCCTTCCACAGTACAGGCGATGCCACACCAGCCTTTGGCTCTATTCTACACATCGCAGCCCACGGCGCCTAGCACTCCTCCACCCGCTCTGGACCAGCCGGACACCCTGGTGGACACAGACTAGGAGGAGGACCCTCACACGCAGTAGTCAGCAAAAGCCTTCCATGAACGGCTTGCAGGTTTGGTAGAATATTTGGGCCTTCCTCAACCAGAGGTAGAGCAGCCAGAGGACTGGATCTTGGCAGAAGTCCTCACCCTACAATCCCCTACCAGAACATGTATCCCAATGCAGAAAGATGTTGTTGCCTTGGCCAAGAAGGAGTGGATCAAGCCACACTCGTCCCAACCTGTCAATAGGCGGATCAACGCCAAGTATAGGCAAATGGAGGGGGATCCACTCTTGATGTCGGCGCACCCTCAACCGCACTCTTCAGTGATCTCTGCGGTGTCACTCTACTCTAAGCCTCAGCTGTCCTTGTCCTCGGTGCTGCTAGGCAAGGAGGAGAAGATCTTGGAGGCGTACTTGAAGAAGCTGTACTCCAACGCCTCTCTGTGCCTGCGTCAATCCAACACGGATGACATGCTGGCAGCCGTTAACCAAAGGCTTTGGCAGGAAATGGCAAACTTCCTTCCAGAACTTCCAGTGCAGAGCCAAGCACCCTTCAAGGCGGGACTAGGAGCCAAGCTAGAGTCCAGTGGCCCACATCGATACCTCTGGCCGGGCCATAAGCATCGCCACGGACATCAGGACTGCCTGGCTTCGGGTTACTAAGTTTAACCCTGACATCCAGGAACGCATATTGGACCTTCCATTCGAGGGTGGGGGGGGGCTTTTTCCAGGCCCCCTCCTCCGCCTCAGAGGGAAAGAAAGCATGACACGTCCCTTCGGGTCCATGCGTCTCCGGTGGGGAGGAGGAGGGGGGGGAGAAATCAGGCTTCCCTTTCACTTTCAATTTTTGCACCAGAACTTTTCGGACCCCTGGATCCTCTGTAGTATCCTCAGGGTATCGCCTACCGGTCCCTCCCTCCACTCCCACAGATTTGGATGGCAACTCTGTTGTCAGAAATTGGGTACAAAAGAAGAACCAGGCTTGCATGAGAGTTGTGTTGGACCTATCCACCCTCAACCTTTCCCTCCCTCTGCAAAGATTCAAGATGGTTACGCCAGCACTCATTGCAGAGTCACTAGACAAGGGAGACTGGATGTGCTCCTTGGATCTGAAGGATGCTTATCTACACGTACCGATTTGGCAACAACATCGCTCCTTCCTGCGCTTCAGGATCAAGGGCTGCCATTTCCAATGCAAGCTGCTTCTGTTGGGGAGTATTCTCAGAAATGTGCTAATTCCTCTCTACCTTAGAGACCTTCAGCACTTTTACAGGGACTTAGGTGGTGAGAGAGACCCTTTTTCCCCACTCGTATTTTTGTGATTTGAACTGTTTCTTTCGCTTGTGGAGTCTGACAAACTCCATAGGCATCATCTTTTTACATTGTGACACCGCACCCTCAGTGCAGTGGCACAGGGAAGTCTCAGATTTCCCAAAGGTTTAATACCTTCTCTTGGATAAACTTCTGTTTCCAAGAGCAGTAAAGTGAAATTGACTTTACTTACATTGTAACTTTCTAGACCCAGCACACCCTATCTTACAATAGGGTGTTGGAGGGGTTACTTGGTATCCCCTTTGTCCAGTATCTCATGTAACCTTTTTGGTTACCCTTTCTACGATTAATGGCTGGCGGCAGTGGTTTTCATATATTTTTTTTTTAACTCTTTTTATTGGTGGCTCAGGGATACACAGCCCTTCTCAACCCGCACAATACTTATACAACAAAATTATGAAAACATGATCATGACATTTGCTTAGTCTTACGATTCATCTTCATCCGAGGACAGGTTACACAAATGTCCTGAATGGGCCCCATATATCTTTGGGTCTGCAGGCTGTGGGTCAGGTCATCACATACTGTTCTTCCACCTCATTAACATATGTACGTTCGCGAAGAAATTGGTTCATGCTGGGTGGGCTCGCGCTTTTCCACTTCAACAGAATACATTTTTTGGCAATTGCACATGTTACATTAAACAATCGTCTACTTTTTTCGGAGCATTTGCCCTATGTCCCCAAATAGATATTTCTGGGGCTTCAGGTCTGGGGGGGGCGTCTGTGTAATCTCTCCCAACATTTCAGCAACTTATCTCCAGAAGCTCCTCACCACCCGACATCCCCAATACATATGATACTCTCCTGCCTGTGGCATGTTACATTTGGGGCATGCGTCTGACACACCAGGAGTACATTTCGCTATTTTATTTGGGGTGTAGTGTAGCCCATGCAGGATCTTGAATTGGATTAATCGTAGGCCAGCGTTCAGAGAGACCCTCTTTGTCAGCGAGCAATATCTATTCCACTTCTCGTCCTCTATTGGCGCCTGCAGGTCCCTTTCCCATTTATCTTTTATATGGTTTACAGTGGGGGTGTGAGTCTATACCGCAGTGTATAGTTTAGAAATTCCCAGGCCTCCCACAGCTGTCACATCTGCAGACATAGGTGCGGTTGGGGTTCATCCGGGAACAGCGGCCATTTCTTTTGGAACGCCGATCTCATGCGGTAATATTGAAGTGTCCTGAGTTGGCCACCTCCGAACGCTTTCAGTATGTCCTCCAGGGCCACAAATTTGCCATTTAGAAACATATCGCTCACTTTCATTTCCATGTTGGGGTACCAGGATTCCTGTATGGAACTGTTGTGCGTGGGGGGTATACCTGGGTAGTTCCCAGAGGGGTACTTCTGGATTGTAGGGCGTTTGTAATTGTAATTTTCTGTAAATGGCCTCCCATGCTTTAACCGTACAGCTAACTGGATTGTATTTGCAAGTGTCCCTGTATTGTGTATCAAAAATGACGGACTGTATATTTGTGGGGTGTGTGGTGTATTCCTCTATTAGCGCATGGGGCGTCTCCTGCGTGGTATCATACCAGTGTTTTGCAAATTGTGCTTGAGCCACATGGTAATAAAGCTCAAAGTCGGGAGCTGCTATTCCGCCAGTGGAATATGATTCAGTCATCTTCTCCCAACTGATCCTGGCAGTTTCCCGTTCCACAGGAACGTCGCCACTGCGGAGTCTGGCGAAAAAAGTTCTACCCGGCCATATGGGAATATTAACAAATAGAGCAGCTTGGGGAGGACTATCATTTTAAGAACCGCCACTCTGCCGTGCAGTGAGATAGGCAATCGCCCCCACAACTGGAGTTTCGTAGTAATGGTCTGCAGTGTAGTCTCATGATTGTCCTGGTATAGTGTATTCCTATCTCTGGACACAAGGATCCCCAGATACCTAATGTGTCGATCTGACCATTTAAGTCCGTGCAGCACGTCTGGGCATTTGGCGGAAGGCGTGAGTGGAAATATTTCCGATTTGGCTCTATTCACAGCGTACCCAGAGTAGGCTGCGAATTCCTGTATTTGCGCCATTACGGGTGCTATATTCGTCATGGTTTCACGGATGTACAATAAAGTATCATCGGCATATAGTTAGATTAGTTGGATTGTGCCCTTTATATTTATGCCCTTATTGGCGTGTCTTAATCTCACCGCGGCAGCCATGGGCTCTATAGTCAATGCGAAAAGGAGGGGAGAAAATGGACAGCCCCGTCTAGTGCCCCTACCCAGTAAGAACAGGTCAGAGATGGATTTATTGGTCAGAACTCAAGCTCCAGGCTCGGTGTATAGTAGCTTGACATACCTAATAAAGTTAGGGCCCATCCCAAACGCTTCTAGTACCGCCAGGAGGTAGGCCCAGGACACGGAATGGAAGGCTTTCTCAGCGTCTAGGGATATTGCAGCTGCACTTCTCTTGGGGTCTATTTGCGCCATTAGACCGAAGAGCCTACGAAGGTTGAGGGCTGTGGACCTAGCAGGAATGAACCCATTTTGATCGGGGTGTACTAGACCAGGGACCGCTGGTAAAAGTCTATTGGCCATCACTTTCGCGAATATTTTGGCATCAGTGTTTATTTATAAGTGACAGGGGTCTATAGGACGACACATCCTGTGGTGGTCGCCGTGGCTTGGGAAGGACCGTGATCATCGCCTCTCTCATAGATGGAGGCAGTATTCTGCATTCTAGAGATTCCTCCCAAACCTGGAGAAGTGCTGGAACAAGCTCTTCCTGGAATTCTTTGTAGAATTCTGCCCCTATCCCATCAGACCCAGGTGCCTTACCAGATGTCAACATTTGAATGGCTTCTGTGACCTCTTCCACCGTTATCGGTTGGTCCAACGTGGCGCGTTCAGCCTCCGAGAGCTGGGGTAAACTAAGAGACGCAAGATAGTTTTTAATGTCTACGGGTGTCTTTTTATCTTGGTTGGAATACAGCATGGGTGCACAACATACAGCCTGCGGGCCAGTTGCTGCCCGCCATGCTGTTTTTTCCGGCCCACGAGGCACAAAGACTTTCCTAATGGAGGGCAACCGCAAGCGGCATCGCCCGCCCTCCATTAGGAAAGTCTTTGTTGTCTTCCGGGCCGGACAAAACACTGGCCGTCATTGGCTCAGCACACGCGCACCACGTCACTCCTACGAGCCACCTAGTGCGTGTATGCTGCACCAATGGAGTGCCAGCACTACGGCTGGCGTGGCCAGTAAGGCTTGATGTCGGAAGGCATTTCAGCCTTGCTTGCCACGCCAGCCGTAGTACGATTACACTTACCTCGCCAGCGTTCCAGCTTACCTGCCTTCCAGCACGTCTCCGGTAAGTGGTCTGTGTGTTTGTGTTTGTGTGTTGGGTCTGTTCTGCTGTATGTTTGTGTTGTGTATGTTGAGATGGGGGGGTGAGGGGTGAGTCGGATGTGTATGAATGTTTGTTTTTGAGTGTTTGTGTTGTGTATGTTGAGATGGGGGTGGGGGAGGGGTGTCGGATGTGCATGAATGTTTGTTTTTGAATGTTCATGTTGTGCATGTTGAGATGCATGTATGGGTGCATGCTTCAGAGTTTGTGTGCTGAGTTGGGGGCGTTCGGGTCTGTATGGGTTCATGGTGTATGCTTGAGAGTGTGTGCTGAATTGGAGGGTTCGGGTCTGTATGGGTGCATGTATGAGAGTGTGCTGAGTTGGGGGATGTGGGGGTTCGGGTCTGTATGGGTGCATGTTTGAGAGTGTCCTGAGTTGGGGTGTGGGGGGGTTTCGGGTCTGTATGGGTGCATGTTTGAGAGTGTGCTGAGTTGGGGGGTGGGGGGGGTTCGGGTCTGTATGGGTGCATGTTTGAGAGTGTGCTGAGTTGGGGGTGAGGGGTTTGGGTCTGTATGGGTGCATTCTTGAGTGTGTTTGGGGCATAGTGTTTGGGGGTGAGGCCCCATGGGGCATAGTGTTTGGTTGGGGGTGAGGGACAGGGGGGGCATAGTGTTTGGTTGGGGGTGAGGGGGCCATGGGGCATAGTGTTTGGTTGGGGGTGAGGGACAGGGGGCATAGTGTTTGGTTGGGGGTGGGAGCCATGGGGCATAGTGTTTGCTTGGGGCGTGAGGGACAGGGGGCATAGTGTTTGCTTGAGGTGTGGGGGCCATGGGGCATAGTGTTTGGTTGGGGGTGGGAGCCATGGGTCATAGTGTTTGGTTGAGGGGGCCATGGGGCATAGTGTTTGGTTGGGGGTGGGAGCCATAGGGCATAGTGTTTGGTTGGGGGTGAGGGACAGGGGGCATAGTGTTTGCTTGAGGCGTGGGGGCCATGGGGCATAGTGTTTGGTTGGGGGGGAGGGGGCCCTGGGGCATAGTGTTTGGTTGAACAGGCACAGTTAGATGTACATCCTTTGCTTTTTTGAGGAAACCAGACTCAACGCAGGCCATACTCCTCTTGGGCAACCCAAACAGCAAACTATAGCAGTCCAAAATAACGGAATGTCCAATCAAGAGTCAATAAAATATATATAATTTAATTAAGCAGACAATATACAATAACTAAATCGAAATAAATGATAACAATGGAAAATGTGTAGTACAAAATGTAAGTTTGAAATGCAATAAAAATCGTTAACCCTCAAAAAATTCTTTTTCCATGTGTTTAATACAAATTGGGGGTTGAAAGTCTCCTGACATGTCCCGCCTACCGCCCCGCCCACTTTTACTTTTCGGCCACTATAGCCCTCATGTAAGGTACTTTCGACCCTCTGTCAAAATCAGTTGTGCACCCCTGGAATACAGCTTGGTATAAAATTTTACAAATTCTCGGTTTATCTCATCCTCCCCCAAGAGCACCTCCCCCTGTTCCGTTTGTATACTAGTGATTAGGTTGGGTTGTTTATCACCTTTGAGAAGATTAGACAGTGTCCTACCAGCCTTGTTCCCCTACCCATATCTCCGTGCACGCATGGGAGCCGCCACATACTGCACCTGTCTAGCGGCCGGTTTATTAAAGTCCTGTAAGTGTGTGTGTATGTCCGCCAACAGTTCCCTATTCTGTGTCAAGGTGTAGTTCTCCTCCAATACGGCCAATTTACTTTCAATATTAGATAATTCAGTGCGCACCCTCTTCAGCATGCCAACGGATTTGGACAATAGTACTCCCCTGATCCATACTTTCAAGGATTCCCACACAATAGAGTACTTGCTTACCGTTCCCACATTATTAACAAAAAATTCCTTTATCTCAACATGTAATGCTTCCACCACCCCCGAGTCTCCCAACATTCCATTCGGCATTCTCCATCTTTTTGTGGGACAGGGGGCATTTTGAAGCTTCAGTTCTACCGCCACTGGGGAGTGGTCAGAAAACGTGCAGGGCAAGATTTCACATTTCTGCAGCGAAGAGGACATACCCGATGCAACAAACCAATATCTATCCTGGACTCGGAGTCGTGAACCAAGGAGTAATATGTATATTTCTTGTCTCTTGGGTGTATCTACAATCGACAATTATGAGAGAACGCTATTCAGGGTGGAGGCCGTTTTACTAGGGGTTCTATTGACTCTGGAAGCCCTATCTAACACAGGGTCCAGTGCCACATTGAAGTCTCCCCCCCCCCCCCATATCATGTTGGGCAAACCACAGGCGACAATCATCTGATACATATTTTCGTAAAATGTGGGGTCGTCTATATTCGGCCCATACGTATTAACCAAAAGTAGTTATTGTCCAGCGAGCCTATCCCATACGACCACATATCTACCCTGTTGATCCACCTTGTGGTCCTCCAGCCCAGGATGGATAAGAGTGATTACCCCTCTGGCCTGTGTGGAATAGTCCGTATGGAAATGCTAGGTACCCCATTTAGGCAATATGCGCAAATTGCTGCTTCCCATTGTATGCGTTTCTTGCAACATCATTATTTGGGGGCCATGCCTAATGACATAATTAGATTTTTTTTTACCTTCATCTGGTTATTCAGACCCCTTACTTTCCATGTAAGCAGTTTTATTAGCATCCCGTCACCAGTATTATATAAAAACAAATCAACCCAAAGCCATGACCATTATGGCCGTGCCGTTTGTGCCAGCCGACCAGCGCCACTTCCAATGCGAACATTTTTTTAACATGAAACAAGCCGTCAACCACAACCAAACTGTAACCTGGGTCACTCTTCTCTTGGTGACCAGAACTTCTCCCTTCAATAACATCACCTCCCCCTTTCCCTCCTCCCCTCCCAAATCATCATCCCCAACTTGATGACATAACCCAGTTAACTGGTGGAGCATTCCAGGGGTGGAATGGCACTCCACAAGACCGCCTATTGGCCCCAACACTCCAGTATTAAAAATGGACGGAGCCGCCCAGACCAATTTTTCAACCAATCTGGATTCCATTAAGCACAGTGGCCCACACTTAAGCCATCACCACACGTGTCCTAGTCCTCCGGCCTGGCCCTGTTTTGTGTCGGTCTGCCCCCTCTGGGCGGAAGAGGTATAGAAGTCTCAATGTAATGCGTGGCCTCAACCGTGGTTTCGAAGAAGTGCGCCCTTCCTGCGTGCTTTATCCTCATTTTAGCTGGAAACATCAAGGCGTATGACACTTGGCGGTCTCTGAGGAGTCTTTTTACCGGTTCATAGGATCTCCTGCTGGCCTGAACCCCGGTGGAAAAATCTGGATATATATGAATACGGTTCCCTTCATAGTGGAGTGTTCCAGCCTCCCTTGCCAAGCGTAGGATCGTGTCTCTGTCCCTATAATTCAGGAGCCTCGCAATTATCGTGCGTGGCGGTGCGCCAGGTTTAGGGGCTGGGGCCAAGGTTCGATCTGCCCTTTCCACTAGGAAATGTTCTGAAAAAGCTCCCGAGCCGAACACAGTTTTGAGCAGTGCTTCCAGTTGTTTCTCATCTGGCCTTTGCCGAATGATTCCATCACTCCCAACACTCGGATATTGTTGCGCTTTGAATGCGACTCCAGGTCCTTGCACTTATTTTGCATTTTTGACATGGCTTCCTTGAGTTGGTTGATGTCCCGACTGTGGCGTGCTATAGTATCCTCATTAGTGCTTACCCTGTTCTGTTTCCGTGACGCGTGCACTCTCCTTTTCAATCCTTGCCTTAAGCGAGCCTATGGTGGATACTATGTCCAACTTAATATTCACTGCTCGGAACCCATTTTGAACTATTGTTGCAAGTCTGTCTTCCTGTTCCTCGCCCACAGCGCTCAGGGCCTCTCTGGAGTTGGTGGGTACCTCTACGGCCGTGGTCTGGGGTGGCCGCCTGTGTAGGCATCCATTGGGTCTTTTTTCTTGCTGCTGTGGGTCTTGTTCCCTCTCCCCGATTTCTGAGGTTCACTCATGGTAGTATCAGATTTTATGCAGTTCTGTGGCATCCCCCTTTCCCAACCCCTTGACCCACGTTATATGAATAAACTGACCTTGTCAAGAAGAGTCTAACACGAAAGAGGGGGTCCGGGGGGGCAGGGGATGTGAACCGTCAGTGGACTGTGTCCTCCCACGTGTATTTGACAGAGGATACCAGTACGGAGCAATCCAGTGTTGCCGCTGGCCAGGGGAGCGCAGGGAGCCTCCCACGTTATTTTTATGTTGCAAGGCCAACAAAGGCTCTCTGCGGGCCAAATACAGTGTTTTTCCTGGCCCCAAGCTGTCTAATAGGGTGTCTGTAGGTTGAAAACAAAGGATACAAGTATGGGGTGATCTAGCGCTGTCATCCACCAGAAGTCTACAGGGGTCCTCCCGCAAAATAAGTTTGTGACAGAGCAGCTTCGGTCTTTGCACGGGCCAACTTCGGAGTTTTACCTGGCCCCCAATTAACTAGCAAGGTGTTCGCAGATAGAAGAGCATGCGAGCACCGTGGGGCAAGCTGGTAGAGGGCCCCAGTATGTCCAGCACAGAGAAAAGAATGAGGTCACGTCAGCCGCAGTCCACAGATTGCAGGCGGGGATCTCCCACCCACCACGGCCTCTGTATGTATTAATGTTCCTCTCCAGGGGGGCGGGATTTCGGGGCCCGATGCGGCGGTCCGCTGTGCGGGTGCTTCAGGTAGGGCCAACCCAGGCAGGCACGACAAGCCCAGGATAGATCAAACTCCACAGACCGACACCCCTGGAACCTAGGGAAACACTACTCCGGATGAATCCGACTCCTCGCCGATGCCGGGTCGAGCACGTTCAGCCGCCCAGTAGCAGAGGGGCCCGGGAGTCGAGCGATTTCCACCCTGCGCCCCTGTGTGGAAGGGCCCCCTCCCCCCATCCCAGCTGCACCGGCTCCTTACTTGTGGTCTCCCCCCCATTTGTCTCACGGCCCCGCGCGAACCACAGTCGCGGGCTGATTGAACAGCACGGGGCTCCGGACCACGCAATGCGGTCCCCGCTCCGGTCTCGGGGTGCCGCAGACAGGTCCCAGCCTCGCCGACACGTCCTCGGTTCCCTGCGGCCAACGATGCAGTTCCACTCCGTGTGCAGAGGCCCAGCGCTCTGCTCCAGCGCTAGCCCCTCCCACCGCGGCCTCGCACCCTCCCGCGCCAGCGGCCGCTGGTAGCGTCCTCGTGGAGCCCTCAGACGGATCGCGCCCTCGGCAAAGGCCGGTCTAGGATTGAGCGGGTGCAACCTCCGACAGCGACCACACAGCTGTCCAGGATTTTTCGCAGCCTATAGCCGGGTATTCAGGCCATCTGTGTCTGAAATTGCAGCACTCCAGGCGGCGTCCATCAGGATGTTTGAACCAAGGATTTTCAGTCGGAGCAGGAGCTCACAATCAGGCAGCCATTTTCGTTGTGCGCAACAGCGCTCCCCCCCGGCAGTGGTTTTCTTTTAACTACCATTGGGAGTTTTTATGTGGGCTGGCCATTTTGTCAAAATGGCCCTGGTCGTCTTTTTTCACCAATTCTTTGTGGAAAGGTCCTTCTTGAGATTTACTGTGTGCTAAAAAAACAGGTTTGGTCCCTTTGTTTGTTTTGCGTTTGGTGGGATTCACGAGTGAAGCCCGCCTCTGGCTCCAGTATGTCTGGCAGGGGCAGGAAGTGAGTGAGGAGCCCGAAACTACTTGTGCTTAATCCCCTTGGTTACAGGGATGCCCCCAAGGGTGCTTGACCGGCTGGCTGTCCGGCAAGGACAGCCACCCTGCTGTGTAAATGACAGCTAGGCTGGAATGAATGGGAGAAACCTGCATAAAAGGCGAGGCTTTTTGGCTTAGAAGGCAGAGTCGATTAGTGGACGAAGGAATCCGAAGAAGAACTTGGAAGAGATGCCTGCTGCATCTCCTGGACTGTTGGTTTGCCCGGTGAAGCCCTGCTGAAGCTCCAAACTCGCCTCGACCACGGAAGCCCTGCAAGGACTACTTCTCCCCTTGAGTTGGTGGGACCAATCAACTACTAAGCGAACTCGTTTGGACATCCTCTTTGAGCTGGCTGAACTTCCTTGCTTCTGCAGGAACCGAAGTGCCAAAGAGTTCATCACAGATTCAGAGTGCATCACTTTTGTCGGGCCCAAGCTGCTGGAAGATCCTCCAGATTCCTGGTAGACTGACCAAGCCTGAGCCACCCCAACAGAGTGATGGACCTCAGATGCGGAAAGTCCAAAGTGGTATCCGAGAGTCCGTGATGGTGCTATTTGCTGAGAAGCGAGGAGCTGTAACCGCAAAGTGTCGCTGAATAGAAGTTTGTCCTTTTCTGTCACCGACCGTCCCGTTGCAGGAGTACCCAGAAGTTCTCCCTCTTGTCCCCATGACTGAGACACAGGAACAACGGGATCTGCAGAGCCACACCAGAAAAGAAGCCATCTGGAACCATTTCTTCTAACCAAAGGTACTATGCAGTCTGAGAACTTACCTCTTGTTGTGATAGCCTTACTTGATCTCAGTTGAGACTTGGCTTGGGTGCCTTACCGTGGCTGCGAAACTTAGCCCGCATTAAAAACACACAATGGTACTAAAAAGGGAACCACTGCCACCAGCCTTTAATTGTAGAAAGGGTAACATAATCATGTTACATGAGAAACTCTCCTCTGAACAAGTCATCTACGAAACATCCTCTGACGACACATACTTTGACGAAATAGACGATGAAATCTGGACATCACTCGTCGACGAAAAAACAGATCTTCCAAGAGTGAGGCTGTAGTTCCCACAACCCCTTCAACCATTACTACCAGGGCCAAGGGTCATACAGAACTACCTAGCCAACTACTACATCAGGACAATATATTATTCTGCAGTAAAGGAATACTAAAAACCCCAACAGAGGATCCTGTGGAGCCCAGGCAACTTCCTCTAGGTGTGTCGCCTATAAAATACACCAAAATCATGGCAGATTAAATCTTACAGCATGAGAACATCTGATTTTGAGCCTCCAAGAGAGGAGTGCCTAGGGGTCACGGATTCAGATTCCGAAGAATGCAGGATCCAACCTCATGTACAGGACAAGTCGCCTGGTCGCCTCTAATCAAAAGGGGAAGAAATGCCTCTAAGGCTACATAATGTACCACTTGGTTTTCCTTCTACACCATCGGGAACAGGAGGTATGACACAATCATATTCTCTTTTAAACCCGCAATCTCTACTCTCCCTGCAGGTACTTTCCTCTCTGCAAACACTGCTAGAAAAATTCAATGCCAGGCTCCCACCACCTCGGCCACAGAGGAGGTGGGAGCCTCCTCTGTGAACCCCCCGCACTTTTCCCCCCTTCCCCTTCCCCTGCACTTGCGCAATCTCAATGTCACCTGGCCTAGTAAGATCGCTGTCTCTTCCCTCTGTTCCCCCCCTCCTTGCTCCGTCGCGCCTTGAAACACTTGTGTATAGGCACGTTATAAATGCCATATCATATATCTAATCAGATCATATCAATCTATGCAGGAATGACCCGGATATACCAGGTTAGCATGAAGAAAGGGATCAAGGACATTCATCCAGGGACCGCGCCAAGTGTCCACGTTCATGGCACAGAGCCCAATCTCCACCTCCTAGAAGGGATAGACTGGATTCAAGCAAATTGGTAATGGGGTCGTCCTGAGTTGGCAAGGATGGCTTCGCTGCAACAACTTTAGACAGGAGGTGCAACATAAAGCTGTCGATATGCCATTTGAGGGAGAGACCTTTTCAGTGCAAGATCGATGAGGCCCTTGAGTCAATGAAAGCAGACTCTGATACTGCTAGATCGTTAACGGCCCTACAGGGCTGAAAGTCTTTTTGTTCCTTTCGAGGGGCCTCTGGTAAATCCAAGTTCTTGTCCTCGAGGGACAACAAGAACTATAGCAGATCTGGCTACTACTCGGGATATAGGAGGAACTACCAGTCCTCACAACGCAGATTAGCCACCTCTGAAAGAGGTTGACCGTATAGGCCCAGCAATTACTGTCTCAAGGGCACATCGGTGGGAGGAAATGTGGTGTTTTATTTCCACAGATGGCAAGCAATTAAAGACAGATGGCTGCTAGAAGCCATCCAGCACGGCCACCTGTTGGAGTTCAGGCACGCACAGAACCCTTACCTCCTGTAACGGTGTCACACCCGCATCTTCAAATTCTAAAACAGGAAGTGAACCAAATGTTAAAAAAACGGGCATCATCGAGCGGAAAAGGGATATACTCACAATACTTCGTAAAGAAGCCGGACGGGAAGTGGCATCCAATCCTGGACTTAAAGTTAAACAAAAAGCAAAAGTTCAAAATGGTCACACTACAAGAAGTCATAAAGGCCGTACAACCCCACAATTATCTAGCGGCTTTAAACATGAAAGACACTTACTTTCACATCCCAATACATTCAAGGTCAGCGAAAGTCATGACCAGTTTCGAGTTCTCCCATTCGTCCTTAAATTGGCCCACAGGACTTTCACCAAATGCCTAGCACAACTGGCAGCTTTCCTCAGAAAACGGGGCCACTACCTCTACCCATACCAAACCAACAATTGGGATTTGCAGTCAATTACGCCAAATCTTGCATAGTTCATCAAAAGGTTTGGTGTTCCTGGGTGCACAATTTCTCACGGAACACAGCCTCGTCAATCCCTCAACCGACAGAGTTAAAAAATGTATAACCATAACAAATTCTTTCACTCCAAACAAATCACGGTGCGCAAATACATGGCTCTACTGGAGACCATGTCGCCCTGCTTTCCACTAATGCCCAATTTCAGGCTAAACATGCAAGCAGTACAACGTTTTCTAGCTACCAGATGGTCCCAAAAGCACGGTTCCTGGTCAGACAAGATAACCTTCACCCGACTCTCCCAAAGTCACTGAAATGGTGGCCAATCCTCTGCAACATCAGTAAAGGGATACCCTAATATAACCCACAGACCATCTCACTATAGTAACTGATGCTTCCCTTAAACTAGCCTAGGTAAGCACCAAGTCAAAGGCCTGTGGACTCGCGAAAGTCCACCCTCCACGTTAATGTCTCAGAGCTACGTGCAGTCCATTGGGCCCTGAAGTCTTTCCTTCCTCTAATCGGGAATTCAGTAGTGCGAATCCTCATGGATAATACCACCACAATGTTTTACCTGCGCAAGCAAGGCGGAACAAGGTCAAACACCCCCTCTCAAGAAGTACTGCTCCATTCACATTAAGATTG
Organism: Ambystoma mexicanum; assembly: GCF_040938575.1. NCBI lineage: Eukaryota > Metazoa > Chordata > Amphibia > Caudata > Ambystomatidae > Ambystoma > Ambystoma mexicanum. Next base: position 59,398,780 of record NC_090939.1, on the reverse strand, counting down.
TGTTGAAGCATTCCACCTTGCGGGCATACACAACCAACAAGCGGACACCCTCAGCAGGGACTCTACGCAGTCCCATGAATGGGGACTGCAGATCAACAAAATATCCAGAATCTTCTCGACGTGGGCCAGCCTCCTCTGGACCTCTTCGCCACACAGGGCAACAAGCAGTGCAAGGAGTTTGTGAGCAGGATTCCACACCCCGGCTCTCAAGAGGACGCCTTCTCGTTCCCAGGGAAAGGCATAATCCGCATATGCGTTCCCTCCGAACAGGAAGGCAATCCAGATGATCCGCAAATATCATTGCAAGATATTTCTGATGCCACTGTACTGGCCCAGGCAAGCCTGGTTCTCAGACCTCTTTCAACTGTCGGCGGACAATCCAATTCATCTGGGGTCTCCCGCCAACCTATCGCAGAAGGGTGCAATTCTACATCACGAACCAGGCTCTCTCAAGCTGACAGCGTGGCTCCTGATTATGCCAAAATTCAGCCTGCTAAACATCCTGCTAGACTGCCAGCGCATACTCGCGGCAGCTAGGGCTCCTTCCACTAACAAATCCTACAACCAGAAATGGAAAAGGTTCTGTGCATGGTGTACATAGCAGTCCAACCTTCAAGCACTGCCATACGACCTCAACAGGTTCGTCAGTACCTACTGAAACTGGCAAAGGAAGGTCTTGCGATCTCCTCCATAAAGGTACACTTGGCTGCTATCTCCAGGTTCACCACAAAAAGAGGGACTCCTCTCTACAGCGACAGGCTGCTCAAACACTTCCTAAAGGGGCTTTTTCGCACTTTTCCTTCAAAGAAAAGAATTACCCTGGTATGGAGACTAAATCTAGTCCTGGCCGGTCTCATGAAAATCCCTTTTGAACTTCTATCTTCGGCACACATCAAGTTTGTGACCTGGAAAGTGGCGCTCTTAATCGCCATTGCGTCCTCCAGACGAGCCTCTGAACTACAAGCCTTAGTGGTGGACCCTCCTTACTTCCGATTCGCGAAGGACAAAGTAATCCTCTCCACCAATCCCCACTTCATCTGAATTTCACAAGAATGCAACTATCGCCCTGCCTACATTCTAAAACACCATCTCCCCAGCTAAGAGTGCTCTGCACTCCCTGGATGTAAAAGGGGCGTTAAAATATTATCTGGACTGGACAAAATCATTTAGTGCGGCAAGACAGCTCTTTATCGCTTTTGGCCCCTCAAACAAGGCATCGCAATTTCCTTCTGCCACGCAAAAGCCATCAGGCCACTGCAGACTACAGCTAGTGCATATTTTACTATGGCCACAGCGGCCTTTGCGGCTCTATGATCAGGAGTGCCCATCAAAGACATTTACCAGGCGGCAACATGGGCAGTGCCCAACACATTTACTAGGCACTACTGCCTACAACAGCATTCGGAAGACGTGCAGATGGGACGGGCAGTCCTTCAACGGCTGTTACAGTAAGGTCAGCCCTGCAGCGTCTGGGGTTTCTGTAATTACATACAAGACCCTCGGAGCCCGGTGAGTGTGTGCCCAGCAGCGCTTGCTCACCTGATATTTTTTTAGCAGCCAGTTGGCTGGTGGGCCTGTGCCCAGAAGCAGGCCCCTGCGCCCTTCCCTCCCCGCACCCCTTCCTGATTCCCCAGTCTGCCCGCCCGCCCTCCCTCCCTCCCATTGGTGCCTCCAAGTTCGCATCGAGTCTAGCGACTCGCGAGGCCCCCACCGGCTCGTTTCCAAGACCCTCAGAGCCCGGTGAGTGTGTGTCCAGCAGCGCCTGCTCACCTGATATTTTTTTTAGCAGCCCGTTGCCTGGTGGGCCCGTGCCCAGAAGCAGGCCCCTGCACCCTTCCCTCCCCGCACCCCTTCCTGATTCCCCAGTGTGCCCGCCTCGCCCACCCTCCCATTGGTGCATCCCTCCCCGAGCGTGCCCCTGCCCCCTCTTGCCTCCCAACCCGCCCACCGCCCGTGATTGGTTACTGGGCTTCCGGGCCCAGGGACTAGCGACCCGCGCTTCAAGCGCTCGCTGCCTTTTCACCATCCAAAGCCCTCCTCTCCTCCTCTCCTAGCATCATTCTCATTGGTCCCCCCAGCCTTCATCACCGGTCCTCCCAGTGCAGCCCTCTGCCCAGCAGCCCCCAGCGGCTAAGGGCCCCGAGGCCAAGGGCGACTCCAACGGAGGCGACTCCAGGAAGTGTCAGCAGGTGTCCGCAGGGGAAGCCAAGCCAGTGGCCAGCCGTCAACCAGCGACTACAAGGACCAGTAAGGTAGGAGGGCCGGGGTTGGGAGTTGTACAGCTTTACACTAGATACCTAACATTGTGCTTTGATAGAAGGGCCGCCGTGCCCAAACTGCATTGTCTGTTCTCCAAACTGCACAGATAGGCCTCTCTCCCACTATACAGGTGTCTCAAACTTAGCCGGGCCGCTGTGCCCAAATTGCATTGTCTGTTCTCCAAACTGCACTGATAGGCCTCTCTCCCACTATACAGGTGTCTCAAACTTAGCAGGGCCGCCGTGCCCAAACTACATTGTCTGTTCTCCAAACTGCACTGATAGCAGGGCCGCCGTGCCCATATTGCATTGTCTGTTCTCCAAACTGCACTGATAGACTTTTCTCCCACTATACAGGTGTCTCAAACTTAGCAAGGGCCGCAGTGCCCATATTGCATTGTCTGTTGTCCAAACTGCACTGATAGGCGCCTCTCCCACTATACAGGTGTCTCAAACTTAGCAGGGCCGCCGTGCCCAAACTACATTGTCTGTTCCCCAAACTCCATTGATAGCAGGGCCACCGCACCCGAATTGCATTGTCTGTTCTCCAAACTGCACTGATAGGCCTCTCTCCCACTATACAGGCGTCTCAAACTTAGCAGGGCTGCCGTGCCCATATTGCATTGTCTGTTCTCCAAACTGCACTGATAGGCCTCTCTCCCACTATACAGGTGTCTCAAACTTAGCAGCGCCGTCGTGCCCAAATTGCATTGGCTGCTCTCCAAACTGCACTGATAGGCCTCTTTCCCACTATACAGGTGTCTCAAACTTAGCAGGGCCGCCCAAACTCCATTGATAGCAGGGCCACCGTACCCAAACTGCAGTGTCAGTTCTCCAGATTGCTTTGACAGACCTCTCTCCCACAGGCGTCTCAAACCTAACAGGGCCACCGTGCCCAAACTGCACTGTCGCTAAGGGAGATGGAGACTAAAGAGAGCCACTGCTAGAACCCAACTATATAACTATACAACCCCCAACTCCACCCTTACACCCCGACCAAGACAACAACTAGACTAAAAACAACTCGGAATTGTACAATGCCGTGCAAACGACCCACCCAGAGGGAAAGAAGAGAAAGAACAAACACCCCAAAACTTCAACTAAGAACCGCAACAACAGAACACACCCCCACAGACAGGTTCAAAGATCGGACCAACGCTGAAAGAAGAGACAGATCCCTTTACCTAACTCCATACCTCGCTGAGACCGACTCACCAGATCGAACCAACGTGACGCCAAAACCAACTAGACTGAACAACCTACCAACATCACGAAGGACAAACCCCACCAGATACAACAAGCACACAACTGAAGCAATAACACCATACATCACCAAAGCAAGAAGAACCCACAACCATGTCCCCTGGAAGATGAACCAAATGAAAACAAAAGCCCTAGACTAAACCTAGAAGAACTACTCGAATGCCGACAACCTGAAAACTGCTCCTGAACAAGATCAGAAAACGACCCTAACAAAACAAGGCAAACCAAGTTACACCTCTAAACTCCACTGCAATCTAATAAATGCAAGATCCATGTCAAAACACTCCACAGAGATCTTCGATCTACTCGACGACAACAGCATCGACATCCTCTTCATCACAGAAACTTGGCTGGACGACAACTACAAAATCACACTCCAAAGCTGCCTTCCAGCAAACTTTAAATGCCTTCAAATAAACAGGAAAAACTAAAAAGGAGGAGGCATCGCAATAGCATTTAAAGAACAGCTGAAAATAAGAACAGACGAACCACTCAACATCCCCAACTGCGAGTCCATGATCATACACCTTACAGCTAACCCAAAAACCAACGTCACATTCATCCTGGTGTACAGACCCCCAACTTATGATGCATCCTTCGACAACTTCATAGAAGCCAAAACCAACATAGCCATCAACCATGAACACCTAATCATACTGGGGGACTTCAACATCTGGTTCGAAGACAGTCATGCCAACTCACAAAACTCACTGATTGAACAACTCGCCACCATGAAACTACGACAACTAGTAAAAGGGGCAACTCATTCGGCAGGACACACCCTGGATGCAATATTCGCAGAGGAAAAAACGAATAACCACGGCACCGCCGATACAAATACTGTGGAGCGACAATCTCCTCATCCCATTCATAATCACTCTGCCTACTCAAGCCTACATCCAACCTCCCAAACTCACAGCCACCACAAAAAGAAACTGGAAAGATGTCAAAAAAGGCAACCTATTCGAACAACTGGAGTTAACCAAGCCCTCAACAACAGAACTAGACCTAGCTGACCTAGACGGGAAAGCTGAGATACTACACAAATGGGTTGCAGATACAATTGACAAGATGGCCCCAGAAAAAACATTCACACCATCAAAAAAGAGAGCAATGGCAAAATGGTTTACCCCACTACTAAGCACCATGAAAAAAGAAAACAAAAAGATGGAAATGGAATGGAGGAAAGATTACAACCCAAACATAAAAACAATGTTACAGAAGCAAATTTGCTCATAGAAAAAGGAAATTCAAAAGGCAAAGAGAAGGCATTATGATGACAGAATCACAAATGCCACCAACACACAAAAAGAAATGTTCCGTGTCATTAAAGAAATGAGAAACCCACCAGGCTGTGACAACACCCCAACCCCCTCGGAGAAACTATGCAACAACCTTGCAGACCACTTCAAAAAGAAAACCAATGACTTCCGACAAACCATCCAACAGAGACCAATCAGCAGCGACTTACAACCAAACGAACCTAAATCAGAACTGCTGCACAAACTCAATAACTACCCAGAAATATCAGCAGAGGCATTCGCAATGCTGATAAAACACAGCAAGAAAGCGGGCTCACCGGTGGATCCCTGCCCCCCGGACATCTACAAATCAATCCTCGGACAAGGAACACCAGCAGAATACTTCAGAAACCTTCTAAATCTATCACTGGCAACAGGAACAGTACCAAGGATCTTCAAATCGGCTTACATCAAACCACTTCTGAAAAACACAAGCGGGGACGTAGATGACCTCTCCAACTACAGACCAATCTCCAACATCCCCTACCCGGTCAAACTCCTCGAAACCTACGTATACAAACTAACCCAAGAATACGTTGAAGAACACCACCTGCTAGACCAAGCTCAAGTCGGCTTCAGACCCACAAGAGGTACAGAAACAGCTCTACTATCCATCTGGGATGACCTAAAAACAAACGCAGACTCCAACACAACATCTGCTCTTATCCTGCTCGACCTCTCCGCAGCCTTCGACACAGTTAGCCATGACACCCTAACCAAAAGACTAGAAGACATAGGCATAACAGACACAGCGCTACGCTGGACTAAATCATTCCTAGCAGACAGAACTGAAACCGTCTGGATCAACCCCACGAGTCAACGACTGTGGAGTACCACAAGGATCCTCACTATCACCACTGTACTTCAACATCTACCAAACCCCAGTAATCAGAATCTTCAAGAAACACAACATCAAATGCTACAACTACGCAGACGACACTCAAATCATCTACAAGATCGAAGACACCCAAGCCGATCATTCAAACTTAACCGACTGTCTAAAAGAAGTTTTCAACTGGATGAATGCCAACAACCTGAAAATCAACCCAGGAAAAACCGAAATCATGATCATATCCAAAGACCAAGAGAAGGAAACCGCCATCCCGTGGCCAACGGAAATGGGATCTGCACCATAACCATCCAAGGTAGTAAAAAATCTGGGAGTCCTGATGGACAACACCCTAACCTTAGAACCGCAAATAAACGCAACAGTCAAATGCTTCTTCCTCCTCCGCACGGCAAGAAAAATACTACCTTTCCTCTCCTTCACACACAAAACACTCACCATCGTCGGCCTCATCATGTCAAGTATCGTCTATGCAAACAGCCTCTACCTCGGTATACCGGAATACCTACTGAAGAAATTACAACGGATCCAAAACACAGCAGCCAGACTACTCCTCAAACTATCCAGAAGAGACCACATCACCCCGGCCCTAAAAACACTACACTGGCTCCCAGTAAAACAGCGTATCATCTTCAAAACAATGTGCATAACGCACAGGGCAATCAGCAGAATTCCTACAAAAAAAAATAACAATCTACAAGCCAACGAGACTGCTCAGATCAACCAACGAAATACGACTGGAACAAAAACCTTACATCAAGAAGAAACTCGCTGGCACCGCTTTCTACCACTTAGCCGCGAAAACCTGGAACAACACCCCAAAAGTAATAAGGAACACCAAAGATCACCTTAAATTCAGAAAACTACTAAAAACCCTACCTCTTCAACACCAGAGACTAAAACCGAAACAATAAGACAAACGACTCAAAACAAGGACACTGACAAGCCCATAGAACGACAGAAGTACTCCAAGCACCAGTAGGGCTGACGCTGGACACAAGGGTCCACCCGCGAGACCCAGGGAGTCGGAGGCAACAACTCCAGCCAACCCTTACCATCCCCCACCGCCCGTACAGCCACAACTAGGTACCACAGGGCTGTGGAACGGACGAGATACCACCAATCACCCCACAATCGGAAGTATGGACACTAGCAGCTGCGCTAATCATGTGGGGGGGTGAGGAGCATGCAAAGTTATTAAGGGAGCGGGCGGAGGGGACAGCTAAATCCTCAAACGGCCTCGAATGCAAAAACGGGCACATACCTCCTGAGGCACAGGGCGTACAAGCATTCCGTCGTGTAAGATTACACGAGCCCAACTGGCTCAATCCAGGATAGAGATACCAACTAACCAATACCACTAACAATTTCCTTCTCTGCATACACCTCTCAAACTCCAAATCAAATACAACCACAAACCTCTAGCGCAGCAAACCGCAGGAACTTCACTACACTGCAACAACAAAACACACACAGACTTGCACATCAGCACACGACGACTACCGGCCGCATACACCCCAGGCCCAGCCGACGGAACCACCAGCACATCACTGCTCTCTTGCACTTTTCCAGCCTCCACCCACTAACCCACCCTTCCCTCCCTCTTTCAGAGCCGCCAGTGCGCCAGCGGACCACTCCGGTGGTGATAGTGCGCGGTACAAATGACCTTTAACATTAACATATGTATACTTCTCGTATGAGCGCAAAAAATGCAAAGGTTTCTAATCTTAGTTTGCCTGGTTTTTCTCCTTCAGACATGTATACTGCTATAAAATCTATTCACAGCATGTGTATCCATGAAAGATCCAATGCTGCAGAAGGGAGTAGTTTCTTACCTGTAACTCCATTTCTCCAGCGTTGGCATCTTTTTTGGATTCACATGCGCCCTCCAGGCCAACTACCTATGTGCAGGATTATCCTCCAGCTGGAATGGTTGAAATCTGAGGGGAACCTGCTGAGGCAGAGCTATACACTCAACGTCCTGTTGGTGAGGACCAATATCACCCACAACGATGTCGATGGGACACTCGAGGTGTCATTGGAAACTGATTAGTCCCTGGGGATTCCCAGCCTGACTGAATATTCACAGCATGTGAATCCATGACACCAACGCTGGAGAAATGGAGTTTACAGGTAAGAAACTACTCCCTTACTCTGCAAAACCACATAAGGTAATGACTTATAGGAAGGAAAATAGTTTGTTAGTGTAATACTAGTGGCTTATGGTTCTAGAGGCCGTTTCTTCGCACAGCAAAGCTTTTTAAGTCCAACATGCAACCCTAGCTAAAGGCAGTTCAGAGAGGTCTCAAAGTATTGACAAGCAGCAGAACAAAAAACTACTGTGGGTATTTTCTAGTTTCTAGTCTCTAAGATGCACGAAGATGGAACCAATGTTGGAGGCCCTGTTAAAGGACTCACTAAAGGGACACAAGCAGCAGCTTGGATCAGCGGTAAGGTTGCCCTGGACACCTTAATGTGCATTCCAATGCTCTGGAGTGACTTTTTTGGATTAAAGTGAGCAATACATTTTTCCCCACAGTACCTTGGGCTTGAAGAAATGTTCGTGGCTGGATTCTCCTTAATGTGGCAGTGCTGGACCCAACCCCTGTATTCCTTGGTCTGGTGACGAAAGGCAGGACAATGGATGGGATCTCTCAGCAGCAATCTTGAGGGAGGATCTCTGGCACCAGATTTCAGCAAATTATCTGGTCACTCTGCGGTTTTGGCGCCTCTTCTGCAGCACCCACAAAGGACGCGATTCGCCTAAACAATTTTCTTCAGTTCCTGAGGTCCTGCACTCTGGTGAGGGGACTTGGATGGGTCAGATTGCGTCTCTGGCGGTACACCTGGAGAGCAGCAAAGACTTGACGGATTCAGCCTTTCCATGATGATGCCCTTTAGGTGGGTCAGATGTCTCCTGGTATTGGGCTTCTGCAGCGCTGGAGAGGCACAGCACCTCCAGAGATGGCTCAGATTAAAGTTTGTCTTGCGACTGGTTGTTCCTACCAATACAAGCTTGTCCTCTTAGTTCTTCTGTCGCACAGAAAACTTAGGACAGCAGTGGTCGCTTTACGGTGTTGCACAGGGTCTGCAGGCGTCACTAGTCTTCAGTTTTTATTGGTAAACTAGTCTTTCACCTCAGGAACATCATCTTTTTATTCAGTTTCAGCATAAATTCCTCTGCAAACTCTCTCAGCCGTTTACAGAAATGGGCGATTGGCTGTCCAGTCGGGAGCTGGTTCCTTTCAGGCACTCTGACAAACAGCAGGGGAGTGAAACTCCTCCCCGCACTTCCTCCCTGCCCAAAAGCACTGGAACCTAGGCGGGGACACTGAAGATTTCCTGCCAAATGCAAAACACTCACACAGGCCTCCCAAGACAGAAAAAGAACGTCGAACAATGAACAACCACGCTAGTAATGGCCAAAAAAGAAAGGCACAACCAAGTTAGTACTTGGGTGACCCCATTGTGCACTACCTGGGCTATGGACGTAGCCTGAGGTAGAACATTCCCACAATGGTTGGAACATGTCCACTGCCACCAGCCATAACTATTAGGTTGTCTGACTAAAAAAATCACAGTAGCCGAGAAAAGGGGGATACTTTGTATCCCCTTGGCACTCCACAAAAGGTGGTGTGTGCCAATCTAACGTTTTTAGGAGAGATACCAAGTATCTCTCTATCCTTAAGAACTGTAGTTACCCTAAGGTATAGAATGAATCTCAAAGGAGAACCCAAAGGGCTCCCAGCAACACTGCCCAGAAGGCGCTTTGTGCTTTACAAGTAAAATACAGATTCCTTAAGGAGATATGGAGGAAACTAGGTTCCATAGGACAGTAAAACACTGAGCTGAGTTCCAAAAGACAGAGCCCATAAGAATGAATCGGTGGGAAAAGGCCCAACCCATTCAGGATTTAAAGAAAAAGGTCCAGAAATCCAGCAAAAAGTGCTGGGGTCTCACTAGGAGAGGGGATGAAGCATTATACACATTATACATCTCCCTAGGAGCATCCTCTGCTTTTCATTTCTCCTAAGGGACTGTGTGGGCTTGGGTAATACATACCTTAAGTCTGGTGTGAAACCAATGAGGCTGAGGGGGTGATTTTTGTGGTTGGGAGTTTGCCCTTACCACTTGCCCAGGCCTAATGCTGTAACGCATAGAGGGAGCCTTCTGTAAAGTCCCTGAACACTTTAACTCTAAAGCTGGAGGGCGTGGCTACTGGGCCATGTTACAAGACATGTATCCAAAGGAGCTCCTGCCGATCCTGCATTAATCCGGACAAAAGTCCAACACTGAGAGATCCTTGTCTGAGGAAAACTGTGACAACTTTGTGAAATATTGAGGCACAGCTGGTAGCATTTTGGGTCAGACCGGCAACGCAGTTCTTGTACAGTAAGCTGGAAGAATTTTGTGGCGGATTGAGAGCGGTGGTCCCAAAACGGCAGACGAACTTCAACAGAGAGACCAAACGAGAGGAGGACCTTTTGGAGCTCGGACCGCTGCAGAGGCGAGCACCAGAGGATACAAACATTCTTAAGCAACCCGATGCGGCAATACCTTACGGGGCGGCTTCAATAGAAGACCAGGTGCAGCGCAGCTCTTTTGTGCGAATGTTGGAGGACGCTACTAAGACCCCCCAGCGAACATAGCAGTAGAGCCGCAGACCATATGTAATCGGACAGCATATGAAGAACCGACCGCAGCAGGGGCCAAACGGGATGCACCCGTGGAACAGCGCAGCCCATATTACAACGCTGTCCTTTTCCAGAGAAAAGGACAGAGATTCCAAGCGATTAGAATTGAAGGCTGCACAGCTCAGAGCTAACTAGCGGCCCTGGAATCCGTGGGACATATGGTCGCAACGAGGACCGGAAAGCAGCGGATGTGCTGGGGGAGAAACAGGGACACGCTCGGACAAATACACCAGAACAGACCCTAGCACTAGAAGGATGCCGACCCTGCATCATTTATGCTACAACTGGGAAAGCTGCGTCGCATACACATTACGGGCACAACCGTATGAAGCATAACGAGCCAGTAAAACAGAACGAAAAATAGCCCACAAGCAGTGAAAGAAGGGTCAATAAGCGAGCTGGGAGCGAGTCCGGTCGCACAGTGTAATCAGTTACACAAACTAAGAAGTGCAGTGAAACTGATCAAAGTTACACAGCGGAGAGGAATGACACCAGGGAATGCGACACAGACAGAGCCTATAACCTTAAGAATTGCAACCCAAATGCAAAACAAAGTAAGCAAGCGGCTTCCCTGGGGGCCTAAGACTGTAGGAGTGAGAGGAGTGACCGGAGCACTGCTATAAAGGAACCAACTGGATATAAACACATGGTGCAAGCTGAGATCCCGAGAACAGGGTGTGGAGATAAATGACCCACGAGACAGTGTGGAGAACGAAGCAAAGACCGGCCTGCACCAAAATGAAGGCAGTAGCATTGCGCGGCAGGAATGGCAGCACATCGCTTTACAGGAGGAACCTGACAGAAAGGACGACTAGGAAAGTGAATGTCACTCCAGAGAAACGGAGCATGCGCTTAGAGCGGAACGGCAGCTGGAGAGCACATATCGCTTGAACCAGGTGGGGGAACCAGGCGGGGAGTCAAACGGGATCAAACAGAGGACTAAGGGTGCCCTAGACCGCGTGGTAGCACTAGAAATTGGGCATCCGTGAAGCCTGTGGAGAGGAAAACGCCCTGCAGCAGGGACCCAAACTCTAAGGTGAGAGGACAAGGAGACCAGGACATCACGAGGTGCAGAGGAAAGAAATTACCCAAAAATTTGCGGAACCCTGCGAGTAGGATTAGTACAAAGGTGCGAATCATAAATACCACACTGGGGATGTGAGAGGGTTGCCCTGTTGCATGACAGTGAAGTGAGTAATACATGCAGCTAGAAGAGTGCTGGACTGAGGGCAGACATAGAAGTGGAGTGACGATGGAATTGTGTAACAGTAATTCACACTGCACAGTAACGCAAAGAGTGCGTGTCTGGGAGCCTCCACTCAGGAACAGAGACCCCCACACACACAAGGGTGATGCAAAAGGAGAACAACTCAAGAAAATAGCAGTAAAGCACCGCCAGTGAACCCGAGAGAGGTCCACCGACAGGCCTGACAGGAGAGCCTCAGCGCAGATGGAAAACTAAAACCTGTACTAGAAATCAGAAATGGCATCAAGACAGACAAAATCCAAGCCGAAGCAGACGTCGCTAGACATCTTCACTAAACAAACGCAGGGTGCGGACGTCTCCAAGACAAGTGAGCAGGAGGTAACGGGAGAAACAATCCCGACTAGAGGCGATCAACAGATCCTGGAAGCCATAGCAGAAGTGAAAACGTCTTGGTAAACTAAACTGGGCGCTGCCATGGCAGAGCTTAAAACATCCCTAGAATTCAAAATTGACACGGTTAGTGTGGATGTCAACCTCCTACGACAGGATGTTCGGATGGTGGCAAAACGCACAGGGAAACTGGAAAAAGAAGTGAAAACCAACTCAAGTACCTGCATGGATAACACCAAAGAAATCTCCAAGCTGCAACGAGTGCAAAGCTTGGAAAACAGAGCTGAAGAAGCGGAAGGGAGGGCCCGCAGAAATAATATACGTATAGTGGGACTCCGAGGGAGAAGAAAATCCATACCCAACTAACTACGTTGAGAACATGCCTCTGCAAGAAATAGGCGTAGAAATGCTCACCCACGGGGTTCACGGTAGAGAGAGCGCACAGGGCTTTGACTAGAAAACCGCAGCCCGGAGCCCCTACCAGAGCGATTATTGCCAAGACTTTAAACTATAAAGACATAGAGAAGATACTGAAACACTTCCGAAAAGGGGGAACAATAAACAGAGCGTCTGCGTCCATCACAGCGTACCCGGATTATACTTTCCAGGTGCAGAAACAATGCCTGAGCTACGTGGCGATTAAAAACGAAGGTTGCGGTTGTCGGTTTTGAAGTACATGCTGCTGTACCTGGCAAACTAAAAGTTCTGCATAAAGGCAAAGCACTTGTTTTTGAGACCCTGGAGGATGCGCCGAGATGGGTGGACATGGGAGCTGGAACGGATGACCAGGCGGCGACCGATGTGGCTACGTGAACCTGTGTTTTCTTCATGCGCATTGTTGGACACATTGGTAGCCATTATGTACGATTTGGTAAATTTCATAGACTGTTACAAGCTAGAATAAGCTGAAAACTGGCAAACACGCCCAAGTAGTCGAAAGAAGGTTGTCTAGCTCTGTAATATATTGGGAGCAATTAGGAGATATGGGTTCTGCTTTACTGTAAGCGGCACGATGGAACACGTCAATACATCAGTAGATAGTTTAGTAGGGATATCAGTAGTATGGTGTCCCCCCACTGCACACTGAAGGAGTTGGGAGAACTATTGGGGATGAGGCCTATATTTATGCACGCAGATATTGGAATAGCAACACGAGAGTGCAAAAGGATCGCAGCATGATAGCGAAGTATGGGTGTTCTCAAAATTGTGACCTGGAATGTCCGGGGAATTAACAACTATATAAAGAGAAACATGATCATGACATACCTTAAACGCCAAAAGTGGACATAGAGCTCCTTCAAGAGACCCACCTCACCCAGAGCAAACAGGATGTAGTGGTACGTAAATGGAGAGGGAGGACAGTGGGCTCAGCTTATTCGCATACGCCAGGGGGGTTCTGATTTGGGTGGCGTCAACGGTCCCTTTAAAGATTCTGCAGACTGTGATGGACAAGGAGGGGAGGTTGGAGATGATTAAGGGCCTGATAGAAAATAAAGAAGTATGTATTATAAATGTGTACGCCCCGAACCAGAACACCTCTACGTTCTTGAAGGTCTTGTATCCCAAGATTAGCCCACACGGGGACTGCGTATTGCTGTGGGGAGGGGATTTTAATTGCACACTAGACCCAACCAAAGATGGGTCAGATGGGAAATTTACCTGCCAGACGCCGGCTGCTAAGGCGTTGCAGGGGTTGTTGCACACATTGAAACTAGAGGATGCTTGGAGAACAATACATCCACAAGACCGGGGATACTAATTTCTCTGCCCCTCAGAATTTACACACAAGATTAGACTGTGTTTGTTGGGAAAGAATCTATGCACGAAATAGCACAAGTTGAATATAAGGCTAGAGTATTGTCCGACCATGCCCCATTGATCGTCACATGGCAGATATTCCCCCCTGAGAACCAAGGTGAAGAATATTTCGAGGGGATTGTGTCCTCTGACGTATTCCACATCTATGACAGTAATCGCCACAGCTGCATAGATGTGGAATACGTCAGAGGAACATCCCATCAAAAGAACGTTACCAGGTAAGAAAGTAACTTGTTCTTCCAACACAATACTGGCAGTGTGGACTCGGCCAGTACGTTGTGGGAGGCCTTCAAGGTGGTAGTAAGTGGAGCGGCTATGGCTAAATCCAAAGGAATACCAGAAGTAATACTAAGAGACTTACGAAAAACGGAAGATAAGTTGGAAGCCATAATGCAGGGAGGGGACAAATCGTTGGAGGAAGCTGGGGTAGTGGCCAGACTCCAAACAGAATGTAGAGAATTGTGGGGCAGACTGGGTAAATTGAGCTACAAAAAATACATTGAGCGGCAGCACGCCGAAGGGGACAAACCGGGTATACTGTTAGCATGGTTATAGAAGAGTGAAACCACGCGACATCCAATCCAGGCAATACAAGTGGGGGACGGGAGGCTGCGGGAAACACAAGAAGGGGTGAATGAATGTTTCTTTGAATATTATATGAACCTTTACAGCGAAACTAAAGAGGAAAAAGAGGTGGATATACAGGAGACACTAATGGAGATCAATATCCCCAAGCTGAGCATAGAGGACAGAGAAAGGCTAGAAGAGCACAGAACGATTGAGTAACTAGATAACATAAGTGAACTGCCCACCTGTAAGGTTCTTAGGGCGGACGGACTCCCCAGCGAGTTTTACAATAAATAAAAAACTGAGATCCTTCCCCCACTGCTAGCAATGTTAAACGAAGCTTTAGGGCGAAGGGAGTTGCTGTGCTCACTAAGGGAATCGATGATCATCCCCATCCTCAAACCAAACAAGCCGGACACAGACTGCGTGTCTTATAGACCTCTGTCCCTGTTAAATCAAGATTGGAAGATTCTCACTGCGGTGATGGCGAAGATGTTGAGACCAATAATTGGAAAACTTGAACATGCAGATCGAACGGGATATGTTCCACAAAGAAACATTACTGATAATTTGAGAAGGTTACACCACATAATAGATCACACAAACGAGTTGCAAAAAGTAGTGGTGGTGTCGCTTGATGCAGTAAAGGCCTTTTCACTCTGTCAAATGGCCTTGGCTGCTGGCAGTCCTCAGGAGTTTTGGTATGGGACCCATATACATAAAATGAGTGGAGCAGTTGTATAATGCACCGGTGCCCTTAGTCCCTGATGCTATTCATATTCACGTTGGGACCACAAGCGATCTAAGGACAGAGTTCGGAGAGGTGGGCATAAAAACACCAAGTGGGAGGCATCTAATCTCGCTATACGCAGATGACATGCTCTTGTACCTGCAATGCCCTGAAGAAAACCTGCAATACGTGCTGGAAGTACTGGCGCGATACGCTTTGATATCGGGTATCGCCATTAATCCCCAGGAATCGAGCCTATACCCCCAATTCCCCTCACCCCCTCTCCCCCGCCCAGGTGGGTGAAGAAACAGACCCATTCAAAGGTTACCAGTGCTGCCGATTACATGGGAGCTAGTAACACTCAAGTATTTGGGAGTGGACATATATTGCGACCCCGGGATAGAACATGGGCAGAATACAGTTAGAGCGGTGGACAAAATTGAGACGAGCATGTTATTTTGGAAGAAGCTACCACTGACCATGAAGGGACGGGCAGCGTTACTAAAAATGGTGGTACTGCCCAGATTCCTGCATTTCTTTGCGAACGTCACCTTCGCAATTCCAAAAGGTTTTTTTGGTAGACTACACAGTATATGTTGGA
Source organism: Ambystoma mexicanum (assembly GCF_040938575.1). Lineage (NCBI taxonomy): Eukaryota > Metazoa > Chordata > Amphibia > Caudata > Ambystomatidae > Ambystoma > Ambystoma mexicanum. Next base: position 59,383,104 of record NC_090939.1, on the reverse strand, counting down.
GCTTAATTTGGCATAACTCTAGAAACAAGGTAGCATTATGGAAGCTTCAGAACACATGAGCAGGGAGGTATTAAGCTCCCGAACTATGAGTTATATTTCATGGCTAGTCAGCTACAATACATGGCTGCTAGGTGTGGTGGGAGCCCCATTCTTCCCGAGGGAAGTCATGTGGACACCAGAGTCGCATACAACTAGTCAGACCCTACTGGTGCACCTCAGGTGTGTCATGTGTCGCAGAGCGGGACGACTGCTGGAAGGGGCAACTGTATTCCCCGCACATCCTTTAGTGGCGTTCGAAGTAGTGGATGAACAAATCAAGTGAAATGTCCGGTGGAACTGGGAGCCTATGGGAATAGTCAGTCTTGGATATAGTGAAAGACGGGATTCCCCAGAGATTTGGAGAGCTGGTAGAAAATGGAATATGTAGAGGGCAATTCATCACGCACATTAGACTGCTGCAGTGCCTCAAACATAGATGACAGCCAGACGAAGTTACTGAAGCTTTTTAGGATGTGTCGGAAGGAGGACACGAAGTATCACGCATATATGAGCTCCTAATGATAAAAGTGGGCAGGGACATAGAGCAGACCCGGCGGCAATGGGAACAGGACCTGAGGGAACCATTTTCAGATGAGGGGTGGGGAAAAGTGAAATTGTACCACAAGGAGGTCTCCAGAAACACAAGATTACAACAGATCCAGTTTTATGTAACACACAGGCATACCTGACCTTGCAAAAGATAGCCAAGTTTAATCGTGCAGAAATGCCCGAAATGTGGGAAAGTGGAAGCAGACCTAGTACATATGTTTTGGGCGTGTACAGAAATTGGTAGGTTCTGGAGGGAGGTGGGGCAGTGACTGGGAAAGGCAGGCGTTACCTTGAAAGTGGAGTCCCCCAAGGCGTATTTGTTGGGCAGATTCCCGAGGCCCAAACGTGCTCCACATGTAAATAAACTTAAAGATTGGGCATATATCCTGGCAAAACGAAGAATATTGATGAGTTGGAAAGCACGAGATAGACCAGGAGTACAGTGGTGGTGGAGGATCTATAAAAATGGGCGGATGCGGAAACAGCGTGGCAAGAAGCGTCCAGTAAGGAAGGGGAGCAGGATTATGGAGAGCGCTAATAGGTAGATTAACAGACTCTGGAGATGAGAAACTGGAGGTTAATGAGGTTCCTACACAAGAAGATACGGCTAGTAAGCAGAATGCGAGCGAAGACCAAATGGAAACGAATAGTGCAATGTGGGCCAAGACCGGTAGGGGTTTGGGGGATTTGGGGTAGGATTAGGTAAGTTTTTTTGTGTTATTTGGTTGATATTGAAATGTAAAATGTTTTGTGCAAAGAAGTTTTAAAAAGTAATACGTGTTGGTACTGTTTGATCATTGCTTAACTGAATGAGTTTAAAAGTTTACTAATAGGGTTTAAAGACCTTGAATAACAGTGTGTCATTCTTCGTCTACTATAGGGTTTTGCTTTCCCTGATCTTCTTTATGCAGATCTAAAACAGTCTTGAAGTTAATACTTGTTTTATTAGTTGCTTGAAGCCCCTCATAAAAGTATATGGTGTAATTAACTTGAATAGCTGCTACTCTTCTAAACTTGTAACACATGGTTGTGCTTTCCCTGAAACTGCTTAGAGCATTTAGAAAATAGTCCTAGGGTCAATTAAACTTGAAACACACTGTGTCTTAAAGTGTAATTGGGTTTTGCTTTCCTTGAATTGCTTAGTGCATTCTAAAACAGTTATTGTGTGTCCATACTTATAGAGTAGCTTAAGGCCTCTCCAGAAAAGATGAGTTGATTAACTAGCTCAGAGTTCTAAAAATTAATGGTTCAAGGATTGGTTTGTTAAGTGATTCATAACTGTCAACCTTATGATTGAAAGTGTCAACTACCCTTGAAATACTGATTTTATTCTAAAAGTATATCTAACCTTGTTGTATTCCGAAGAATAGTAGATTACTATCCTGAATGTATGATATGAGAAGTCATTTATAACGCGCCTGTACACAAGTGTTTGTAGGCGCAACAAGAAAAGGAGGGTGAAACAGAAGGACAAACGCTCTTACTAGGACTTGTCATTCAGATCGTGCAAGTGCAGGGAAGAGGGGAGGGGAGAAGTGCTGAGCAGGAGTGGGAGTGATGTTAAGTGCAGGTGACTCAAGTGCTGCTAGAGGATGGCTCTTAAGTGAAAAGAGAAGGGACTGTAGGGTTAGAGATATAGACCTTTAAGTGCTGATGGAGCCTGGAGGCAGTGCAAGGGCAACTGGACATGCAGGAGCCTGGACCCCGAGTTCAGGGGTGGCCAGGTGACCAGTGTGCAGCGCTATCTGGGACATTGGCAGGGGAGAGGAAGAGAGAATGCGGAAGCAAAAAGGAATGTCTTGAGTTGCTTCTGGAACCAGAGGTGGTTCTGCTCAAGTTTGAGAGAGGAAGGGAGGCCCTACCCGAGGAAAGATCTGCCCCCCATTCTCTGCTTGGAAAAACGTCTGACCCTCTGAGAATTGGAGGGATATGAGCGGAGAGCTCGCAAAGGAAGCTGTTTAGGAAGAGGAAGTTGGAGGTAGTGCGGTTCCAGACCCCAGAAAGCCTTGTGGACGATGCAAAGGGTCTTGAACTTGATCCTTGCAGCCACTGGGAGCCAGTGCAGAGATTTCAGAGCTGGAGCCTGGGTTTGAGGCCAAGGACAAGTCTTGCAGTCCTGTTCTAGATGAGTTGTAATGATCGAAGAGTAGAGACGGGCAGATTTAGAAAGAGGCTTTTGCAATAGACCAGTCTGGAGAGGACCAGGGCTCTGGCGACAGTGAGCTTCTGGGGCGGAAAGTGAAAAAAGGCAGAATACCTCTGAAGAGCTGCAGCTGAAAGTGTGACTGCTTAGAAACGTCAGATGTGAGGAGTGTGTCGAGTCTAAGATGACTCCAGGTTTCTTAGCCTCACAGGAAGAGGGCCCAAGGTGGGTGGCCAGAGAGGAAAGGAGGGAATGGTTGCCCTGATGAGGAGGACCTCGGTCGTACTGGCATTAAGGCAGAGATCATTGGCAGCACACCATTCCTACATTGTGACCAGCCAGTCTGATATGAGAGGAGTAGAGGTGGCTGAGGGGAGCATGAAGGAGAGCTGGGTGTCATCCGTATAACACTGAAAGTTAGATCCAAATGTAGCTCTGCGTTGGGCCAGAGGTGCCAGGTAGTGGTTGAATAGCCACGGAGAAAGGTATGATCCCTGGGGAACACTACACGTAGACGGAGAGAGAGAAGAGAGGAAAGACCCCAGTTGGACCTGGGAGGGTCGGTCAATGAGAAAGGTCAACCAGGACAGGGCCTGACCAGTGATACCAAAGTTGTCACAGAGGCGATTGAGCAGGATGGAATGGTTGACCGTGTCAAAAGCAGAGGATAGATCGAGGAGTATGCAGGCAGAAGGAAGATTAGAGTCAAGATTAGAGAGCACGTCTTCGCGGGTGTTCATAAGAGCAGTTTTCTGTGCTTCTGGCAGCTCTGAAGCCAGACTGATGGTCGTGGATGGAGACAACCAACAGATTCAGTATGCAGATTAAGCTGGGAGATGGCCAGCTTTTCCAGGAGAATGCCTAGCCAAGGAGTGATGGGGATCAGGTGATAGTTAGCCATAGAGGAAGGATCGGCAGTAGGCTTCTTAAGAAGGGGGTGCACAAGGGAGTACTTGGGGAGGGGGAGTGTAGGTTCCAGTGGCAAAGGAGTGATTGTAGAAATCGTCCAAGGCTCGAGCGAGGGTGTTGATGTGATGCTTGATGGTTCTGGATGAGCAGGAGAGAACCTGCTTTGACAACACTTTCATAGATCGAACTTGTATAGAAACAGTCGGGGGTGAACAGGGGAAAGGAGGAGGGGAAGCGACTGAAGACAGCCCAGGGGTGACAGAGGAGGAGGTAGAGGAAGAGACAGTGGACAGGATGTATTGGGTTTTAGTGGTGAAATGAGAAGCCAGGGCCATGCAGAGGGCCTGGCAGGGAACAGGAGTGATAGAGCAAGAGAGGTAGAACAAGTCAAGGTGAGTCGAACCTTTAGTTCGACTCACCTTGACTTGCTTCTTGATCCTATAAATAAGGTTATGCCTTGGTTTGCATAACCTAGGTATTGAGTTGTTTTTTATTTTTAATAGTTTCTATGGACCGTATGTATGCTACATTCTCCAGCATGGGGTCTGGCATGGATTCACATGCTCATGAATATTCCCCGTCGTCAGGCTGGGAATCCTCGGTAAAGAAAAAACCAGTATCAGTTTCGTTTCTGATCTGTCTTTCGTAGTAATAACCAATCACTGGTCTCTGCGTCATACTGACCACAGCCAATGACTGCCCTCTACCTAAGCACCTCCTCCGGCAGCCATCTTCAGATTTTTACTGCACGTTCATGTGTTGGGATCCTCGTGCTATTGCTCTCGAGCGTTAGTGCTATTTTTCGCGCTTTTTCACAAAAACTTCGATTCTTTCGGTCAAAAGAGCCTCAAGCTCCACCGATCCTACATCCGATCAACGGGGACCCGTGTCGGATTCATCTGTGCCCCTCAAGGGTGAAGATTTCGTCGAGCTACACTTCGGAGGACTCCAGAAGCTTCTCAGGCCCGGTCTCGGAGATGGCCCAGGAGAAGGGAAGCTCGACGCCCGGAAAGCTGTTCAGGGTCTGCCCTGGATGCCAGCTGCAGAACGTCTTCAAGGAGGACGAACACTCTTTCTGCCTTTACTGCCTTCATGAAGACAAGACGCACGTGGAGAAGGACTGTGCGTTTTGCGGCAACATGTCGGAACGGACCATGAAGGACCGCCATCAACGTCTCGCCAACTGGCTGGAGGGTAAGAGCCCGTCTGGCGAGAAGAAGAAGAAATCCGAGCGGTCTTCTAAGACCTTTGAGGGCGCCCCGGCGACGGGGGCCCAACATAAGGCCAAGCACCGCGAGTCCGCTGGCACCGGGAGCGCTGAACGGTCGGGCTCTACGGGCGCCAGGCAGGGCGCACCCTCCCCGGCACCATCAACCACGAGCCAACGCTCTGGGTCGGGTAAGAGGAAGGCCGAGCACCCGGCGAAGCTCCTGGAGAGGCCCCGGTCGAGCTCTAAGGCAGAGGAGGAGCGTGGCAGTGCCCCCTCCCTCAAGGATAAGGCGGTGAGCGCACCTAAGGTGGTGAAGGCCTTGATCCATCCGACCAAGCCCTCTATCGAAACGGTCGCGGCGGCCCTGGCCCAGCCTGTGGAGGCTGCACCAGTGGTGGCGACCTCGGGGCCCAGAATCTCCCTGCCTCCTCGGAGGGAGTCTTCTTTTGTGCCCATCGATAGGACCCCCGTGATACCCTCCGTGGGGAAGAAGGGGGGGCAGGGCGTCGTCGTAGATTCGGCCTCAACCTCAGAAGAGGAGCTGATCGAGGTCTTAAGCCACGGCCTAGGCGTGGAACAAGACCAGCCCGTCGGAATGGGCCCCGACGCAGGTGACGACGACGACATCGTCGAGGATACCGACGGGGCCCCTGCTCGCCCGTCGGATTCCCCTCTGCCAGCGCCGCAAGACAACTCGGCGGCCATTTTGTTGGCTATACAGTCCTTATGCTCCGAGATAAGGACGAGACTACCGTTACCGACGGAGGAACCTCTCCCGTCGGGGGATCCAGAACCGGGACCTTCTGGTGTTCCCCCTACCAAGAAAAGAAGGATCCATCCACCACCTCCTTTTCAACCGTCGCGCCCCGTCCAGCCCTCCTCCCCGTCCACCCGAGGGGATGATACGGGGACTGACACGGCAGCGACGGGTACGGACGACGAGGCATACGACGAGGATTTTCCGTCGTCGCCTCCCACCAGGGCTTCTCCGCCCGACGAGATTGGATCGTTCCACTCAATGATCGCCAGGGCATCCGAGCTTTTCCAACTCTGCCCTGAGGAGAAGAAAAAGGAAGGCTTCCTTTACCAACGGCGCGAGGCCAAGAGGAAGACAGTCCTCGCAGTGCCTCTGTTGGACGACATTTGGGATGAGGGCCTTTCCCTCCTCAAGAACCCTTCCACGACGCCAGCGAAAAGAGACCGGTACGAGAAAAAGTACCGGGTCCCGGACTCGGCCCCCCTATGCCTCCGGGCGCAGCCTACCCCGGACTCCGTCGTCTCCGCGGCAGCCAGGAAGAAAGCGGGGGGGGGTGCGGCCTCCACGTCGACTTCCCCGCCGGACGGCGAGGGAAAGAAATTGGATGCTATGGGACGTAGAGTCATCTCGTCGGCAGCGACGACGATTAAAGCGGCCAACGCCTTGGCTATCGTGGCCCGCTACGACAGGGAGCTCTGGTACAAGATAGCTCCCCTGCTGGATTTTCTGCCGGACGACAAGAGGGCGGAGGCCCTTGAGATCCTGCAGGAAGGTGAGGTGGCTTCGGACCACGCCATCACCGTGGCGACGGACATCGCCGACACTGGGTTCCGCCAGCTGGGCAACGGCGTTTGCCTTCGACGTCGTGGATGGCTCAAAGCTACGGACTTTCGGCAGGACGTCCAGACCAGGGTCCTGGACATGCCCTTCGACGGGAACAACCTGTTTGGGAAGACAGTGGACGATTCCCTTCAGGCCATCAAGGCGGATACTGAGACGGCCCGGGCCCTTGGAGTACTGCAGCAACGGCGGACGCCCTTTCGGAGCGGCGGAGGCAAGGGCGCCTCCAAAGGTTCCGGCGGCGGTTTCGCTTCCTACCGTCAAGCGGCCCGCTCGTCGTCGCAAGAGGCCTACAGAGGACGAGGTAAGTCTAGCGGACCCCGCCGTCGTCGCCAAGGAGGTCAAGGCGGCAAGGCCGCGTCCAAGCAGGATTGAATCGGCCGTGGGGTCGGGCCCCCACCGAAGCACCCCGGTGGGAGGCCGGCTGGCGGGCTTCGTCAGCGTGTGGGAGTCCATCTCCACCGACCGTTGGGTGCTGGACGCCCTGGCCCGGGGCCACGCGCTCGAATTTCAAAAAAGGTGCCCGCGCGTCCCCCCCGTGGCCAGGAAAGAACTTCACGTCCCTCAACTTCTCCTGGAGGTAAAGGCGATGCTCAGAAAGGGCGCCATCGAACTCGTCCCAAAGAGGCTTCGGGGCTCCGGAGTCTACTCGCGATACTTCCTCGTGAAGAAGAAGACGGGAGGATGGCGCCCCATCCTGGACCTGCGACGCCTGAACAAGTTCATCAAGGCGCAGAAGTTCCGGATGGTCACCCTCCAGCACGTCCTGGGTCAGCTGGAGGAAGGAGACTTCCTATCGTCGTTGGATTTGGAGGATGCCTACTTCCACATTCCCATCCTAAAGGGGCACCGAAAATTCCTCAGATTCGTGGTCCAAGGGCGTCATTACCAGTTCAAAGCCCTTCCCTTCGGACTACGGTCGGCACCCAGGGTTTTCACCAAGTGCCTCGCACCGGTGGCGGCGCAGCTGCGCCGCGAGGGGATTCACGTCTACCCCTACCTGGACGACTGGCTCATCCGCGCCAAGACGAGGGAGCTCGCCGTGGTCCACACGGCAAGGACCGTCCAACTCCTCACGGACCTGGGATTCTCCGTGAACTACGCCAAATCCCACCTGGTGCCCGCGCAAGTCGCACTGTTTCTGGGAGCGAGGCTCGACACAGTGTCCCTTCTGGCCTCCCCGTCGGAGGAGAGGACCAGGACCATCTTGGGCAAGGTGCAACGGATGTTGGTGGCCGACGCGGCCAAGGTGAGGTCCATCAAGTCCCTCCTCGGGATGATGTCTTCCTGCATCTACCTCATTCCCATGTGCAGGCTCCGGATGCGCCCGTTGCAAGAATTCCTGGATGCGCGCTGGATCCAGACGACGGGCAGCTTCGAGGAAAGGATCAAGCTCGACGAGAGTTTCCGACGAGCGATACGGTGGTGGGGCACCCGCGCGCATCTGACGGCGGGCATGGACTTCCAGACCCCAGCCCACCAGGTGACTGTGACCACGGATGCCTCCCTAGAAGGGTGGGGAGCGCACACCGAAAATCTGCACGCAAGGGGACTCTGGCTCCCGACGGAGAAGTCCCTGCATATCAACGTCCTGGAGCTCCGTGCAGTGTTTTGGGCCCTCAGGTCCTTCCTTCCGTCCCTCAAGGGCAAGGTGGTGAGGATCTTCACCGACAACACCACCACCATGTTTTACATCAGGAAACAGGGCGGAACCAGGTCCCCAGCGCTGTCCAAGGAGGCGCAGGACCTGTGGCATTGGGCCGTCGCCCAAGGGATTCTTCTGGTGCCGTTTCATCTGGCAGGGATAAAAAACACCATCGCCGACTCACTCAGCAGGGAGCTGCGCTCGTGCCACGAGTGGGAACTACGGCAGGATCTGGTGGATCGCCTCTTCCGACGGTGGGGCACACCCCAGATCGACCTGTTCGCGACGGCGACGAACACCAAGTGCCGGAGGTTCGCCAGCAGGTTTCCCCAGACGAGGAGCATGGGCGATGCTTTCTCGTTCCCCTGGGAGGGCCTGTTCCTCTACGCGTTCCCTCCCTTGCCTCTGCTAATCCGGCTCGTCAACCAGCTCAAGAGGTCACGTGCAGGATGATCCTCGTCGCACCTGCGTGGCCGAGGCAGATATGGTTCCCGGACCTTCTGGACTTGTCAGCGTCCCCGCCAATCAAGCTGCCGGCGGATGCGGATCTACTCTCCAGGGAAGGAGGCGCCATCCTCCACCACGACCCGAAGTCGCTGAACTTGCAGGCCTGGCTCCTGCAGCGCTAGAGTTTGGAGGATACGACATACCGGCCGATTGCAGAGAGGTTCTTGCAAAGGCCAGGGCGTCCTCGACTCTTAAATGCTACGGACACAAATGGAAGAGGTTCTCTGTCTGGTGCCACGCACAGAAGATTAACCCTCTACGGATTACGGCTCCCCAAGTACTGCCGTACCTGCTGACGCTGGCCAAAGCTGGTCTGGCACACGCGTCCATCAAGATTCATCTTGCTGCGATCTCCCGATACACCAGAACCACGGGCCGGACGTCCTTGTGGTCTCATCGTCTGGTGAAAGAGTTCATGAAGGGACTGTTCAGATCGTTCCCGCCGGTGAAGGCTCCGGCCCCGGCGTGGGAGCTCAACGTGGTGCTGACCAAGCTCATGGGACCTCCGTTCGAGCCTCTGCACTCGGCCCCGTTGAAGTTTCTATCGTGGAAGACAGCTTTTCTCGTGGCCATCACCTCCGCACGACGAGTGGGAGAGATCCAGGCCCTTTCCTGCAAGGCCCCGTACTTGACTTTCCACGACACGAGGGTAGTGCTCAGGACGCACCCCTCCTTCATGCCCAAGGTACCGTCGGACTTTCATCTCAACGAACCCTTGGCGTTACCTGTGTTCTTCCCGTCGCCTTCGTCGCCGGCTGAGAGGACTTTGCACTCGCTGGATGTAGCTAGAGCGCTGAAGTTCTACGTGGACCGCACGAAAGGTTTTCGGAAGACGTCACAACTCTTTGTGAACTTTGGACCTGTCAATCAGGGGAAGGCTCTCTCGAAGGCTTCCATCTCCAGATGGCTCTCCGGCTGTATCATGTACTGTCACCGGTTGGCAAACCGACCGCTGCCTGGCCGTCCGAGAGCCCATTCCACCAGAGCGATCGCAGCTACCACGGCGTTCCTATCTGGTGTGCCCCTGCTGGACATATGCAGGGCTGCTACGTGGAGGTTGACGCACACCTTCACGAAATTCTACTGCGTCGACCGGGATTCCAGGGAGGAGTCCAGGGTCGGCCAAGCAGTGCTGCGCAACCTGTTCGCCTGAGGTGAGCCTGGTGAGGAGGTAAGATGCTTAATGTTGAGTTAATGTGATGCTTAATGTTGAGCCTTTGCCACCTCCCGTGGTTGTGCATGTGTGTACTGCTATGTATTCTTTATTCATGAGCATGTGAATCCATGCCAGACCCCATGCTGGAGAAGGAACAAGTTACTTACCTGTAACTGTTGTTCTCCAGCATGGGTCTGGCATGGATTCACATGCGAACCCTCCCGCCTACCCCTCTGCGGCTCTTCACTTGGTCATACTGCCACTTCACGTGCTTCCAAATCTGAAGATGGCTGCCGGAGGAGGTGCTTAGGTAGAGGGCAGTCATTGGCTGTGGTCAGTATGACGCAGAGACCAGTGATTGGTTATTACTACGAAAGACAGATCAGAAACGAAACTGATACTGGTTTTTTCTTTACCGAGGATTCCCAGCCTGACGACGGGGAATATTCATGAGCATGTGAATCCATGCCAGACCCATGCTGGAGAACAACAGTTACAGGTAAGTAACTTGTTCCATTTCTTTGTACCAAGCTACAGCCCTCTCTCCCTCCTAAGATAAGCCTGGCTGCTCTGACTACTACCAAATATTGTCAGGTGGTACAGTCTTAAACTAAGAGTGAATTTATGTACTGCCTCATATGTATGGTTTTTTGAAGCCCTTATTTGGACTTTAGAAAAACTGTTAACACTACCAGTGTTGCTCTTTCCACTAAATGTTGGTTGATGAAATGATTTGCTAGCCTGAAGCTACTCTTACAACTTAACTGTTATTCACATAAAGGTCTACTATTGAAATGATTATTGCAAAATCAAATACTTGCTGTATATATCTGTGTGTACTATTTCTATTTCTGAATTGCATATTGATTTTTAACATTGCCTTAGTATATATAATAACTATATTTGTATACAAGTTGTGTGTTTCCTTGACTGTGTTCAAATATGTCTGTACTCAACTACAGCCCTCCTCCCTGAGATGAGCCTGCATGTCTCTTGTGTCCTTCTCTCTAATCTCTTTTTTCCCCCATCAGTGGCCCAAGAGTTTGGAGGAAATCCACAGGTATCCCAGAATTCCACACAGGACCCTTCCCAGGGCTCTAGCACTGTGCACATCCTGTCCCTGCTGCTGAGGCTCCGCCAGTGTTGCTGCCACCTTGCATTACTGAAAACGGTAAAGTCATGACCACATTTCTCACCTTAGACTCTTGCACAAGATAAAGGCCCTCTTTTGTCCCACTCCTCATCCTGATGTCAGGAGGAATGCATTAAATGTTATATACACATGGTATTCAATCCCGTTTGTACAGTCTTCCTTGCTTACCCCATCCTACAAAGCTCTTTGGCAAATGTTGGTTTTATTGCTGGTATAGTACATGTGAAGGGCAAAGTCCCAACCGCTCAGCTCTATGGTTGTGGGCTACATTGGTTGGTGTCAGTAGGACATTTGGGATTCAGCTTTCGGTATCCAAAAGGGTGCTTTGGAGACTGCTCCAATGCATGTTACTCAATCTGTGTTCCCTTTGTGTGAAAAGAAATGGATGCAGCTGTACATGGTTATGGCCTCGGAGTGTCCTGCAAGAGTGAGGGCAGGAGCGGAAAATCCGGTTGGACATCTCTATTATGACTTGATCTCGAGTCTTTGCTGGGTATGTAGCCTGGTAAAGTTGAAATATGGCCACCAAACGTTTTTAAGATGCGCACTCTTGATTGGAAGTAACATTTGTACTGCACTCCACACCAACTGAGAGTCTCTCTCTTTCAGTCAGAAATCATTTTTTTTCTGGTCCCTTTTGCTAACAATTAAAGTCCCCTAAACATTTTGCTTGCTTTGTAGACATTGCTTTTACTATCGGAGAGAGTTCTGCAGAGTTCCCTTGCAGTGGCAACTTTTATATTTGTTTCCCTCTAGTAGCACATATGGCTTTCAAGGCAAAGAGCACCGCATATTGTCTGATTCTTCTCAGTGTGTGATAGCACATAGGCTGGTGGCCGCTGTGCATTTTGTGTTAAACCACACCATTCATTGGCCTTTATACAACCTTTGCAGCGTAAAGTCCTACACCACAACTGTTTTTGTTTTCAGCCTTTCCTTGGTTTCTTTTTTTGAACAGACAGAATGGCCGAAATTCTTCAGCGCCAACAACGAATCTTGGTTTCTAACTGGATCCAGTTAGATTGGTTGTGATACCTCAATCAACATCTGTATGGGTTGTGATGGGTCAGTAGGAGGACACTTACTCAGTTTAGACATTTCACTGTTAAATGTATTAAAGGAAAGGAATAAGATCCATCTTTCCCTATACTACAAGCCGGCCCTACCTAACAAAACTAGCTAAGGTGCTCGTCGGTCATAGTGAATGTCTTGCACTTGGTGTACGCCGTCCAAAACTAATCCTGTACTGACCCTATTACTATCTTACTAACTTTTTCTAAATTTGTTGAGTTTAATACATCCATCATGTCAGTCACAAAATTACATTTTTAAAATAATCCCACCTCCCTCCTGATGCAAAACCCATAAACCGCTTAACGGACAACTACTCAAACAACAACTCTACTAAGACTTGCGTAACATGCCTCCAGGAAAGGTTTGGTTCCGGACTCTCCTAGCGTCAACTGATAAACAACCGCCACAGTCACTGTCCCTCTCATGCCAGCCCCTTACTCACCAATCCGTTCACTTCCTGGCACCTCGTCTGTTAGGTACTTTTTCTACAGTTCATCAATATCATAACAACTAGCAACATTAAACGTTCATTTATAATATTAAGGTAATAAAACAGATTAGTAATTGGTTATATATTTTTCTTATCCACACACGGAGTGACTTCATTTAAGTTCAGAAAAAGTACTTCATTAAAATCAACTCTGCAGTTATTTAAGTTTAGATAAGTTCAAGAATGGTTTAAGAACAACAAGCACGGGTAAGCAATACTAGTAGCAACGGTTTGGCAGTCTTTTCCCTAACAAAGGAGGTATTCAGTTCAGGTTTTTCGAGGGAAAGAAGCAATGTCCAAGCCAAGAGGTTTACAGGCTTTACTGTTAGGAAACAGCAATGCCTAAGTCAAATCGGAATGCCACAGTTCTGATTCAAATCTTCTTAGCACAAGTAACAAGTTATTTGACCTTGAAATAAGTTCAGAAGCTTAGGAAAAAGCCTTCCTGGAGGATCACAGGCTGTTAGACCTGGGGTACAGTAAATGGGTGCACATCCAAACAGTGAAAAACAGTCCTCCAAAGCAAAGGAGTGACACAAAAAGCTTTGGGTAAGTTTCCCTTGAGCCCCACAGTGCCTTGAGAGTGAAGAAGCAGGTGGAGCTGGACGCCTTCTCGGTGCACGATTGTTGGGTAGATGTATCATTTTTATGCTTCATCCCCTCTCCTAGTGAGACCCCAGCACCTTTTGCTGGACTTCTGGACCTTTTTTCTTTTAATCCTGAATGAGTGGAGCCTTTTTCCACTCATTCACTCTTGTGGGCTCTGTCTTTTGGAACTCTATTCTTTGTATTCTACCTGTACTATGTAGTCCTCCGTAACTCTTAAAGACATCTGTATTTTACTATTGCAGCACACAGCTCCTTATGGGCAGTGTTGCTGAGGACCATTAGAGTCCTCCTTTGAGATTCTTTCTTATCCTCCAGTAACTAGAGTTCGTAAGGATAGAGGGAGTGCCAAAGGAATTCATAGTATCCCCTTCTCTCTGCTCCTGTAACTTTTTAGTCACATAGACAATCTCCTAGTTATGGCTAATGTCAGTGGGCGTGTTACCAACTATTGTGCAATTTATGTACTGCAGGCTCCTCAGTAGTGCACAATAGGGGCACCCAAGTACCAACTTGCAGCCTCCCTTCTTTTTTTCACCATTACTAGCAGGGTTGTTCTTTATTTTGTTAGCCCTTCTACCATTCTGGGAGGGGGAGGACAGTGTGTGTTTTGCCTTAGGCGGGAACCCTTGGGTGTCCCTGCCTAGGCTTGATAGTGTCTGGGCAGGCTGGATGTGGGGAGGAGTTGTTCACCCCCCCCTTTCCCTCTGTACTTTGTCTGCCAGAATGCCTGAATAGAACCAGCACCCACTTTGGGGGGGGAGGGGGAGAGACGCCCCTTTCCGTAAATTGCTGAGGGCGATTGCAGAGGAGTGTATGCTAGAACTATATGAGGTGAGGCTTCTGTAGTGGAAAGCAAGTTGACCACTGGAAGCTGATTTAACCGAAGACTGACCAGACGTGCCTGCAGACCCTTTGCAACACCGTGAAGTGACCACTGCTGTCCTGACCTCATTTTCTGTGCGCCAGGAGTTCCGAAGAGGACGCCTTCCCTTTGGCTGTTGGGGAACAACTAGTCCCAAAACTAACTTTGATTTATGCTATCTCCCTAGGTTCTGTGAGTTTCCAGAGCTGCGGAATCCCAATACCAGGAGACCTGCTGCCCGTTTTGAATTAAACGTTGTGGAAAGGCCGAATCCGTCCAAATATTTGCTGAGCCCTCGAGGACACTCCAGAAATCTGTTCCAACTCGTCCAGACGCCCTCGTCAGAGTACGGGACTGCAGGAATCAAAGAAGATTGACCAGGCGAATATCGTCCTTTGTTGGTGCTGCAGAAAAGGCGCCAAAACCGCTGAGTGAACCAAGAAGTTACTGAAAGTCGTGCCCCAGGTCCTCCCTCGAGACTGTTGCTGAGAGATCCCATCCAATGTCCTGACTTCGGTCATCAGACCAAGGAATCCAGAGGTCTGGTCCAGAACTGCAACATCACGGAGCATCCAGCACAAACATTGTCTTCTAACCAAAGGTACTGTGGTGGAAAGGGTATTGATTACCTGATTCCCCTCCTACCTCAGTCTCAAGCCACTGCTTGTGTCCCTTTAGCGAGTCCTTTAACAGGGTCTCCAACTTTTGTTAAATGTTATGGTATCTTCCTTCCTAAAGATTAGAAAGTATCCACAGGAACTTTTGATTTCTTCTGCTTTGCAAGACTTTAAACCGATACGAACTCCCTTTGAGCTAGGGTTGCGTTTTTGAGTTTACAAGACATGCTGTGCTGCAAAACTGCCTCTAGAACCTGATGTTCTACTAGAATAACACTAACCAAAAGTTTACCATCCCAAAAATCACTATCTTATATAGGTATGCAGACTAAATACAATTACCGTATTTTGTGGGTGCGCGTTACCGATAATACTGTATACCTGTCAAACTCCTGTAACGATTGTATGCATTCAGCAACTACCAACTAAGTGACTATTTGAAAGTATTGAAAAGTAGATCTGTGTGATGGTTTCTAGTGCTAAGTATTTAACAGTAACTCTTGTGTAAATATATATTTCAATATACATTTATGTGCAAGTGTTATTTTGTTGTGCTTTACTTACTGGGTTCAGTGTACTTACCTACAGCTCACATCTTCTTAAGATGAGCCTGACTGCTGTGCCACTCTACCAAGGTCCTTAGTTGGAGTTGGATCTACAAATCACCTGGCTATCGTACTAAAGTCTTACCTCCAAGTTGGACTTTAAGAAAACTCCCCTAACGAAAACTCCCCTAACAGCGGCTGCAAACCCAGTTTCCTAGTATGTGGTGACGAAAGGGGGGAATCCTGGATGGGCTCTTACAGCAGTAGTCAAGAGAGGTGCTCGCCAGCACAAATATTTTAACTCCTTCCTCGGTTCGTGGTTTTGATGCCTTTTTCTCAGCACCAGTAGTGAACAATCACTTAGAATCTTCTTGCTTTCTCGGTCCTGCACTCTGGTGAGGGGACTCTGAATAGGGGTTTCGTTTCTCTGGGGATCCACATGGATGCCACCAAAGTTCCAGTGAGATTTGTCATCGGCAAGGTAATGCCCTTCAAGGTGGTTGAGGTATCTGGGGTATTTGGGTTTTGTGCCCCAGGAAGGTTGCATGCTGTCGGGGGTGGCTTATATTGAAGTGTCTTGAGGCTGGTTAAGCCACCTGCCCAGAGGAGGAAGTCGTTCCTGACTGAGCTTCTTGTCGATTCGAAATTAGGGTCAGGATAGCTGCGGTACTTCAGTGGTACTTCTCCGGTTACTGGAAGTGCTGAAGGAGTCTCTCGTCCTCTTTTAAGGAGGTTCAGATCCAGTGGTCAACTCTCCCTTCTGTCCAAAAAGCCTAGTCTTTTATGCAGGAACACATTCATTCAGTGCTATGGACCTCTCAATCACCTGAGGGTGGCTGTCCTTGAAACTGGTTCCAGCCAGGCATACCCTAAAACAAAGGCCAGAGAAGTTTCGGCTGCTCCCTCAGTTCTGCCTCAACAGACACACTGGAGCGTAGGCGGGCTTTACAAAGGGATCCCGCCCTAGGCAAACATTTTGAGGAGTTCAAACTGGGAATATCCAAAGGAAACGTAGAGGCTTTCTTACTGCAAATAGGGCACATCCCAGTTTGTACCGACGGCTTCTCCCAACTTTTGTAACATTTATTTGAGGGTTTGGTTAAACCTTTCAACTTGGTCATCGGTTTGACTGTGATATAAAGATGTTATTAGTGTTTTGATGTTAAGCCTCTTTCACTTTAGACTTTTAAGTGGAACAAGGCGTGTCTTGATCCATGAGGATCTCGTTTGGAAACCACACCCCAGAGAGAAAAGATATTAAATGTTTAAATATCTGTTGCATGGTGTTCCACAACGGAAAAGCTCAGTACAACATGTGGTGTTCACTATTACTAAGAAAACGATTACCCAGATTGGATGTTTCTAGTGGTCGTAGCATATCCATAGCTATTCTTGAGAAGGGAATGCCAATGATGTAGTAGCTGAAGGGAAGCCGAAGTAATTGGGTTGATGGCAGTCTTTTAACATATCTTGCATGTCATTACATTTGGCAAATCAGGAAGGTCGACTTCAGTGTCTTTTGGAGGGTTAATCTTTTCTGGGAAGATCGGCTTCTCTGAGCCAGTGTCCCTTTATCTGTTTGTTCTTGGGCTTCTGTCTCTTGAGGAATTGGGGAAACACGCTTTTTCCATTGTCTCCATGGGTATCTTTTCTCCCTGCTTGACTGCTTAGGGACTACTCCAAAGATTGCGCAGGAGTACTTTAACGTCCCCTCTATAACCTGGATCAATGATTCCTGTCATCACATCTAATCCAGATCTCCAGATTTTGAGGCTAGTTTTATGTATGCCTTTGGGTGGGGTTAGTACTAGTCCAGTGGGAATTGAGCATCTTTCTCCTGGTGGTACTACCATTTCTATGGTACTTTGTAAGTCGAAACCCAATAAATTCTGCGGTTGCCACCATAGGGGTTTGGCCTTGGAACTTAATCTGGTAAATTGCACGGGTCCCCAACTTTTATCATTCGGTCCCGATCCCACTCTGACACCATATTTGGGTCAGTAGGAGGACACACTCGGTTTAGACATCTCACTGTTTTCTTTATTAAAGAAAAGGAATAAGGCCCATCTTTCCCATTCGTACCTAGCAAAACTCGCTAAGGTACTAGTCTGTCAGTGAATGTCTTGAACTTGGGATCAGAACAGAATTAGTTATGGACACTATCACTATATTACTAACTGAAAGCCACTGGAATGTCTCCCTCCTCCTGGTGGTATTGTTTTTTTCACCAAGGGTTTTTTGATAGTGAATCCTTGGTAATCTCTGGTGACGATAGTTTTTTTTTCACTATTTTATTGGGCTTTTCTTTCTCCTCGTTTTCTTCTACAAAGTTATTTTCTGTTCCCATGGAAAATGGATTTACCAAGTGTCTTCTCCTTCGGTAATATTCTTTGTCTTTATAAAAAGTTAACAATGTTTGGTTTCTTCGTATTCTTGGCTTTTGGATATACTTATTATTTCAAACTTTCTTCAGGCTTCTCTTTTATACTTTCACTATGCTTTCCTTACTGTGACTGTTACTAGTTTGGTTATTTTGAGAATATTTCTGAGAAACCAGTTCCCACTGGGGGGCTGGCTATCCTGATTGGACAGCCACCTGCCCCTTTCTGTAAAGTGCGGGGAGAGTTTGCTGAGGATGAATGTGAATTCTTGTTAAAAGGCAAAGATCCTGAGGCAGAAGACAAGTGGACCCCACTAACAGAAGAACCAAAGATGACCAGAGACGCCTGAAGCCCCTTCTAGCAACCGTGAAGACTGCTGCTGGTAGGGAGAATTCTCAGAAATGTGTTAATGCCTTCTACCTTGGGGACCCCCAGCTCTTTTGCTGGACTTTAGGACTTTTTTATCTCTCATGTAATTTTAATGTGATTTATTCTGTTTTTTAACTTTGACTGACAACCTCCATAGACATCTTTACATCTTGTCACACAGCACCTTCAGTGCAGTGGCACAAGGAAGTCTCTTGGTGAATCGACTGTTTCCAAGAGCAATGCAGTGAATTTATTTTACTTACATTTTGTAACGTTCTCGACCCAGCACACACTGTCTTACCATAGGGTGCTAGAGGGGTTACTTGGTATCCCCTTTTGTCTAGTTTTTCATGTAACATTTTTGTTACTCTTTCTACAATGAATGGCTGGTGGCAGTGGTTTACTTTTAACTACCATAGGGAGTTTTTATCGCGGGCTGCATTCGCAGCTGCAGTAATGCACCATGTGTGCCCATTTTGTCAAAATGGCCCCGGTATTCTTTTTTTGCCATTTCTTTGTGGAAAGGTCCATCTTGAGATTTACTCTGCCAAACCAGGTTTGGTCCCTTTGTAGTTTTGTCTATGGAGGGATTCACGAGTGAAGCCCGCCTCTGGCTCAAGTATGTCTGGCAGGAGCAGGAAGTGAGTGAGGTGCCCGAAACTCCCTGTGCTTAATACCCTTGGTTACAGAATGCACCCAAAGGTGATTGGCCCGCTGGCTCTCTGGCAAGGACAGCCACCCTGCTTTGTGATTGACAGCTAGGCTGGAATGAATGGGAGAAACCTGCATAAAAGACTAGGCTTTTTGGCTTGGAAGGCAGAGTTGACCACTGGATGAAGGAATCCGAAGATGAACTTTGAAGAGACGCCTGCTGCAACTCCTGGACCGTTGGTTTGCCTGGTGAAGCCCTGCTGCAGTGCTGAAGCTCAGAATTCGCCTCGACTAGAGAAGCCCTACAAGGACGACTTCTCCCCTTGAGTTGGTGGGACCAAACAACTCCAAAGTAAGCCCGTCTAGACATCCTCTTGAAGCTGGTTGTATTTCCAGTGCTGCTGCTGGAACGAAGAGCCAGGGAGAGGAACACCAGATTGTGTGTTGCTTTTAAGTTGGATCCCAAAACTAGGGAGCTCCTTTGGACTTCCCTGATGCAGGACTGACCATGCCTGAGCCACCTCATGAATACTGGACCCCAGAAGCAAGGAAAGTCTGAAGTGGTATTCGAGAACCGCTGTGTTGCTATTTGCTGTCAGACGCGATGAGCTGAAACACAGAAGAACCGCTGACCTTCCCATTGCAGAGCAGAAGTCCCCAGACGTCCCCCCTCTTGTCCCCACGACTGAGGCTCAGGAACAAAAGGATCTGCAGAGCTGTACAGGAATGGAAGCCAGCTGCACCCATTTCTTCTAACCAGTGGTACTGTAAAGTCCAAAAGAACTTACCTCTTGTTGTGTAGCCTTACTTGCTCTCAGTTGAGACTGGTTACCTTGCAGAGTTGCTAAAGCTTTGCCCGTCAAAAGCCTCCCAGCTTGTGGCCCTTCAATTGTTCTGTTTTTCTACAAACATTTCTAAAACCATTGTAAGACTTATTTTTTTTAATTGATTCAGCTGAATTAAATCAACAATTCAATATACATATCATTACATAGAAAGAGTAACAAAACTACAAACAAAAACATCTAATTTGTTCTGAAAACAAAATCATCAAACAATTGGCATCATATTTAACATCAAGCAAAGGGAATACTAAAATAACTGTAGAATATTTGATTATGAAAAGGATGTGTCCTAAGAATCTAACTTCAGCGAGAACAAAGAATTCACCATTGCTATTTGAATGGACACATTATTAGTGCACAATAAACTGGCCCATCTTTTCGTGGTATCGAACATTCCCAAATGGGCACAATGATGTGCAAAATACTTTAAACGCTCACAGACCAGTGATGAACACAGTGACAATAGATGTTCGAAGGTTTCGCTCATTGCTCTATTTAAGCAAAAATCGACAATGGTTCAATTCCTTTGCGATCAATTTATGCCTCACTAGAATCTCTTGGGTATGCCAGAGGTTAAAGCGCAGTCTAAGTATTCCAGAAAGTATTTTTGGCAATGGAAATTTCAGAAGGTATGGTTCTAAGCACCCAACACTTTTGTTTTCGAACCTCTGGCAAGTAGCATCTTTATATCTTAGACATGCAGTTCTTTTATTGATCCAATCATTACGGCAGATGAAAACCTTGGCTTTGTCAGGTTTGGTAATTAATACATCAATAGGGACCTCAGCTTTTATCAAGATGGAATATATGCCTTGCAACCAACATTTAACAAAATTGTGATTAGTTGTAAAGACATAATTTGACAAATACTTCAGAATGTTATTGTCAAGAGTAGACATTAGACATTTGCGGAATAGTGCACAAAGCTTTCCAATGATATTGCGCATGTAAAGAAATTAATCCCATTTCGTAGCATAACCATGGCCCCAGAACACACTGGGGGAGATGTAAAACTGCTTTCCAAAACTTAGCCTCCAGTTTGTCTAAGAATTCAGTACACCATGACGATTGGGTTTCTAGGCCATAAAGGATACATGGGACCGCTTTTTGTTTCCAATATAATAAAGCAGGTTTAAGGGTGAAATTACCATAACAATGTAATGTAACTATGGTTTGTGAGATCGCTATATTCAATTGCTGGATCATAATTTCTTGGTGGCCTTTAGACATGGCAGTACTGTCAAATATCGTTCCCAAATAAGTGTAGTTTGTAACTACCAACTATTTATTTTGGTTGATTTCCATGCAAATTTATTTGGACTAACTTGCTTGGCCAAGTAGATGACCATTTGTTTTGTTTTCTTGTATTAATCCTTAGCTCATTTCTTTCTATATTGATGTTAAACACTTTCAGCTGGCTTTGTAGGCCCCTGGGAGTTTTTGAGATGAGAACCAGATCATCGGCGTACATAAGAGTTTGAATAGGAATGTTATTCAATTTAGGAGAGTCTGAAGGCACTGTTGCGAAAACGTGCCTGACATCATGCAAAAAGTAATTAAAAATTGCAGAAGCAAGTAGACAAACTTTCTTAATGCCACGGGCAGTAGACCGCAGTCCTTCTAGAGTTAGTCTAATGTGAATCGAAGTTTGAGAATTAAGCAAATAGATTATTTCTAGTAAGATCTGAGGACAATTGTCTTGTTTTAATTTGGACATTAGAAGAGGCCTAGAGATGGCATCAAAGGCAGTATGTAGGTCAACAAAAGCAAAGTACACCGATTGTTTTACTGTCTGGCATTGGGCCTTTATGGCGTTAAGGCACAACAAATTTATATTGGTACCCATACCTGCTAGGAAACCAGTATTGAACGAATCTCTTCTATTAATGGTCATTCTCCACTCGTTAAAGTCACATAAGATCAATTTGGCAAAGATCTTGCCTGGCGCGTCTAAGAGCGCGATAGGTCTATAATTGACAGGTTGTGTGCGGTCACCCTTTTTATGGATAGGTACAATTATAGACTTCTTCCACGATAGTGGAATGATACGTGATGAGAGAACCTGCTGGGAAAGTCCGTTCAAGATTGCGGCTCGTGCAGATGGAATTTTTTAAACATAAAATTGCGAAGCCCATCTGGGCCCATGGCCCTAGATGAGTTGATCTTCCTAATATAGCCTTCAATAATTAGTAGGCGAACATTCTACTACCCATCTATCTTTATTCTCTGAAACATACACAGTTTGAGAAATTAGGATCTGCATATAGGTTGGTATAATATGAAATCCATTGGGCTTCCGTGACATTGTGCGACTGAACCAGATGAGCACATCGATTGACAACAGCCCGTGTTTCTGCAGTATTTTTATTAGGTATCAATCTCAGCATATGCTTGCTGTCATTTTGTAGAATATGTGCTCGACATTGTCGCAGCCAGTTGTGGTATTTGCACTTGACAGTTTTCAACTGTTGCATCTGCGATGGATGTTTCGACAAGAGAATACGTTTATTTTCTTGTCGATATTGCATTTTCCTTGTTTTTACTTCGATGTTAAACGTATGGGTATGTGATGGCCACACCTGGCTAGAGAAATTACTTGGATTTCTAAATGGTATCAGTAAGTTTGGGTAATGGATAAGAACTTGCGCTTTATTTCGGTCAATCATGCCTGTCAGTGTCAGTAAGTTAAACTGTGACCAAAGGAAATAGGTTTTTGCATTGACTACTTGGTCTTGAGATAGCTTCATTCTATTAGGTGGATGGAGTACCCAATTGATCTTTAACGCTAACAGATTATGATCACTGTGCGGTTGGGAGATAACTTCAAATGACTGTATTTGCCCACTCAGGTTAGAGTTAGTATAAATGTAGTCAATAGTGCTACTCGCCGTTTCCCTTTGCCAAGTAGGTCGGGGTGGATTATCACCTTGTGTTGAACCGTTAACCGTATGAAAGTTCCTTTCTAACAAAAGTGGACCAACATTTAACTTTGTAAGAGTTGGATTTGCCTTTAGGATGTAAACAATTAAGGTTAAGATATCCAACTATGATGGTGTCTGTGATATCTGGAGTGATCATCACAAGATCGAGTAATCTTGTTAAGCCAAAATAAAAAGCAACATCTGTTAAACCAAGCGGATTGCGATAAATGTTTTAGGGCAATCCTGTGAGGCAGACAACTGATTTTAACCAACTGAATGTAAGCAGTCACAGAGTCCCAATGCACAACAGTGATGCCTTTACTCAGGTTGACACCCACTAACAGGCCTGACGATTATCTACCTTTAGTCCCTGCAATGGCTGGTAATAATGCTACTTCATAATTGTTCCATCCAAGGATTTTCGTGAGCCCGGCTTCCTGTAATGCTATGATGTCTTACTCAATGGGAAAATTGTAAATTGATGATTGTAGGTGTGGGTGTCCACGTGTATTCCAACTAGCAATGGTAAATGAACGCCATTGAAGTTCTACTGATGGTTATGACATGTCGGATTAATTCCAGTTACACTTGCACTGCCTATATAGGGTTCCATGTCTTAAAATTGCGGCAAGAATGTCTGTGAATACAAAATATCGCGGTAAGAGCTGGAATTTTGGCATCCAGAATCGGCTTGCAACGGTGAGACAAATCATTGTCAACCGGTTTTTGCAAGTGATCTAGTGTGACACAAGAAACCAAATTTTCACCTGCCAATATGGGATCAATGGGCTTGACTGACTGGGAGTCCGATACAGTATTTGTGTTTTTGCACAGGTCCGAAGGATGACTTTTTTTTCTAATCGGTCCAGCTCCCGAATTAGATCGTTCAATGGTGGGTTAAAAGGTAGGTAATGTAGGCACCGGTATCTCAGCTGCTGGGGGAATTAAAGACGGAACAGTGGAATCTAGCAATACCACTGCTGATATTGGATCAACCGGCGCTATCACCTTAGGGATTTGAGGAGCTTGGTCCATTTCCATCAAATTTGTGTCTTTCCGTGAGCTAACTTTAGAGGCCTGAAAAAAGGAGCTCGGAGTATTTTTACATTGTCTTAATTTTGTTTTTTG
Organism: Ambystoma mexicanum; assembly: GCF_040938575.1. Lineage (NCBI taxonomy): Eukaryota > Metazoa > Chordata > Amphibia > Caudata > Ambystomatidae > Ambystoma > Ambystoma mexicanum. The sequence goes on along the minus strand of NC_090939.1, from coordinate 59,359,704 downwards.
ATTTCATGGTGAGCGACCCAGAGGCTTTCTTAGGTTTTATTTTTGCAATTTTTCTTTTGCAGCAGAGAAGGGCCCCCAACATTGTTCGAGGGTACTGGGACTAATTGAGGGCTTACCATGATGCACTCCAGTGCATTTGATGTATTTGAAATACTTATCCATGAGTCATGTACCTTCGAAGCAGGGGGCGTATACTCAACCTCCTCGCGGACCTGTGGGGCAGGGGGCTTAAACTCGACCTCAACTCCGCGGTGATGTATTTCTTTAAAGGAGGGTAAAGCAACTACTTTTGAGAATTGTCGGGTCGGCAGAGAGCTGTTAGGCAGAATCCTGTGCAGTTCCCTTGGGGAACACTGCAAAAAGATTAAGACTACAGGAGTAAGCAGTAAACCCATTTGGTAGCAGTCTGTACCACCCAGATTTATCTGGTAGCTGTGGCTGAGCAGTCCGACTTCTCTCAAGATGAGTAGGGCAGTATGCATAGGGTACACAATAGGGCTAAAAACACAGTACAGCAAGCAAACACTGACCAGAGGTTGGTATCAAAGGTATATAATTATTTATTTAAAACGCACTTTAGGAAATACACTAAGCACTCTAAATCAAAGCAAGTTCAAACACAGTCAGATAAAGTATACAAACATCCCTTAATAATTAGACAAGTCTAGGTCAAAACACCACTATTTGTAAAAACAGATGTGAGCGCGTAACTTACATGGCACTCCAATAATTAGGTTAAAGGGAGAGAAAAAGGCAGGGCATAAAAATAAAACCGTTCCCAACACTTTTCTAAGACCACAGCAAGTTGGTGAAGGCAGAGTCTAGTGTAGAGCCAAAGTTCATAGGCTAGGCCCACTTTAAATGGAGCAAGGCGAAATGTGCCCAAGATCACAGTTTAAAAAGCACTCAAGTCTTTGCAGAAATGTTCAAAGGAGGTTGGTTTGATGCGAAAGGTAAAGTTAGAAGGTCTGGGGCCAACCCAGTTGGAAAGCCAAGGATTTAAAGGTCACCTTTAGCAATCCGCAGAAAGGGAGGCCAGGTGGAACAAAGTACCTTGAACAGTGAGGAAGCTCCAGCGCTGGCAGTTCCTGGCAGCGGGTGCAGTTCATAGTTTCGACCAGGGGAAGGGAAGATCTCGTTAAGGAGGAAACTTGGAGTTGTTGCACTGCCAGGGAAGAGACCAGCCGCGGAGTTCGTCGGTTAAAAGGTGCGTTCCTTTTATTCGTGGTCACAGTGGTGAAGCTTGGCTATCCGGCCGCCGGGGTGCTTGGCACGGGCGATTCGACCAAGAGACGTCCTGGAAGGCGAATGGCGAACTGGTTGTCCCCACCAGCTCAAAGGGAGAAGACTCTTGCAGCAGAAGATCTTCTCTTGTCGTCGGGAAAGTGGTGCAGTTGTTGCAGCAGGGCTCCACTGGTGGTGTCGTCGTTGCAGATGGCTCAGCTTCTCCCCTCTTTGGATTTCTTATGTCCTGTGGCGACTTCTGAAGTTTCAGTCCCCAAAGCCCTGCTTTTATGCAGAAAAACCCCCATTCAACAGCTTAGCTGTCACTCATACATGCTAAGTGGTGCGCCGGGTGGCTCACCACTGGGCCAATCAGAACAGAGTGCGACTTGAGTTGCTAAGGCAACACAGTAGAGGGTGCCAATTTCCCCACCCACACATCCTGTGGAACCCAGACACAGTGGTGCCATTTGGAGGGCTTCTGTGGAGCAGCCCGCCAAAAAGTGGAACAAAGGGCCCGACCTTGGTTGGAGTTACAGAGACGGACACAAACGCCATTTTGGAAAAGAGTCTGGCGAAAACACCCAACCGGTGATTTTATATTAAATAAACCGGCGGTCTCTTTAACATTGCACCAAAAAGTGATGCGTTTAAAATCAATGGGAAAATCCTATAGGATTGTGTGGTAACCACTGCCACCAGCCAGAAACTCGACAAGGGGGGACTGGACAGTGCCCCCATGGAAACAGACCCAGGGTCAATCTAATTAACCCCTTCCAGTACTTCCACAATATGATGGTTTGTACTGGTTCTGTTCACAATTTTGGACTAGTAAAGCCAATGGTGACTTTACATGCCCTGGGAGACGGTAGTCAGTCCCAGGGTATGGAGTCTATGTTTGGGGGTCACTATGACACCCCTGTGGTACTGCAGTGAGGGTGCTGTGTAACACACACAATAAAACAGATGATACCCTATGGAGTAAAAGACCCCATAGCCCATAAGCACACAATAAGTCAAGACATACCTCAAATCATGCCTAAGAGTGGGAGGAAAAAGAGTCTCACTCTTAGCAGGACAAAACAAAAAACAAAAATCCAGCAAATCTGCTGGGGGACTCACTGGGTTTGGGAAATTAGCCTTGTAAGAGAATTCTCCGTAACAAGAGCCTATGGTAATGATTGATATATTGTCGGATGGCGAGCATTCCTTATTCATATCATATTTTGCAGGGCTATTAAGGCAAGATGAGTGATCTTCAAGCCACCAGGATAATTGTTCGGTTTGGTCGGATTGTTTACTGACTTTAAGATCCAACCCTTCAAATAGTTTGAAGAGGCTTTGTAAGGTAAGACTGATGGCATTCAAGGCCACTTCAATCATGGAGGGTGTGGGGGGAGTTAATGATGAAGAAACATCTGTAACGGGGGCTCTCGGTCTACACGGGGTGGGGTATACAAACAAGACCACCGGACAACTTGAAGAGGGACCAGAGACCAGCTCAGAGACCGCAGTTCTATCTTGCTGTAAGGATGTGTCAGCAAACCTAGAAGTTGGAGACTCGCGCTGACTCGCATATATCGAGAGGTCTGGATCTTCGCAACATGGCGAGGTCTGATGACCCGGGGAAACCAGGTCTCCAGGCGGCTGGGGTGAAAGTCGTGGGGTTGGGGTATGGTGCATTGTATGATCAAAAAGCAGGTGGGATGCAGTTCTGCTATTGAGAGGGTAATTAGTCATCGGTTTGGATATTTAATGAGTTATTCCACAGAGGGCAAGAGGCCACCAGAGGAGAATTTGAAATGCTTAATGGGGGTGCTGCGTTAAAGGGGGTTAAAGTAATGGATTTATGAGGTGCATAAAGCGCGACCTGTCAGTCATTTCAGAATTATTGAATGTATGAGCAGCGTTTGGCATGCCAGTTTTCAACGTATAAAACATGAAGTACAGACCAGCATGCACAATTCACAATGAGACAATGGAGCAATACAAAAACTGGTGAACAATGGCTTAGGACTCACAAGGCAACAAAAGAATGCCGATGGGACACGTGGAGGGGAAGTGCCAGGCGCTGGCTGCGCAGCTAAGCAGCCAAGCACTACTCACACAGTACTCCCACATGTGCGCGTGTGCATAATACTGCTCATTCGTACTATTGGAGCAGGCCTGGCAACGGGGCATGTCCATTACCAGCTCTGCAAGACAGACAATTGATTCAGTGACACAAGGCAACGAGACTCGCTGGTGAACTGGCTGGTGAACTGGCTGGGGACTGGGGCAGGGGCATTTAACACAATAGTCGCAGTACTATCGGTCCCAGCAAGGTGTCCACAATCACCTTGGCAACCAGCAGGAGTTCCGTGTTCGTTTTTCTCCGTTCTTTTAAATGAGGTGGCAGAAGCAGGAAGAGCAGAAAGCAGCAAACAGGCAGCGTTTTGCAGCCAAGCAGTACTCACACAGTACTCCCACGTGACTTTTTACCTACCTGCAAAGAAGATCTTCAGCTCCCCTTGACATTGTGCAATTAACTGTTCTGGCTCCCTGAGAGACTCTTCTCACCTTTGACTCTGTGCTTTACCTTTTTCCCCAGGAAAGGGTTAAACTAACGTGCCATTGGAAGGATTTCAAAAGTACTTAAGTTTGTTTTATTCCTCTATTCTATCTTTTACACCAAAATCTGTATTGCTCTAAATGTACTAGTGAGCTATCAATGTCCAGTGTCCTAGCTATTTAAGTCACCTGAGGGTGTAGGAGGTGTCTGTGTGCCATCCCCAATGGGTATAATCTAATTTAGAGAATCTAAGAGGGTGTTTTGAAGTGTATTTTAATTGGTACATATATTGCTCCCTTCCCGAATGTTGGGGAGAATTCTCATTCTATGGTTAATTTCCCTTACCTGGTGAGTCCCCCAGGAGCTTTGCTGGATTTCTGGAGTTTATTTGTTCCACTTGGTAAGAATGTGAGCTTTTCCCCCCACTCTTACCTGTGTTTTGCCATGTGTATTTCATCTGTTTTTGTGATTGTGGACTCTGGAGTACACCACTTCAGTAGCCCCACTCTTGTGTGTTACAAAGCACCTTCAGTGCAGTGACACAGGGTTGTCTTTTAGACTTCCCACCGACTCAATTTCTGGGGCTGACTACTGTCCCCCAGAAAAGGGTAAAGTTGCCATTGACTTTACATAGTCATTTAACCACAGATCCAGTACACCCCATCTTTTATATGGAGTATTAGAAAGGGTTACTTCTTAGCCCTTTTCATCTGTGCCTCTTGGAGCATTGTTTCACTCCCTTAACATTACGAATTGGCTGGTGGCAGTGGTATCTACCCTAATTTTCCTACCGCGATTATATTACATAACGTGGTATTGTTTTAGGCTATTTTAGTAGCCTCGAACTTTAAACCCGCTAGCCCCAATACTTTTTATTTCAGCTCCGGTTAAGTTAAATCGCCATTTCTTTTTAATGTGCTTCTTGGCTGGGTCTTTGCTTGGCAAACCAGGATTGCCTCCTTTGTTCGCTGACCTTTGGCGGGCGTCTGACCAGAAAACCTCCTTTGGTGTCTAGGTGGGCTGAATGTGAGGGAGGGGTGTAGTCACCCCCTGCACAAGGTCTCCTTGGAGACCCAAGTCGCACTTTGGAAGACAACCACCCCAGCCAATCGTCGCACTTGTGTCGATTGGCTGGGGTGGTTGTGCGGGCTAGACAATCCCACTGCTGAGTGATTGACAGCCAGGCTGTGTGAAAGGGGGATTTTAGCATAAAAGGCAGGACTCTTGGGCTACAAGACAGTTGCTACTGGAACTGCAAGGAACCGAAGAGAAGCGGAGAAGAAGATGGCTGCTGCAACCCCGGGTCCCGGTGAAGCGGTGCTGCAGTCCTGAGCGATCTTCCATTCAACGACAAGAGAAGAACCAGTCTGGGGTTGTCTTCCCTTGAACCTGGTGGGATCAACCAGCTCCCCCTTTATTCAGCCAGAGAATCCTCTCCTGGGTCGAAATCACTGCTGTGCTGTAGTGGTCCGGAAAGCCATCAGAAGAGCCCTCTTCTGATTTAAAGGAGCGCACCTTTTATTCATTGTCTTTTTCACTGCTGCTGGCCTCATCCCTGGGTAGTGCAGATCGCTCCAGACGTCCTCATTCTTGTCCCCACGACTGAAGCCACAGGAACAGTGAGTCTGCAGGAACTACCAGGAACAACTGCCGTGGCACCAGCTTTTCTCCAACTGAATAAGGTACTGTGCACATTTGGTCGGTCTCTGTTTGACCAGCCGGAATCGGGGTGAACCCTTTTCCTCCACAAAGATTTGTTCTTTCTCCCCTCCCTCTTATAACTTTTTCTTCCATTTGACAATCTTTACAAACTCTTGGCATCTCGAACTGTTCAACGTGTGATCCTTGGCAACTGAGCATCCTCGAGTCCCCTTGCCTTGAAAAAGTATTGCCTATGATTTTTATTCATTCTTAAGTACAAAGTGTGTTTTAACTTCGTGAGCATTTCTATCCGCTGGGTACGCATTGGTATCGCAACACTGGTCTGTCAAATCCTAATGTACTTACCTTGAATTTACCTCGACCAAGTGGAATTGGTTGTGTGTAGTGTATTTTACGTGTGGTTTTGAATATATAGAAGTGAAGTGTTTTGCAAACGGATGGTTTAAAATAAATGTACTTATATTTTTTACTTGAAACCTTGAGTCAGTGTTTGCTTGAGTCATAGGATTTGTGGTCCTTTGTGTAATCTCTACTACTGCTCATTTACTCTTGAGATAAGTCTGGTTGCTCCGCTACTACTACCACTTTAACAGTGTAGTACAGGCTTGTACCAAAGGTGAACTTGTATTACCACTTGCAGTCTTAATTGTGTGTAGTGGTCCCTAAGGGCACTGCACAGGATTCTGCCCAACACTGAAGAAGGCTATACAACTGACAGTGAAATTGAATAATTGTTTTATCAAGAAACCTTGAGTGTTTTTGAACAGCTGCTACTGTGAAACTGTCACAACATTACTGCTCACATTGACCCCTCTTGAGATAGGCCTGGCTATCACAATACCAACCTGTTGAGTTCAGACTTGTACCCAAGGTTGGGTCCCTATTGCCAGGAGGTCAAGGTTATTGTAGTGCACCCAAAGGGTACGCCATACAATCTTGCCTAACACTGATTGCAGTGGTGGGATCTATTGTACAGTTGTTACAATGTTTGCTTTACTTTTGTTCAACTAAAAACCTTCACAAGGCTAAGCTCCACTAGAATAGCAATTGTAACCTGTCTAATATGGATAACTTCAAGCAGGAAGCCCTGATCATTCTAACAGTTGATCAACTGAAAGATGTGTAGGATCAGGAATTTCTCTGTTAAAGGAAAGAAAAAAGAATTGGTTGTTTGATCACTAAAGGTTGATGTCATGATTCCTGCCCCTCATGTCCCCATCCCTCCAAGATGTCAGGCTGGAGCCAGGCCACGATCAACTACATGGCCCTCAAGGGCCTCTCCATCCCTCCAAAGACCCACTTGGAGTCAGACTTGGTGGTTGTGGCACCAGACTCACTCACTCCCATCGGATAACATTGGGGATTGGACTTGTAGTGCATTGATGGGGACAAGATGGATGCCCCCACATATTTCGGTTCCCAGAACTGCATGTGCAGTCTAGTCTTTTGGGTGTAGTTCAGCCCACAGACACCTGGGATACCCAGAGGCTATTTAAGCCACGCCCAGGCTGAGAAACATGCTTTGCGTTTTCTGCACCTGCAGCATGACACTCTGTGTTCAGATCGGTCTCCAGTAGGCCTGCATCTTTCTTCTGCGCTCAGCTCCTGCAAGAACACCGTTAGGAACAGCCTTACCTTGCAGCGCTTCTGCCCATCATTCATGGCTCCTTCTGTTCTGCGGGCATCTTCGGCGGTGTCAATCCCATCCCGGCACGCTGCTTCCTAAGGGAAAAGAACAGAAAAAAGGCATTAGTAAGCATTCAGCAAATCATTGCTTATTTTTAAAGACTGTACGAGCTTCAAACGCTTACCTGAATCCCAGCCGCTCTGGGGGAACTCTGTCTCCGGAACTTCTCATCCATCTGCAAGAGGGAAAACACACTCCAGGTTAGCGTGGAAACATCTAGAGGTGCCGCATACCGCGCTTACTTGCCGCATTTCTTCTTCATAACCGGCATCCACGCTGAAAACGTCGCAGCACCTAAAAGACACAGAAAAAGAACTCCGTTCAATACAAATACAAAAGGGTCGCATCGCGCATCGTGCTCTCACTCACCTTCAGCGCTACTCATTTTAGCAGCACGTTGCCATCCCCGGACGCCGGCCACCATCTAAGTAAGGAAAGGAACGAAGTTGGAGAACTGTTCAAAGGACTTATTATACTTACCTGTCAGACTCTTGCCAATGAAGTAACTAGGCAGCAAGGAGCCGCATCAATCAACGCGCCCCTGTGCTGAAAGCAGGATGGAGAGCACACTTTCCAAGAAAACAAGGTGAGCTGTGGATCAAAGGGAAGGGTTGGAGGGGAAGAAGGGGTTCAAGCACACAGACAATAGGGAGTTAAACTCTACCAATCCTGTGTTTCAGGCCCAGTCTCCAGTCGAGTAGACTCCAGGGAAGGGTTTGAGGTCGTAAGAGTTCAGAACAGGCTGAGTGACGTCCCCGTGGATACCAGGTGAGCGTTACAGTTGAATAGTAGGTGTCGCATCCCCCTATGGTTGCTGGCCTTGGGGCTACACTAGTGCCCGTGTTGGTCTTCCCTGTGGCTCTAATACTAGGGGTTCCTCCAAGATGGCGACGGTAACGCGCCGCATGGGCTTTGTGCCTCCTACAGTTTCTGCATGCCTTCTGGCGGTCATGTGACTGCATATCAACACCGGACTCAAGCATTCCTATGCGTCGCTACTCTCTCCACTGACGCTTCGGAAGTTCGCTTCCCAGGAGAAACTCTGTTCCAATCCTTTCTGCCTGTCCGTTAACCATCTCTCCCTCCCTAGGTGTTCTCTGCCTACTCCGTCTCCCCCTCGCGGCCCTCACCTGTTCCGCATCCTGCACAGTCAGAGGGAAATCCCTGCTTACCATCTGTCGAGGTTCGCGTAGCCTTAGCGACTATTCTCTTGCAGGATACTTCTCGTTATGGTAGGAATATACTTATCTGCTGAATCCTGTCGGCGACTCCCACATCAGAGTTCTCTCTAATCCTTTCTTTATTACCGATATCCGAACCAGCGTGCTCTTTCAAGGAAGTGCCCGCTCCACTGAGTATAGCTACACTCCTCCAGAATCCCGCCGAGGTGGGTTTTAAGGGATCCCGGTCAGGAAGCCACATATGTGGGTGCTTAATATATTTCTTACCTTCATAGAAATCACACGTCTGCATGGGAAACTTCCTCCTTGCTCCACCCACTGCCACTGTTGCTCTTCCTCTGCTGCCTCCACTTCCGCTACAGCTACTGATAAAGATCAGTTGCATTGGTATCAAGTACTGACTACGTTATCCTTCCTTCTTTATCCTATCCTCGTCCTGATCTATTACTTGCCTCTCCCCTTTATCGTATCAGATGAAGTCTTTGCCTTAGAGGATCCCCGGATCAGCAGCCGAAGATTCCAGCTCCAGCGCTGACATCGCTCCCGATTCCAACGACAGGGTTTTCTACCCCAGAGGGTTTACCTGGGGGTTTTGCCTCCCTCTGTACCTGTTACCTCAAGCGGAGGGAGATAAGGTTCTCCAGAGTTTTCCCACACGCCCAGGGATTGCCTGCTGACCAGGTTAGTGGTTTCTGTGATCCAAGGTCCATTACAGCACAGATCTTTAAAGTAGGCCTGTAACTCCTACTAATTCATAAAATGTGGAAAATTATAATGAGAATTCAGAGTCTCACTCTAATGTCTTAGAAGAGCCAGAGGAGTCTGAGGAAGAGAGCCCCCTCTATGCCTCAGCCTGCCCTTATGCCTCAACCTTTGTCCACTGGGACCCCACAAGGTCCATCACTGTCCATTATATCTGTCGCTTGAAATAATGAGGCTTGAATTGGAATTCAAAAGAATATAGAACCAAGCAGAAGCCAAACATCAGGACATCAAACTCCGGCAACTAGAAATGCAACATGCTCTTGAAATGAAAAAATGGTCTCTTGAAAATGTTTCTCTCCCAGAGTCCTGCAGGTCTTCCAGTCCAAAGAGGCCCCGCCTGCCCAATGAGCACTGAGTATGTATGATGCGAAACCTAATATTTTGGATAGGTTGAGTGCTTTTGAATACAATCATGGGATTCAGGGTCTCACAGGGAATCTGTTGATTCCTTGACTTTTGTCTAAGCTCCCCCAGGTTGCCACTGATGCTGTAATGGAGGTGGGGGAACTTGAAAGATTGTAGTATGAGAATGTGAAGCTAGCTTTGATAGCTAGATTTGGGAAAACTCCTTCCCAGTACCTTAAAAGGTTTAGCACCCTCCCAAAGACTGATGCTACACCTTGGGCTACATGGGTGTGTGACTGTTTAAAAAACTTAGATGGATGGGTTAAGGGTTACAGAGTAACTACCTTTGAAGGAATTGGATCCGTTTTTGTTGGAATCTTTTTTTGATGTCTGCTCTCATGAGCTGAGACAGCATTTTGCTGACTCAAAAGAGATTGATTCCAAGAAGCTAGCAAAGTCTGCTGACTTGTGGGTTGCCAACAGGACTACTCGCAAGGATTCTGGGCCACTCACAGAACGGATGAGGGGAAAGCAGCACAAGAAAGATGACACTGAGAATTCTAAATCCAACCACCCAAAAGAGGTCCACAAACAGAATAAGGGAACAACCATATGGGAAACCAGGCCAGTCTAGTGAAACCTCTGGTCCCAAACCAGAGGGAGGTCAGCAGAAGCCCCCATTGCAGAAAATGTTTAGTAAATGTTATGCTTGTGGGTCAACTGACCATGTGAAAGGGGATCCCAAATGAAAGGGTAAACCTTTAGGGGGCCACACTGCCTCCTTTAGCCTTCATCCCTGAGGGAGAAGTACATATGGCAAGTGGAAACTTTCATCTGTTGGCTGAAGAGTCTCAGCCAGTGTTTCTTTGGTGTCCCTGGGTCTGTGGGAACAGCAGAATGTAGATGTGTATCCAGATAACACAAAAGAATATTACAAGGACAGTGTATTTGTTGATGGACAGGAGACCCCTGCCATTAGAGACACTGGGGCCAGCATTACTCTAGTGGATGACACCTTTTTTTCAAACCTGAGGATGTTGCTAAGGCACCCAAAGGTCCCACTAAGATTGCTGCAGGCCCTCTCCAGATGGTTCCAATACTACCAGCTCTCATCCAGTGCAACAATGACTGTATGAATACCTGTCAGTGTTCACAGTGAGGTGCCTGGGAGAGTCCTGTTGGGGAATGACTTAAAAGCTCTTGGAGTTGTATCCAGCACCCCCAGGCTTCCAAGTAAAAGGAAGCAGGAGCAGACTAGGAAGGCCAGAGAGCTCACTTTAGATGACTCTCAATGGGTTGTTAATGAGGTACCTATAACCCCACCCCCCCTCCGTCCACAGGAAGAACAAACTTCTAATCTTCTAATTCCTGGAAGAAAGAGGCAAAGGGGACCCCCAAGGTCTCAGGAAGAAAGAAAAGTGTCCCCCCGTGCGCGAAAAAGACATCCCCAAGAGGACAGTCCAAGGTCACACCTGTGACCCCCTCCCCCAACTGAGGCTGAGTGAGAAGACCAACCAGAGGATGGTGAAGCAGTTACTGGTGAAACAGAACTGGAAGAAGACCTTCCCCCTGTTGGAGATCTGGATCCTAAAGACCATCTGCAGATTTTGCTTGCAGAAGGTGGCCCCTGTAGGGCAGACTTCAGCAGAGGTCAAAGTGTCCTACTCTTGAAGGACTTCTCCAACAGACCACTCCCCAGCTGGAAGGGCAAGAGCTGGGGAAGCATAGGCTGTACTGGGAGGATGGCCTCCTTTACAGTGAGCCTATAGTCTACCCCAGGGAACTACAGAAGACTTGTAGTGCCTCAGAAGGGGAGACCCCAGTTTCTACAGTTAGCCCATGAGACCAGCCATAAGACAACCTATCCCATGACGTGCTGTGGCCTCCCTGGGCTGCAAACCACCAATAGGCTGGGACCTCCGACGATATTGCAGTGCATAGTCTTCCCATGAACAAATCCTTCCAGACCTTTGAGCTCCAATTGGACCTCCAGACAAGATCCCTCTCCTCAGAGTGCAGGACCGAAGAATCGAGGTGGATTGAGCGGGCGGTAGACGTTCATCTTTGGAGCCTGTGAAAAGGTGCCAAAACTGCAGACCAATGTTGAAGCATGAAGAATCCTTTGCTGTGAATCCTTTCTCCCAACTGCTGCTGCGACATCCCTTCCAGAGTGCCTCCTTTCGTCACTACAACCAAGGAGCCGGAGACCGGGTCCACCTCTGCTGCACCGTGAAAGAATCCAGCCACATCTTCACAACTCCTCAGGTACTGTGGGACTTGGGGCAGTACAAACCAAGTCATTCTGTTGCACCTGTGCTGCTGGAATGCTGATTCTAGTGGTTTTCCAAGGCCCCTGAAACCTTTTTGACCCACAAAATCATCTTACTTGTAATTGAAGAATCCTCTGGAACGTTGCCTTTTCTGCTGCTGTGCCTTACCTGCTTTACCTCCAATCTGACTTTGAAGAACGCATACCTACAGGGGGATGAACTGCTAAAGCCTTAAGGCCTCTGAAAAGTAATACACGTCTCCAAGTATTGCCCTGCTATTGTTGGTGTGGTTTAACCTTTTTAATTCTACAGCAGCACATTTTCTAAGTTGCTATGACAAGTGAGTTTACTTACTTTGAACTGTGTTCATGAATTCTATCCTTATTTACTTATGGTTTACTCACCTAAAGTATTGCTTTTGTTTTCGATTGTGTTAATTAGTTAAAATAGTACTTACTTACCTGAATAACCTTACCTTTTGTATATAAAATAAATACCTATTTTACTATAACTACAAGTGCCTGTGTATTTACTGAGTTCATTGTACTTAACTGTAGCTCACATGTTCATCCTAAGATGAGCATGGATGCTCTGCCATAATAACAAAACCTTGTAGTACAATCTTATGCTAGAGGTTTGGGGCGGTCTACCGAATGTAGTTTTATAAAGTTTTAACACAGGCAGAGTTTAGGAAACCCCGCATAGAACAGACAAAATCCCCCGATTCGTCACAAGGTTTGCACAACTGTTTGAAGTTGTACGGTCTGTTTCTGATGGGATAGCAATAAAAACTTTGAATAATGCATGGTTGTGGATTGGTATGCTGCATTACCTATTCCCCATTTTGTTTTGTTACTTAGTTGAGGAGCTATTCATGCTATGCTGATCCGTTGTCCCCACCTGAGCTGCAGTGCCCTCCTCTTAATGGGTCATTTTTTGAAGGGTCTTTCATGGTCTGGATCTTGTTTTGCCCTAACACCTCCTTGGACTCTACCCATATGGCCAGGAGTCTCCAAGTGGAAAATGTTGAGACCTAATTATGAAAATGACCTCTGCACTTAGCCTTCCTGGGCAGTTTCAGCAGCACGCACTACCCTGGTTCACCTTCCCGGAGTCCTCTGAGTCTCCTCGATCTCGCTGTCTTCAAGGTGCCTAGGCTGTGTAGTCTTCTTGGTCCCCCTGATCATGGTCGTCCTTTAGAAAGCTTGTAGTCCACTCTGCAGTAATCCATCTCAAAGACTCTAGTCCTGGAACCTGGGTGCAGTACTCTTCTGGTGGGATCCTCTAGGCTCCCCAGTTGGATGGTTGCCACCTTCTCTGCTCCTGTGACATGTAAATATGACTTGCCGACATTTCCTCCATAACAGAAGAGAACATTTACTTGTTCCTTTTCTAGTTTATGGACCCACTTTGCTGAACCTATAAAACTTCCTCAAGGTGACCTTTGAGATTTGCCTAGCTCTAAATTGCATATGTGCCTTTTTTCCCCTTCGGTTACTGGCGTTTTGGATTGCCAACTGTAATTTGAATGCTTTGGATTTCATATGCCTGTTTGACTAAACTATGGGCTTCCTCCCACTCGTAAATACATTCAAAGTAGATTGTATTTATGGTTTTTCTAACTCTTTGTCTACTAAATTAAATTTTGAGTTGGGCCTTTAATTCGTCCCTTTTTAGACTGACTTAAATTCCATGCCTTAATGTGTTTTTTACGACGGGACTTTGTAATTGAGTTTCTAGAGCTTGTGGATCTGCTTGGATCACATGCTCTGCATAGTCTGACATCTAGTGGTAGTCGCAGAGTATTACAAGATTTGTTTTCGAAACTCGAAAATGGATATCGACAGGGCGTGTTAGTAATACTATCCCTAGTGTGATGTGTACTGTACCCTTTGTCCTGCATTCTTAGCGGTCCCTCAGATTGTTTCCTTCTGCCATTGTAGTCGGTCGCAAGTTGCAGAGTTCTTTTCCAGGCTGATATATGATATGGCATTTATAACGCGCCTATACACAAGTGTTTCAAGGCGCGACGAGGCAAGCGAGGGGTAACAAAGGGAAGACAGACAACGATCCTACTAGGCCAGGTGACATTCATATCGCGCAAGTGCATGGGAAGGTGAAGGGGAAAAGTGCGGGGGGGGGGGAAGGGAGAGGGGGAAGTGCAGTACAAGGGATAGTGCAATAAATAAGATAAATTTTAAAAAAACGGCCCGCAGGTGGCAGTGTATGGTAAGTGCAGAACATAAGTGCTGGTAGGGGGGGCTGTAAGGATACAGAAACAGTCCCCAAGTGCGGGGTTGCCAGGGAGGCAGTGCAGATGGGCAACTGGCGTGCCTGGGCCCAAGATCCAAAGGGAGGCCAGGTATCCAGTGCAGTAACTGTCAGGAGAATCAGCAGGGGAGAGGGGGGAGTGAAAGCAGAAGCACAGAGGAAGGTTTTGAGGTGCTTCCGGAACCGGCGATGGTTCTCCTCAAGTTTCAGGGAGGCAGGAATGCTGTTCCAGAGGGAGGCCCCTGCCGAAGAGAGAGATCTACCACCAACTCGTTGCTTGGAGAAGCGACTGACCCTGAGGGAGTTAGAGCAGGAAGAGCGGAGAGGTCGAGAAGGAAGATATTTAGGAAGAGGGAGTTGAAGGTATTTCGGCCCCAGGCCCCAGAAGGCCTTGTGGACAATGCAGATGGTTTTGAACTTAATCCTCGCAGCCACTGGGAGCCAGTGCAAAGATGTCTGTCCTGGAGAGATACCATCCCTGGGCTTGAGGCCAAGGACAAGTCTTGCAGTCCTGTTCTGGATGAGTTGCAGAGGGCGGAGAGTAGAGGCAGGCAGATTTAGATAGAGGCTGTTACAATAGTCCAGCTTGGAGCGAACCAGGGCTCTGGAGACACTGAGCTTCTGGGGGAAGGAGAGGAAGGGGAAGAAAACCTCTGAGGAGGTGCAGCTGGTAATGTGACTTTTTAGAGACATCAGAGATGTGAGGAGAGAAGGAGAGTGCGGAATCAATATGACCCCGAGGTTTTTAGCCATGCAGGTGGGAGCGGGAAGAGGGCCAAAAGAGGCCGGCCAGAGAGCTGCAGGGAAGGAGGGAGTTGGTGTGCTGATGAGCAGAATCTCAGTCTTACTGGCATTAAGGCAGACGTCATTGGCGGCACACCACTCCTGGATGGCAGACAGTCAGAGATGAGGGAAGGAGAGGCGGAGGCCGAGGGTAGCCTGAAAATGAGCTGAGTATCGTCCGCATAGCACTGAAAGTTGGGGCAGAGAGCGGCAATGCGGTGGGCAAGGAGTGCCAGGTATTGGTTGAATAACCAGGGAGAGAGGTTAGATCCCTGGGGGACACCACAGGTAGAGACAAAGATATCGGAGAGGAAAGACCCAAGTTGGCCCTGGGAGGGTCGGTCAGAGAGGAAGGAAGTCAGCCACGCCAGAGCTTGACCAGTGATACCGAGGTCATCATGTAGACGGTTGAGCAGGATGACATGGTTAACCGTGTCAAAGGCAGAGGCGAGATCAAGTAATATAAGAACACAAGGGGTGTTAGAGTGAAGGTTGGAGAGCAGGTCTTCACGGATGTTCAGGAAAGCAGTTTCCGTGCTTCTGGCAGCTCTGAAGCCAGACTGATGGTCATGAAGACAACCAACAGATTCAGTGTGGAGATTGAGCTGGGAGATGGCCAGTTTCTCCAGGAGCTTTCTTAGGAAGGGGGTGATGGCGTTTGGGCGATAGTTAGCCGGGCAGGAGGGGTCGGCAGAGGGTTTCTTAAGAGGGTGCACAAGGGATTGCTTCAGGGAGGATGGGAAGACTTCAGTGGTGAAGGAGTGATTGCAGAAATCAGCCAGAGCAGGAGCCAGGGAGTCGATGTGGTCCTTGATAGTTTTGGAGGAACAGAGGTGAACCTGTTTCGACAACACTTTCATAGATCGGACTTGTCTAGAAACCTGGTCTGCGGAGAACAGGGGAAAGGCAGAGAAGGAGGGAGGTGAGGTGGCTGCAGAGAGGCCAGGGGAGGAGCAGAGGGTGGGGGGAGGCGGGGGATAGGAGGACAGGGGGGACAGGATGTCCTGAGTTTTAGAGATGAAGTGAGAAGCCAGTGCCGTACAGAGGGCATGGGATGGGACAGGGGAGGTAGAGACTGCGGCAGGATTGGCCAGTTCCTTGCAGATTTTAAAGAGGTCTGCCGAGTTGTTTGATGCCTCAGAGACGCGGGCTTGGATATGGGCTCTCTTCTTGGTAAGGACAGAGAGCCGGTATTGTCTTTGGCGCAGGCGGCAGGCCAGTCTGTCAGAGGATGTACACGAAGCACACCATTTCCTCTCGGCCACCCAGCACTTGCGTTTTAGGGTGACGAGGTCTGAGACGTACCATGAGTTGCACTTGGCTTTGGACTTCAGGCGGATTCTCATGATGGGGGCAAGGATATCAAGAGTATCAGATATAGCAGAATGGAGCATGGAGAGGGCTGTGTCAGTGTGAGTCAGCCAGAGGGGGAGGAGGAGGTGAGAAGGTCGGCGGCGAAAGCCTCAACTGAAACGCGCTTCATGGGTCGGATGACTGAGAAGGTGGATGGCAGTGCTGGAGGTGGCTTGGCCTGGAGAGTAGGGAGGGTGAGGTGGGAGGAGAGGAGAAAGTGATCACTCCAGGAGAGAGGAGAGAGGAGTGGGGAGAGGGGCAGAGAGGGGAAGGTCTGAGGAGATCAGGACATCCAGAGTGTGTCCTGCAGTATTAGTTGGGCCAGAGGGGAGAATTGTGAGTGAGAGAGAGTCGCAAAGGTCGCGAAAGAGTCCAGAGGGAGGACAGGGGGCATCCAGGTGGATGTTGAAGTCTCCAAGAAGGAGGGGTTGAGTGGTTGCGGCCAGGAGTGAGGAGGAGAGGCCACCCAATCAGATGAAGGAGGAGATCTGACCAGGTGGCTCATAGATAGTAGCCACAGTAAGGGAATGGCTAGGGGAGAGAGAGAGCCTGCAGACGAGGCATTCAAAGGAGGAATAGACCTGCGTGGGAGTGACGGAGGCAGGAATCCACTAGGAAGATCAGGGCTACACCCCCTCCAGGGGGGTTGGGCCTAGGCGCGGAGAGGATCTTGTAGCCATGAGGTAGGAGCGTGTCAAAGCTAGTGACAGAACTGGCCGTAAACCATGTCGCGGTGAGACTGAGGGCATCGAGGTCAAGTTCTTCCAGGAGGCGGCAGATATCACAGGAGTGTTTGACAGCAGAGCGAGAGTTTAGAGTGGCATTATGGAGAAGGTTGCCATCCTTGAAGGACTTCCGAGGCGGGGTACAGCTCAAAGGTACGTCCTTCCGAGGTGTAGAGCCGGGAGGGGGCAGAGAGGTGAAGGCAAGGTAGCCAAGCTGGAGGCAGAAGATTGAGGTGAGGTAGACGCAGAAAGGGAGGAGGGGACAGCAGGAGAAGAAAGGAAATTGATGAGGCGCAGAAAGCTACGATCAAAGAGGTGAAGGTTGGCCTGAGGGCCTTGGACAAAGACGGTCCCATTTAAGTAAACCTTAATGATGACCTTAAGAGGAATGGAAGGGGGCCAGAAGGGCGTCACAGCGGGTGCCACCATTAATGGGAGAAGAGGAGTAAGGGGAGAGAGCACAGAGACCATATGAAGGGTCCATTGTTCTGGCGAAGGAACGACAAAGAGATGTCGGTGAGAGTTTCCTTAGAGGAGGCACTGGTGTAGGTGTCTGCAATAGGGAGGCCTGGGTTGGAGACCAGGATGTCCTTTTTAAACTTCTTCCTACCAGATTTGGTGAGGAGGGCAGGATAGTCGATACAGAAGCAGTTAGAGAAGATAGGAGAGACAGAGAGCACCATAGAGTAGGTGGGAAGGAGAGAGGTGGAGGTACTGGAGTGGACGCCAGAGTCGGCAAGCCGGGAGTGAGAGGCAAGGCGTTGAGCAGTGTGCCAGGATGCCAGCACTCAGACTTACGTAGCTAAAGACAGGTGAAAACCCACCTAGGTTTGAGAATCCTGAATAGAGGGAGAAAGGCCTAGGATTCACAGAGCAATTTTAAAAATGGGGTACCAGTACATAATTTCAACGGGTGAGATCACAGCAAGGTTAGCGGGTCGAACCAGGTGGACACAAGAACCCCGACTGTAGAGAAGGTTGGCAATTGATCTGGCGTCTCCTACGGACACCTGCAGACACCGCCAGTCAGGAAGCCGCCCTTTGCCTAGGGGCCCTTAGCTGAGAGGGGCTTCCGGGAAGGGGGCTGCCTAGGGACGGTCACCTAAGAGCGCCAAGCAACCAATAGGGGCGGGGAGGTGGTGGGCTGGGAGGCGGGAGGGAAGAGGGAACACGGAAGTGGCTGAGGGGGTGGGGGGAACGGAGGGCAACGCGCTCCGAGCGCACAATGTACAGGAAAATAAAATACAATCACCTGGAGGCCAAGGCAGGCGAGTCCTCCTCCTGCAAGGTGGAAAAGGCAGGAAAGGACAACGGTCAGCTGCTATCTCCGCTCTGATGACAATGAGGCGATTGTATGGCCCAAGCAACAGATGCCAGACAACCAATCAGGGCGGGGAGGGGGTGGGCTGGGAGGCGGGAGGGAAGAGGGAACACGGAAGTGGCTGAGGGGGTTCGGGGAGGCAGGGCAACGCGCTCCGAGCGCACAATGTACAGGGAAATAAAATCGCCTTGAGGCTTTTAAATGACTTTTAATTAGGTGAAAGTTTACTAGTAGACTGCTTTATTTACTTATAGTTTCCTTTTACTGTGCAACCAACAGACTGCTGGTCGGCTTTCAATGGACAACCTCATCGTCAACTACTTCACTGATCGACCAGACGCTGCCTACACAGGCCTCCTCGGGCTTCTGCCCTTACAGTAGAGGGGGGGGGGGGTCATACTGACCTCTTTGCAGAATGCATATTCTTCCATCCCCTTTCCCTCGCCAATTTGCCCTTGTAATAAATAATGGACAAAACTCCCTTTAAATTTTGTTCCACCTGCCACTGAAAATTCCAGTGGAAGGACACGCACCAAGTGTGCAATTAGTCTCCCGAGGGATCATCCCAAAAAAGTTTGCAAATATTTGCAAAATGTTTTCTACTCCTCAGAAGCTGGCATGCTAGCGCAACGCAGGTAAGGCATCCATCGACATGACGGAAGACTCCAATAAGGGCAGTATCGGGGTCCTTACAATGCTTAAGGTGAGCAGGGTTTGTTGGAACCACATGTGCGGGCCCCCGACTCCAATAAGCAGGCTGGCGAATCTGTAATGGAGAAGACACCCGGCGACCAGAGCACCCATAAACCCAAGAATACTAAACCCATACCCCACGCCGACTTTTGACAATATCATCTAGTGTCAAAGCCCACGCAAAAAGCCTTGGGTTCTTCCCTGTCTTCTCGGCTATCGCGGACGCTTTTGTCTCATGACAGGCCCCAAAACCAGACCCCAAGGTTGGTTTAGACACCGCACACAAAAAGGCCCTCCTTTCCCACCCCAAAAACAGGCGGCGAA
This sequence comes from Ambystoma mexicanum, assembly GCF_040938575.1. Taxonomy (NCBI): domain Eukaryota; kingdom Metazoa; phylum Chordata; class Amphibia; order Caudata; family Ambystomatidae; genus Ambystoma; species Ambystoma mexicanum. Next base: position 59,340,549 of record NC_090939.1, on the reverse strand, counting down.
GGGCACAATGGCATCCCCCAAGCAAATGCCAAAAATGCAGGAGTTAATCAAGCAACAGGTCAGTGCTACCCTGCTTTTAAAGCAAGGTCACCGAAAAAGTCAATGTCGACGCCTTTGTCCTCAAAGCACACGGCTGTAGATCCCGCCCCAACCCCCATACCCCCCACCCATGTAGACTCTCTCAGGGGCTATGCACCACAAAAACCAGACTGCCTCCCAGGCCACCCCTATCGTGTCAGGCTTCCCACCTATATGTGATTTATACTTGTTAATAGTTTAATACAATTTAACGAGGATGTCTAGTTTTGTGGACTTTATGGACAAGCACCCAGATCAACAAACATCCCTTATAGATGCCTCACAGCCAGGGGCCTCAGCACACCAGCCCCCTGCCAAAACACCTTGTCTAGAGCCACAGCCTAGCACCCCTGCTCTTGGCACCCTGGCCTCGACCTACCAAGACCCCTCTCAGGACATGTACTATGACCATCCCTCAGAGTCACAAGACCCGGGGTTTTACGGGGTCGATGTCTAAGTAATCCAGTTGCCAGATCACCAGGACCAGCCAGTAGCAGATTCTCCCGTTTATAACCAGCTGCAATACAATGAACTCCTTCTGAAGGCTGCACAGGTCTCGGGAGGATAGCTCAGGGGCAACGTGCTCGCCTTGAAAGCAAGACGACAGAGCAACACAGGTTCGATCCCCGGGTCCGCGCTTAGAAACCTCTGGGTATTAAGCGCGTTATAAATAACCAATCGTAACACTTTAACATTGACACGCAAGAGACACAATTTGACAAAAGGTCTGCCACCCAGTTTATACCGCTCCTGCAGTCTATATAAAGACTCATCCAGCCCTCCCTACTTTCGCCTAGTCTCACAAGGGCAGTTAACCCCCGAATAGAGAAACTATTCTGGCCAGCTCCCACTGACCCTCTGTATATTAGGGGTCAGCTTAAACCTTGTTCAATAGTGGTCACCACTACCAGAAAGAGGGCAAGCATTCCTCTCGCATCGGCCGAGGACCTGCCAGACAAAGCAAAAAAATCTATACTTTCGGGAGAAAGGTTGCCTCCTCAGTGGCATACCAAACCAGAATAGTCGTCAACACTAAGCTTCTAGCTAGTAACGACTGCCACAAATGGTATGACCTGGAACGCCAAGTCGACGCTGTCCCGGAACCCCTAAAGTCTCAATTGTTAAATACTATTGCAGAGGGCAAGCTGGCATCCTCAAAAACATTTGTGATGCAGCAGACCATGCAGGACCCATCATCGCAGAGGCTAATCAAGCACAATCAGGGTTTAAGTTGGAAACTCGGGCTAGCCTCTTAAACATGCTGGTGGACCCTAACATACTTTTATGGCAGGCTGACGAAAATGCCCTTAAGAGTGCCAAGGAGGAATGAGACACTCTAATCCCTTGACCAGTTAAAAACAAGCCCTATGGACAACGGGGCTCATCAAACTCTAGAAGGTTTCGGGGTCAGGGTGCTCAACATTCCTCAGGATATACTCGGGGCAGACAGTTCATCTTGGGGCCATCTTGGGGCTTCCTCTTCCAGTTTTCTAAGAGGAAATAAAAGGGCCAAGGGAAGAGGCAGAACCTCACCTGGGAGAGGCTCCACTCCCACCCAAACAATGACTTACCGCTACAGCCTGGCTCATGAAGTCCTAGAATTCGGCCACTTAAATCTTCCACAAAGGTGTATGGATATCCTAAAGGAGGCACGGAAACCCAACACCAAACAATGCTATTTTAACTAGTGGAAGAGATTTGTGATATGGTGCAAGTCGCAAACCTTAAACCCGATTGAATGTTCACCAGCTAACTTTCTACATTATATGCTTTACCGACTAGACTCTGGACTAGTATTCAAGTCCATCAAAGTACACCTGGCAGTTCCTGTCATTAAAGCATTCATGGGAGGGGTAAAGAGGCTATGACCTCCCATCTCTAACACTCCACCTGGTTGGGATTTTATTGTCGTGCTCTCCAAGCTCATGGGTCCATTTCTTGAGCCTATGCACAAGGCCCGCCTAAAACATCGGACTCAAAAGACTGCATTCCTAGTAGTTAACACCTCTATAAAAACTAGGCAGTGAGCTACAGGCTTTGGCCGTACAAGACCCTTTCTTCATAATACACAAGGACAAAGTTGTCCTCGGAACGCATCCTAGGTTCTCACCGAAGTTACCTTCAAAGTTCCATGTCCATCAATCCATAGAACTTCCTAACTGCTTTCAAAATCAATCTAACTCGGCAGAAAGAAGCCTCTGTACGCTTGATCTACAGAGGGCGGTCTTGTACTATGTGAACAAAATTAAACCTCTATGGAAAATAGACCAACTCTCGTTTCTCTAGCACTTGGAAGAGAAGGTGATCACATAAACACCCTACCGCCTAACTAAGAGCGGAAACATCCCACATAGCTTTTAGAAAAGCTCTGAAAACCACCCTCTTTAAGTGAACACCACTTATAACACCACTGCATACATCTATGTCTGTAAAGTACAACTGTACTACGCTCACAGTTCCCTTGTAACCTCGGAACTGTAGCCATGCCTGTAACCATGTCGTCATCTGTGTTCACACGATATCTCTTCATGCCAAGTAAACTCTCTTGTAACAGCGCCACGATGCGTGAGGGCAGCTGGGCGCTTTAACCTCTTAAGTGCCATTGAGGTTCCGCCCCAGTGCCAATGGCTTTTTTTTTAAATCGCAGTATTCACCGCCCAAACCCGCCAACATTTCCCCCCTCATTAAACCCTTAAGTGCCACCGACGAGCCGGCTCGTCGATGGCATTTAAAGGGTTAAAAATGCAAATAAAATAAATAAATAAAAATAATCAAAGAACGCCATCTCCGGATGGATAGTCCAGTGCATACAGCTCTGCTATTCCCCATCAAAGAAAGACTTAATGTTCACCCCCAGGGCACTCTACCAGAGGTACAGGAGCTACCTTAGCTTTCATTGCAAACGTCCCTCTAGATGCCATTTGCAAAGCTGCTACATGGAGTTCCATCCATAGGTTCACACAGCATTACTGCAGATTCACAGGTGCGACAAGCGGTCCTAAACATCTTTGCCGCTGTACCTTCTCACTTCCCCCCTCCGTCTCCAGATACTGCTTGCTAATCTATGCAGAGCATGTGATATAAGCAGATCCACAAACCTCAGAAGAGATTCATTACTCACCGTATTTGTATTTCTGGTGTTTGTATCTGCTTAGCTTCACGTTCACCTACTCTTCCTTCCCTTAGGGAGTTGAAGGTGCATGGATGTTTTCTGGGTTATCACTGTTTCTGCTTTCACATCTGTACTCGCGCTACACTTCATGCAACCTCATGTCCGAAACAAACAATCTGAGGGACCCCGACATGTGAAAGACCATGGGTACAGTACACATCACACTAGGGATAGTATTGTTAACATGCCCTGTCGACATCTGTTTTTTCGAGTTTCAAAAACAAATCTTGTAATAATCTGCGACAACCACCAGATGTCGCACTATGAGGAGAATGTGCATCTAAGCAGATACAAGCACCAGAAATAATATGACGGTGAGTAATGTATGCCATATATTTTTCATTCCATACCTTCTCAATTTGTGTGCTTATGGGGACCTAGCCAGGCTTTGACTCCCACACACACCCTCCCTAATGGTTTACCATTGTGAAAGTTTAGACTATCCTGCGCGACACTATGTAAAGTGAAGGTAGGGCCACCGGAGGCTAGTAGGGGGTGTCGCACTTTTAGCAGAGCAGCGCTTTCTGAACTTCTTTTTAAAATGTTTATATACTAGTTTACTGAACACTAATCTTTCCGCTGCTGTATCGGAACTCGGCAAATATCAAAGTAAAGTCAATGAAAATTGGTTAACGAGCAGGTTTAACCTAATGTGCCATTGGACATTGATGGTTGAGGAAGTACAGGATGTGCATTTCATAACTTTTCGCATAACTTTATTTAAAGAAAGGGCAGCTGAGATTGAAGATGAAGCTTTTCTAGAACGAGCAGTAACACTTCCCTCTTTGAGATTTTACGATCCGGCCCTAGTGCTCCCGAAATCCTCACCATCTATAGTAAGACTACATGCTCATGATAGCCGTAGGCTATTGCTTATGTACTTACCCCTGCAAGCGAGATTACAATGGTTAAGATTAGTGAAAATGTGTCACTGTGGCTTGGTTTTTGGGGGCGGGGTGGTCTCTGCAGGTTTACAATTCACATGAGGAAACGTGGGCTTAGGCAGATTTTTAATCAGAACAATATAAGACTCTGTATCAGCGCAATTAATTTTTTCATGAATAGGAATGATGGCAAATTCTTATCTGATGTAGCCAATTTTATTAAGGAAGCTTTTAAAGTATCAAATATTTTATGGAAGATGGGAATTTAGTTTTGTATGTTTTACTATTTGAAGGTTAGGGCTTTGTATTCTGTGGGATATTTTATGTATTGTTGTGATTTTAATTGTTCATGGATGCATAAAATGTATTTCTTCTCAGTTATGGACAGTTTTTCTAAAGTCTAACTAGGGCTTAATAAAACCATATGAGGCAGTACACTCTTAGCATAAGGCTGTACCACCTGAGAACATTTTGGTAGCCTAGACGGAGCAGCCAGGCTCATCTTGGGAGGGAGCGAGGGCTGTAGCTTGGTGCAAAGAAATTGCAGCATACATATGGTCCAATGCAACACTGAAACACTATGAATTGTAAACAATAAATGGTTTATTTAAATACAAGTAGGCAAGATGCATCTTGGGAAAGTAAGTACTATAACGTATCATATAAACACAATTATAAAAACAAACTCAATACTTATGGTATACAAAACAAAGTATAACCTTATTTACATTACAATAAGCAGTCAAGGTGACTCAAACCTAAAACACATTAAGCTATTCTTGGGACATAAAACCACAATAGTAAGACTTTTAGAATACCATAAGTAATTCAAGGGCAGCAGACCCCGTTTGTCAGAATATACAGTGTTATTCAGTTTCAGAATCGCTTAATTAGACCAACACTGTTTCAAGTCTTACCTTGCAACATGGGTAACTTTCTTTTTCCAAGAATGGATAGTTACACACCAATGTTACTTTTTAGAACAAAGTTCAGAGCGAGTAACGTATCTTGTATATTGCCTAGAGGCCTAAAGCTACTCAAGGATAAGTATACACACAGTGAAACTATTTTCAGGGAAAGCACAACCAATAATACAGTTTAAGAGCAGCAGCAACTATTCAAGGTGAGTATAGCTATTGGTATATAAAAGTATTACATTATTTCTATTATAGGAATGGACGGTTTAACCAAGGCTACTTTTCACAAGTGTTATGTACAATTCTATGGTAAGTAAGGTCTCAAGCAGACCTTTAAGAAGACACATACTTTTCTGGGGGACATATTGCAACTCTTGGACCAGTAGTAACTCTAGGACTGTTTTAGATCTGTATGAAGCAGAACACGGAAAGCAAAACCCAATGCTACAATTTAAGAAGAACTCTGTTATTCAAGGTAGGTAAACCCTATTGGTAAGCTTTTACACTCATTCACTTAAGAATAATTAAACTGTACCAACATAAGTACTTTAAAGAAGAGTGGGACACTAAAAAGTATGTAAGTTGCTTTACGTACCTTGAATAAAGGAGCAACCAGCAACTTAAAGGTAAGAACTTGTGTGACGTATTCTATTTCAGAGATAGTTACAACTCACTCATTTACAAGTAAGTACTTTTCTACTTGTTATAGTTTTCAAGCTAGAAGCCCTGGTATTTGTAGTCCTTCCTTTATAGCATGGGTTTTCTAAGAGGCAGAAGATGGACCCTAGTGGTCTAGGAGCCAGCTGTAGGCAGGTTAGGATGTGGTTCAGATGCAGGAAGGTCGATTTTCCAGAGGATATCTTCAACAAGTAAGTATTTGCTTCAGAGTTAGTGTTCAGGGACTTCACAGAAGGCTCCCTATGTGCATTCCAGCATTAGGCCTGGGTGAATGGTATGGGAAAACGCCTAACCACAAGAATCACCCAACTCGACATCACAGGATCCTCACAAAACTTAAAATAAGTATTACCCAAGCCAACACAGTACCTTAGGAGAAACAAAGAGCTTCTAGGTGGATGCATTCGGGATGCAGCAGCACAGGACCCGGTCACTGGATTGTTGGTCTGGAGACTGAAGAAATGGACGGGAACTTGCAGCAGTCGCCAGAGGAGACTTCAGCGAAGGATTCTTCTCAGATTCTCGCCGGCAAGTAATATGACTGAAAAGTAATTAAGGTAAAAGCAATGTCACCAGCCATTCAAGTAAACTTGCAATTGTAACAGAAATGTTACCAGGTAAGTGAGAACGGGGATATATTGCATCTCCCCAGCACTCCAAATAAGGTGGGATGTGCTGGCCTCACTAAAATAAATGTAAAGGGGATGGGAATCCCGCTTTACTTCTTGGGAACAGTAGTTCACCCAAGAAATCATAAGAGAATTACAAAGGGATGCCTAAAAGTTATAGGAAACTATACCTCCAATCACACACTATGGAATGACATGAAAAGGTCACCCATTGATAGAGTAAAAGACTAGACGAGAAGGCAAAAAGATTCCCAATCATGTGGAATTAAGGGAAAATAATCAAAGTCCAGCAAAAAGTCCTGTGGTTAACATCTGTTCACCAACCTCTTTTGTAGCTGCACACGCGTACCCACTTCTTGAACACAAACTGCAAGGCAGAAGCTTGCTTTTTGCAAGCCACCCATAATTCTCTGACTGATCTTTGTGGACTACTGCTACTACCTCCTCCTGTATAGTTTGTAATCCTCTCCTATGAAGGAAATGAGGATGCTGGGCACACTGGACTTGTGCACGTGTATGTTTGTGTTCTATTGTTTTCTGTCTTCAATCCACCCTCTATCACTGTTGTTTTGGCCAAGTAAACCCACTCTCCTGGCTGACTTAAATGTTCAGCCATGCAGGAGCCTGTAGGGTATGTGGGCATTCGCATATACCTTTGGCCCACAGGACATGCAGCTTCAGTGCATTTCTTTCCCCAAACTTTACCAAAAGTGCTGTTATGTCCACTTCACAGGCAAGGATTTACTGAACTGAGCATATGACCTTGCAAATGTCCTGGAGCAGTCGTTCTCACAATATTGCATGCAATGTAAGCCACCACGGTTTTGTTTTTAACCAGTTATGTCCCCTGAAAGCATCTCCCATATTGATCATGGCATCTTTTCCTCTCGTGGCAGACCCTGGACCAGCTGGAACTGAAGAATGAAGGCATCACATTGTCCCTGGAAGAGCAACTCAATGCTCTTACTCTAACAGAGCTCGACTCCCCTGATCCCAAATCCATGGTCTCCCTGAATGGTTCCAGCTTTAAAGCCGACCTGTTTGAGAACACCCAGGAGAGCAGCAAGGTACGGAATGCCATTTGTGTACTTCTATTGGTTTAAGTATTTTTACCAATGTAAGTGAGGATCCCTTGCATATTTAGCTATGTCTGATTTTATTCTTCATGAACCCAGGCATTTGGCCTCTGCCAGTGGTAGTATGCCTTTCACCAGATGAGGGCAAGCGAGGGAGGTACACTAGCATTAGACACCATTGATGAAGGATTTTTTGTTTAAAGGTTTTAGAGTGACATTTAGTTGTCTAGGAGGATAAAATAAATATAAAAATGACAGGCTATAAACCATTCACTGGTGCATTTGGTGATTCAATGGTGGTGACGCTAGTAATTGATTGGGTAACAGAAGTGTGGAATGCTCACAAGGGTGCCTTGTCAGTGTGAACCTGGTTCCTATCTCAAATGTGTGGCAGATTTTCAGACTAATTGCTGGCTGTACATGGTGTAGTGGGCATTGTAGAGTTCATTTTTTTGGACTGGGATCATTTGCTAAGATAGTTTCCTGCTCAGTAAGGTTTGTGTGGGATGTACGTGTCCAGTGTGCCTCTTTGTATGAGGTTTTTGTTTACTTGTGCGTATGAACTGTAGCAGGCGAAAGGTGTGCAAGAGTAACTGTACATTACTGACAGCCTTGTGCTTGTCTCTAGAATTGACAAGTGGGCACTGCAAGTAGAATGGTGGTAGCCTCAGTTGTAGCCAGTAGATGCATCTGTAGTGGCCAGTTTTGGGGAGGGGAGGCATGTTGGGGTTGTGTTTAAAAAGTTTATTATTTGCACTGGGTGGAATTGTGCTTTGCAGTTTGTGAATTTGACTAGGACAGTCAATCTGAGTTGTCGCAGTTTCTAACAATGTTTTAATTTCCACCCTTGAAATTCTAATTTCAATGCCAGTGAAGTCCTAATAGACTCTTTTGGGCAGGTGAAGGAGGGGACTGAAGCTGTATTGTTTGATTCTCCGAAGGTTGCCGAATAAGAGTTTCAATCTAACGGGAACCAGCAACATTTTTGTTTTACGCCAGCAGCAAATGTTAGGAAATATATATTTTGTTGCTGCTTTCCCTCCATAGACCTCTATGGAACCACCCAACCTTTTGCTGCTTTCTACCAGCCTCGCCTTTTGAAGGCAAGTTGAAGTCCTTTTACTTGTCTTGCATTGCTAAGCGTGTTTCTTTTGGGAGCATTGATCAGCCCCCGTGGCTATTAGTGCAGGAGAAGACTGTTCTCCAGTGTGGAATCATCTGTTTATTTTACACTGCACTCTCCACCTTACAATGAAGTGCGGTACTGTTGATAACATTTCATTTTTTTCACAATATCCTCTGTACTTGATAATCTCCAGCACTTTTTGCTGGACTCTTGGATGTGTTTCCTGTTATGAGTGAGTGCACCCTTTTTACACACTCACTCATTCTTTTACTTTATCTCTAGGGACTTTTGTCAACCCTTTTGGTTGCATCTTTTTGGAGTAATGTGTTTGTCCACCTTTTAGAACATCTGCAATTTATTATTGCAGTACACAGCACTTTATGTGCAGTGTTGCTGTGAGATCTATGAGCTGCCATTTTTATTTTCCTTGTGATAACTGGTGCCAAGGATAGGGGGATCATTTCTATCCTGCCTAACTTTCGTCGAATCTGCACACCCCACCTTATGTGGAGTGCTGAGGAGACACAATGTATCCCTTTTTCCACCTTCTAACTTTCTAGTTAGTGACAAGTTCATCTGAGTGACATGCCGCCCTTAAATCTCTAGATCATAAACAATATTATAGTATACCAACAAAGGATACAGGTGGAGTATAATCATAAAAAAGGATACAGTATTGATCCAGATTCTTTCTTCTTAAACTTCAGTGAAGAATCCTCAAGGAAGAACCCTTTCTATTGATTACACCCACTGCCCGATGTAATAAGCATGTCCTGAGCGAGGAATCAATTGAAAGGGTGATTAAGCACACTCTCCAATCTGTGTATTAGAAAATAATAAGTTAAGTAATTCATCTACTTCAGCTGACCTCTTCTAAACCCGCTAGTTTCCACACTAACCTTGTAAGAGTAGTTTGCTGAATGTCGAGGTGAACTGTGGAGCCCCGGATAAATCCAACAAAAGACACAACAAGGAAAGGGGAAGTTAGTAGGAAACTAATCCTGAACGGAACGAGGGTCGAACTAGTGTCGGGTAGGTGCACTCTGGATAGCGTCCTTTAGTTCTGTGCACAAAGTATGACACAACATAATCCTGGCATCTCCGTGAATGTTCAAAACAGAAGATTTCTTCACTATGGTCTTCACTATGGTCTGTAGTGCTTTATTCACCCTTGAATAATACTGGAAAGCAAATGAATCCCATCTGGGATACAGTACTGATGAGTGCTCAGCAACAGGATCAGTTTGGTAAGAAAAGCAATGACAAATCTCGTAACTTGGAAGTTTTAAAACAATAATTGAATGTTTTATGCGTCTGGAAAAACACGACAGCGAGCAAGCGCTAAAGAAGTTTTCACCTGACTTATGGCAAGGACAGGACACCTCCGTGACTGGAATTGCGGAAGGCGTTTGATGAAGATTCTGTGAATAGATGGTAGCGTTTTAGGAAACCTCCGTGAGTAATTGAAAACGGCTTCCCAGCATGCAAATGTGCCTCCACGCCCAGAATGAATGCGTGGAAAAGGTCTGCAACCCGGACCTTGTGAACCAAGGAATACTCAGAAAAGGAGTCTGAGAAAACAAGAGCAGCCTTAGAAAGCAAGGCTGAGGGACGCGGTCAATAAAGTGACCGCGATCATGAAAGAAACACAGTAGCAAACAATCAGAAGCATGGAACGCTTAGAGGAATAGACCTAAATACGCACAGAAAGCACGTGACTGATGTCGCCACCAACGTGATCATGTGATTTTAGGTGCTGGACTACAATGCCGTTTTGCGGGGAGTTTGGAAAATAGACTCTGCCTGTTATAGAACAGTCTTGCTGCCGTTCTAAAAGCATACAGATTCCTGCTACCATATGAAACAGGTAAGTGAGGCATGACACTGAGTGGCTGGTGGCAGTGAATATGTTCTACCTATTTATTTTTTTACTTGCACTCAGGCTGCTGTTGCAGCTGCAGGAATGGATACATCAGCCACCAATGATCTAAAATGGTGCCAATCCTCTTGTTTTACCAACTCTTGATGACCTCTCCTTTGTTTGGCCGCCTTCTGCCATGCTGGGTGGGGGGCTGGGCGGGGGGACTTGATAGTTCTTTTCTTTGGTGGCCTTCTTTGCGATAACCCGCCAAGGCTCAGAGTGCCTGAAAGGTAAGGAAGTGGGAGCCGTGACCAAAACTCTCCTGGTCTTTGTCCTGCAGTGTGACTGCCTGGATTCAGTTTGAACTAGGAGGCTGGCTGTCCTTCAAGACAAGCCAGCCCCCAGATTTGCATGTATGGCTTGAATGTTGATTGGATGTTCCAGCCGTCTTTCCTGCATAAAGGAGATGGTCATGGAGCAGCAAGGGAGCATCGACCCATAGAAGAAAGAATCTGAGGAAGGACGACCTCTGTAGCGACCACCAGCAACCACCAAGCGCTGCTGAGGGACCGCTCCAGCCTCCTCTTCTGATCAACAGGGAAGATCCAGACCGGATGACTTCCTCCCCTGGACTGTCGGGACTAACCAGTCTCGAGACAACCTGTGTTTTGAGAGGTCCTTCGAAGGGATGCGACCACCCTGGACTGCAATTCCCCAATACCCTGGGACCTGGACCAGTTTGCTGTGCATTGGCTCCTGAATTGCAGGAACTGCGTGGGCCTCCTGCTGGACCTCCAGTGACTCTTACCCGCTCTTAGACCACTCCCCTTCCAAGTCGGGCACGGAGTCTGCCGTGTGACAACCATCGCTGAACTGAAGCCTGTGTCGAGTCCCAACAAGCCAGTATCGTGAAGTTCTGCTAGGCGTCCCATCCAAAGAAGCTGACCTTATTCAGCCTCCAGGCCAAAAATCCAAACAGGAGCTGCAGTCGACTTCCTGGGGGCCCACTGGTGACAGTCTTCTTTCTTCATGAAAAGGTACTGTCCTTCTACTAGGTACTCACCTGGGTGCTTACTGTGTTGAATCGGACTCCTCCAGAGCTTTCAAGACACATTGGGGTGGACAACCAAACGGTGTGCTCCTAGGCATAAGGGCACTGGTCCTTTTGGTTTACAATCCTTTAGAGGGGTCTACTTGACCTCCCGGTGCCCCCTTTTTTTTTAACTAAACATTTTACTTACTTGCAACACAGAAGAAACCTGCTATTTTTGATAACTTTTGACAGCATCTGCCTTCCTTTGTTCTGCTGCCCATGGGACCTTGTTCCCCAGTGCCTCCTCTGACTCGTATCCCCAGATAGGGTTGGACTTTTTGTACAGGCTGCTTAACAGTACTTATCAATATCTGTGGTGGGTTACTTAATGTTGGTTACAAGAATTGGTTTAGTACTCTTGACTACTTGCATGTATTCATCTAAAGTCTGCTAGTCCCTTGAGTAATGCTTACATGTCTTACTGTCTAAATGTGAATAAGTTTACTTACCTGTGATTCTAATATTGTGTTAGTTGCCTTAGTGGATTTATAAAAATATTCCTATAAATACTGTGCAAGTGTTCTTGTCTAGAGGTGTGTCCTGAGTTCTTCGTACTTGCCTGCGGCCCTTCTCCCTCCTAGACTAGGCATGGCTGCTCAGCCATAGCTCCCAAACCCTTTATGTAGTTAATGCCAAATCTATGAATTGGAGCCATGTGCACACAAGAGTGAGTCTTCTCGAGTCCTACCATGGGTGGACTTCAGTAAAACTCCCTAATGGGCACAGATACTTGTGTCCCTATACCTTTGTTTTTCATAACTTTGTGATTACTTGCATGTGTCCAAGACTGGCAGGTAGCAGCGCATCATCTTCTACAAGGTTTCCTTTAATGGTCTTGAGCACTTTTGCATTTTACCACCTAATGCCAAATAATGCCATATAATCGAAAATGGCTGTGCCACGATATTTTCACCTGTTTGGGCATCTTGTATTTTAGCCTTCCTGCCCTCTCTGTGCTAGATTTGCCAAATATGGTAAACCCTTTCCAAGGGCAAGCTTCAGCCTTCCCAGGCAAAATAGCAGTTAGTGTGTGGCTGGATCTGTCTGGTCCCAGTCTGCATCCATGTCAGTTGCTTGGCAGATGTGTTGGCCAGAGGCTGTTCAGGGTTGAACAGTCCATGCCAGTATGAATGAGGCAGATTTCTACTATTGGTTGACTAGGGGGCGACTCCAGCTCGTATCCTGGATAAAAGGGAGCAAGGGGGACTGCTGTAGCACTTCAGCATATCATCATTGAAGCCAAAATTCCTTCAAAGAACATCATCCTGCTAAAGAACCAGAAATAGTTGTTGGGAGTAAGCCAGCAGCCTTTTCTTCATCTGTCCCAGCAAAGCCCTGCTCCTATGCTGGTCTCCTGAAGCCTTTTATCAGTGCTTCGACCACATGTACCGGTGGGAACAACCAGTCTTGACTCCTGCTTGAGGATCCTGTCCTTGTAAGCCTTCAGAAGTGTCCTGGAACCATCCGTCGGCTCACCAGCTTCCAACTGGGCTACCTCGCTGCATCAGTCGCCCTCTCGAGTTGAGCTTTTGGGGTTTTGCAGTTCTCCAGCATGGGTGGCATGGAGTCACATGCTCATGAATAGTCCCCGTCAGGCTGGGAATCATGAGTAAAAGAAAAGTTTCACTTTCATTTAACTGTATTTTCCCTCTAAACCAATAATTGAATTCTGGGTCATACTGCCCTCTCCTTAAGCCCTTCTTCTGCCAGCCATCTTCAGATTTTTACCGCGCGTTCAAGTGTTGGGAGTCCTAGAGTTTTGCTGCTTGAGCTATTCAAAGTTGTTTGCGCTTTTTTGAGGAAAAAGTCCTATTTTTGTCAGAGCCTGTATGCTCTTTCTCAACATTGGCAAAGCAGGGATCAGTATTACTAGTGAATTTTGGCACTCTCCCATCCCCCACCCCCCCCCAAGAGCAAGGATCGAGTGTTCATTGAAAGTTCCAGAAGGCCATCAGGCCTACTCTGCACTCAAGATCATGTCGGAAGAGGAGAGGGAAGCTCCCTTTTCAAGCTCTGTTCCAACTGCGGAACATGTTTGTAGAGGACAACCACCTCTAGTGTCTCCACCCGGACCACCGAGAAGGAGATTGCGATATCTGCCTCGGATTAAGCAAGAGAACCATGAAAGATCATCACAGTAGACTGGCGGCGTGGCTCAGCGCCAAGGCCTCTACCCTCTACCCATGCCCCAAGCAGGGCAATGCCTCACCCAGGACCAGCCGGTCCAAGGAGCGGGCGTCTTAAGTTCTTCTCCGTGGGTGCACAAGACAAGTTCAAGCACCTAGACTCAGTCTCCATTCGGGTCGCAGCGCAAGCGGGTTCTGCAATGGGCAGGGCGCATTCAACTTCACCATCTGCCTTCATCTCCAGCCATCGATCCAGTTCCTCCTAAAAGAGGAAATCGACCAACACAGCTAAGCTGCGGGAGAAGCCAGAGAAGCCTAATGTGCAGGAAAAGGCGCCCGACCTGCCTAAAAATGCCCAGACGGCACAGGAGAAATAAACTATTGAGTTGGTAGTGGCTGCTCTCTCGAAGGCCAAAGAGGCTGACCCGGTCAATGTAGCCCTGGCTACGCCCAGAGTGTCCCTGCCCCCAAGGTGGGAGGCCTCCACCAGGGCAGTGGATAGGACACTGGAAAAGAGGGTGCTGGGGCTAAATCAAAATCCGACCCCTCAGGATGTTAAAAAGGGTGGGGGGTGATGAGTCCTCTGGTAGAGTGGTACTCCAAGGAACTGATGTTACTTCATCGGACGATGAACTCCTGCCACGGGTTGGAACTTCGGCAGGATCGGGTGGATTGCGTCTTCAAGTGGGGCAGACCCCCGATCGATCTGTTTGCGACGGCGGTGAACTCGAAATGCCAGGAATTCGCCAGCAGGTTCCACCAGCCGAGGAGCATGGGGTGACACGTTCTCCTTCCCTTGGTAAGGCATGTTCCTGCATGCGTTCTGTCCCATGCCGCTCCTGCTGCAAGTCATCAATCGACTCTGTGCTGATGCAGGATGATGCACGTCGCCCTGGCATGACCGAGGCAGATTTGGTACCCAGACCTTGTAAGCCTGTCAGCGTTGCCTCCGGTCAAGCTGCAAGTGGTCGCAGATAGGCTCACCACAGAAGGAGGCACAATTCTGCATCACAACCCAGGATCGTTGAACTGGAGGGCTTGTCTCCTGTAGCCCTAGAGTTCTGAGGATACGAGTTGCTGCTGGACTGCAGTGAGGTCCTTGGCAAGGCCAGAGCGTCATCGACTCATAAGTGCTACGGGCACAAGTGGAAGCGTTTTGCTACATGGTGCCGGTCACAGATCATCATCAACCCCCTCAGGGTCACGGCCCTGCTGGTTCTTCGATTCTCCAGCATGGGGTCTGGCATGGATTCACATGCTCATGAATATTCCCTGTCGTCAGGCTGGGAATCCTCGGTAAAGAAAAAAATCGGTATCCGTTTTGTTTCTGATCTGTCTTTCTTAGTAGTAACCAATCGCTGATCTCTGGGTCATACTGCCCCCAGCCAATGACTGCCCTCTCCCTAAGCCCCGCCTCTGGCAGCCATCCTCAGATTTTTACTGCACGCTCAAGTGTTGGGAGTCCTCGTGTTTAGCTCTCGAGTTTTTTACTGCGTTTTCACGGTTACTCAGGAAAATTTCTCATTTTTTCGGTTTAATCGAGCCTCAAGCTCCACCGTTTCTACTTCCGAAACGGGTCCCCGTTATCGGAATTCTTCTACGCCCCTCAAGGGTGAAGTTTTCGTCAAGTTTACACTTCTTGGAGGATTCCGGAAGATCTGCGGCCTACCTCAACAGACATGTTCCAGGACAAGGGGAGCTTGACGCCCTGATCCAAGCTGTTCAGGAACTGCCCTGGATGCGGACTATATAACGTTTTCAAGGAGGACGAGCATTCGCGGTGTCTCTACTGCCTCCATGGGGACAAGATGCACGTAGAGAAGGACTGTGCGTTCTGCAAGAATCTTTCGGAACGGACCAAACAAGATCGTCGTTCCCGCCTCGCCACCTGGCTGGAGAAGGGCACAGCGAGTGAGAAGGCGAAGAAGTCTGAGCGGGCTTGTAAGTCCTTTGAGGGCACCCTGGTGGCGGGGGCCCAACAGAAGGCCAAGGCTCTTTGGTTGCCCAGCAGGGCGCTACTTCCCCAGCACATTCGACCACGTGCCAGCGCTCTGGTTCAGGGAAGAGAAGTCCGAGAACCCGGGTAGGCCGCTGGAGCGGACCCGGTCGATCTCGAAGGGGGAGCGAGGCGCTGACCCTATCCCCAAGGCGAAGGCCCAGGACGCACCTAAGGTGGTGAGGGCCTTGATCCACCCAGCTAAGGCCTCTACCGAAGTGGTCGCTGCGACCCTGGCGGAGCCGGCTGAGACTACGTCAATGGAAACGGCCTCTGGGCCCAGAGTATCCCTGCCTCCGCGGAGGGAATCCTCTTTCCCGCCCACCGCTAAGACCCCCGTGAAGCCCCCGGCTAAAAAAGAGGGGCGGAGGGGGGCAGTGGCCATTAGACTCGGATTCAGCCTCTGAGGAGGAACTGGTGGAGAGCGAGAAGGGCCTCAACGAAAGGTCCATAGGCCTCAACGAGAGGTTCATAAACCTCAACGAGAGGTTCGATCCCAGGGGACGGTCCCGGCTGACGTGATCGAAGATAGCAACGACGACGAACAGGGCCCAGTGGAGCAGCCATCCCGTCCGTCGCAGCCATTGCCCGAGCCCCAGGATAGCTCGCCGGCCATTTTGTTGGAAATCCAATCCTTATGTACCGAGATAAGGATGAGATTACCACGCGCCCCGACGAAGGAGCCAGAACCAGGCCTGTCGGGGAAGCCCTCCGAACAAGTGGAGGAGAGTCCACGCCGCTCCGCCCTTCATGCCTGCGAGACCAGTGGACCCCTCATCCCCCTCGCTGGGAGAGGCTACGGTGACTGGAACGGACGATGCCGGCGGAGAAGACACAGCAGACATCCCGTCATCACCCCCCCCCTGGCGGGCGTCCCCAGCCGACCAGATTGGCTCTTTCCACACCATGATAACCAGGGCATCCGAGCTCTTCCAGCTCTGCCCTGAAGAACAGAAAAAGGAGTGGTTTCTGCACCAACGACGAGAGGCTAAGAGGAAGACGGTCCTCGCGGTGCCTTTCCTCGACTACATCTGGGACGAGGGGTTTGCTGTCCTCAAGAACCCTGCCACGACACCCGCTAAGAGGGACAGATACGAGAAGACGTACCGAGTCCCCGATGCCGCCCCCTTGTGCCTCAGGGCTCAGCCCACGCCGGACTCGGTCGTCTCGGCAGCGGCTAAGAAGGCAGCAGGCGCGGCGGCTTAAACTTCCACTTCCCCGCCGGACAGCGAGCGCAAGAAGTTGGACTCTATGGGACGACGAGTCATCTCATCGGCGGCGACGACGTTTAAGGCGGCCAATGCCTTAGCGATCGTGGCCCGCAACGACAGGGAGCTCTGGTTCAAGATAGCTCCCCTGCTAGATTTCCTGCCTGATGACAAAAGGGCGGAGGCCCTAGAAATTCTGGATGACGACGAGGTGGCGTCGGATCACACCATAACGGTGGCAACGGACATTGCAGATACCAGATTTCGCCAACTGGGCAACGGAGTTTGCCTCAGAAGACGAGGATGGCTCAAGGCGACAGACTTTCGCCAGGACGTCGTCCAGACCAGAGTGTTGGACATGCCGTTCGACGGCAACAACCTCTTTGGTAAGGCGGTGGATGCAAGACCGACTCGGAGATGGACCGGGCCCTTGGGGTGCTTCAGCAGCGACGGCCCTTTCGGAGCCCCGGAGGCAGACAGGGTGCCGCCAAAGGATCCAGCGGTGGCTCCTCCACTTACCGCCAGGCGTCCCGCTCCTCTTCCCAGGAGGCCTACAGAGGTTGCAGCAAGCAAGGGGTTTCCCACCGTCATCGCCAAGGAGGCCAAGGCGGCAAGGCCGCTCCAAGCAAGACTGACCCGGCCGGGCTGTCGGGCCCCCACCGGAGCACCCCAGTGGGAGGCCGGCTGACGAAGTTCGTCAGAGTGTGGGAGTCCATCTCCACCGATCGTTGGGTGTTGGACACCCTGGCCAAAGGGCACTCGCTGGAATTCCTTAAGAAGTGCCCTCGCATTCCTCCCGTGGCCAGGAAGGAGAATCACGTCCCTCAACTGCTGTTGGAAGTAAAGGCAATGCTCAAGAAAGGTGCCATCAAGCTCATCCCCAGGAGGATCCGGGGCTCCTGAGTGTACTCGAGGTACTTCCTCATCAGAAAGAAGACAGGCGGTTGGCGCCCCATCCTGGACCTGTGTCGGTTAAACAAATACATCAAGGCGCAGAAATTCAGGATGGCCACCCTCCAGCATGTGCTGTGACAGCTGGAGGAAGGCGACTTCCTATCGTCGTTGGACCTGGAGGATGCTTACTTCCACATCCCCATTCTAAAAAGGCACAGGAAGTTCCTCAGGTTCGTGGTTCAGGGACGCCACTACCAATTCAGAGCCCTACCGTTCGGATTAAAGTCGGCACCCTGGGTTTTCACCAAGTGCCTGGCACCAGTGGCGGCGCGACTGCGCCTGCAGGGGATCCACGTCTACCCCTACCTGGACGACTGGCTAATCCGGGCAAGGTCAAGGGAACTCGCCGTCGATCATACGGCGAGGACCGTCCGGTTGCTAACAGAGCTGGGGTTCTCAATCTACCCCAAATCCCACCTCGTTCCTTCGCAAGTAGCACTGTTTTTGGGGGCGAAGCTCGATACAGTGGAGCAATTGGCCTCCCCTTCAGAGGAGAGGACCAAGACCATCCTGGGCAAGGTGTGGCGCCTGTTGGCCACGGACGTGGCTAGGGTGAGGTCCATCAAGTCCCTTCTCGAGATGATGTCCTCATGCATCTACCTTGTGCCCCTTTGCAGACTTCGGATGCGTCCGCTACAGGAGTTCCTCAACGCCCGCTGGTTTCAGGCAAGGGGCTGCTTCGAGGACAGGATCCCCCTCGACGAGGAGTTCAGTCAAGCGATCCTATGGTGGGGCACCCGGGCTCACCTCACTCCGGGCACGGACTTTCAAACACTGGCGTTTCAGGAGACGGTGACTACGGACGCCTCTCTGGAGGGTTGGGGGGGGGAGCCACACCGGAGATCTCCACGCAAGAGGCCTTTGGCTCCCGGAGGAGAGGTCTCTTCACATCAACATCTTGGAGCTCCGAGCAGTGCTCTGGGCGCTCAAGTCGTTCCTCCCGTCCCTCAAGGACAAAGTGGTGAGGATCTTCACCGACAACACCACCACAATGTTCTACATACAGAAGCAGGGGGGCACCAGGTCCCCAGCCCTATCCAAGGAGGCCCAGGATCTGTGGCACTGGGCTGTCGCCCAGGGGATGTTTCTGGTTCCCTTCCACCTGGAAGGGATAAAAAACACCATCGCCGACTCACTCAGCAGGGAGCTGCACTTGTGCCACGATTGGGAACTGGGCCAGGATCAAGTGGATCGACTCTTCCAACGATGGGGCAAACCCCAGATCGACCTGTTCGCGACAGCGACGAACTCCAAGTGCCAGAGGTTCGCCTGCAGGTTCCCACAGCCGAGGAGCATGGGCGATGCTTTCTCGTTCCCTTGGGATGGCCTGTTTCTATATGCGTTCCCTCCATTGCCGTTACTGCTCTGCCTCATCAACCAGCTCAAGAAGTCCAGGTGCAGGATGATCCTCGTCGCACCGGCGTGGCCAAGGCAGGTCTGGTTCCTGGACCTTCTGGACTTGTCAATGTCCCCGCCAGTCAGGCTGCCGGCGGACGTGGATCTTCTCTCCAGAGAAGGAGGCGCCATTCTCCACCACGACCCACAGTCACTGAACTTGCAGGCCTGGCTCCTGCAGCACTAGAGGTTGGAGGGTATGATATCCCGGCTGATTGCAGAGAGGTTCTTGCAAAGGCCAGGGCATCCTCAACTCTCAAGTGTTACGGTCATGAATGGAAGAGGTTCTCTGTCTGGTGCCGTGCACAGAAGATTAACCCTGTGCGAATTACGGCCCCTCAAGTGCTGCTGTACCTGCTGTCGCTGGCCAAGGCTGGACTGGCTCACGCCTCCATAAAAATATATCTCGCTGCCATCTCCCGATATACTAGGACGACGGGACGGGCGTCCTTGTGGTCTCATCGCCTGGTGAAGGAATTTATGAAGTGACTATTCCGATCATTCCCGCCGGTGAAGGCTCCTGCCCGGCGTGGGAGCTTAATGTGGTGCTGACCAGGCTCATGGGGGGCCCCATTCGAGCCTATGCCTTCGGCGCCTTTGAAGTTCCTGTCATGGAAGACAGTGTTCCTAGTGGCCATCACCTCTGCACGACGAGTGGGAGAGATTCAGGCCCTATCTTGCAAGCCTCCATACTTGACTTTTCATGACACGAGGGTGGTGCTGAGGACGCACCCCTCCTTCATGCCCAAGGTGCCGTCGGACTTCCACCTCAACGAGCCCTTAGTGTTACCAGTTTTCTTTCCTTCGACGCCGGCCGAGAGGACTTTGCACTCGCTGGATGTAGCTAGTGCGCTGAAGTTCTACGTGGACCACACGAAGAGTTTTCGGAAAACGTCACAACTGTTTGTGAACTTTGGGTCTGTAAATCAAGGGAAGGCTCTCTCGAAGACTTCCATTTCCAGATGGCTCTCCGGCTGCATCATGCATTGCCACCGGTTGGCAAACCGACCGCTGCCCGGCCGTCCGAGAGCCCATTCGACCAGAGTGATCGCTGCTACCATGGCGTTCCTGTCTGGTGTGCCCCTGCAGATGTCCCTGCTGGACATCTGCAGGGCTGCTACGTGGAGGTCGACGCACACCTTCACGAGATTCTACTGCGTCGATCGGGACTCCACGGAGGAGTCCAGGGTCGGCCAAGCAGTGCTGCGCAACCTGTTCGCTTAAGGTGAGCCTGGTGAGGAGGTAAGAGATGCTTAATGTTGAGTTGTTGTATTGCTTAATGTTGAGCCTGTTGCCACCTCCCGTGGTTGTGCATGTGTATACTGCTATGTATTCTTTTATTCATGAGCATGTGAATCCATGCCAGACCCCATGCTGGAGAAGGAACAAGTTACTTACCTGTAACTGTTGTTCTCCAGCCTGGGTCTGGCATGGATACACATGCGAACCCTCCCACCTACCCCTCTGCGGCTCTTCACTTGGTCATACTGCCACTTGGCGTGCTACCAAATCTGAGGATGGCTGCCAGAGGCGGGGCTTAGGGAGAGGGCAGTCATTGGCTGGGGGCAGTATGACCCAGAGATCAGTGATTGGTTACTACTAAGAAAGACGGATCAGAAACGAAACGAAACTGATGCTGATTTTTTTCTTTACTGAGGATTCCCAGCCTGACGGGGAATATTCATGAGCATGTGAATCCATGCCAGACCCATGCTGGAGAACAGTTACAGGTAAGTAACTTGTTCCTTCTTGTCCTTGGCCAAGGCAGGCGCTCGCCTACATCAAGGTGCATATGGCGGCGATCTCCAGCTACACAAGTATCCAGGAAGATCTTCTCTCTAGACAAAGGACTGTTAAGATCTTTTCAGGCGGTGAAGGCTCCTGCCCCGGCATGGGAACTCAACCTGGTGCTGACTAGGCTCATGGGGGTCCCCTTCGAGCCTATGCATCAGACCCCTCTCATGGAAGACTGCTTTCCTTGTGGCCCTCACTTCCACCAGGAGAGCGGGTGGGATCCAGGCCCTATAATGCAAATGGCCTTATCTGACATTTCATGAGGGTGGTGCTGGGTATGCACCCCTCCTTCATGCTAAAGGTTCTGTTGGAATTCCTTCTCAACAAGCCTTTGGTGGTGCCTGTGTTTTTTCTGAAACCTTTTCACTGTTGGAAAGGACTTTGCACTTGCTGGTTGTGGCTCGTGCTCTGAAGTTCTATGTGGCAGGCACAAAGAGTTTCCGGAAGACGTCTCAACTGTTCATGAACTTTGGTCCTGTGAACCAGGGGAAGGCCTTGTCCAAGGCTTCAATCTCGAGGTGACTCTGGCTGTGTCACAAACTGTCATTGGTTGGCAAATGGACCACTGCACGGTTGTCAGAGAGCCCATTCCACCAGAGCGATCGCTGAGACGTCGGCGGTCCAGTCTGTTATGCCCCTGCTGGACATCTGCAGGGCTGCTACGGGGAGGTCCACGCACACCTTCACAAGATTCTACTGCGTCAACAGGTTTTCCAGAGGAGTCCAGGATCGCCGAACAGGCTGCGCCAGCACTGCTTGGCTTGAGGGTGAGATTTTTTCGGAGTAATTGCTTCTGTTGAGCCTTGCCACCTCCCGTGGTTGTGTAATGTTGTACTGCTATGTATTCTTTATTCATGAGCATGTGAATCCATGCCATACCCCATGCTGGAGAAGGAACAAGTTACTTAGCTGTTCTCCAGCATGGGTGTGGCATGGATTCACATGCAAACCCTCCCTCCTGCCCCTCTGCGGCTCTTCTTGGTCATACTGCCACTTGCATGCTTACCAAATCTGAAGATGGCTGCCAGAGGGGCTTAGGGAGAAGGGCAGTCATTGGCTGGGGGCAGTATGACCCAGAATTCAGTGATTGATTTAGAGGAGAAATACAGTGTGAAAGTGAAAGTTTTTTCTTTTACCGAGGATTCCCGGCCTTACGACGGGGAGTATTCATGAGCATGTGAATCCATGCCAGACCCATGCTGGAGAGCAATAGATAGATACAGCTAACTAACTTGTTCCATCCTCAACTTCTGAAACCAGAAACCTTCACCTGCAGTTGCATCTCTCTACCACAGAGAGGCCTAGGTGGAGCAGTCTTTGTTTCCACATCAATAGTCGACTTCCATCGTTTCTTTGGAATGGCCATTGCTGATTGCATGCATTGTGTTCTGCGAGTCCTCTGAGATCGTTGCCAGAGTGCTGTTTTCTTCCCTCCAGTAATAGCTGTCCAGAACCAATCCATCGGAGTACATAACCACGAAGTCGCCAGACCCAAAAAAGGCAAAAAATGACCTCTGAACCTCCTTTAATGGAACCAAGGTATCGGAAAAGGAGGGGGCAGCGATATCAGGAACCTCTGTTGTGGACCCGGAATTAAGTAGAGGGCAGGGGATGAGTAAGCATACTTAATTCTTACGCCCCCCCCGCCCGAACCTATGTAGGGTTTAACTGGTGTAAAGTCCTTACCCTACCTCTCCTTTTCCTGACTGGTAATGGTGGTGTTTTGAGCAAGTATTCTCTCCTAAGGGGGCTGGATTGGAAGAGGCGCTGCTAAAAGCCTTTTTTGGTCTTGGACTTTGGGACAACTGGATTTGCAAACTCTTGTTCAGACCCTTAAAAATACTCCTAGCCTTCTGAAGAAAACTGCATTGGGACCTATGACTCAGTAACTGGGCCCCATCTTTTCTAGCTTTGGAAAGACTTAAGGTGCAGTGCCTTAATTTCCAAGGCTTTGTCTGGTGCGTCCAACCTTTTTCAGCATGTTCTCTAATGGTTACTTACGTGGTTTATTTATTCCGCTGTTTTACTATTCAAAAGTAGTTTTCTAAAAAGTGAAATGTTAATGCTGATTCTACTTTGTATGTGTGTGCTTTGCTGAACAGGCAGTATAAATAAGTGATTCTAACTGTATTTAAAAGTTGATTGCTAGTACTTTTAGCAGACCACACATAGTGAATGTTTATATACTAGTAGTGAATGTTTTAGTGCTACTTACCTGTACTTTCATTGCTCAAGGTTTGTCTAAGGCCTAAATAAATGTCTTTCTTTTTATACATTCTGCTTAACTTGTCTTAAAAGTGCTGTGTGTGTGAATACCTTTACCACTATCGCACTTCCTAAGCCTTGCTGTACAGTCACACTACCCAGTTAGTTTGGCCAGATATTCGTCTTTTCTTCCTGCTCACCAGAACAGAGAAGCCTCTCGATCTGTTCAGAAGAAGGAATCTAAAAATCTACCTTAACAGCAATCTATTAGCCATTTGCTCTGGGATGACCAACCTTAGCCATTCATGCACGGAGTTATGATTAAAGTTCCTAGAAACCCAGTATTAGTGGGACTAAGTTGGGGGTTCTGACATCAGCAACCCCTGGTTCTCTGAATTTTAGATCATGAGCTATTGGTAATTGTTCTGATGTTTTGTCTAAAGTATTTATAAGGGCCTTCTGATGTGCCGCAACACTGGGGAAAACCTTGTCCAAGTCCAGTGAACGTATTGGTCTTGGTCCTGGCTTTATTCCCAGCCTTCTCCAGTCCAGTGAGCTGGCATTACTCCAGGACTGGACCCATGGGCTTACCCTCTGTACTCCAGAAAGAAAACAACGTTGTCACTTGGTTGCAAGGGGAAATGGCCTTTGGGGGCCACTAGGCTGATTACCTCCTATGAAGCATCCCTTGGTACCCAATGTTTTGTCCTACCAGTGCATTTTACATGCCAATATATGAACCAATTTGATTCTTCCCTTACCTGAAGATGTGTCTGGTAGGTTGCTCATTCTGCCTCCCCAGTGGTATCTCAGTATTGATGTTAATCTTTTTGTTATTCAGTTTGCTTGTTTTTGAGTGGGATCACAAATCGAGGGGGCTGGCGGGGGGGGGGCAAAGGAAGGTCATTAAAAAATTGGGCGCGGGTGGAGGACTAAAGAGTGCTGGGCATGGCCCACAGGGGGAAGACAGTTTAGGCAAGCTCTGCCTACCCCAAAGAGTACATCTAGCAAATCCTCCAAATAAGCATTTGAGGGTATTCAGCATGGCATTGTGTTGTCTCGTTTGCCTCCAGTCTGCACATTTTAAATCCATTTTGAATGGATTGCGAACTCCCTGAGATTCTTCATCCTTGCCTGGGACACATTTCCCCATTCAATGAAGCCATTGCTAGTCTTCATGCACCTTGAGTTATCCTGCGTTCATGATTTTCCTGGACCAGAATTCGAAATTGCTAGACGTTTCTTAGCTCCTGCTAGCACTTTTGGAGGGCCTATTCACACTGATACCAACCAAAAGCTAGTTTTGACTTCCCAGGCCATCTGGTGCCATGCAAACATGTTCTACTAAACCTCTGTTTGGAAATGTATATTAAGGCTAATGAAGGGCGCATCAGGAGGTCCGTGAAGCACAATGGATCACAAATAATTGACTAAAGGCTAGTTTGCATCTCATGTGGAAGTTTGATTAGCGGCATAGTTGCACTTACTCCGGATTCACGACAGGACTCCTGCCTGGTAAGTGACGCCCAAGCGCCAGGAGCTGCTTTTGACTCCTGCATATCAAATCTAAATTTCGAACCCTATTCTTGGTTTAGAGTTCTGGAAGATCAATCCATTCTTCTGTTTCTGGGTTTATCTGTATAGTGCTGGACTCTCCAAGGGGGAAAGCATGGAAGAGTTGTGCAGGGGACAGTGTGGAGGAAGGTATGTGTTAAGATACACAATGGCAGGTAATAATGGAATGGCAACACAGAATGTGTCAAACCTTCTATAGCCTCTATTTGCTGCTTTAGCTTCACATGCTGTGCAGAAGCCACCATCTAGTAGTTGGTCTGGGTATTACATATTGTTTTTGAGTTTTGGCATCAGCGGCATCAATCTTGTAATAGGAACAGTGTATGATGCGTCACAGTTACCAACAATGCTCTTACCCTGGGTGCCCTCTTCGGAAGGTTTATTCCTGATGTTTGTTTAGATGGAGAGCAGCAGAGTCAGAAACAAGACACCAAAGACTTCTCAACGCGAAATTTCAGGCTGCCAGGGAGAAGGTTGTATGACGATGAGGAATTGCTTTTGTTAATTTCAACTCTCCTTTTTTACAGTCTCTTCTTCATGGACGAGATGCCATTTAAGTTTTTCCCGTATTGTAACTATCTGTCCTTGTGGATAGATGAGCACCATGTTTGTAATCGCTGTCTTCCACGGAATCGCAAGGAAAGCAAGTTTCCAGCTTGCATAACATGTAAACCACAGACCCTAAAAACAAGAAAAGAGCAGCACAACGATGAGCAAAAAGCACCACTGGGCAGCATACAGCAAATAGGCTGGTAGGTTAGAGGCCAACACTGTCTAAGTATACTCTAAGGTTAAAGCTGCTGAGGCAGTGATGGCACTGGAGTCTGCGCTAGCGAAGAACAAATTCTCCATTGCGACTATGATGTTGGGGGCACAATTTAATGCCCATTTGATGAGCACAAGCCCCAGCGGTAAAGCTGCTCACAATCCCTGGAGAAAATGTCATGGAACATAAATTAACCAAACAATGAGAAGGCAAATCTATCAATGGTGCAGCATGCCCCAAAACAGATTGCTCCACAAGGGGTAAGAGCAAACTAGGTGTCTGGAAACCCCGCGTCAATAAAAAGGGCCACTAAAGACCGACACCTGCATGGCACCAGAATGCTGCATGCACAAGATTGCGCTGAAGTGAGGAAATCCTATACCAAGATGAAGCTGCTTGAAAAAAAGAGGACAATGTGCATTAGGAGTCTGAGAGCTGCTGGCTCCAAAGGCTGCCCATTCGAGCCTGAGAGCTTCAGCCACCTGAATGAATTTAGAACCTAAAGGCATTTGGGCACTGTAAAAATGCTCATAAGGAGACAAAGCTCTAAAAGTCTACATGCTAAAACACATCCAAACGTACAAAAAGACAGATACCAGAGGGCACCTTGAAGATAGCATGGACGAATATGAAGAGGAAATGTGTGCCTGAACACAACACATTTTTTAATTTTATTAAGCGCAGACCTAGCACAAGAGCAGCAGACAGCTGTACAGTGTGAGTAGCCATCTTTTGGATTGGCTTTTTTTAACACAGCAGTACTAGGTCTGTGCGTCGGTATGTTCATCCATTGGAATTAGTTCTTGGCCAGGTGGTGTTGAAAGAGCCATGTTTTGAGAGATTTTTTATTTTTTTTATTGTTTCTAACCATTTAAGATTTTTACAATTTTCCATTTTCAATAGTAGTTGCATCTTTGTACTTAGGTCACCACTTTGTCACCACTTGTTTAGTAGAAAGGAGCTGGCATTAGTCACTGGGTTTGGCATCCGTGGGCCGGTCAAGGTGTTGGCCGACTCTGGGGGTTTAGTTGTGGCCTATTAACACAATGTCATTTTGTGTTGGAGCTGCAATCTCCATTGCGAGGTTGGCTTTTTTCAAAGCTAGGTCCAAGAGTTTTGTGGCTGCCATAGACCATCTAGCCGAATCACCTGCTATTAGTCGCCTCCATCCGGTTTCTTCGTCTAGCGCAGACGGGTAGAATATGAGTGGTGATAAGTACGCCTCTTTCCTTACTCATTTGGGGACAGGTCGTGAGCAGGTGCCTGATAGTTTCAGGTTTATCTTGCTGTTCACATAGCCGACATGTGGTTGTGGAGGACAAAGATCTGATGGCTAAAATTTCCCTGTTTAGCAGATTTAGACAGGCTCTCATGAAGAGTTTCCTCAGTGCCTTGTCCGGAAATATTTCACAATACTTAACTGGGGTTTTCAATTTATTGTGGGTGGGTGGGAGGTGTTTTAGTAGTTTGTTAGACAAGATCTTGTCATTTGTGGCGATCCAGTCTTGCAGCTCCATCTTAGTTTTCACTCTTTCTGGGTTGCTGATGTCGTCAGTGCAGGCTAGCTCTTCGAGTTTGTCTCAGTTTTCTTACCCAATTGTTTAGTGGTTTGCATCCTCCGCTCTTGATTTCCTCTGCTACTACCTGGTACACTGGGAGGGTGTTGGTCAGCAGAGTCTTTCTGTACAGCTGCATGGCGTTCTGCTCCACTACTGATGCTAAGGACAGAAGGCCTAATTCACGTCGGATCTCTGCCAGTGATGCTGACTTCGGTAGGCCCAAGACCGACTTCCACAGGAAACCTTCTAGTTGGACCCAAATTGCTGAGGGCATATTTAGGTTTGCGTTTATTCCATATGTCACCACTGGCACAACTTTAGATTTATAGAATTGCAAAGCTGGGATCCACGAAAACGTTCCAAATGTTTTGTCTACTGCTCTGGTTTGGGCCGTGAGTATTCTTGTCTTGTCCCATAGGGACTTTTGCATGGTGTTTTCTTTTAATGAGTTGCCAATCCATACACCAAGGCATTTATATTCTTCACTTTTGATTTTATTATGTTCAGTAACAATAGGTTGTGGGATGTATTTACCCATGCATCCGAGCCCTACCTCAAAACTGTGCAGTACTGACATGAAAACATCATGATGGCCAGAGCTTCCCAGAAAATGCACAGGGAAATGCAGGAAGAATAGGCTGCCACCCATTTTTGCCGATGTTATGGGCACAGAAGGACACTGCCTAAAACCACCATTGGACTACCCGCACAGTAGTCTGAAACCATTGGGAATGGCAATGCTGATTGCCAAATGCAACCTAGAATGGGAATTCATTTTCTTAAATCCCAAAAATGGGTGCAGTACCAGTACTCACCACTATCCAAAAGCCGGCAATTTAAAACAACACCAGATTTTACTTTTTGTGTAAAACTGAATGAACCCAAAGCAGGCTAAAGAAAGACTTACTGAGAGGTGGATACAATGTAAAGTGATATTCTGAAGTGACTTGAAGGTTTATAACAAGACTGGCTGAGCTGTGGATTGCAGCAGTTTAAGTTGCACTGGATTTAAAGACACTAAAATCGAAAATGTTTAGATTAAATGAGTGACCTATGTTTGGTGTCACATGCCTTTGTAACTGTTGAAATGTCATAGTTTTGCACTTAGAATCAGCATTCTAGCTGCATATGTGAAAATGTTTAGTTTTATTTGAATGCAGAAACTGGGGAACAGAAATGACAGCTTAAAGAGATTCCAATTTGCCTGGCAACTACCCCCATCAGGAGTGAAACTTGAGTCACAGCTGTGTTCCCAGGCCTAGCTGCCCTTTTGCTGCTCACACTAAGGATATGCCATCTATCTGATAATTGAATTACCTGTGCTCTGCAGGAAAGTGAACAAAGCCCTGTCCTTGCTCAGGCAAAGGTTTTATTGGCAGGAGTCGTAAATGGTCGTAAAAAGTGGCTTCCTCCTGAGGAAAGGGGAGGGGCACTGCCTGTGAGAGCAAGCTGGCTTGGCAGAACTGGATAAACCAGTATTTCTACCTTGTGCTGAGAGGAAACCACACCCCTTTGGAGCCAGAACATAACTTTAAAAAGATGGATCATTCATAGAGCGGACATGTGAAAATTTTATAAATGATACCATAATTCTTGTGATTTTTCTGCCCACATTTTAAGAGGTTTTTCGACCCGGTGGCGTGTTCAGGGGGTTTTTAGCGGAAAAGTGGATATTACTCTAAATGTATGCATGTTAAAAGTCTGAAACTTCATCAGTTAATGTCCATACTCCCTGCGCACATGTATGTAAAGTTGGGTCAATGTCAGAAATTGAAAAATCAGTTAAAAAGTCAATTATGTGCCATTTCTGAATGCAAGCTCTTAGAAACAGCAGATTTGGACAGAGACATGGCTAAATTCAGCCACACCATGTATATGTAATTTCATGCAACTGTGTAACTGTGAAATATGTCTTTTATTATCAAATATAGAATGTGTGCAATCTGACAGAGGAGTGTCCTATCTGCAAGCCATAAAATGACATCCCTCTGACTCACAGTTCATTCCCCAATCAAATGATAAATGGAAGTTTGACCAATTAGAAGCTGAGAGAGAGGTAGGGTCAGTGATGCTAGAACACACCCACATTCTAAACACATAAAAGCAGACAGACAGGACAGATAGGGACCTTCAATTCCATCTGCAGCGGGACGCTCTGCCGGAAAAATCCATACTTATCTCCATCAAACCTCCAGAGAGCCAAACTAGAGACTTCAATCTATCCAGAACTAGAGACCCAGACCAGAGAACCAGAGAGAGCTGACCCAGATCACTGTGAAGTGCAGAGACCAGAGGCGAGTCTAAAATCTGACCAGATCCGTGATGAGGCCCATTTCACTCAAGAATATAGTGTGAGTACCTAGAAAACTGTGCAGAACCAATCTCTTAGTTAAAATAATATAATTCAATCCTATTTTAATCTAAGTAGAACTGTCTCCTAACTGTCACCTGCCAATTGCAAAGCTGTCACTTGTCATTTTCTAGTTGCAAGCTGCACTTGTCTTTTTGAACTTTAAAATTTCAAATCTGAAAAACGACCTTTATTTAATCGCTCATATCTCCGCGACCGTTTGTGCTAGAGACCTGCAGTAACTTTCATTTGAAAGCTTAGAATCTTAGCTTTGAATCGCACCAAGAACCACATTCCTACCCCTTATAGTTTTACCGCAATCGCGGAACACGCATTCGCGAATTTTACCGCGATTTGCAAATTTCTTCACATGTAAAAACTGCTGCTGCTTGCCTTCCATTTGCCAGAAATTCGTTTAACCTGCTAACTATCCCTGCATCATTGCTAGTGTGAGCCGGGACTAATATTAACTAGATACCACTCACCCTGAACCTCTGAAAGGGAATTAAAAGCATTTTAGAATATATTTTTAATTCATTGCCAGCACATATCAAAGCAATTTGGGCCTGTGTTTTCAAACTTCTGTAGTCTAAGCTTGCTGGGGTGAACTGAATCACATTTGATTGCATTTCTGAGAACTGTGTGCTTCCTTCCATTTCCTTGCATTGCATCAAGGGGGGGAGGGGATTGCCAGAGAAAAGTGATTACATTGTTTGGTTGAAATCATATTGAGTATTTTCTGTACTGCATTTCATTCCACATTGCATCCATTTGAAACCATAAAAGTATTGTTGCTACCTTATCCATTTCATGTCAACTCCTTATTGATTATAGAGAAGCGTGTTAGTGCCAGATTCTCCGTTGTTGATCTTTATCATATCAGATTAAGTGTGCTATTCAATTATTAATTTATTATAAAGTGTGATATATATATATTTTAAATTATCAAATAAACCTTTTAAACTTGCAAAACAGAACTACTTCTTGGCTCAGTGGGGTCAGGGGGATTCCAAGAGAGGGGTGTTATATAGGGGTAGTCATCCAGAACGCATGAACTGGACCTAAAGATATATCAATAAGGGTTTTCATTCAGTATTATAGACTAGGCGTTGACTTAGCTGTAGTGTTGAATTGAATCCTCTTACAAATTGGGGGCTCGAGCCGAGACGTTGGGTTAGATTTACCATTTGTGCAGCTTAATACAGTGTGCGAACTGACAGGATACATACATCCGGTCGGATCACCACGCTGCGAAGCATTCCTCAAAAGGGACACTCCAAGAAAAGTTCTGTTCTGCAAAAATAAAATACAAACTTCTGTAAGTCAGGACAGAGACCAATCTCTAGAATGACGACCTTAGTAGACATGAAAATAGCCAGAGAGCACCTCTTGCATAAGCTATTTGTGAGAGGTGAATGGACCGAACAGGGCCAGGATGTGTGGTTGCAGGCCATCACACAACAGGTCACTGAAACAGGGTCAGATATATATAGAGATCAGGGTCCCTTACATGTGGCCCTGAGTGAACTATATATGGCTCCTAAAGCCAAAGAGGAACACAATAAGATTGCCAGGATAGCATACCTGTACCTATATATGGGAGACATGCAGGATAGATGTGCTGAAAGCCAAAATCTGGCAAATAGGCAACAGATGGCATTACAGAAGGCCCAATCTGATCTGGACTCTTCTGAGCAGAGGCTGCAGAGGAGCCAGGAGGCAGAAAATGATAGTAGGCAATATATCATTAAAATAAAAGAGGATATGGGCATCCTACAACAGGAAAAGACAGACCAGGATACCCGATTTCTGGCCCTGCAGACGGAGCACCAAGACAGTTTGGACTCCTTACTGCAGAACCAGAAAAAGCTGGAGCAACAGATCAATTTCAACAGGGCATGCACAGAGCAGGTAGCCACCCTGCAAATCCAACTAGACAGAGAGAAAGAGGAGAGCAATAAACTGATTCTGAAAGACCTGGATACCCAGGCAGAGTTTGATGAGGAGCGCCAAAAAGCTGGTGCCCTTCAACGGCAAAGGGACGACCTGGCGGCACAAATGCAGGCTCTTAGTCAGGAAAGAGACGCCATAGGCCAGGAAGTCTGCCACTTAAAAAAGGAAATTGAAGAAAATCACCTGGCCCTCCAGGGGCTGGGTGATCTCCAAAAAGAAAACCAGAACTTGGTAGAGCACACCAGAAGGGTGGAAGATGCTCTAGCAAGAAAGGAGCAGGCCAATAGGGACATTGCCCAGGAGGTAAACCTCCTGCAGCAAAGACTGGCCCAGTTCTCCAGGACCAACCAGGAAGCACAGAGGGAGAATGAGGCCCTCTGTCAACACAATGATAGGCTCCAGCAACAGGTAGCGATGCAGGAGAAACTGATAGAGTCGAGTAAGGCCTTAACAGAGGAACTGAAGGCACAAATGCAGGCTCTTGCATTGCAACAGGGAGCAGGGGCGGATAGAGATGAGGTTCGCTGGGAAATGGAAACTCCGGAGCATAACCTCAGGAGCCCTAGTACCAGAGGCCCTCATACCTCTCAGTCCCTGGACTCTGCCACCCCCATGTCCCCTGGTGCACATGAGCACAGGGCCACAGGGATGGCAGATTACTATCCAGCTAAAAGTATGGGGCTCATAGGCCAGTACCACTCAGGAATGGAGGGGTGGGCATCCGGGTATGGGCACCCAAGTACAGTACAGTTCAGTGGGGAACCCCAGGAGAGTAGGCCCATTAAGGGCATCCTGAAAACCTCTGCCCAGTTAGGTCAGTGGAGGGGGTACCCATCAAATCCTGGCAGCAAGGAGGAATCTGAAGACTCCTCTGAACTGCGCAGGACACAGGAGACCAGGTCCCCACATTCTGCCAGCCATTCCCAGGCTCGCAGAATCCGGGAAAACCTGGAAGATCAGACGGGAACCTCTGGGAGCAGTGCCTCTGAGTCCGAGGATGAATGGACAAGGGTTACCCGAACCAAAAAGGCCAATAAGGCAAAAAGGGCCTTGCTTAAGGACCCCTTAAAGCAGATTAAGGCGATCAGGAGCGTCATTACGCCTTACCATAAGAACGCTAAGTATTCTGTTTGGGAGCACTTAGAGTTGTTTGAACAAATGATGGAGACTTTCCATTTGAAGGACAGCCAAAGCTGTATTCAATATGTAAAGTGGACCTTCTCCCCGGAATACTCCAGTTTCTTTGCGGGGCTGGAGGACCAAAATCATTTAAGATGGTCCACCTATAAGGCGGCCATCCTGAAACATTTTTCTGTTCACAGAAATCCTCAAGAGGCTCGCAAGGCAGCCTACAATTTGCAATGTGGGGAGGATCAGGCCCCACAAGAATTTGTGCAGGAGTTAAAGCGTGCTTTTGCACAGACCACAAGAAGGGTGCGCACAGATAGTAGAGAGTTCATAAATACGTTTTTCCATGCCTTGCCCAAATACATCATGACCCAGCTCGTGAGGGATTTTCACGAGAAAAGATCCTTAGATTGGGTCATTGAACAGGCTACCCGGATCTATGAGGTGCAGAAACCGATAGATAGCAAAAGTAATGCCCAGAAAAACCCCAAAGCCAACAGCACCCCTGCTGCTGCCAAGGTGGCAGAGGTAAAGGTCACCCCCGTTTTGGATTTGGAGATGGGGGGGCCTAAAAACCTACCTGCACCTAATAATGCTAGGCCCAGGAGGTCCTCGGGTCAGTCACAGACAGGGAGCCAGGGAGGCAGCCCCACAAATGGGGTCCCTCACTCTCCGGACTATGGAAGTCCTCGCTACAAAGGTAACAGACCCATCCTGGGTTATGTGTGGACTCCTCCAGCCCAAGGGGGGGGATCCAGCCAAGCACCTAACCCACGGAACTTCCCTCCAAACTTCCCACAGGAGGGCAGAAATTTACCAAACCCTGGGCAGAACTTTTTCCCCAGATATCCACCCGACTTCCAACCCCAAAATCATCCATCCTTCTTTCCCCAATTCCCTGAGCCCAGACCACTGAATCCGGGAGAGGGGAGGCCAAGGGTGGAGGGGTACCCAAATCTTCCCAACCAGGGGTACTACCAAAGAAGGGACAGCTACCCTTCCCGGGATCAGCCCAGGGGAGAAAACAGGGTCCCGTATCAGCCTGAGCGGGTTTCCCAGTTAGAGCACCAGGTTCAAAACATGGCGCGGGATATGGGTCAAATACTGAGGGCTCAGCAGAACCCTCAGATCGGCATGCCGGCGCAGAACGTACCCAACTCTGGACCTGGTGCTCCAGAACAATGACGGGGGCAGCACCCCGATAACTCGCCGGTTCCCAGGGAGGAGGCACAAAGGGGAGGGGGGTGTAAAGCCTTGGAGGAAGCTTCCTTCCTCACTTGTAAACAGCCCCTGGAAACCCAGGAACCGGAAACAAAATCTCTTGCCCCTGAAAGTCTGCCTCCTAAGGAGCAGAGGGGGGGTAGGAGAAACAAAAGACCCAAACAGACTCAGTTTGAGGAGGAGGTACAGATCTTCCAATTTGAGGGAGAGGGATCCTCAGAGGATCCTGGGAAAAGGATCTTCTCCTTCAGAGAGGGGGGAACTCCCCCCAAAGAAAAATGGGTCCCTAGGGATGCAAATCCAGACTGGGGAGATGTGGAGACTGAGCTACCGCCGCCCACCACCTCATCCCAGAACCAACAGCAAGAAAATCCCCTGGTTCAAACCCATCCTGGGGACTGCCTCCAAAAAGGGGGGGGCAGCCCAGAACCGGAACGAGGGGAACCCACAATGGCTCTGATCTCCAGTTGCCAACTTTTTCTTTCAGATTCCCAAGACTCTCCACAGAATTCTGCCCAAATCTCTTCGCTATCGATGTCCAAAACCAGAAAGTTAGCCCACCAGTTGTCCAAAAATGTGCATTATCTGTGCCCCCTTGAGGAGAAGGAGGGAAGATATTATGCCCCGGTACAAGTACAGGGGCAGGGTACAATCTCGGCACTGGTGGACACGGGATCTCAAGCTACCCTTCTGTCCAGAAGGGCCTTTGACGAACTGAATGCAGGAAGGGGAGAGAATTACCAAATTCCTCTCACCTCTCTTCCTGGACAACTACAGAACTTTGACGGGAAGGAAATTCCCGTCGAGGGGACGGCAGATTTGGACATTAAAATTGGGCGACATAAGTTGAAACACCCGGTCATAGTTGTGACCCCAGAGGGCACCCCTTGTTTACTAGGGAATGACCTCCTGAGAAGGTTGTCACCCCTAATAGATTGCGTAAACAAGGTCCTCTGGACCCAGAATAGCCGACCAATAAAATTAAAACAGAGTGTCAACCATGTTAGTTTAAACGGCACCTGCCACATGGTTGAACAAAAATCTGACCTAGTAGAATTTCACTTCCAGAACGACCAAATTCCAGACGTGACAGTCATAGCAGTAGGACAACAGACTGGTGATGGGGGGTCCTCTCTATTTCTGAAAATCAACCTTCCTTCCAGTCTAAAGTGGTATTCCAAGCTGGAAGGAAACACTTTGAAATTCTATACCAATCCACAATCTGAAACTCCCACTCCTATAGTCCAGAAAGATGTGAAATCAGCTCAAAGCCTGGCTGATATTCAGCAAATTGGAGAGCAGTTGTTCATCCCTGTTCAGTTAAATGATGGGAAGGACTCTGTTCTCGCTCGAGTGTGTGTGAACAACGGTAAGAGCTTCATCAGCGAAGCCATGTTTCGCCAACTCCCAAAAGATCCAGCCATTCCCACCTTCAAACTGATAGACAAATGGGAAATGGACCTGGAAGCACCTAATTCCAAACATCTCCTGCCAAGCAGGTGTATGCTCAAAATCTCCATTGGCAACAAGAGCATAGTCCACAATTGTTGGGTCGTGCGAGACGTCCCTGCCGCCTTTTACTTAGGCAGTGACATTCTCAATCGCTTTGCCATTAGTTTGGACCTAATAAACTTCAAAGCTTGGTCCCGATTAGCGGATAATCCCATGGGCTTTGATGATCCAGAAAAAGCATTTAGGTCAGCTCAATTGCTACCTTATGCAGTTGAAATTCAGGTTAAAGAGGAAGTCACCATCCCAGAAAGGACCCGACAATTCTCCCTGGAAGTGAAAGTTAAAAGGGGACAAGAGTTGAAAAACCCTGATGCTTACATACATCTAAATGCTTCTCTCCAACAGCAAGGGTTGGGGGTAAACCCAACACCATTAGTCAACATAGAACATGACACCATTCCAATAGAGGTGGATAACAGCGACTTAAAGAGTATTACTCTAGCCGCAGGCCCCATTATTGGAATGGCGGTTGATGACCGACATTTCTCCATTGACCTTGGAAATGAACTGTTAGGACCAATCCCTAAGGACTGTTTTGACAGTGACAGTGAGGACAATACAACACCAGACAGGATTTTTACCCGGCATGGGGGGAACTTCCTGGTGTACACTTCCTGCCCTTATGGTAAGGAAGATGTGACTTGTGAATTCAGGAGGGATGAGGTGATTTTCCAGGTTCATGAAGGCTGCCTTGCCCACCTGAAGCCTCCGGTCCAAATCAGCACTCTGACCAGGGACTTCTCCACCCAGCTGGAGGAGGCCGCAGAGATAGCCAAACCAGAAGTCTTTCCAGGCTTCAGGCAGATGGTGGAAGAGAGAGTCAACCTAGCTGATGCCTGTGTGACTCCGGAACAAAAGCAAAAGTTGAAACAAGTTTTCTTGGATTTCCAAGATCTCTTTGCGGTAGACTCATATGACTGTGGCCGCACCAACATCCACACAACCACAATCCCCACGGACCCTGGCATGACTCCTGTGTTTGTGAAGCAATATCGCTTGCCTCTCGCATCAATGGAGTCCCTTACCGAAATAATTAAGAACCTTGAGTCCCGGGGAATAATCCGTCCCGTCCACAGCACCTTCAATAATCCGGTGCTGGGAATATTGAAGCCAAACGGCCAGTGGAGACTCTGCGCCGACCTTAGGGAGCTCAACAAACGGGTCCATACTTCCCGATGGCCTCTGCCCTACATTGACCAAGGGCTGGCCCAGATTCAGGGGTCACAGGTATTCACTGCAATAGACCTGACCAATGGATACTGGACCGTGCCTGTCAGCAGGGAGGACCAATACAAACTGGCTTTTACCTTTGGGGGCCAGCAGTACACATGGACCCGGACTCCCTTCGGATACCTCAACTCCGGCAATGAATTCAACATTTTCCTACATAAGGCCATGCCCGACCTGGGTGCGAGGGGTAACCTGGCTTATGTAGATGATGTCCTCATCAAAAGTTCATCTGTGGAGGAACACATAGCGGAGATCCGTTATGTTCTGACACAGTTGAGGGCCGCCGGAGCAAAACTTTCCTTTCAGAAAGCACAGTGGTGTAGAACCCGTGTTAATTTCTTGGGGCATGAGATTACTCCTCAGGGCCTCTGTCCCCAGGAAAAGAAAGTGGAAGCACTTCAGAAACTGAAAGACCCCACAACTCTGCGGGAACTAAGGAGCCTCCTTGGACTGACTAATTACAGCAGAAAGTTCATTGAGGGCTACGCAGAGATCACCAGACCCCTGATTCATCTCCTGAAGGGGGGGTCAAGTGGGAATGGGGTCCAGAACAAGCCGAGGCAGTAAGTCAACTCAAAAGAAGCCTCTCACAAGCGCCTTGCCTAGCTTACCCTGTCAGAAACAAGGAGTTCTTCCTGGAGACGGGGTTCTCTAATACGTGCTTGACGGCAGTATTATACCAAAAGCATGACAAGGTCAATAAAGTAATCTCCTATGCGAGAAAAACTTTATCCTCTGTGGAGGAAAAATTCAACGATTGTGAGAAGGCACTCCTGGCAACGGTGTGGGCATTGAAGAATTACCGCCCGTTTATCCAGGGGGAACACATCATAGTGGAGACTCCACACCAGCCTCTGCAATATCTCCAAAGTGACAGAATCCGGGCCGGAAATGTGAGTAACTCCCGAATTACTTCCTGGATTCTGTCAATGCAAGGCTTTCCTGTGGAAGTCAGATATGGCCAAAACAAGAAGAGTCCCCTCGCGCGCAAGGTCTGGCTGACTTGCATGATTGTGCCAGAGAAAACTGTCTCGAGGACGAGAGTCTAAAAATAAAGGACAACACGGAGGCATACCTTAATTCCCCACACAAAGTCTTTGAAGAAGACAAGTGTGAGGGAATGCCCACTGTCTATGTGGATGGATTCTCTTACCATGTTGACAACAACGGGGAGAAAGAACTGGTGGCCGGCGTAGGGAATGCATGGGTGAATGAGTCCCCAGAACCCTCCGCTGGATACAAAATTGGTCCCCGAAGTAGTCAGGTGGCAGAATTGATGGCTGTGCATCAGGCCATCCTCACTGCTGTCCAGCATCAACTCCACGAACTGGTCATAATCACAGATTCGGATTATGTACGGAACGGGTTCGTGGAGCACCTGGTTAATTGGAAAACCAGAGGCATGTTATGTGCTAACAACAAACCCTTGAAACATGGGAAGTTGATCCAAAACATTGATGATCTGGTCACATCGAATGGGATGACCATCTATTGGAAAAAGATCAAGGGTCATTCCAAAGTAGAGGGACCAGACAAAACTGGAAATGACTTAGCTGATCAGTTGGCCAAAACCGGGGCTTCCAAGGGGATCTAATTGAGATTGAGTCCCTGTTGGGGGAAATCCAGGTCACAGCTATCACTAGGTCCCAGCCAAATGCTCACAACGACCTTTCAATTGTACAATGGAGTAAGGAGACCCCTGATGCTGATTTGATTACTGCTCAGAAGGGGGATCCAATTATTGGTAAATTTTACCAGCACCGTGAGGACCCTGAGAACTTTCCCCTGACGGATACCGATTACATTGGGAAAGAGGACCTAAGAGTGTTGATGAAATGTCCAAAAATGTTCTGGATCCAAGACGGTTTGTTGGTAAGGAAATCCAAAGCTGGCCACGATCAGTGGGTGGTTCCTACCTCATTCCGAAGCCTGATGTTAAGTCACGCCCATGATGCGGCCACCGCCGGTCATAGGGGGTTTCACACAACACTGGAAATCTTAAGAGAGGTTGCATACTGGCCACACATGGGCCAGGACCTCAACCAATATTTGAAGGGTTGTCTTGTGTGTGCACAATTTCAGCCGACATCCCTCACACACCGGGCACCTTTACAAAAGCGGGGGATGACACTGCCATGGTCAGATTTACAAATCGACTTTGTAGGCCCTGTGATTCGCTCGGCTAGGGGGAATAAGTACATGTTGACTGTGACATGCTTGTTTACCAAGTGGGTGGAATGTCTCCCAGCCCCAAACTGCAAGGCAGAAACTGCAGCTGCCTTGATGATTAACCACATCTTTTCCCGTTTTGGTCTACCTCAAAGGATTGAGTCAGACAGAGGTAGCCACTTCACCAGTGAAGTAATGACAAAGATGTGGGAGATACTGGGGGTCAAAAGGAAGTTGCATATCGCTTATCGGCCAGCTTCTTCTGGGGCAGTAGAGAGATATAACCGGACAATTGTGAGCATATTAAAGAAGTTTGTGGCAGATTCTGGGCCAAGTTGGGATATCCGTTTACCTCTGGTCCTAATGGCTATCAGATCTACCCCTTCATCTGCAACCAAAATGTCACCATTTGAGTTGATGACTGGGCGCAAGATGGTGCTTCCTCAGCATTTGCTCTATAGGACCAAAGAGCAGACACTGATAAATGCCTCCACTACTCATGAGTATGTAGAGAATTTAAGGAAACACCTCCAACATGCTTTTGCTTATGCTCAGCGGAATCTAGAAAGATCAGCTGATAGCATGAAGACCCACTATGACCTGAAAACTTCCAGGAAGGAATATCAGGTGGGGGACCGGGACTATCTATACAACTTCCAAAGGAACCAGGCCAAGCAGCGCAAATTTTTGCCTACATGGAAAGGACCCTTTGAGATCATCGACAAGATCTCACCTGTGGCCTACAAAATCCACATCCCCAAAGGTCCTTTGGCAGAGGGGGAAGACAAGTGGGTCCACATAAACCAGTTGAAATGTTGCCATCCCAGGCACACTCTGCAACAACTGGAGGAATCCTCTGGAATCCTAGCGGGTACTGTATCAGACTAATTCAGTTCCAACCATAAAACATACCACATCTAGTCTCTAACATACTGTGATTTGTATGAAACTGTCTCTTAGTCATACTGTTTTTATTAAAATAAGAATGTAATGTTTCGTTATGATAAAATGCATATGCTGCCCCACTATCTCAACAGTGGTGGAAAAAAAAAAATCGTCTATGAGTAGATATTGCCGCTTTTGCTTTATCATCCTAGGAGAGATGAGACCTTGAGACTGGCCAAGGAGGACGATCCGGGAACGAAGATCCAATGGGCCCAGTGGACCGCCCAATATTCCCATCAGGACCGGCGAGGAGAACCGATCGATCCGACCGGATGGAGGAAAAGATGCTGAACTGTGCCATCTATTGGAAGAAGATGAGGAAACATCCCAGATCTTGCGAGTCCCATCAGTGAAACCGAATGGCCATCGCAAGAGGGGGGCTTGTGGGATGTATTTACCCATGCATCCGAGCCCTACCTCAAAACTGTGCAGTACTGACATGAAAACATCATGATGGCCAGAGCTTCCCAGAAAATGCACAGGGAAATGCAGGAAGAATAGGCTGCCACCCATTTTTGCCGATGTTATGGGCACAGAAGGACACTGCCTAAAACCACCATTGGACTACCCGCACAGTAGTCTGAAACCATTGGGAATGGCAATGCTGATTGCCAAATGCAACCTAGAATGGGAATTCATTTTCTTAAATCCCAAAAATGGGTGCAGTACCAGTACTCACCACTATCCAAAAGCCGGCAATTTAAAACAACACCAGATTTTACTTTTTGTGTAAAAC
The DNA here is from genome assembly GCF_040938575.1 of Ambystoma mexicanum. Lineage (NCBI taxonomy): Eukaryota > Metazoa > Chordata > Amphibia > Caudata > Ambystomatidae > Ambystoma > Ambystoma mexicanum. The sequence goes on along the minus strand of NC_090939.1, from coordinate 59,300,213 downwards.
TGAATGAACCCAAAGCAGGCTAAAGAAAGACTTACTGAGAGGTGGATACAATGTAAAGTGATATTCTGAAGTGACTTGAAGGTTTATAACAAGACTGGCTGAGCTGTGGATTGCAGCAGTTTAAGTTGCACTGGATTTAAAGACACTAAAATCGAAAATGTTTAGATTAAATGAGTGACCTATGTTTGGTGTCACATGCCTTTGTAACTGTTGAAATGTCATAGTTTTGCACTTAGAATCAGCATTCTAGCTGCATATGTGAAAATGTTTAGTTTTATTTGAATGCAGAAACTGGGGAACAGAAATGACAGCTTAAAGAGATTCCAATTTGCCTGGCAACTACCCCCATCAGGAGTGAAACTTGAGTCACAGCTGTGTTCCCAGGCCTAGCTGCCCTTTTGCTGCTCACACTAAGGATATGCCATCTATCTGATAATTGAATTACCTGTGCTCTGCAGGAAAGTGAACAAAGCCCTGTCCTTGCTCAGGCAAAGGTTTTATTGGCAGGAGTCGTAAATGGTCGTAAAAAGTGGCTTCCTCCTGAGGAAAGGGGAGGGGCACTGCCTGTGAGAGCAAGCTGGCTTGGCAGAACTGGATAAACCAGTATTTCTACCTTGTGCTGAGAGGAAACCACACCCCTTTGGAGCCAGAACATAACTTTAAAAAGATGGATCATTCATAGAGCGGACATGTGAAAATTTTATAAATGATACCATAATTCTTGTGATTTTTCTGCCCACATTTTAAGAGGTTTTTCGACCCGGTGGCGTGTTCAGGGGGGTTTTAGCGGAAAAGTGGATATTACTCTAAATGTATGCATGTTAAAAGTCTGAAACTTCATCAGTTAATGTCCATACTCCCTGCGCACATGTATGTAAAGTTGGGTCAATGTCAGAAATTGAAAAATCAGTTAAAAAGTCAATTATGTGCCATTTCTGAATGCAAGCTCTTAGAAACAGCAGATTTGGACAGAGACATGGCTAAATTCAGCCACACCATGTATATGTAATTTCAAGCAACTGTGTAACTGTGAAATATGTCTTTTATTATCAAATATAGAATGTGTGCAATCTGACAGAGGAGTGTCCTATCTGCAAGCCATAAAATGACATCCCTCTGACTCAGTTCATTCCCCAATCAAATGATAAATGGAAGTTTGACCAATTAGAAGCTGAGAGAGAGGTAGGGTCAGTGATGCTAGAACACACCCACATTCTAAACACATAAAAGCAGACAGACAGGACAGATAGGGACCTTCAATTCCATCTGCAGCGGGACGCTCTGCCGGAAAAATCCATACTTATCTCCATCAAACCTCCAGAGAGCCAAACTAGAGACTTCAATCTATCCAGAACTAGAGACCCAGACCAGAGAACCAGAGAGAGCTGACCCAGATCACTGTGAAGTGCAGAGACCAGAGGCGAGTCTAAAATCTGACCAGATCCGTGATGAGGCCCATTTCACTCAAGAATATAGTGTGAGTACCTAGAAAACTGTGCAGAACCAATCTCTTAGTTAAAATAATATAATTCAATCCTATTTTAATCTAAGTAGAACTGTCTCCTAACTGTCACCTGCCAATTGCAAAGCTGTCACTTGTCATTTTCTAGTTGCAAGCTGCACTTGTCTTTTTGAACTTTAAAATTTCAAATCTGAAAAACGACCTTTATTTAATCGCTCATATCTCCGCGACCGTTTGTGCTAGAGACCTGCAGTAACTTTCATTTGAAAGCTTAGAATCTTAGCTTTGAATCGCACCAAGAACCACATTCCTACCCCTTATAGTTTTACCGCAATCGCGGAACACGCATTCGCGAATTTTACCGCGATTTGCAAATTTCTTCACATGTAAAAACTGCTGCTGCTTGCCTTCCATTTGCCAGAAATTCGTTTAACCTGCTAACTATCCCTGCATCATTGCTAGTGTGAGCCGGGACTAATATTAACTAGATACCACTCACCCTGAACCTCTGAAAGGGAATTAAAAGCATTTTAGAATATATTTTTAATTCATTGCCAGCACATATCAAAGCAATTTGGGCCTGTGTTTTCAAACTTCTGTAGTCTAAGCTTGCTGGGGTGAACTGAATCACATTTGATTGCATTTCTGAGAACTGTGTGCTTCCTTCCATTTCCTTGCATTGCATCAAGGGGGGGAGGGGATTGCCAGAGAAAAGTGATTACATTGTTTGGTTGAAATCATATTGAGTATTTTCTGTACTGCATTTCATTCCACATTGCATCCATTTGAAACCATAAAAGTATTGTTGCTACCTTATCCATTTCATGTCAACTCCTTATTGATTATAGAGAAGCGTGTTAGTGCCAGATTCTCCGTTGTTGATCTTTATCATATCAGATTAAGTGTGCTATTCAATTATTAATTTATTATAAAGTGTGATATATATATATTTTAAATTATCAAATAAACCTTTTAAACTTGCAAAACAGAACTACTTCTTGGCTCAGTGGGGTCAGGGGGATTCCAAGAGAGGGGTGTTATATAGGGGTAGTCATCCAGAACGCATGAACTGGACCTAAAGATATATCGATAAGGGTTTTCATTCAGTATTATAGACTAGGCGTTGATTTAGCTGTAGTGTTGAATTGAATCCTCTTACAAGGTTGACCGCAGTGCTGGCATCCTTTAGAAATCCTGTCTGGAACACATCTGCGCAAGGGGAACTTCGTGCACATTTTTGAAAATGCGAGAGCAGCAGAGTCGCAAAGATTTTGCTGATGATATCTAGGGCAATGGGCCTGTAGTTGGCTGGACTTTCTCTTCAGCCTTTTTTATATATTGGGACGAGAACGGCATCTGTCCAGGATTCCGGAATTTGCGCTGATTTGTGGCATTGTCTGAATATTTCACTAATCGCTGCCGCCCATTCTTCTGGATATGTTTTCAGATCAATGTTTGTGAAGCCGTCGGGGCCTGGGGCTCTCGAGGACTTGAGTTTTGTGATTGCTCTTATGATGTCGTCTTCGTTGGTCAAAGATATCCAAGGATCCTGGCTCAGTTGTTTCAGTTGTTTCCAGGGGTGCTGGAGGGCGAAACAGGTCTGTGAAATAGCTGACCCATTGTTGTTTTGAAACAACGTTCGAGAGAGAGAGGAGGAACTTTCTAGCCATTTATGCTCTTAAGTAGGTTCCAGAAGTCACTAGTTTTTTTGGAGGCCCAAGTTTTCAACCTGGCTTCGACATCGTTCTGGAAGAGGGTCAGTCTGTGGTGTTTCATCCAAGATTTGTAGATCGCCGCCCCCTTGTGGTATGTGACCCATGCCACTTCTGATTGTTGATGGAGCGCCGTTTTTTTCAGGTTTCTCAGCTCACGGCGTTGGAGGACAACCTTGAGATCGAAAGTGTGGTTGGATCGCTGTTTCCGTTTGTTTCCTCATCCTATGGGCCATCAGTAGGGGAAGGTAGTCCGGTCTCTGAATGTGACAGGGGTGGCGTAAAACCTGGGTCTGTGGTTAGTTTCTTTTATTCTTCTTAGGTTATGTTTCCCAAAGTGAGGCGCAAGCGGGTTTGTCATTTATTTGGTTCCACTGCCGACGGGTAGATGATTTTTTCTGGGCCCGGACCACCCCAAGACATCATTAAAAGGTTGTGGTCGCTTTCAGTAGTTTTCTGGACCTTGAAGGAAATTATATGGGGGATCAGGGCTTGTGTTACAAATATGTAATCCAAAGTTGCTGAAGCCTCGTCCCTTTTCCAAGTTGGTATCTGCGGCTCATTTGATTGTAGCGCAGCCACATTGTGGAAGTTTCTGGATTTCATTAATTTTGTCCATGCCAGGCCTCTCATCGGCTGATGAGCGAAGTGATGAGGAAATTGAGACTGTTTGCGATCTCGCATTTGGCATTTATGTCTCTGCAGATGATGTTGGCAACAACGTGATCCACGTAGATGGTGTCGATGGCGTTGGCGATGGATTTACAAAATGCTTTGGGGGTTGTTCTCTCGGGGTTCCGATAAAGATGAATCATCACCAGGTTCGATCTGGTCCACGTGTCGTGACCTGGTTCGAGATGGTGCCATGATGTTAAGATGGCAAGCATGCCATAGGAGAGATTTGTGAAATTGGAGAATTGTGGGGCATTTGGTAAAGGTAAAGAGACAATAGGGCAAAACGGACAAAAACACACTAATAATCCTTACATGAACTAAACACTAAAAGGGAGAACAAACCTAGAAGAAATTTGGAAATTGAAGAAAGTACATCACTCCTTTTTAAAATTCTTTGCATTAAATGGCTAGTGGAAGATTTCCATGAGTATATTGACCAGCCATATTTTCCAGAGAAGAAGGAACCGCTTGAATAAGTGTGTTTGTGGGGGGTGGGGTGTGGTGGGTATGGTTACTGTATGGATTCTCAAGATAACACACTTCCTTAGTTTATGCCAAAGATGAGGCAAAATGTTGGTGTGATCCAAAGAGGGCTGATGGATTGGGACTCAAACTCCCTGTAGATGAAGAGCAAGAAGATTTCTTAATAGCAACTGTGGATGAGCAAAAGATATTCCAAACATTTCCGGTTATAGATCAAATCATACGCACTGGTCACAAACTGTTAGGACTCCCGGAATTGTGCATTGAGAGGTACTACCCATCTCAGTTGATCTCATCCTGATAAGCAGGCACCCTAAGACTGACTCACTACTGCTAGAAAGAGATGTGGCTTCCACATCCATGTCAGATGCACAAATGGGGTGTGCCACCTTGCTGGATGTGGGGGTTTGGACTGAAGATCCAGTCCACATTCCTTCCAAGGGCAGTCTTTTGCTGGGCAAATGTGGAGCAAGAGGTTTTCCAGGATTGGACATCCCTTACCACTTTGAATGGGGGAATCGCCTGCCTTTGTGTGACCTGCTATGGCTGCCTTCCTGTGGTGCCTAGGCAGTTGAGCTTGAAAACCCATTTGACCGGAGCACAGAGCTGCCACCTAGCCAGACCCAATCCCGAAACCTGCTTCTGCAGCTCCTGTAACCCTCCTGAAACTGGACCAATGACAGACGTGGGCCCAGCGATTGAGAACCCCCGGGGTGGTATCTCGGAAAATCTTAGTTGGGTAAGGAGCTTGCATACTTGTTTCAACTCCCTCCTAACCCGCCATAGGGATTGTATAGGCGTAAAGTCCACTCCCTTGCCCGGTCGTAATTGGTGGAGTTCTGACATAGAATCCCCCAGGACAACCCTGGTGTAGTGGGATTGGGAGAGTACCCCATATCATTTGAGAGGATATGAATATTCATTTTTGGTCCCTTGGATTACATTTTCCTGCAGTAGGTTTATCTTGGTGATAATTGGTTATGCATGCCACTAGCTATCCAGGAGACATCCCACTCAAGACAGTGACAGCCAAGTCTGTTGCTAAAGCCCTGTCAGGTCTTTTTACCAGAGTTAGTTTTCCAGTGGTTGTCAGAGGCACTACTTTCATGTCTAGCTACATGCAGGTAATACTGAAGGAATGTGGGGCTTCTTTCCTCTGCATACCAGCCAGAGACAAACTGCTGGGGATATTCAACCAGGCATTAAAAAGCATGATTGGGCAGATGGGCACTTAGGCGGGACCCAACCGATTTTGAGAAATTCCTCATAACACACAAAGGTACCAAGGGGGTGATATCGCAGCTTTATAGCTTCTTGCTGTTCTCTACCCCATGGGACCCCCCCATCCTCCCAAGTACAATGGGGGAAGGACCTAGGCACCCCCATAACAGAAAAAATATGGACCATGATCTGTAGGCGGGCACGCCGTTCCACAACTGCACCCCAATACCGCCACCAGGCCCTGAAGTTGATACACAGATGGCACAACCCCCCACAAAGGATAGCCAGAATGAGAAAAGGTTACGACCCCCACTGCTGGAAATGCCATGGCGAAAAGGGAGACTGTCCATATGTGGTGGAAGTGCCAGGTGGCACAAACCTACTGGAGTGAGGTCCTGTCATGGATAAGGGGAGTGGACGGAATGCTGAGAACTCTGTCCCCCTGGCTGGTGTTGTTCGGTATTGAGGTTGAGGGGGGCCCCAAGGTGAAACACGACCACATGTTGCAGGTCATGCTAGTCGCGCTAGATGCTGCTGGGCCCAAAAATGGAAATCACCCCGACCTCCTGGGGAAAGGGGAGTGGGTAGCGAAAACACGGGCAATCTACGATATGGAGCATTTGACCCACCTGATAGATGAATCCAAATCTAACATCGAGGCCCTGTGGCTGCCATTTTTTGATAAATACGGGAAAATAGCCTGAGGCACGAGTAACCATTTCAGACGGTTCTCTTGATGGGAACAATACTATCCGGGCAACCCCTTGGGTGTGGGAAGAGATTGATTGTTACAGGAAATGTGACTCTTATATGTTGGACCTTGTTTTTTGAGCACTGTTTCTCTTTCGGAAGCAACCCTATGCTCGCATTGTATCCTCAGATGATGTGCTGGACCCTGTTGTTATCGACCATTAAACCATGGCGTGGGATGGGGGGGCGGATGCGGGAGGTGGGGGGGGGGCGGGGGAGTTGTGACCTCACTTTGATATATATTGATGTTTGCATTATTTTTTGAATTGTCATAATTGTAAAATTCTAATAAAAACCAAATAAAAAAAAGCATGATTGGAGCGCTTGAGGAGCTCCAGAGAAGGAAGTAGGTCCTCTTCCTGCCATGCGCCGCGGGTGCTGGCGCCTCTGAAACAGTTTGCGGTTCGACCGCCATTAGGTCAGCGGTCTAGTGCTCCACGTTACAGCCGCTGCCGGGAGGCTTAACTATCATTGATTCACGGCAGGCAGCATGTTGCAACCCGCGTCTGTAGCTACTGTGTCTTTGGGTGTAAGCACTAGTTTTCCTTCTGTTCCCCCCCCTGACCCCTCTTGCCCTTATTTTTTCTCACGCTCTGTGTCCGTAGCTCACACTCTCCCTCTGTGGTCCCTGCTGCTGCCTGTTGCTGTTTCTTTTCCTCGCTGTGTGATCTTTGTTTCCTTGTTTCCCTCTCGGTTTCTGCGTATCTTGTGGGTTCCTTTCTTCGCCCTCTTCTTTGCATTCCTTTCTCCATGCCCATGTTTTCCGCAGTCCTCTGCTCTGCTGGATCCTTCCTTCCTTCTCTGCTCTTCTGGGTCCTTCGGACCTCCTGTTTTTGGGTCACCTCCGACTCGTGTCTTTGCCATACTTACCTGGGCCACCTCCTTGCATCCTCCTACCTGGGGGAGGGGTCCTCATCATCTCTGCTGCCAGTCAACACCCAGGAGCTATTCTTCAGTCCTAGGAGGTCGTCGGATTACCGTTCCTTCCTGTTCTTCCTATCGGAACTGCTTTTGGGGTGCATTGCATGCTTGGACCCACATTCCACCGGAGCGGCACGTACCCTTACCTTTTCCCAGATCTCCCTTTACTCCGTGAGATTGCCTTGATCAATAGGGTTTTTTGTGCCTCTGGCTTTTTCTCCTTAACAAGCTTGTCTCGGGAGTGGGTCCAGTGCCAGCTGTTGCTTCTAGCTTCCATTGTGGCTTCCTCTCGAGGCAGGACGTACCTGCACAAAAAAAGGAGTCTGGAAGAGAAAGGTCCCAGCCTGTCTCCAGCAGCTCAGGTGAGAAGGGGGGTGGGGGGGATCTTCTAGACACAAGGCGAAGAGTCCACCTTTGACAGATTGCAAGGTCAAAACGCAGCCATGGCGACGGCTGAACAAGTCCAGGAACTTGTGGCAGCTGTACAAGGACTGACTCTAGAGGTCCAAAACCTGAAGGCTGAAAACGTCATTCTACGTCAGCTGGTCTCAGGGCGCGAGTCGCATCCGGTGGATCTACCCTCCAGGGCTCTCTTTGGGCAAGTTTGACAGAGCGCCCAAGTGTCTGAAGGAATTTATCGAAGCCTGCATGATTCACTTCGCCTTCTGGCCCCACACGTAGGCTTTATGGTCTCTAATATAACTGGCAATGCCCGGGCCTGGGCGACACCGTTGGTCACAGGAAATAACCCGATCCTCCAGAACTATGGAGGGTTTCTTTCTCTACTGAAACAGGCATTCAAACACCCTGAAACCACATTTGGAGCCTGTGAAGAGCTTCTGGATATACACCAGGGTTCTAGCGACCTACTCACTTACAAAACTGCTTTCAAACATTTAGCCGCCGAAGCAGTTTGGCCAGAACAAGCACAGTATGTATTCTTCCAAAAAGGCCTGAAAGAGGAACTGAAGGGTGAGTTAGCCCAGACTCCCCGTCTTGCAACCTTTTCAGACCTCCTTACCGCTGTCCTTCAAATCGAATACCGTTTAGAGTAACAAAGGACCGACAGAAGGAAGAACAAGATGCCTTGTTCGTCGCCTCAGACATAATTTCCCCCCTCCTCCCACTGTAGCCCATCAGACAAAAGAAGAGCCTATGCAGATAGGTTCTGCTCAAGCCCCTCTGACGCCCGAGGAATGGAGACACCACTGAGAAACCGGCCTGTGTATGTGCTGTGGTTCAGACAAGCATTTACTCCAAAGCTGTCCTAAAGTACCTCCAAGAAGATGGGTAAACGACCAGCCTTGGACCCAATATGGACGGGTACCCGAGGACGTTCAGCCAGTCCCTGTGTGTCTCTTACAGTGGCCCAGACTTCTGGCTTCGAAGATTCTCGCCTCATGGCAGTCGCTCTACAAATCCTCATTGAGCAACAACCCACAGACACCCTTGCCCTAATCGATTGTGGGGCAGCGGGTAGTTTCATAGACCCTATATGGGCCGATAAAGTTGGAATACATCGTTTGCTGAGAGAAGACCAGAAAGTGGAGGGGGTTGATGGAACCCATCTCGCCTCAGGACCCATCACGGAACCACTCCTAGTCAAAGTAGTGCAACACACCGAGAAGTTGACCTTCGACATCATCAGGGCGGGGCATTTTCCTGTTCTGGGCATTTCCTGGCTCTGACTACATAACCCCACCATAGACTGGACCAAGTACGTCATGGGCTTTCATTCCACCTATTGTCGTCAGAACTGTCTTCAAGAAACGGCAAAGCAAGCAGTCTGTGTCATGCCAGCTTCTACCAGTGAAACCAAGCTTTTTTTTATATTGCACCGGAACTTGGAGAGTACAAGGTCTTTGTCAATAAGGCCGTCCTGGCCTTGCCTCATCATCGTCCTGAGGACTGTTCCATCGACTGGATACCTGACGCCTTGGTGCCCTTTGGTCGTTTGGTTGCTTTGTCCTCGCAAAAAAAGCCTTGAGCCTACCTGGATGCACATCTGGAGAACTGCCTGATTCAACCCTCCAGATCCCCAGCTGGGGCATCCCTATTTTTCATACTCAAGATGGATTCCACCGACTTGTGGCCCTGTATTGACTATCGAGGTTTAAACAAGGTTACCATCAGGGACAGGTACCCTATGCCCCTAATTTCTGATATACTTGAGGTGGTGCAGGGGGCCTCAGTGTTTTCTAAGCTCGACCTGCGAAGCACATATCACTTGCTTCGCATATGAAGTGTGGACGAATGGAAGACAGCATTCAGGACCTCATTCGGTTTATTCGGATACTAGGTGATGCCGTTTGGGCTGGTCAATGGCCCGCTGTATTTTAGCGGTTTATGGAACTCATATTTTCTGATATGCTCTTTTTGAAGTTCATAGTCTATCTGGATGACATTGTGGTGTTTTCTCACAACCTACCTGAACACGTGGAACATCTACCGGCTGTTCTTCGGAGATTGCAGTCCCATTGCCTACTGGTCAAGCCGGAGAAGTCTCTTCTGTGTAGATACTGTACCCTATTTGGGATTTATATGGTCTCCCCAAGGCATCAAGATGGATGCCAAGAAGGTCTCCGCGGTCCTGGAATGGCCTACGCTCTCTACTGTGAAAGACGTCCAGAGGTTCCTCAGCTTGGCCAATTTCTACCGCAAGTTCATTGTTCATTTTTCCAAGGTCGTATTGCCTGTCACGGCCCTACTCAAGAAGGAAAATGCACCCTTCCGATGGACAGCTGAAGCTGATCAGGCATTCAAGAACCTTAAAAACCTCTTGTACCGGCCTCCATACTGTCAGCCAGACCAGTTGAGGGCGTTCCTCGTTGAAGCAGATGCCTCAGCCAGAGCAGTGGCCGCTGTTCTGCTTCAAGAAAAGGAAGGCGTGGAGCATCCAATAGCAGATCGTTAAGACCCTCTCCCTGAGTCAGTGTAACTACTCAGATTGAGAAGGAACTACTGGCCATCAAGATAGCGTGCGAGGAATGGAAACATCTGCTACAAGGAGGTTGTCTTCCGTTTACCATCCCCATGGATTACAAGAACTTGAAAGTTCTCCAGAATATGGAGTGCGTCAATTCCAGACAAGTGAGGTGGGCCCACTTCTTTAGCCAGTATGATTTTTCCATAACCTACATTCCTGGCAGCCACAACGTGTTGGTAGATGCTCTCTCCCGCAAAGTCTCCATCAAACTTCTCTCTGATCAACAGGTACTGATGATTCCCCGAAACCGGATAGTTGGAGCCGTTTCTTCTTTCCTTCAGGACGTCAAGACAGGCACGCTACAAACCCGCAACACTTGGCCACTTGTCACACACCAGCAGATGGAACACAAGGACGGTTTGTCAACCATAGGCTTTGTGCCTATGCAGTCCCTGCAGCAAAGGGTCATTGAGTGGTGTCATGACAACTTGACGGCAGGTCACTGCAGGGTCAAGGGAACCCTGGAGTTGATTACCCGCTCCTCCTATTGGCCGTCCTTAGCCGCGGACGTCAAAAGGTATTGCAGAGCCTGCCAGGTTTGTGCTCCAAAATAAGTACAGCAACCAAAAGCCCATCTGTCTCCTGAAGCAGATTCCGGCGCCTTCCAGACCTTGCTCTCTGATCTCCACGGATTTTGTCGACCTCCCAATGTCTCGAGGCTTTTCTTGTGTGATGGTTACCATCGACTTGTTTTCCAAGTTGGCACACTTATCCCCCCTGCCAGGTATCCTTTCTGCTTCTCAGATGGCAGACACATTCACCCGAGACCTCTTTTGCTTGCATGGACTGCCGGACAAGATCTCTGATCGAGGGAGTCAATATACTTCCCGATTTTGGCGTGCCCTCTGTAATCGCCTGGGCATAGAAAGTGCTTTATCGTCCGGGCATAGAAAGGGCTTTATCGTCCCAAGTTCCACCCGGAGACCAACGGACGGAGTGTCTCAATGCTTTGCTGGAACAGTACCTTAGATGTGATGTCAACTGACATCAAGACAACTGGGTGTCCCTACTACCCAGAGCTGAGTATGCTTATAATACCATCCATTCAGCCATTGGCATTAGCCCTTACTTTTGCACCTATTGTCAGCATCCACATAGCATAACCCCTGTCCACTCTCGACCCACCAACCTACCCGCCATAGAAGCCACACTGGATAACATCACCGCTGTCCATAACCCCGCCAAAAGGAGTATGCAAGAGGCACACAACGGGTACAAGACCCAGGCGGATCGCCACAGTCGCCCAGGTCCAGAGTGGAATGTGGGTTCCAGGGTTTGGTTATCTGCCCGATACTTGCACCGGTGGGTCCACCCTTCCAAACTATCCCCTCCTTACCTGGGTCCCTTCGAACTTCTCTCTAGAATCAACCCTGTGGCCTACCCCTCAAGCTTCCCAAGAGTCTGGCTCGCATTCACCCAGTATTCCATTCCTCCCTCAAACCAGTCGAACCTGGTGGTCCTTTGCCCGCGTTGGGAACCCTCACAGCCCTGCCACGGTGGAGTTTAAGAAATACAAAGTCTCTTCCATCCTAGATTCACGGAAGGGGAGCTTAGAGTATCTAGTTCACTGGAAGGGGTATCCCTCAACAGAAGACTCTTTGGAACCCAGGTCTTATGTGCATGCACCCAGACTGGTAGGTAGATTCCATAATCATAGAAAGGGTAACCTAAAAATGTTACATGAGAAACTAGACAAAGGGGATACTAAGTAGGCCCTCCAGCACCCTTGTTATAAGATAGTGTGTGATGGGTCTAGAAAGTTATAATGTAAGTAAAGTCAATTTCGCTTCACTGCTCTTGGAAACAGTAGTTTATCCAAGAGAAGGTATTTAAACCTTTGGGAAATCTGAAAGACTTCCCTGTGCCACTGCACTGAAGGTGCTATGGGTCACAGTGTAGTAAGACGATGCCTATGGAGTTTGTCAGACTACACAACCAAAAGAAACAGAAAACACACACAATTAAAAGTACAAGGTCACAAAGTTCAGCAAACAGAGCTGGGAGTCTTTAAGGTGGGAGGAATTTAGCACTAAACTGAAAATGCTCCCTAACACTCGTCCCCCCAAGACTGAGGGACAGGAGGATCTAATCCCCACCAGGATGGTCTCTTGTTGCAAGTCGGTTAAATGGCCTGCTGAGTACACCAGCAACCTTTTGTAACCCTTGCTATGGCACTTTTTATCAGGTGTTTTCATTTGTAAGCTATCTGGCCTACAAATATTGTGGGCTACATCTTTCTTAGTTCAGGTATAGGGGATCTGAGTGAACAGTCCCTCAGAAGTTGTGACAACTTCTGAACCTGTAATAGGCTTTTTCAAGGGGTTCTTAGAAGGAAATCCCTTAGTCCTAGAGGGGCCTCCATGGTTCCTCGCCACTTCTCACAAGAGCAGGTTGAGTCTCCGGTATCTTGGTTGTGGGCAAGCAGGGTGTATGCTTCCACTTCTTCTGAGATCTCATTTTACCTGGCTTAGAAGTTTCCTTCTAATACTAGGCTTTGTACTGGAGTCTTCAACAGAAGGTCCAACAGTCTCAAGGTGTTTAGCATTAGACCCATCTTTCCTGGTTTTCCACCAGTTATGGTGGAACTGGTATGAGAATTACCAGTTCTCACAGGTCTAGATAGGGGTCTAATTTGTCTGTCCACCTCTTCCTCCTCAGAAGCAGGGTTTGCAATTGGAGTGGCAATGATGGAGCATGGTTTGGGCTCCCATTTCCCTAATAATCTAGCCTTAAATTTGCCTTGGTTAGAGGTTAACTTACTAACAAAAGGACCTACTGTGGGGTTCTCTGTAGAGGGTCCCACAGACTCGGAGGGGTCTCTCTTAAGGTTGCCACTCTAGCTAATTTGGCTTGGTTCTGTTTCCTCCTACTGGGAGGTCTGGGGGTACTGGACACTAGAGTTTTTAAGTCATTACCCAACAGGTCCCTCGCAGGCTCCTCATTCTGAATACTGACAGGGATCCTCACTGTCTTATTGTTGCACTGAAAGAGAGCTGGTAGAATTGGAACCATTTAGACAGGGCCTCCAGAAAATCTAGTGGGAGCTATGGGTGCCTTAGGAACATCCTCAGGCTTGAAAAAGCGTTCGTCCACAACTGTTCTACTGGCCCCTGTGTCTCTCATGGCAGGAGTGTCCTGGCCATTTGCAAGACTACTGTCCATATAATACCCTTTGGAGTTATCTGCGTTGGAGCCATCCATATGCTTCTTACACAGACACACAGGGGCTCTAAAGATAGATTGGCTTGAACACCCAAGGGTTCTTCAGCCAGTAGGTGAAAGTGGGATCTAGCCAGTTGTACTTCTCCATCAGCGAGGAAGGCTAAGGAGGCAGCGCTGATCCCTGCAGGTTTCCCCTGGCATCTAGGACCTCCTTTCAGATGGCCCACAGACATAGCATTTACCAAATGCTCTCTGGAATATAGGTTTCTGCTGACCTCTGGTTGTGCACCGGAGGGTTCACTAGACCCACCAGGTTTCCCATGGAATCTACCTTTGTGGTTTGGGGACCTCTTCTGGGTGGTTGGAATTAGAACTATCTTTATTCTCACCTTTGTGCTGCTTTCCCCTCCTCCTTTTTGTGAGTGGCCCTGTTGACTACCCATGAGTCAGCTGATCTTGCTAACTTTTTGGGATCAATCTCATTTGAGTCAGCCAAGTACTGTCTCAGCTCAGGAGAGCAGGCATCAAAAAGAGATTCCAACAAAAATAGGTTTCTCATTCCTTCAAAGGAGTTCACTCTGTAACCCCTAATCCAACCATCTAAGTTTTTCAAGCATTCACATACGCAGGTAGCCCAAGGGGTACCATCAGTCTTTTTGAGGGGGATCAACCTCTTAAGGTACTGGGAAGGAGTTTTCCCAAATCTAGCTATCAAAGCTAGCTTCACATTCTCATACTCCAATCTTTCAAGTTCCCCCACCTCCATTAAAGCATCATTTGCAACCTGGCGGAGCCTAGACAAAAGTCGAGGAATCCACTGATTCCCTGTGAGACCCTGAATCCCATGAGTGTATTCAAAAGCACCCAACCAATCCAAAACATCAAGTTTCACATCATATATACTCAGTGCTTCTTTGGGCAGGCAAGGCCTCTTTGGACTGGAAGACCTAGAGGACTCTGGGAGAGAAATGGTTTCAGGGAACAGTTTCTTCATTTCAAGAGCATGTTGCATTTCCAATTCCCTGCATTTGATGTCCTGATGTTCGGCTTCAGCTTGAGCATGTATTCTTTGCAATTCCAATTTGAGGGGTGGGGCCCATATGGCATAGTGTCTGGTTGGGTGCCATCGGGGCATAGTGTTTGGTTGAGGGGTGGGGCCCATGGAGAATAGTGTTTGGTTGAAGGCTGGGGGCCATGGGGCATAGTGTCTGGCTGGGGGCCATGGGGCCCATGGAGCATAGTGTTTGCTTGAGGGGTGGGGGCCATGGGCATAGTTTCTGGTTGGGGGCCATGGGCATAGTGTCTGGTTGAAGGCTGGGGGCCATGGGGCCCATGACTATAGTGTCTGGCTGGGGGCCATGGGGCCCATGACTATAGTGTCTGGCTGGGGGCCATGGGGCCCATGGGCATAGTGTCTTGTTGGGGGCCATGGGGCATAGTGTCTGGTTGGGGATTGGGGGCCATGGGCATAGTGTTTGGTTGAGGGGTGGGGCCCCTGGGCATAGTGTCTGGTTGGGGGCCATGGGCATAGTGTCTGGTTGAGGGTTGGGGGCCATGGGGCAAAGTGTTGCACTCTGCAAGAGTGAACCCAATAGTAAAGCTAAAACAAGCAGTTAGGAGATGTACATCCTTTGCTTTTTGTGGAAATCGGACTCAACGAAGACCATACTCCTCTTGGCCAACCTAAACAGCAAAGTATAGCATCCCAAAATAAGGGAATGTTCAGTCAAGGGTCAATAAAATATATAGGGCCTCATTACACGGAAGGCGGTAAGGGTTTACCGGTACCGGTATTTTACCGGTACCGGTAAATCCTTACCGCCTTACTACGAGGTCCCTTTGCGGGTTGGGGAATTTTAACGCCTGCTTTTTTCAGGTGTTAAAAACCAACCTGCAAAGGGACCAGGGAGCTAATTGCGGTACCGTAATTAGCGCCTTCCCCATTCCCAGCGAGCCCTATGGGGCAAAAATGGGAATGGGGAAGGGCAATGGGGGAAGGGGGAATTACCGCCCTACCAACCTTGGAATAGGGCGGTAATTCCCCTTTCGACCAAGGCGGTGTCAGTATTTTACCGGCATGGACCAAGGTGCTAATAACACCTTGGTCCACCGCCATCCGTGTAATGAGGCCCATATACTTTAAACGGACATTATACAATTACTGAATGGAAAACAATAACCATGGAA
This sequence comes from Ambystoma mexicanum, assembly GCF_040938575.1. Classification (NCBI taxonomy): domain Eukaryota; kingdom Metazoa; phylum Chordata; class Amphibia; order Caudata; family Ambystomatidae; genus Ambystoma; species Ambystoma mexicanum. The sequence goes on along the minus strand of NC_090939.1, from coordinate 59,284,654 downwards.
AATGTGTAGTACAAAATGTAAGTTTGACAAAGGCCGTTGCACCTCAAAAACGTATTCTCTTTCCTTGTGTTTGATAAAAATAGGGGGTTAAAAACGCCTCCTGCCATGCCTACCACTCCGCCCACATTTACTTTTCGGCCCACTATAGGCAGCGTGTAAGGTACTTTCGCCCCTCAGTCAAAATCAGTTGTGCAACCCTGTTCTAGATCAACAAGCGGGGGTACTTGTTCCCTTCCCTTTGTCTCCTAGCAGAGGAGATTTGGTATTGGCCATTCAGAATCATATTTTCTTGTTGGCATCCCATCTGGAGGGAAAGCAGAATGTTCTAGCTGACAAACTGAGCAGGTTACAGTCTGCTCTTCACGAGTGGGATGTGAAACTGTCGTAGCAAAGATATTTCAGAAGTGGGGCCATCCACCAGTACACCTCTTTGCCAACCAGCACAACTGTGTCTTCAGTGTGCGTCAAGGCAGGGTCTTGGTCTTCAGTCCCTGGAAGATGCTCTACATCTGGATTGTTCGAACCTAGAACTTTATGCGTTTCCACCTCTCCCATTGATACGCAAAATATTGCTTTAATTCAAAATGTCGCAGAATCTAACAATGATTCTTATAGCCCCGTACCTGCCTTGCCAGATTTGGTTTCCAGACCTCCTGGAATTAGTGGGGACTTCTAAATTAGATCTCTCATCATAGAGGGATCTTTTCACTCAACAGAAAGGGCAGGTTCTTCATCCCTCCCCTCAATTGCTGGACTTGAAGGCCTGGTACCTGAAAAGCTAGCCTTCTCCCACTTACATTTGTCATAGCAAAATATAACCATCATTTCAGCTTCTAGTTAAGCTTCTAAGAAGCAATGTTGTAGCAAATGGTTAAGGTTCTGTCACTGGGCCTTAGACCGCTACCATAATCCTCTAGAGGCTCCTATTGATATTGTCATGTCCTTCATATCTTATCTAGATTCCACAGGTGTTAAAGTAGACAAGTGCAAACATTACTTATCGGCATTTGGAGCATACCTGAATGGAGAACATAAGTCTTTCTCTCTTTCGAACAAAGCTATTCGCAGGCACTTCTTCAAGGGACTTCTACGTTTATATCCCCCTATTCGAGAACCTTCACCTCAGTGGGATCTCAACGTAGTTTTCAGTTCTAATGCAAAACCCATTCGAGCCTATGGCATCATGTGGATTAGAATGTCTAACTTGGAAAACAGCATTCTAAGAAGCCATTACTTCAGCTAGAAGGATTGGAGAGCTCCAAGCTCTCTCCTGAAAGGAACCTTATATAGTTTTCTACAAGGAGAAAGTAGTCCGCCGTACGGTTCACCTCCTTTCTACCAAAGGTGGTTTCTGATTTTCAGTTGAATCAGGAATTTTCTTCCTAGGCCGCATGCTTCCACGGCCGAGGCGATGTTGCATAACCTTGACGTTGTAAGAACTCTAAAGTTTTATCTAGAAAGGACCAAACCATTCAGAAAAGCAGACCAGCTCTTCATTACTTACGGGGGTCCTTCTCCTGACAATACGGTGGCTGAAAGCTTCCATCGTGCTCATTCCACTAGAGCCAAAGCAGCCTCCGTAACCTTCACCAGACATGTTGCTATTGTAGAAATGTGTAAACTGGCTACCTGGACTACCCCACTTGCCTTTTGCAAGCACTATGCTATGGATACATTGTCTAGAAATTATGCAAAATTCGGCCAAGGGGTCCTCCGCAGCTTGTTTGCCTGAATTCAATACATGCCTTCTCCTCCACCCTTACTTATTCTGAGGCTTTTTAGTCTGGTCCCAACCAGTCGGGAGAGAGAGACAAGACCAGAGAAATGAAAAATTACCTTCATGATGATAAAGGTTCTTAGTCCAAGCTCTCCCTCTTTCACAACACTCACCCAGCCATCCCCTACAGTAAGCATATACTTAAATTCTACTTCCATCGGCAGAACCACAGGAACTCTGTGTGGAACGTTGCTGACGTAGAGGTATGGTGTGGGCCCGGCGTGCGGAGGGACGCACGCGTGACATAGGCCCTAAGCCTTCAACATTTCTTAAAGTGACAGCCATCTTCTGCAGCCAGCCTTTCAGGCCCGCCTGCATATGCAGGCGTTCCCAACCAGTTGTGTTCGAGTGGGAGCATGGTTTGAGAGAACCTGAATCACCACGAAGGTAATTCTTATTTTTAATGTAGCATTTACTGTGTAAGAGTTTATTTGGTCTATTGTATTTACTGGGTTACTTACCTACAGATCTCATCTTCCTCCTATGATAAGCCTGGCTGCTCTGCCATTCTGCCAAGATCCTTTGGGTAGTACAGAATTGGGGACCTGTATGCCAATGGATAGGTTTATGATGTCCTACCTCAGTCTGTCCCGAAAGTGTAATCGTCTGGAAAAAATAAATCTCTCCAGCGGTGGATTAGACCACAGTCTTGGGCAGTGAGTGAGGAAACATTCTTCTTTTTGCTGCTTTCCCTCCACAGACCTAAATGTTACACCCTACGTTTTAGAATTGTTTTCAAATTTTTCTTACTTTTGGGTGTAAGTGAAACATTTTGCTCCACTTGCATTCCTAAGCTCACCTGTTTTTGGGACACCCATCAGTCCCTCTGGCTATCGGTGCAGGAGAACTGTTCTCCATAGTAATGTTCTTTGGTTAGTTTTCATGCACCCCTCCCAGTCTGTGAAGTTGGGTAGGGAAACTGTCTCCCTGCAACTTTGTTTATGGTAACTTTGTGGTTACTGAAATTATTTGTCCAGGATGGGCTAGCGGCAGCAGAGACTTTTATATTCTTTTTAATAGTTTTGTGTACCTTTGGGAAGCATTTCCTTTGGCCATCTTGTCTTTTGCTTGCCTTCCTGCAATGGATTGGATTTTAGCTGGATTTTCCATGTATGGTAAACCCTCTCCCGGTAAAATCTCCAACTTTCGTGAGCAAAGTGGTGGTCTGTGTATGTGGCCAGATGTTGAGGGCTGAGTCTTTGTACCCAGTACACACCCATGCCGGGTTTCTGTTGCTGGGCAGAAGCAGTGAGTAGTGGCTAGGACAGCCCCTGCCAGCTTGAATGGTGCAGATCTGTGCCATTGGTGGCCTGCGGCCAACTCGGATCCTGGATAAAAGGACTCCTGCAGCGCCGTTCAGGCCGTTGGAGCCAAGACTCTCACAAAGGAGAACAGCCCGCTGAAACTCCTCATTGAAAATCATACTCAGTCCTTTCTTCACTTGCTCGGCAAAGCCTCGTCTCTGCAGATCTCCTGAAGACCTTCATTGGTGCATCGACCACTGGCCCGGTAGAAATAACCAGTCCAGTCCTGTCCTGAAAGATCTAACTGTTGGAAGCGCGTCAAATAGTACCATAGCCATCCTGTGAGGTAGCCAGACTTTCTGTGTTACTTCATTGCAATGATCACTGTTCCCTTTTTAAACTTGGGAATCTTCAGATCCTCAGGTTATGGAACAAGAAACCTTTCCCTGTAGTTGCAGATCTCCACCGTGAAGAGGGGCTTTGCAGGACCAGCTTCTATTACCATGCTGCAAGTGTCGCCTTCTGCCATTTTCAAGAGGTTATTGCTGCTTACTACCTGCATCGCTTCCTGGAAGTCTGCTGAGGAAGTTGCCACAGTGGTGGTCCTGAAAGTTTGTGTGTCCTAGGTGTCTAGCTGTCCATCAGAGCATGGAACCGCGAACTAGCCAGACCCAAGAACTTGGCTCCTGAAATGACCGCTGCACCAGTGATTCCTGAGCTTCCTCCACCGTAAGCAAGACCTGAATCCAGAAGGCCCAACAATTTCAGGAACGTCTATGGTGGTCCCCATAGAGAATCGGAGTACAGGGGGAGAGGGGGGGGGTAAGTGAACATACCTGTTTTGTCCTTCTCCATAGGGTTCTATGGGCATACAATCTTAGCCCCATCTCTCCCTTACTATCCTTGAACTGTCTGGCCCTATTATCCTCCCCTGGGTCTCCCTTAAGGTGATCGTTTTGGGAATGAATTTCTAAAGACATTTCTCTTGTTTTGAGTTTACTTGGAAGCACTTACAGCCACTTGCTGGCTCAAGCCAACACTTGTTCAAGCTTTCTAATGACTTGTAGTCTCCTGAAAAGATATTTAATGGGACCGATGACTCTAGGCCCCTTCTTTTCTAGCTAGGCTAAGGACTTTTTAAGGTTGGAACCTTAATTCCAAAGTTTTATATCTGGTTTGCTAACTTTATTCTCAACCTATTGGTTCTCAATCTTGATTAGTTACCTGGTTCTATTTCTTTATTCACTTGCTTTGCTGCACTTAGAGTACATTGAATTGAAAAGGAATCCTAACTGTATTTACAAGGGAAGTGCGAGTGCTTTTAGCAGAGCACACATAGGTGTGTGTGTGTTTATGTGTGTGTATATATATATATATATATATATATCTGGAGCTTGTGGATCTGCTTAGATCACCGACATCTAGTGTAAGGCGCAGAGCATTCACAGGGTGTTTTAGTAAAACTATACTCAGGACTGTACCCATGGTCCTTCAAGCGTCGAAGTCCCTCAGATTGTTTTTTTCCGCCATCGAAGTTGGTGGCAAATGCATAGTTCTCTTCAAGGCTGATGCCTTTAATTAGTTGAAAGTTTACTTGTAGACTTTCCTTTGTTCGCTTTGCCGTACGGCCAACAGTCTGGTCGATGGCATTCCGACAAATAACTTCATCGTTGACGACGGACTGATCAACGACCAGATGCAGCTTAGATGCCTCTTCGGGCTTCGGGCACCCAGACCAACTGTCATTCCTTAAAGATTCCTCACAGCCAGAGGCCTCAGCACAGCTGCCCCCGGCCAAAGTCTCATCTTGAGCCACAGCCTAGCACCCCAGCCTCAACCTACCAAAACTCCTCTCAAGACTTGTACTATGACAACCCCTGAGGGTCCAGACAAGACACATTTTATGACTGACATTTACGTAATCCAGTCACCAGACCACCAGTATTAGCCAGCAGCAGTTTCTCCCATTGATAACTAACTACAGTACAACAAACTGCTACTAAAGGCTGCACAACACTTTAACATCGACACACAGGAATCACTGGTCGACAAAAACTTTGTGGAAGACATTCTGGGGAACAAAAGGTCTGCCACCCAGTTTATTTCCGCTCCTGCAGTCTATACAAAGACGCATCCATCCATCCATCTATACTGACGCCTAGTCTCACAATGTCGGTCAACCCCAGAATAAAAAAAAACTATTCAGACCGGCCCCCACTGACCCCCACCCCTGTATATTGGAGGTCAGCTTAAACCATATTTATTAGTGGTCACCACCACCAGAAAGAGGGCATGCACTCCCCTGGCATCAGTTGAGGCCCTACTTAAACAGGGCCGACAAAGGGGTACTCACGCTGTGGACAGTCCTAAATTCTGTCAAATATTTAAATCAAATCTCCATAACAATTCGAGGCCAGTGCTTGCAAAAACAGTCACTAAGGATAAACCAAAGGAGAAGTCTAGAGAATGCTAACAATACATTTATTGTTGCAAGCACAATTTTTTGTTATTCAGAATGTTTTCGGAATTTTTTAAACAGAGATTAAATAAAACAGTTAAAGCGAAGAAAAACATAACATTCATCATATATACATAGAATACAAATGAACAACATGTTCCTCAAATAACAAAGTGGATTGTTATGGAACACTTAATGGAATAAAACAGTCCTTGCAGGATTCCAATTGTTCCTACAACATAAAGGCTGCCAGGGTGTATCAAAAATTACCCTGGTCGGTATAGAAACGGAGTATTCAATTAGCGAAGTTTGCTTGTTTGTCTGCCAACGTGTAGGAAGAAATCATAAACACATAGATATCACGTTTCGGCGTGCCAGACTGGCATCAATAGTAGAGGCCTTCCTCAGGGCAGGATTGAAGTGATTTAGTAATATCGCCCTAAAGGGGGCAGAAATAGAGGGGACATAGGTTATACACACAAACTTCTGTTAAGACAACTTCAAAGGAATATCAAGGTTCAAGGGTTGCTGTCCTAGATATACGAATCACTCACCCAGTACAAATTTAAGGAACCGGGTGTAGTCCGTTGGCGCTACTTTCCCAGTATATTAAAGTTCTTGCACTGTACAACGATTCAGCCAGTTTGGAAAAGGAAGAAAACCTGGGTCACGGTTCTAGACTTGCTGTGAAAAAGTACAGCAACTGTGAAAACAAAATTAGATTGGGGGGGGGGGGAAGCGGGCTGAAGGGTTGTAGGGCCATAAAAGCTTACTACAAGCACACATCAGTGGATGTTATCCAAGAGCCTATACTCAGGACCAGATTTAAACTGTTAAACATGGACACCAAAGGGTGTAGTTAAGTGCAAAGTAACCAAAGGAAAGATAACAAAGGGAAAGGCTAATGTGGTAAAAGCTCCTGGGTGGGGGGAGAGGAGTTTATCTAGGAGATGGCAGACACAATGTCTAAGTGAACTTGGAGTGCGCACGTACCCGTGCACAGAAAGGAGCGCGGTAAAACGCCAGCACCAAAAGTGGAGCGAGTGCTCAAGTGTCGGAGAAACAGTCAAGCAGAGGCACACTACAGAGTGGTTACAAAGGAAAAGATAGTGTGCGAGACTAAATGGGACAAAAAGGAGAAAAATCGATGAAACTGAGAAATACCTTATACTATCATACTCCAGGTGGGGCTGGTCAATGGAACTCGATTGAAAAAGGTTCTCAGCCGTCACGGTGGATGTGGGTCAAGTCCGGCGGCACAATGGGTGCTATGAAAGAAAGCACATCAAACGTAACGAAAATGAGAGGCAGAATGGATGGCAGCACATTAACACATGTTACTGCGCCATCAATGATAAAGCACTGTAGTAAGGCAGCAGCTGGCCGAGATGCCAAAACGAAAAAAACCTTTAAAACTTATTTGGGCACGCGTGTAGCAAGAAGCTTACCAGTGAGTGTGATGGTGGCTCAAACAGCAGGGCTCGCGCAGTGAGAGCCGACGAGGAAAGAATGCATCGTCATGCTGCAAGGAAACGGGTTGCCATGAGACCTTCGCGAGACGAGCAGATGAGGCTGGTAAAAGCCAGCTTGCACGTCGCGGGAGGGTTGTCACGGCAACCACGTTCCGGGCCAGAGAAGCAGGGGGTGTGTCAGGCGCCCAGCCTCGGACGCTCAAAACGGAAAGATTGCACAGGCTAGAGAGCCAATGGGATGGGATGCGGGGGCATCAGTGTCATGATGCCTACCCCCGGAGCACCAGGCCAGGCCCAGCACTCCCGGAAGCAGGCATCATGCCCTCGGGTAAAAGCCCAGCGGCCCCTTATAGGGGCTCTTTGGACTCAGTCCTGGTGCCTTTGGCGCCAGGCTCATGTTGGACATCAGTCCTGGCGCCATAGGTGCCAGGCTCATAAAGGGAGGTGTTTTGTGCACTTACCTGATGCAGACCATGCTGCACGCTTCAGGCTTCCCTGAGGCCTGAAAGGGACTATTTTTTCACTCGGGCGTGGCCAGGGAAGGATACATACCTAGTTGGGGAAGGATACATATCTGGGACTTCTTTGGAGGCTATTTAAGCCACGCCCAGACAGCAGCTCATGCTTCGCGTTGTTCTGCTTCCTGCAGCTTAACGCTCACTGTGTCTGCTCCTGCTCCTGGACTCCAGCCACGCCCGCCTCGAACTTGGAAGACCTGCAAGGAAGGAAGAGAAGAGAAAGGTGAAAACCAAGGACAATTTCAAACTGCATCCGGAATCTTCTCGCCAGCATCCCTGAAGAAAGACTTCCATTTAAAAGCATCCCGTTGCTCGCTGCAGCGCCACGCTTCACTCACCTGTCCTCGAGACATCTCCCAGCTCCATCGCGGCTGTCAGCATCGGACGCCACATCTCTGCACCTAGGAGAGAGAGGAAGAAACAAAAGGTGAGCAGAAGGAACACAGAAGGAAAGCCTGATTAACAGCCATAATGCTTTTCTTCCACATTTCGGGTCGGCGCCGCCCCGTTGGCAGGTACCGTACCCCGGCCCCTATGGGAAAAGGACAAGAGACGTTTCTGGGGAATGATGAGGACATTTAGAGGGATCGCCCTCATCACTACTCACCTCGGCAGTTTAACCCCTCGACGCATCGCCTTCATTCTGCACCTGAAATAAAGGACAGATCACCGGTTAGAAAGACAACATAAAGGGGGCCTCACTTGCACTTTGAACTTTCATACTTACGGCGCATCGCTCAGGAAAGTCAAGTGGATTTTGCCAGCGCCATTCTGAAAACCAGTGAAGTAACTGGACGAACGCGCGCCCCTGCACCAGAAGCAGGATGGAGAGTTCATCCTTCCAAACCATAAGGTGAGCTTAAACCGGGGTTTGGAGGAAGTTAGAGAGGAACGAAGGGGGAAAGGGGGGAGCTAGCACACTATTCTGCAGACTGTTAATCCCCTTTCTCATCTGCAGAAGGATATTCCTACGGGCCAGGCAAGCACGATTTGGAGGTCCTGTCCAATCGGTGTTCCGGGTCCTGCGCATCACGCTAGAAGAGGCCACAGCAATCCAGACTAGACCAGCGCCCCCGTGGGAACCAGGTGAGCGTTACAGAACGCGAAGCCTTCCTACAAATTCCCACCCAGGCGCTATGGAAACTTCCGAAACTGACCAGTTGGCCCAATTACTGGGGGAATTACGGGCCGAAGTACACGCCGCTTGTCAAGAGACTAGTGCCCTCAGGAGGGAAGTGATTGTAATAAAGGATAGAGCTGATGACCTGGCTAGACAGCTTTTGCAAGGTCAAGCTGGACAAACTCCTTTACCCGGTTCCGGGGGGAACCCCGCTCCTGTGGTCGCCAGTAACACGGTGCAGATTAATCTACCTGGAAACATGCCGCTGGCCCCACCTGAACGCTTTCATGGGAACCCCAAACGATTCGCCGTATTCATGAATCAGTGTTGTTTGCACTTCCTATGCAGACCTGGGGCCTTCCCTAATGATCAGACCAAGTGTAACGCTCACCTCATTCCCGCAGAGGCGCCGGTCTTGACTGGGTGAATGTCGTATCTTCAAAGGTGATGTGTAACACACGGTTGGCTCTTTGGGCTGGACCTCTGTGCACTGTATGTCTGACTCGAAGAGTAAGATGTCTGCAGATATATGGGATTAATGAACTGGGGTTATTGGGTGCCTCTCTCCTCTTCCCTTTCTCTTCTCCTGTAGAACCCCAAAGGTTAACACCCTCACCTTAGGTAAGTGAACGCCGAGCTCTCCATCTGCCTCGGGGCAGGGTGCCGTAACCAGTTTCTTCACTGGATAAGGGTGCAGGCCTCTTGACCTCAGAGGACTGCTGTCCGTCGTTAACTGCACGAACGGTAAGTTCTGGGCACTTCAAATGTCTTAAATGTCTTTTGTAATGATATCTCTTGTTTTGCAGGGTTCCGGCGATGGCGGATGGCGGGCTGATGAGAGTTGAGGATCGAACCCGCGTGAGGAATAGAAGCGCCTGGAAGCACGTAAGTAAGCGCTTGTAGCCTGCTTCACGATGCGCACTAACTGTCCCTTTTATCTTGCAGGTACAAGTTCGGAGCTTTAGAGAAGCTGAAGGGTGCTGGAATACCCACTGGATTCGGCGTGGGAAGGAGTAATGGCACGTGAGTAATAAAGTTGCCCAATGTCTTTAAACGCACCTTCTTTTGTCTTTCAGATGCGGGATGCAGCGCCGAAGGCCTCCGGAGCGTGTGAAGAGCTGGTAAGCCTTTGTCTTTCAGATGCCGGAATACAGCGCGAGGCGTTGGTGACAGCCGATGGACCAGGTAAGAGATGCGCTGCCACTGAAGACCGTAGTGCTAACCTGTTCTTTCTTTGTCTTTACAGGTGCTGCTGAAGACTGTCTTTACAGGTGCTGCTGAAGACTGGATTCCAGGATGGTAAGCCTTTGTTCCCTTAGGCCCAGGATCAGAAGCAGAAGACACGATGAGCGTTCTGCTGCAGAGAATGCAGAATAACGCAAAGCAAGATTCATCCATCGGGTGTGGTTTAAATAGCCTCCTGTAGTGCTTAGGTGTCTCCTTCCACAGCCACGCCTAGGTAAGAAAAGAGTTCCTGCTTTCCAGAAGAGTTCCAGTGTTCTGAACCTAGGGAGTGGCTCCTGCCCCACCCAACAGGAAAAGTAGTCCCAAACAGAAGAGGATCAGGGGTTCAACTGGCAGGTAAGTAAGCAGCATGGTCTGCTGCAGGTAAGTCCACCCAAGCATTATGAGCCCGGCGCTTCCAGCGCTGGGACTGGGCAGGCATCTTTATGAGCCTGGTGCCACTGGCGCCAGGACAGGGTCCAAAAGGTCCCAATTGGGACTGGCTGGCACTCGGAACTGGGGTTATGGGTCTGATTCCACGGGAGTCGGGCAAGTCCTGATCTTTTGGAAGCAGAGATCATGACACCAAGGTAGCCTTTGTGTTGTCATATCTCAGCGGCTGTGCTGCCGATTGGTCAGTCCCACTGGTAACTCAAGATGACCCGATTCTTCGTGATTTTCAAGGATTTCAAACAAGAATGGAAAGGTTATTTGCTCGACACTCCCAGGGACAGGCTCTGGATGACGAACTTCTATCTCTGCGACAGGGCAATCAAGACCTTCTATCTTACATTGCAACCTTCAATAGACTTGTGGAAACTGGTTGGCCAGAGGATAAAAGAACCACGTTATTCTATCGAGGTCTACGCGGAGAACTTAAAGATGTCCTGGCACAAGTTGTAAATCTGCCCCAAGAGTGCACTGAATATATAGACTTAGTGGTCCAATTGGATCACAGGCTGCAAAACAGAAAAGCAGATCGGTCCAAGTTTGAAACCCGGGTGTTGGCCAAGACCCACGCTAACCCCAAGTGGGCTGATGGCTCGGAGCCTATGCAAATCGGAGGGGTTAAAGGACCCCTAACTCAAAAAGAACGGGAAAGAAGACGACACATGCAATTATGCCTTTATTGTGGGTCCTCTGGACACTTTCTACGAGATTGCCCGGTTAAGCCACCCAAGAAGGTGGTAGGAGCCGCTGATAAAATCCATGGAAACTCTGTATCGGGAAACGACCACGCCCGGCAAGCATAGGGGTCCGCTTGCCGAGCTTGAAAACTAACTCTCAGACCTCGCATTTCATTGTGCCAATGGTCCTCGTAGATCCGGAACAGCCTAAACGGTTGCATGCTATAAAGGCATACATCGATAGCGGGGCTATAGGAAACTATGTGGATCAAGAATTGGTCTCTAGGATAAACCTCCCTCTGCATCCTGAAACCAACAAAGATGTCATCACCACAGTAGATGGAACCGAAATTGCCTCTGGACCGGTGACACTTGTAGGTCGGGATGGCCATCGGGAGGCAGTTGTGTTTTATGTAATCAAGGCTCCACAGTTTCAGCTTATTCTCGGAATCCCTTGGTTAGAGACACATAATCCTCGAATTGATTGGCGAGCGAAGAGAATAACCTTCCCGGATTGTGCACAAACCTGCTACCCAGAAAATCCAAAGATTAATCTAGCATCAGTAACCTCTGTCCCCGTGCAACTACCTCCAGAGTACCAAGACTTTCAGGACGTCTTCCAAAAGGAACAGGCCAACACGTTACCTCCCCACAGATCGTACGATTGCCAAATCGATCTGGTGCCCGGTGCACAACTCCCTTGTAGCAGGATTTACGCCCTTACTGAACCAGAGAATCTGCATTTGAGACAATATTTAGATCAATACCTTGCCAATGGTTTCATTCGCCCGTCAAAGTCCCCGGCATCCTCAGCTTTGTTCTTCGTGCCTAAAAAAGAAGGCGACCTTAGAACTTGTATCGATTACCATGCATTGAACCAGATAACTGTTAAAAATCGTTACCCTCTGCCTCTGATCCCTGAACTCCTTGACCCGGTGAAGGACGCTTGCGTATACACCAAGTTAGATCTCCGGGGGGCTTATCATCTGGTACGAGTAAAAGAAGGCGACGAATGGAAAACGGCCTTCCGTACAAAATATGGACTATTCGAATACCAGGTGATGCCTTCCCGGTTGTGCAACGCGCCTGCAGCCTTCCAATTCTTCATGAACAATGTCCTTCGGGAACTCATTGATGTCTGTGTTGTCGTGTATATCGATGACATTCTTGTGTACTCCTCTTCGGAATCTGATCACAGAAAGCATGTCAGGGCCGTCCTAGAGAAACTGCGCCAGCACAAACTGTTTGCCAAGCTGGAAAAATGTGTTTTCCATACCACCAAGGTTGAGTTTCTCAGATTCATCCTGACACCTAAAGGGGTCCGAATGGATTCACGGAAAGTGGATGCCATCCTCAAATGGCCATCACCTAGTTTGGTGAAAGGTGTCCAAAGCATGCTTGTTTTTGCCAACTTTTATCGCAGGTTTATCTCAGAGTTTTCACGTGTGGTGCAACCCATCACTGCACTCTTGCAAAAAAATAAACGTTTTGAATGGACCGAGGAAGCCGAACAGGCCTTTCAGGAGTTGAAAGCTAAGTTCACGTCCGCACCTATTTTGAAGCACCCGCGTCCCGAACTCCCATATATAGTCGAAACCGACGCGTCCAGCTTAGCCATGGGAGCTGTCCTGTCTCAAAGAGACCCTGAAACCAACCAACTGCACCCCGTAGCATTTTGGTCCAGAAAGTTCTCGCCGCCGGAGATAAATTATGCGATCACCGATAAGGAACTATTAGCCATTAAGTCCGCCTTTAAGGCCTGGCGGCATTATCTCCTCGGTGCCCGGCATACCATCACCGTGATCACTGATCACCGAAATTTACAATATTTAAAAACTGCCAAGGCTCAATCGTCTCGACAGCTCCGATGGGCTTTGTTCTTTGCTGAGTTCGATTTTGTGATCACCTACCGCCCCGGCTATAAGAATGGTAAGGCGGACGCTCTATCCCGAATTGGAATGGAAGAAATAGACACAAACTCAGAACCTGTGCCGATAATTCCCGAACAAAGAATTTTGGGGATAACCACTTTACAAACCCTTGAAGACATTCAAGCACAAGTGAAACAATTCCTGGACTCTTCAGCCTTGCAGGATTGGATCAAAAGGGGGTCTAACTTTTCAGTCAAGGATGGCTTACCTTACTTCCAAGGACGCTTATTTTTGCCAGAAAAGGAATTGCAAGAACTGGTTATTTCCCGTCATCATGATACCCTGATGGAAGGACATCCTGGCATTGCCAAAACAGAGGAAAAGGTTAAACGACAATTCTGGTGGCCTTCCTGGCGAAAGGATATTAAATCTTTTGTGATGTCCTGTGGAGTTTGTGCCCAAAACAAAGGTCAAAAGACGAGACCCGCCGGTCTTCTTCAGCCCTTAGACATTCCACCAGCACCTTGGCACACCCTTCACTAGATTTTATCACGGACCTGCCCTCTTGTAATGGTTACAATACTATTCTGGTCGTGGTGGATTTATTTTCCAAAATGGCCCACTTTATTCCGTTGAAAGGATTACCTTCAGCCTTTGTTCTTGCCAAGGAATTCCTCGAAAATATGTTTGCATGGATTCCCGTCCATACTAGTCTCCGATCGGGGAAGCCAGTTTATTTCTCATTTTTGGAAAAAGTGTCGGCAACTGGCACAAATCGACGTAAGACTCTCGACCAGCCACCACCCACAGACCAATGGTCAGATGGAGAGAACGAACCAGACCCTTGAACAATATCTACGATGTATGTTGCACCAATCGGAGGGTAATTGGAAGGACATTTTATGGGTGGCTGAATATGCATACAATAACTCGATACACTCTGGAACTGGTCAGAGCCCCTTTTACACCCTATATGGACATCACCCTCGTACTTCAGACTTGGACTCACCTCTGAGCCTTGAAATGCCCGCAGTGGACCATTTGCATTCTACGATTACTCAAGCCTTCAAGGATGCAACTGCACATTTGCAACATGCGAAAGGGAAATACAAAAAGAATGCAGATCTGCATCGAAGAGAGGCGCCTCCATACCAAATAGGGGATCAAGTATGGTTGGCTACCAAACGCCTATCACTCAAGGGGCCTCAAACTTTTAATACAAGGTATTTAGGCCCTAACTCGATCAAAGCTATAATCAACCCAGTGGCAGCCAAGCTCGATCTACCAGCTAACATGCGGATTCACCCCGTTTTTCATGTGTCACTTTTGAAACCAGTGCACCCAGGAACCAGATTAACAAAGCCACCAGAACCGATTCAGATAGATGGGGAGCCTGAATTCGTGGTGAAGAACATTTTGGATTCTAAGATCTCAAAATCAAAACTTTTCTATCTAATTGATTGGAAAGGGTACAGGCCTCAGGAAAGGTCTTGGGAACCCAGTGATCACGTACATGCACCTCGACTGGTAAAAAGGTTCCATCGGAATTTCCCAAACAAACCGAAACCTCCAGAAGGAACGACCTTTGGAGGGGCCTTGGGGGAGGGGGGGGCAGGAGTGCTGTCATGATGCCTACCCCCGGAGCACCAGGCCAGGCCCAGCACCCCCGGAAGCAGGCATCATGCCCTCGGGTAAAAGCCCAGCGGCCCCTTATAGGGGCTCTTTGGACTCAGTCCTGGCGCCTTTGGCGCCAGGCTCATGTTGGACATCAGTCCTGGCGCCAAAGGTGCCAGGCTCATAAAGGGAGGTGTTTTGTGCACTTACCTGATGCAGACCATGCTGCACGCTTCAAGCCTCCCTGAGACCTGAAAGGGACTATTTTTTCATAGGGACTATTTTTTCACTCGGGCGTGGCCAGGGAAGGATACATACCTAGTTGGGGAAGGATACATACCTGGGACTTCTTTGGAGGCTATTTAAGCCACGCCCAGACAGCAGCTCATGCTTCGCGGCGTTCTGCTTCCTGCAGCTTAACGCTCACCGTGTCTGCTCCTGGACTCCAGCCACGCCCGCCTCGAACCTGGAAGGACCTGCAAGGAAGGAAGAGAAGAGAAAGATGAAAACCAAGGACAATTTCAAACTTCTTACCTGCATCCGGAATCTTCTCGCCAGCATCCCTGAAGAAAGACTTCCATTTAAAAGCATCCCATTGCTCGCTGCAGCGCCACGCTTCACTCACCTGTCCTCGAGACATCTCCCGGCTCCATCGCGGCTGTCAACATCGGACGCCACATCTCTGCACCTAGGGGAGAGAGGAAGAAACAAAAGGTGAGCAGAAGGAACACAGAAGGAAAGCCTGATTAACAGCCATAATACTTACTGGCTTTTCTTCCACATTTCGGGTCGGCGCCGCCCCGTTGGCAGGTACCGTACCCCGGCCCCTATGGGGAAAGGACAAGAGACATTTCTGGGGAATGATAAGGATATTTAGAGGGATCGCCCTCATCACTACTCACCTCGGCAGTTTAACCCCTTGACGCATCGCCTTCATTCTGCACCTGAAATAAAGGACAGATCACAGGTTAGAAAGACAACATAAAGGGGGCCACACTTGAACTTTGAACTTTCATACTTACGGCGCATTGCTCAGGAAAGTCAAGTGGATTTTGCCAGCGCCATTCTGAAAACCAGTAAAGTAACTGGACGAGCACGCGCCCCTGCACCAGAAGCAGGATGGAGAGTTCATCCTTCCAAACCATAAGATGAGCTTAAACCGGGGTTTGGAGGAAGTTAGAGAGGAACGAAGGGTGAAAGGGGGGAGCTAGCACACTATTCTGCAGACTGTTAATCCCCTTTCTCATCTGCAGAAGGATATTCCTACGGGCCAGGCAAGCACGATTTGGAGGTCCTGTCCAATCGGTGTTCCGGGTCCTGCGCATCACGCTAGAAGAGGCCTCAGCAATCCAGACTAGACCAGCGCCCCCGTGGGAACCAGGTGAGCGTTACAATCGGCCTCAAAAGAAAACAAAGCCCTGAGAAGAAATTGAGCCGTGTTGCTGAAAATACAGTACCTAAGAGAGACTTTAGTTAAAAAGTTGAGATGGAGGGGGAAGGGGGGAGGAGGAGGGGGGATGTGAGGGAGGGAGGGAGAAGAGGTGGGGAGGAGGGGGGGGCAGGGGCGCTCGGCAGGAAAAAGCACTGCCGCGGCAGAACAGGAAGTTCAATTTGATTTGAAGGGTGTGCCTCGAAAATGGACTGCAAACCGCCAGGCAGAATAAAGGGCGGGGCGCAGAGGAAGGGGAGAGACATGGTGTCAGGCTGTCAAATCAGAAATGAATGCAGGAATCAACTGGCCATATCAAGGCAGGCAAAATTCAGACAGGAAAAGGACATGAGGGAGTCAAAAGAGGGAAGGTCCACAAACACAGGGGCATGTGTGGAGCCACAAGTGGCCCAGATAGTCATATAGGAGGTATGAATTCCTCATTGAGGCCATTGCGAAAGGTGTCAAGGCGATGGATCCATCTGGCTTCTTTTGACAAAAAGCTCGTCAGGGCATTGGAAGAGTGGACAACTACGTCAATGATCCACCCGGTAATGTCATCAACTGAATGGTGGAATTCTAGGTAATGACTTACCAATGATGCACTAATGGTCTTGCAGCGAATCCTCGAGCGGTGTTCGCAAATTCTTATTTGGGCAGCACGCATAGTCTGACCCACATACCTGAGGCCGCATGGGCATTCAATGACGTACACTACTTGCTTGCTTTTGAAATTTGTCAGATTACGGAGGATCCATGGTTTACCATTACCCCCAAACTCTTTGGTTTTCCTTGTGAATTTACACACTGTGCAATTGCCACATGCAAAAGGGCCCACAGCACTTCAGAAATTCCATAAACCCACTCTGGGTGCAGGTTTAACAAATCTGGAATGTACAAGGTGCTCTCTTAAGTTCTTACCATCCTTGAAAGCGAATCTGGGCATTGGCTCGTCCTGCAGGCAGAGGAGAGTCAGGGGCCAGTATTTAGAGATTAGTTTCTTAACTTTTAGGGAATGGGTACCATGTGTAATGACACAGGTGATCCTAGGGTGAGCATCAGGAGGTTTTGTTCCTGGTGCCAGTAGTGCTTCCCTGTTGTGAAATCTGGCCCGTTTTTTTGATTTAGATATGATGTGGCGTGGGTATCCTCTCTTGGTCAATCTACTATCTAAATCATGTGCATGTTGGTAAAAATCTTCAATGTCAGAGCAGTTGCGTATAATTCTAAGAAATTTGCGAACGCCGCTCGAGGATTCGCTGCAAGACCATTAGTGCACCATACTTAAGTCATTACCTAGAATTCCACCATTCAGTTGATGACATTACCTGGTGGATCATTGACGTAGTTGTCCACTCTTCCAATGCCCTGACAAGCCTTTTGTCAAAAGAAGCCAGATGGATCCATCGCCTTGACACCTTTCGCAATGGCCTCAATGAGGAATTCATACCTCCTATATGACTCTATCTGGGCCACTTGTGGCTCCACACATGCCCCTGTGTTTATGGACCTGCCTCTTTTGACTCCCTCATGTCCTTTTCCTGTCTGAATTTTGGCTGCCTTGACATCTAGCTCCTCTTTTGTCTTTAGAAATGCTCCTAGAAATTGTTTCATTTGGCTGGCGACTAGACTGGATTTCTTTTCGTTGATGGAGAAGCCCAAAATGAAAATAAGGTCTAGTGTCCTTTGTGTATTTTGTTTGCAAATTTGAGGCGATTCCCTAGTGATTATCCAGTCGTCCAGATAAGATTCTACATGAACAAGCAGGGAGGCGCACAGTGTCTGTCCAAGCTATCACAAAAAATATGAAATTGGGCACTCAAGCGGAACATGTTCCTAACCTCTCAACACGTTCCAGGGGAACTCCGTTCTCTGGCAGATGCTCTAAGCCGATACCCTCTACCAGAAGAACACGAGTGGCAACTAGACAAAGATTTCCTAGACGAATATTCTCAAAATGGGGGGTCATCCCCCATTAGACTTGTTTGCCACAAGCCTAAACGCGCAAAGCCCAGACTTTGCGTCTAGGTTTCCTCAACCAGGGTTCAAGCGGAACGTCCTGTGGCTGAACTGGTCAGGGAAATTTGTTTACCCCCCCAAACCCCACCCCTCCGACACCATTCGTGAGCACCAGGAACAAGTGACTCTAACCCTGGTTACTCCTATGTGGGCGAGACAACCGTGGTTTCCACATCTGCTCAAACTGGCGATGTGCAACCCAATCAAGCTCCCTTGCCCATACAACATGCTAACACACCACAAAGGAGCATCCCTCCACCCTCTGTCTCAATCTATGAACTTGGCAGCCTGGCTCCTGAAGTCCTAGAATTTGGCCACTTAAATCTTTCACAAAGGTCTATGGATATCCTAAAATCGAATGTTCACCAGCTAACATTCTACTTTACATGCTTTACCTACTAGGCTCCGGCCTATTAGTCCACTCCATCAAGGTACACATACTGGCCCCGTCAGCTTACACCACTTCACAAAACAAGGTGTCCTGGTGGCAAGTTACTATTATTAAAGTTTTAATGGAAGGGGTGAAGAGGCTATACCCTCCCATCTATAACCCGCCACCCGGTTGGGATCTTAATGTCGTGCTCTCCAAACTCATGGGTCTGCCCTTTGAGGCAATGCACAAGGCAGCCTAAAACATTTGACTTACAAATCTGCATTCCTAGTAGCCATTACATATCCTAGGTTTTCACTCAAGTTCAAGTTCCATGTTAATAAGTCAATAGACTTTCCCACATTCTTTTGAAATCCATCCAACTCAGCTGAGAAAAGCCTCCATACACTTGATGTACAGAGGGCAGTCTTGTACTATGCGAACAAAACTAAACCCCTAAGGAAAACAACCCAGGTCTTTGTTTCCATGGCACCTGGGAGCGAGGGTGATCACATATAAAAAAAAAAAGCCATCTCCAAATGGATAGTCAAGTGCATACAGCTCTGCTATTCCCTATCCAAAAGAGTTTTACATTTCACTCCCAGGGCTCACTCTACCAGAGATACCGGAGCTGCCTTTGCCTTCATTGCAAGCGTTCCTCGAGACGCCATTTGCAAAGCTGCTACATGGAGTTCCATTCATACGTTCACAAAGCATTATTGCATTAACGTTCACTCTAAAGCAAATTCACAGGTGGGACAAGCAGTTCTGAAACATCTATTTGCCGCTGCACCTTCACATCCCACCTCCTTCTCCAGACACTGCTCGCTAATCTTTGTAGAGCATGTGATCTAAGCAGATCCACAAGCATCAGAAGGGATACATTACTCACCGTAATCGTATCTCTGATGCTTTGATGCTTGTATCTGCTTAGATTCACATGTGTCCACCCTTCCTCCCCTACTGTATTGAAAGGAGCCTAGATGTGTTCTGGTTTATCACGGTTTCTGCTATATCACATCTGTACTTGCGCTGCACTTCATGCAACCTTGTGTCAGAAACAATCTGAGGTGTTGTGGGACCGATTCCTCCTTTGCGAAGCACATGTCTCGTTGATTGTTATTTGATTTCCGGAACACAAATTGGCTTAATCATCCCATCTTGGACAGCAAAGTACCCAGCAGCAATGGCAATATAAAAAATCCTGGCATCTGTAGTAGGACTTTCCGACGCATCGCTCCAAGCGTCAGTGTGTCAACCTAACTACCTTTGTCCCAGCAAGAAAAATCCAGTGAAGCACTTTACCCAGTCAAGCAGGCAACGTTTTTACAGAGTTGCAAGCAGTCTACCGTAGTCTCGACAGTCTTTCCACAGTTGCTGTTTTCTTGTTGCCAGAGTTGCGAGCAGTCTACGGCAGTCTGCGGCACTCTAGGCAGCCCAGGCCGAAATGGCCTCTTCGGCTGCCTTGGATCTTTTCAATCAAGCGCCAGTGCCGACAACCCCGCTTGGCCGCGTTCTACGCAGCCAATATACTCGCTTGGAGCGAATCGACCGACGAAATAAAAAAAGTAAAGAAAACCTCTGTTTCCACCCAAACGCAAGGAAGAGTAAGGGGGGGCTAAACTTATTTCAACTTCCTCCTCCTCCTCCTCACTGCCAAGATGATGTGCACCAGACACCCCCGCTCTTTTGGGTGCAAGGTCTCGGGCTGACGTTGGGGAGGGAAACATCGAGCCTATTGAACCGGACTCGGTGAGGAACAAAGTTTTTGATCAGTCCCTTGACACTATCCAAGCACCTTCGTACGACAATTCGTGGGCGCACTTACCTGTTGGCTCCACAGAAAATGGCACAACGCTGATGACGAACAGCCTGGGAAACACCCCGCTTTCTCCAACACGTAACTATCGCACGACTTCCGATGACCAGCTTGCCTCCGCCGCGGTGAGTGGGACCACATCTAACGACGCCGAAGGGCGCAGCCGGAATGATCCTAGCGGTTTGGTCTTACCGGAGCCACAAAATCCTCCTGACTGGCCCGCTTCCGCCGTGGTCCCGGTCGCGGCGAGTGGGATCACGCCTGACTACGCCGGAGGGCGCCACCGGCAAGACCCCTGCGGCCCAGTCTGGGATGATCAACAGAAATGTTCAGTCGAGTCAAGCGCCCGACAACTTTCTGATAAGCGAAACACTGACACGCCCCTACCACAAGATGGAAACCTGCAAGAAATTCAAGGGGTGTGTGTTAAGTCTGGATCTCCCATTCAAGTTGAATTGCATGCAGATCTTGGCTATACGACAACCCTTGGCGAAAGAGACTGCACCGAATCGTCTACCACTCTATCATCATATCCACCGGCAATGTTACCAACCATAGAGAGAGTGGAAAGTATCCCAACTTCTTCTCCAATGGTGGCCCCTTTTAATACATCGAAGGAAGTAGATTCAATAGTAGATTCTGTGAATCTGCCGGGGACAGAACCCTATGCCCTACACAGACAAACGGCTATAGCTTTATTAAAAAGAAAAGCACTCCACCAGCAGAAACCACGGGAGTCTGGCATTTTAGTCAATACCAACTACTACCAAAGGAAACGGAGAGCATCAGCCAAAAAAATTGAGATTGGGAAAAAGTTACTCTCTAAACCGCTTACATGCCATGCGCTAAAAGACTTTTTTGCCAGGCAGATTAAGAGACAACTGGAGAGAGAAGTCGAACTTTCGGACGCCAAATTATTGAACTGCTGAAACTCCCCCGGATCCTAAACAAAGGAAAACGGGAGTGATTGATTTACCAACTCTACCCTTAATTGATCTACGCCTTTCTCCAGTGAGGGTACTAGAGTCCCAGCGTAACCTGGACCTCTCACAGCTTAATTCATTAAATGGAAGTACACAATCACTTTTGAGATCCCCCGTCGAATCATCTGAAGTCCGACCGCTGGGAACCATCGGTTCGGACCTGGACAAATCCAAGCTATCAAAAATGACTAGGAACGACGACGTACCTCAAAGAACCACCACGAACCAACTCACTCCAAATAAGCAGCATCCAGACATTCAGAGAATCTCCTCCACGCCGGGGAAAGACCAAACTGGTGACTTATCCCCTCCGAAACTAGTCCATGGATCAAAAAACCAGTCTACAGACATGTTTGCAGTGATGTCAGCTATCACGGTGGGCCTGTCCCCATTCGTGAAGCTTTATGAATCGTTCAACGATTCGATGAAAGATCTAGTTGCAATAGCAGCTACCACAAACTCAAAAGTGATCTTTTTGGAAGGCTTCATTACGGCGTCCGAACAAAAAAACAGGGAGCGTGAACATCAGTGGGAGCAAAGAATGGCACATCTAGAAGCCGAATTCAGGAAGGAGGCGGTAGCACCACCAGAGATACCCTGTCCATTTATAAATGTAAATGGACTCATAACCACACAGGAAAAAGTGGACAAAGCGAAGAAGGGTCAATCCATCAGGGAAACACAAACTATGCCCGTAACCGAAACACCAAAAGCAGACGTACATCAGAAAGAATCAAATGGACGTGTAGCTGAATCTACTAGAAAATCGATGCCATCCACAGAGATGAGCAAAAAGGAAAGAAAAAAAAACGGAAACTAAAGTTGCAGAAATCTTCAGCTGGAGCAAGCAAGGAGGGGAGCCGCAACCTAAAAGAAGCCCGCCACAAGCTGAGGCACGAAATTCCCAGAAAGACACAGCGTCTCTAGTAATTGAACCAATAATTGAGGTGGATGACTCTTTCATCCTCCCCAGACTCTTCTCTGATGAACCTGACACAACACTTGGAACCAAAAGATGTTTCAAATACACACCTTACACCACGGAAGCCTCCACCTACAGTGACAACAAATCTCGCCACTTCCTCTCGTACATTGGGCCAAATAAGTGCCCGTCGGCACATCGAATCAAGCTCCACTGTCTGCACCAAAGATGGTCAAAAAACCCTCTGTTGAAGTACGATCAGGAAACTGGCACCATACAGTAATGGCCAAAACGACCGGTGATGACGACAATTCGCAGAAAAGTGACAAAGTGGGCACCGAAATAGTCCCCCAGTCAAACCCAGAATCAAACAAAACATTAAAGGCCCCTGTTACAGGCGTGCAAACTACGAGACAAACTCGCCTTTTTAAAATGGAACAACTAGCGTCAGGAAAGAATTTCCTAGTTTTGAACAGAAAAACAGTCCTTACAATACTGGCAAAAGTCCCTAGTTTGACTCACCTGTCTTCTACCAACTTCATCTTAATCGAGCCTTATCATAGACAGAAAAAGGCCAAAGCATATTTACACGTAAAAACCATCCCCAGACATGAGCCAACAAAAGAAACGCTTGAAACTTTAAATCTACTGGGCTTTGGTTTATCAGAATTGCAACTTCCTCAACCTTTGACCTGAACTGGACCAACACTACGAATTCGCCAACCAGAAATTACAAACGATCCTCACAAACGCAACAGAACATTAAGTACCGAAGCCACCATGTAGAATCACGAGACCATCCACGTGATAGACCTAAATATACCCCACGGACCTGGACGAGCAGAGCCCACCACCTCAGACCAGAAGGAGGCCAAAATTGGAAAAAAAACCTGCCTTGGGTCAGACAGAAACTCAGCGGATGATTGCCCGGCAGATCATAAAGACCTGCTGAACCACTCACAACCATGAGCTCCCTCAGGCCCCTGGTCGTGGTTAAGAAAAGTGTTAAAGCCTAATCCGCAAAATTAGCAATTATCCAACAACGACACACGACAGTTAGACAAGTTGTTGTATGCAACCACCGAACCCATTGTCATGACCACTGCCTCCAAGGTGTCAGACCTAGCCCAACATCCTTGGAAGCAGGGTCATGACCCTTATTCCAGGCACAAGCCGGCCCCCGTAGGGGCCTTTTGGACCTTGTCCTGGCGCCAGCGGCGCCAGGCTCATGCTCATAAAGGGACCCAGTCCCGGCACTTGAAGCGCCGGGCTCATATAAAAAGGATTGGTGCTTGGGTGGACTTACCTCCTGCAGACCATGCTGCTTTCCTACCTGCAGGATGAACTCTTCATCCAATCCTGCTGGGACTACTTTAACTGCTGGGTGGGGCCAGCACCACTCCCAAGAATTACATACTGGAACTCTTTTCTTACCTCTGAAAGCTGTGGAAGAAGACGCCTAAGCACTACTGAAGGCTATTTAAACCACACCCGATTGGTTTCACGTGCTTCGCGTTATTCTGCAATAGCAGCAGGACGCTCACCGTGTCGGCTCCAGCTGCTCTTCTTCTTCTGCACCTGAAAACAGGAAAATCTTCAACTTACCTTCCTGAATCCAGCTCCAGCCTTCCGCGACATCTGAAAAGGAAAACGAGAACATTAGAGTAGCACGAGAAAGTACCAGAGCTGCTCTTACCACCTTCCGGCGCCTTCCAAGGCCTCGTGCCGCCATTCTTCGTTCTCCAGCCATCTGCAACTACAAAGAATACAGGTTAGCGATAACTCTGTGGTATCTGCTTACCTGTGCCACGGTCTCCGCGAGCTCCGTTCAGCGCCATTTGTCCGCACCTGTAAAATACAAGAAGGACATTATTAGAGCTCAGGACTCCATTTCTACTCACGCGCCTTAAGTGGTGATACCTGTCCATCCTCCGGCACTATCCTTCGGCATCAGTCTTCATCGCCGATTGCACCGCGACCTGAAAGAAAGGGAAAAAGACTTTTAAAAGTGCATTTAACTTCAGATGAACTTTTTGCTTGCCTGCAAAAACTCCGGACTTCCCCACTTACCGGATCAGCATACCGGACCTGCAAAAGAGGCAAGATTCTGAAAGGACAATAAAAAGACTCATATAAGGCACTCACCGTTCGTGCAGCTAACGACGGTCTTGCCTTCTGGACTCTACCTCCGCAATAAAAGGCTGAACTATCGTCCAGTGAAGTAACTGGCTACAGCGCCCCTGCACAGACGCAGGATGGAGAGCGCCGCTTTTACCTACCTAAGGTGAGCACGTGCGGCCTAGGAGAGTTGTAGGAGTGTCAGGAAGGGGAAAGGGCCGAAACCCCGTCAGGCAGACGTTAACCCCTGTTTCTTCTCTGCCCACAGACATCTCACTCTCCAGATTAAGATCACAGTAAGGAGCTGGCCCTTCCAGGGTGGTGCCAAAGACCTGCGAGTGACTTTGGAAGGTTCGGAGAACGCCCAGACCAGACCCGCGCCTCCGAGGGATTCAGGTGAGCGTTACACCCATCACCCAAACCATTTCCATGTGTTCGTGGAACACAAGAGGCCACGACCATCTGCTAAACACGGAAGCACAAGACTTAGCAAAATTTGATATAATTTGCCTCCAAGAGACTTGGCTGAGGGAAAAACCAATTCTAGATGGCTATACCACCGAAATATCTCCAGCGACAAAGGGCATTTTAGGCAGACCATCGGCAGGCCTTTTGACCTCTATCGGGATTGGATCAGGAATCAATGTTAAGGGAAAGATAGCAGAATCCTATGGCATCCTCGCCCTGCAGACCGAGTGGCGCCATCCAACAACCGGTCCTAAGGGAAACCAAAACTCAAAGTTGGCCATCATCAATACTTATTGGAACCCGCAAAGAACCACAAAAAAGGACTTCTGTGAAGAAATGACCACGCTACTAGACAAGATCACGGCTGAATTGTCCATTGATTACATCATTATTTGTGGCGATCTGAACGCCAAGTGCGTTCATTTTAGCCACTCGGTACTGGCGACAGCAGCAAAAGTAAGAGGAGATCTGTGGTTAGACCTGATGGAAGCCAGAAATGTTCATAACATGGCTATGGTGAAGGGCCAACTTCCCGCTTTCCCGACGTGGGAGCGCGACTCCTCAACAGCCACGCTTGACTACATCTTCATATCTCTCGCTTTACTATCTCACGTCACTACGTTTGATATTTACAAAACGAAAGAAAGCGACCACAACCTTCTAGCCATGACGGTGGAATCCATAAACGCACCGAGACTGAGCTACACACCAGGGGTGGAACTGGCAGCGAACCAAAGGTGGCTTCAGCTTACAGCACTCAACGTTAAAGAAATAACGCAAAGCTACGTTGATTATCAAAAAAATTCCATTAGCAGCATGGAAAGGCCAAACTACTTGCCTCTTCTATTACTCCACACGAAAAAGCAAGAGTCTCAAGCCCACAACAACTGGTCAGCATGAATACGACGATTCTTTAGTGCAAAAACGAAGAGAACTGAGAAAATTCCAACGTGATTATAAAAGAAATACCAACGAAAACGTCAAACAACTGCTGACTGCGGCGACTAGATCTTATAGAACCTGGGTAAGACATCGGAGAGCGGCACTCTATCAGAAAGATGCAGAACAGATGTTAAAAACGCTATCTTCAAAAAGCGTAGGAGACTTCTGGGCATTAATAAAGAACAAAGGCATCCGAAATCATGACAAACTCCTCAATTCGATACCGGAATCATCCTGGACATCTTTCTATTCAGCACATTTTGCCCCAATCTCTGCTACCGTAACTGATGCAATAACCCAAAATGAAGTACCATGGACAAACCTAGCACTTCAAGACCAAATAAAGTCAGCAATCTCAAAATTGAAAACGTCTAGAGCACCGGGGCCTGATGGTCTGACTAATATAGATTTAAAGCAAAACCAAACTGAATGGGCCATCTTGATGATAACAATTTCCGATCACTGCATAGCATCAAGACAAATCCTGAAAACATGGAATGAGGCGGTCATTGTACCCATCTTTAAAAAGGGAAGTAGAGATAACCCGGCGAACTATCGACCGATGGCCCTCCTGGACATCATGGGAAAAATATTCGCGACTCTACTCCTCTCAAAATTTCAAAACTTTGTAAGAACTTCGCCTGCAACCGACCTCTTCCAAACGGGATTCTTGAAAACAGCCTCGACAAGTATAAACATCATGATCTTGAACATCATCAAAGACAATGTAAAAAACGGGGTTCCGAAAGTTTTCCTTGCCTTCATCGACCTATCTCAGGCCTTTGATAAAGTAAGCCGGCAAAAATTGACCAACTGGAACTGTCTTGAGGAAATCCTGAACCCAATAATCGCATTACATACAGATACAACTATGCAAGTCCATCTAAGCTGGCATGGCATGCTATTGGAAGCAGTCAAGGTTGAAAGAGGAGTCAAACAAGGCTGTCCTTTAGCCCCTTCATTGTTCATTGCATTTCTAGGTGATTTTCAATATACGCAAACCCTTGTGAGCATTCCCGCCGAAAGTTGGAAACATTGCAGTCTCTAGGTTACTCTATGCCGACGACATGATCTTGATGGACCAAACCCAAGTCGGTCTCCAGCCCCAGTTGTCAATCTCTGAAAATGACCTAGAAATAAACACAGAGAAATCGAAAGTCTTGGTTTTGGGGAAAAAGCTCTCAAAATCCAAACCGGTTGGCTCCTGGTTCTTAAACAACGTAAAATTCGAAATAGTTACCAACATCAGGTACCGAGGTGTAATGATTGATGAACATAAAACTGAGAACTCGACCATCATGGCTTTGTGGTCCAAAGTCAAAACACTCACCACTCAAACAAGGCTAATTGACAATTAATACCGGCGATCCAGTTCTACAGGCAAAAGGTGGTACCGTCATTAATCTGTGGAATGGACGTGGCACTCAACATTCAGGAGTCAATTTGGCCGAAACTTGAGGGATATCTCTGGAAAGCTGTTCTGGGCTTACCACAATCTGTTTACATCGCAGCCATACGACGCGAGCTTGGTTTACTATCCCTGGCAGCATCCATTGAACAAAGCCAAATGAGAGCTTTGAGGAAAATCATCGACCCAGACTCACTGCCTATCTACAAAACGATTCTAGAAGAACTAAAGCTTGGGCGTTGCAAAGCACTGACCGCCTGGGAAAAAAAACTAACGGCAAAACTACAAGACCTTGCATGCATCCAAGAGGACTTGATCCACAACCCGGAAAAAAATCAAAGTAGCACAAGAAGACTGGATTACTACATGCAAATTAGCAACCGCAAACAAAATTCTTGGTCATCTTCCTCCTCCTACTAACAAACTGAACCTCCCCCTGAACTATTGCATCAAATTCACAAACAAGAATCTCCGGAAATTGTTCATGAGAACAAGATTAAATCTGATGCCAACCCAGGAGATCCGGGCTAGTTGCACTAAATCTGAAAACAAAATCTGCAGACTGTGCAAATCCAGACTCTATAGAAACAGCAAGGCATCTGATTCTGAACATTCCGAAAACCTATTACCTACGGACAGCATTCTTACTTCCACTACTTCAGGACACCCCTCTCAGAGAAGAGCACACTTGGTGGTGTAGACTGATTGCGGGGGGAAAAAACAAAATGGGTTACAGTAGCAGTTAAGATCTTCGACGCCGCCTTAAAAAACATTATCGTCGCCGACCCCGACACCAAAAGCACCTGAGACGGAAACCTGCGAAAGCAACCGAACAGACTTCACAAGCGGTGTAGGCAACGAAAGAAGCACTTATGCTACGCCTTTTTTTATACCTTGTAAAAATCATTTCTTTTGGTTAAAATCAAGTAAATAAAAAAATAAAACAATCTGAGGTACCTCGACGCGTGAAGGACCATGAGTACAGTACACGTCCCACTTGGGATAGTATTACTAACACGCCCTGTTGACGTCAGTTTTCAGAATTCAAATACAAATCTTGTATTGCTCTGCAACTACCACTAGATGTCGGACTATGCAGAGCATGTGCAGCTAAGCAGATACAAGCACCAGAAATATTATTACGGTTAGTAATGTATCCCATTTATTGATGGTGAATGTTTTAGTGTTACCCGTGGTTTTTCATTGAGTTGTCTAAGCCATAAATAACTATTTGTATACATTCTGCCTAACTTGTATTAAAAGTGCTCTTTGTGCGCTTAACTGAGCCCTTCACCAATCTCGTGCCCTCCCAAGTCTTGCTGTACAGTCACAATACACAGGTAGTTTGGCTAGACATTATTCTGATGTACAGACAAACGCTAGAGTGGTCTCACGGAATCTTTTTACAGGGCTGATTCTGAAAATCCATATTAACAGTGGGTTACACTGGTGCTCTTGCAGGCAAAGCCCTTCCCAAACAGTCTGTTCATGTCCTCTGCACTTCAGAGTACTGTGATGTTGCTGCGAAATTTGTGTCTGAAGGTTTCTACTCATTTTATCAAAGGTGTGGCAGTACTTCTGCCCTACAGAGAAAGTTATCCCGGTTTTGTACATCTGGCAGGCGATGTGAGCATCCATGCACATGTTTGCCAGGCACTGGATTCCTTGTCTGGGCATGGCAGTTTTGGGTGATGGTTCGTCTGTTTTCTGGTCTAGGTGACGGTTTCCCGCCATCCTACCTCCTCCAGTGTTCTGTACTGCTATCTGGGTCTAAAATGAGGAATCTGTCAGAGGGAAGAACAAAATACTTGCCTCTCTGGAATGTTCTTTCTGATTGAGTCTTTCCTTCCACAGATTCATCACCCTCCCTCCCCCTCATGATGGATACCTTGCTTGCCTCTTGCTGTTCTGCGATTCCCGGGGCTGCTGGCTGCTATGGAAAAGGGTGGAACAGAGGTCATGGGTGTACACGTGGTGGTTGGGGAGTGGGGTGTATAAATATCAAAGATCATAAATCTGTAGGAGGAAGGTCTAGCCTATCGGAGCATCACTCAGGGGTAATTTGTTCATCCCGTATGACTGATGTAGAAGGGGCCCTTTTTACTCTGGATGAAGATATGCCTCTTAGGTTATGATTAGAACACAAAACCCCATACCCACCTCCCTCTCTTCATAGGACATTGTCACCAATGTTGACCCTTTTCCAAGGTAATGCGCCTCTGAAGGTTTCTAGACAACATTAAGTTAGTTTGTGAAATGTTGATGTGAATATATTAAAGGTCTCCTAGCCTTGTAAAGGCAGCCCTGTATGAGTATGATCAAGGCAGCATTATCGCTGTTCAGTGATGGGTTCCTTAAAACATCCATCTGCTAAAATGCCTCTGGAGTAAAACTCATGCAAAAAATATATATCGTTTTTTTCCATGAATATAATGCATCATTCAAAATGCAGAGAAAAACAGCCCTCACACCTTGGTGGTTGCTTATGCATCTAGACATAGTTCCTCTAAGGATTGCTCCCTCATTTTCAGACGGATGTTGAGGATTTCTTTAATATGTGCACTCTTTACTCTTGATGGGCAGAGCTGAAGCAGCATGGGCTCAGTGATCTGGAGCCTGTGCACTGGACAGGAATTATTTGTAGTGTCCTTGAGCCTTCTCAAACAGGTTGGTAGCTTGGAGTGTTTCTGTATATTCTCACAGCTTATCAAAACATGTTTCTTTCAGATCTCGTGCCTGCTGGTGAAGTTAAAAGCCATCCGCAGTAGCCCAGATCCTCAAAAGAGGTAACACATTTTTATGCCTTGTCCGTATTTTCCTGGTGCTTGTTTTTCAGGTGGTGGCAGTTTCCAGAATGTGGTTAGTATTGAGAGCATGTTTAGCTGTGACAAGTGAGGATCTTTTGAGAGGAGTAGAAGGGGGATGGGGTGGTATTTAAACTTTATGTACAGCAGCAGACGGTGACGCTCAGCAATTTAACCCACCTTATGTAGAAATCTGTAACCAGGTCAAGAAGTTGTCGCCAAGGTAATCATTGGGTCATGCTTCCAAGATTAATTTAACAATGCTAGTTGATCACTTGGTCTAGGAACATAGAAGGCTAACCAGACAAAAGCCAGTGCTTGTTATTGAAACCTAAGTCTCTCATTGCATCTGTTTCCATTGACTCTTTTCTCTCCTTCCAGCGTGATTGTCTCCCAATGGACCAGTATGCTGAAGATTGTTGCAGTACACTTAAAGCGAATTGGCCTGTCTTATGCAACAATTGATGGTTCTGTGAACCCCAAAATGAGAATGGACATGGTAGAGGAGTTCAACAGTAACCCCAAAGGTCCACAGGTAATCGGGCAGTCAGATATTTCTGTTTTGAATCTGAGGCTCTCAGATGGTGACACCTAAATCAGGTGCAGGAAAGACGGGGGCTGCTTGTTCGCAAAATCCAGAATCTTCAAAGCACATAGAAGGCCCTCTCCAACTTGCTCACTTAACATGCTAAATATTTAGATTTTCTTTTTTAAAAAAATACTTTTTAATTCATTTTCGTAAACATAAGGTACATTTAGTCATTTAGCATTCCCCAAGTTGCCCCCCTCCCCCTTTCCGCAGAATCCTATCCCTACGTAGTTTCCTTACAAATTTACAATGTCCATTATTCGAATATTGTGGGGACACCATTGTTGCATAGTCATTCAGTAGGTGCTGAATCACCTGCCCCATTTGTCCTTAAACGCCTCCTGGGCCCCCTGTAGGTGTAGGTTACCCATTCGAGGGAAACAAAGTTCCTGACTCTTTGCAGCCATTTGGATATTGTGGGTGCTGACTTTTTCTTCCATTGCTGGGCAATCGACCGCATGCTGCAATTACAAGGATCCCATATCCCCCCCTATCCACACCCTTTCCTGAAGTTGCTCTGTGCCTTGTACCATCTCGCCCAACAGTTTTTTCACTTCCTCCCAGATTTGTTGTTTCTGATGCTTGTTAATCTGCTTAGAATCACATGCTGTGCATATAGTCCAACATCCAGGGGGGCGTGGCCTGGAGCTCATGGTGGATAGAGGCTGAGGCGCCGAGCTCTGGCCGAGACGCCGCATCTCGATCCTTTTTAGCTGGATGCTGACATTCCTCCAACATAGAAATCAGCCACGACAGTGGAGAAACCGAACCCCAGCACGGGACGGCAATTTGGCAGAAGAATCGGAGCTAAGGAACACACGAAAACCTGTTCGTACTGACCTTCCTCCCCCCCTAAACTCCCCGTCTCCGCCTGCACTCAAGATGGCAGCCATCCCATGACACCAGCGCCAGCAGGGAAGTAGAAGCTGGCCGCCTCCACTACAACGCACACACGAGGGAGTGACAGGCGGGGGCCACGGCTGCGGAGAATCACACCCCCTGCGGTGGCACCGACGAACGCGGGGTCCCTTCAAGCCCAGCGACCCAAACTGCACCACGAGCTGCCGCAGTGAGCCGCTCCCGTGAGAAGAGGGCGCCCTGCCCGTAGTACGCTGGGGACCAGCAAAAGACACAGCCGAGAAAAGCCGGGAGCGACCACCCCTGCAACTGCTCAAGCCTGACGGATGTGTGCGAGAGCGTACATCGGAACAAAGACAAGCCCACATCTGCGAGCGACATCGGGTAATCGAAAGGAGGCGCTGGGCCGGGAAAACGAGGGTGCCCTGCCTTCCATCTAACTGCTGAATCGGCAAGCCCTAGAGGGAGAGAAGCCGACAACCCTTAGGTGTGGAGGCCTGGGGGGGCAAGCAAACTAACAGAAGGGCCTCAGAAGCCACCTCTCTGTTCCACGCATCGAAGCACACCAATTACATGCTCAGGGTGCTCCCCCCAGAACTGATCAGGAGGAG
This sequence comes from Ambystoma mexicanum, assembly GCF_040938575.1. Taxonomy (NCBI): domain Eukaryota; kingdom Metazoa; phylum Chordata; class Amphibia; order Caudata; family Ambystomatidae; genus Ambystoma; species Ambystoma mexicanum. The sequence continues at coordinate 59,252,889 of NC_090939.1, read as the reverse complement.
GAGGACATTGACCCAGCGCGGTCGTGGGAAACACCAGTCCCCCCGACGTGGGAACTCTCCACGTTGCGGTGCCACAGGGACATTTAGCATGTTTAAACTGAGCGCTGTAGGCGCTGCAAGCCACGAGTGGCTCACATTTCACCAAGAGACCGCAACAGATTGAACCCAACACACTCACCAGACCCCAGGATCCTCCAACTAGACTAACATTAGGAGCTGAAATACACTCCTCCCGAGACAAGCTAAGCACCGCAACACCAAGACTTTACCATGTGCGCCAAAAGCAAAACGAAACCTGCCACAATGGACACTTATGTCACCGCTAAAGCGAAGAACCCAACCAATTCACACCCCTCCACTCCCGAACATACACAGACAAAAGGAGTGGACTCTACCGAGAGTCAATCCCAAGTGCTAGAAGCCATAGCATCACTGCGCACATTCATAGACTCAAAGATGGACGAATTCAGATCTGATATCCAACTTGTGCGTCAGGATGCCTTGAATTTAATGGAAAGAGTGACAAACTCTGAAGCAACTATAAGGGAGACAACGGAAGACACTGTGGAACTGAAGGCCAAGGTTGTGGACCTTGAGAGGAAAGTTGCCATACTTGATGCGAGGGCCGAGGAGGCTGAAGGACGGGCCAGACGGGGCAACATCAGAATACTGGGAGTACCAGAAGGTGACGAAGGCTCGAACCCAACAGCATACGTAGAGTCCCTGCTACAACAGGAAATAGGCGCCGAAAAACGTACACAAGGATTCGCAGTAGAAGGGTCACACAGGTCCCTCCAAAAGAACCCCCCTCACCCTGGCTCACATCCTCGCCCTATAATCGCCAAAATACTCAATTTCCAGGACAGAGAAACCATCCTCAGATATTCCAGGGAGGGGGGCCCCCCATAGAACGCGGCAACTCCAAAATAACAATTTATCCAGATTATACCCCAAAGGTACAAAGGGAGAGAAACTCATTTGTGCCGATTAAGGCCAGGCTCTGGCAATTAAACCTGAAATATATGCTGCTCTACCCATCAAGGTTAAAGGTTATCTTCAAGGGCCGTGCGATCTTCCTAGAGTCCCCAGCAGCTGCCAATATGTGGATGGAAGACAATAACCTCGCTGAAGGCGGAGACGCCCACCCCAGGGACAAATGAGAAAAATCATGGAACGACGCACATGAAATGCGAGCACCTGCTGAATCACAACCCCAATGTAAACATATGCAATCTGCAACCAGGGAAGTAACTTGCACTACACTTGGCCAAATAGATGCAGCCCTCGCTTGGCCTCACACCAGGCACAGGACTTAACCCCCACGAACAGACCAGGCCAGTTGCCTGACTGACCCCGTTCGAGCCCGATACCCGGATGGGTCTTGACGGCGCAAGAGGGCCTGAGCACTGCAAGAAGAATGCAGTCACTAGGCGCACCAGTTACGTTAAGTGTTTTGTTGGTTATGCAGTCTTCATACCACCACAATCGAAAAGGCAGAGGATAGGACTACCACAGATCCTGAACATAGGCAGAACTGAGTACCGAGAATGGAGACCCACCGACGGGAAACAGAGACCACTGAGTAATGTCAGAATGGGTAGAAACGAAGGACGCACCACTTCATCCCAATGGAGGAACAACTGAAATTGATGACATGCAATGTACGGGGGATGGGCTCATACCTAAGAAGGAATCTGATTCAATCCTATCTCCGCAGAAAGATTTCGATTTCAATGCTACAAGAGACCCACCTATCGGAGGAGGCCTCATCCAAGCTAGCAGAACGATGGGGAGGAATCGGAAAAGGAGCACCCTACTCTAGCTACGCTCGTGGAGTTTTCACTTGGGTGAATCCAAACGTACCATTCCAGTTACTAGGCATGGAGGCCGACAGAGAAGGCAGGTACCTAATGTGGGGAACCATCAAGCACACCGCGGTCTGCCTAGTGAACTTTTACTTTCCACATCATGGAATACCCTCACACCTCAAAACGTTATGCGCTAGAATGGCGGGACCACAGGGAAGGTACCTTCATATGGGGAGGCAATTTCAATTGCGTTAGAAATGGAACCATAGATAGATCAGTACCTCCCCAACATCCACATAACGCTGCCACCCAAGCACTTAATAACACATTGGAACACCTCAACTTGGTGGACATTTGGAGAGAACATCCTAACGAGAGAAGTTATTCAACTCAGCCCCCACACAACATCCACACGAGAATAGATTTGTTCATTGACAGAGAACAAATCTTATTGGCAGACACTACAGCATACTTGGGCAGATCGATCTTTGATCAATCACCATTAATCATGCAATGGAAACTAAGAGGACCCAGACCAACGATTCCGACATGGAGAATGTCCACCGCAGCACTCACTGATCACGAATTCAGAGAAGACCTTGGCACCAAACTAGAGGACTATATAGACAACAACAAAGGCTCTGTAACAACCTGGAGCACGCTATGGGAGGCAATGAAAGTAGTGACGCATGGCGAGGCGATATCAGGAGTGGGAGGTATCCGGAAGCATCTGATGGCGGCACTAGAGGAACGAGAAGTGGAAATAACGCACCTAGAAACCTGCTCTGACGCCACGCCGGAGGTGGAGGTGACTGTGAAAGACCTTCGTGAGGAATGCCGAATAGCCTGGGACAGATTAGCCAAATTCGATTTCACAACGAACACTGCCAGGGCCCACAAGGAAGCTGATAAACCAGGCAGACTACTAGCCTGGTTGTGCAAGCGCGAACAACCGACACCTTCCAACAGAGATCACGGACGAAAGTGGGACAACCCATGTCACAAGAGGACATCAGTAACGCTTTTGCAGAGTTCTACTCCAGACTCTACTCCCACGACAAACAAATACCCAGAGAGGAAATCAAGGCCAACCTGGACGAGATAGGGCTCCCGAAACTATCCGAGGAACAGAGGGAGGCATTAGAAACAGAGATCACCAGAGAGGATGTTACGGAAGCAATCGGATCCCTAGCCACTTGCAAGACTCCAGGTAGTGACGGCCTCCCACCCGAATTCTATAAAGCGTACGAAGCAACTATCACCCCAATACTACACAAGGTTTTTATGGAGGCATACAAGAATGGAATTCTCCCCAACACCATGAAAGAAACGATCATAGTCCCCATGCTTAAGCCGAACAAACCACCCAACGACTGTGACTCCTATCGCCCACTAGCGATGCTGAACTACGATAGTAAGATCCTGACCACTATTCTAGCCAAGAGACTTGCGAAGGTGGTGGGAACCTTAATTCATGACGACCAGAAAGGCTTCGTCCCAGGACGCAACACTACGGCTAACCTGAGAAGGCTTCAGCATATCATGGCGGAAACCCACACAAGAGACGAAGATCTAGCAGTGCTTTCACTCGACGCCATCAAGGCCTTTGATTCCATATTCTGGGAATGGCTGATTTAGGTGCTGAGAGAATTTGGATTTGGGGAAGGCTTCGTGAGATGGATTAAAGTACTCTACAACTCGCCTACGGCAAGAGTGAAAACTGGGGAACGATTTCAAAATCTTGGGCGATACAGCGAGGCACCAGGCAGGGATGCCCATTGTCACCGATGTATAACATCTTAGGCCTGGAACCGATTGCCATCTATTTCAGAAAGCAGTTCTTCGACGCGGTCATAAAACTGGGCAACCAACACTCCAAAATGTCCCTATACGCGGACGACGTGCTCTTATATTTTAAGGACCCACATGTAAATGCACAAGTCATATTAGACGTCCTCGACAACTACGCACTTTACTCAGGGATCAAGTTCAGCAGACTGAAATCCTGTGCATTCCCACTGGCTAGACTCAGGGGCCTGGAAGAAACCGACTTACCGGGTGTGGGGATAAAATGGCAGCCTGAAGTATTCCAATACCTGGGAATCAACATAAAACGCACTCCGGAGCTTACACATCACCATAACACTGAAATAGCAATGAAAGGACTCCGCAAATCCATGAAATTCTGGTCAAAATTACCACTCGCAATGATGGGCAGAGCAGCCATTGTAAAAATGATAATCCTCCCTCGATTTTTGTACTACTTCATAAACATCTGCTACTACATCCGCCCACCCTTTTTCAAGAAGCTGGAAACGCTAATCAGGGATTACCTATGGGGTCCATCCAGGCACAAATTGCCCCTATCAATTCTCACGCTGCGTCACAAAGAAGGTGGGGTGCAACTCCTAGACTTTCAAATGTATTACCTAGCAGCACAGCTCAGCCATGTGACGGGGTGGCTTCAGGCCGAGTCAAACACTGAGTCAGAATTATTAAGACAGATACCCTCCAATCTGTTCCCTAAAGAGACTCTGGAGCCCACTGAAACAGACCCAAGATGTCCCCATGATCGCAAAATTAGACAGACAGATCTGGACCAGAACCTGCTCTATACTGCAATTGAGTCATCCATATTCACCCAACACCCCCATCCTGGCGGATGCAAGCAAAACCGCAACAGACCTCACGTTGGCGAGAAGCTGGGAGAGAGCTGGGATCTACGTATGGGGGACATGTTCGACGATGGCAAATTCAGAGACTTTGAATCAATGCAGATGACAAAGGGACTCACAAGTGGCCAATTCTTGTGGTACCATCGACTCAAACAGATTGATAAGAAAAAATGTGGTGACTGGCCTGAGGAACCCATCCCAGATCCTTTACTACAAGAGATGCACGAACTAGCAGATGGCTGGAAACCGGTGACTTGAAAATGGCTTCTACAGCCGATTGATGGACAGACCCAACCCCAAAAGTGCAGCACTGAAGGACAGGTGGGAAGCTGATCTGGGTGTCACAATGACTGACAAAGAATGGGAAAGAATACTACTCTACCCCAAGGAGGTGTCTAGAAACGCCAGATTCAGGCAGATGCAACTAAATGTCCCTTATAGGGCATATATGACCCCACAGCGGGTGGCCAGCTTCAACAAAAAGGCATTGTCGAAATGCCCCTGGTGTGGCAGCGACGCAGCTGACCTGCTCCATATGTTCTGGACTTGTAGCAAGACGATGAAACTGTGGTCCAAAGTAAAGCAGACCTGCACTGGCGTGGGCATTACGAGATACAAATGGGACCCGAAGGAATGCTTATTAGGAGCCCACCACAGAATGAGCAAGTACAAGCATGTAGTCAAGTTGATGAACATCTCCTGCATCCTTGCAAAAAGAACCATAGCAATGGCTTGGAAGTCCCCTGGGGGTCCGAGATATGAATGCTGGATCAAGGAATTTGTAAAGGTGGACCGAAGCAGAAACCAGAGCTTGGCAAGACGGGGCCAACACTGAAATGGACGACACAAACGCCCTCGAATCATGGAAAGCCCTTCTGCGAGACATACCATTCACCGCGGACCACAAACCCCCCTGAAGTGACCGCCCAAATCAGCACAACGCATAGAAAAGACTTACCCAAACGTCTGGTGATGCCCGACTTGGACCTCTCTCGGCACCTGAACCTTTGCTCTTATATCCCTATCCCTGAATAGATGCTGAAGACACCATAGCGCCAAATGAAGACTGTTTTGTTTAATTGTTTGTTATTATTTGTTAAATGTTATTGTATACAATAATTAGACGTATTGCCAATTCCTAATTTGTCACACGTCAAATAACGTCTATATGACTAAATGCCCCAAAAATATGTTTTAAAAAAAAATAGTCCAACATCCAGTGGTAACCGCAGAGTATTGCATCTTTTCTTTAGAAAATAGAAAGGGGACGTCGACATGGGCGTGCCTGTAACACTATCCCGGACGTGACGTGTACCCAAAATCCCTCACATGTTGAGGTCCCTCAGATTGTTTTTTTCCGCCCAGTTTACTGGTCGCCTTATGCAGAGCTCTTCAAGTGGCATTGCAATATTGTTATTTATCGACCTTTGGTTGTTTTTTCTATTTCTTATTACCGTCACTTCCCTCGACGGCGGTGTTCATGAATCAGCCGAAGCTTGCTGCTGCGGACCTTCGGCGGTTGATCCAGTCGGCGCTGCCGACCACGTGGCTGGGCCTTCTGTCCGGCCTACATAGTAGGGACAGTGGGGTCGGGGTGGACATTTCCTTTTTAAGAATGCCTTTAGCCTCTTTGTTCTCTTGGGTCTGTCTTCACAATCTCATACCTGCACTATGGACAGGACTCCTGTAGATTGTGCCCTTCCTGCAAGGCAGAATTCCTGTTGAAAGACTAACACCTTCAGTGTAATAGGTGTCTTCCTCTCGAACACAACGAGGCGGACTGTTCGGCTTGTAAGCTCTTATGCCCTAAGACTTTAAAAGAGCGCTGCGTGAAGCTCTGGGTGGCCTACGGGATGTCGCAGGCCGAGAGTAATCCCCCTGCCGCCACAGCCACTGAGTGTGACGAAGGGGCTAGTGACTAACGAGGCTCCAATTCGGAAGCCATTGACCATACAGCGGCATGCCCTTGCTCCGCGTCGTCCGTCCCTGGCCCCAATAGGCACGACGCAAGACCTGCTATCGGGAACTGTACAACTCGGCGACAAGCATGCACATTATTCCCACAGAAAACACACAACCCCAGGAACGGCCCGGCAGTACAGTCAAAGCGTTCCAAAGCGCCAACGGGCACACTGGATAGTTCGGCGGTGCCAGCCGATCCTCATGATCGGCAGCAGATCCCGCAACCGCAGCAGCGGCATGCGCCCGGGCAGTTTAAAACAAACTGCGCTACCACCAAAATTCACGTGACCTTCAAGACGCATCAGAAGAAGTAGCCGATGCCGCACAAGGCCCCGGTTGCGCCGAAAACTGTACAACCACCGGCCCAGTCCAAACACCTCCCTGTGGCCGCAAGTATTACCGAGGGCATCACTAAGAGCGTTACAGCTGCAAAACAAATGCAACAGTCGAAAGATTTGTCAAAACCTAAACATAGGCCTAAATACGCTTCCAAATACACGTCACATCTACCAGAGCCTCAAAGTTTTTTCAGAGAGCCCTGTCTCTCTCTTCGACTTTAAGGAAAAAATCTCAGCGTTTTAGAGAGGAGGATCAACAGGAAGAGCCTTTTCCTCCCCTAGACTCCTCTGGTTCCTCCTCATGGACCAGAGAGGGGTGTATGAATAGATTAGAAAAATGTGTAGAGTTCTCTGAGAGGTTTTCCCTCAAACGGCCTTGTGATGAGAGCCCTTATACTCCCATAGCCAAATTTCAGCGGACTATTGATGCCCCTCGGGATGAAGACACTTATGACCTCACTGAGGAGGAGATCCCTCTAGACCAATATATTCAGGATGAATACCCCTTTGGAAATCCTACTGATGATCCGATTGATCCCGCAGAGGGTTGGGATGACGACCAACCAGTCGACATTCAACCTTGGGCTTCACCTAACACTACCCTGGACCCTGACGCCCTGTGCATGGACTCCCCTCCTACCACACCTGCTTGTCAGGCTTCTCCAGTTGATGACCAGATGGCGTTTAACGCAATCCTAAAGAAGGCAGCAGAACACTTCCAGATTGCCATACAGGAAGCTGCGCCAGATTCAGACTTTGTTAAAGACATCCTAAAGGAGAAGCCACCTGCCAGCCAGGCTATCCCGTTGCTGAATTCCATCAAAAGACGCCTGGCTCCTTCGTTATTGACACCTGCTCAAACCAGGGCTGTCAATCCCAGATTCGAGAAGCTGTTTCGCCCTTCCCCTTCTGACCCCCCTCTATATCATGGAACATGCTACTCCATATTCCCTGGTGGTAACAACCAGGAAAACGGCGGGAGTTCCCCTGTCCACAAATGAAGCAAATAAGGAGTGCAAGAGGCGATACGCACTAGGGAAAAGGGTCACGACTGCTGCAGCATTCTCCACCCGCATAGCTAACACCACCACACTGTTGGCTAGCTATTGTGACGTTCAATGGAACATGCTGCAAGAAGGCCTTCAAGAGGTCCCTGAACCGGTGCAGGCTCGCTTGTTTTCCATTGTAGCTGAAGGCAAACCGGTCAATCACAGTATTCTCAGAAATACTTTGGACGCTGCAGAAACAGCAAGCAGGACTTTAGCCCAGGGTACCCTCCTTAAACGGCACGCCTGGTTGAGAAACTCCTATTTTAAGCCAGAAACCCAATCATACTTAATAAACAAGCCGGTGGAGGAAACCAACTTATTCGGGAAAGCCATTGATGAGGCGCTTGAAACAGCTAAGAAGGAACACAACAAGTTTATCAAACCTCAAGTTTCGTATGGTCACTCTGCAGGAAGTGAATCCCCTGCTCATACAGGGGGATTACATGGCAACATTGGACATGAAAGATGCATACCTTCATATTTCAATGTTGCCAACGCACAGAAAATACCTCTGATTCATGATCGAGAACAAGCACTGTCAGTTTAACGTACTGCCCTTCGGCATTGCCTCAGCACCAAGGGCATTAGGTACTGGCAGTGGCAGCAGCACACCTGCACAGGCTAGCCATCCCAGTTCATCCTTACCTCGACGACTGGCTCATAACAGGGGATTCCTGTGGAACATGCCTGTCAAACACTCAAGACGATAGACCTCTTATTCAGCCTGGGATTCTCCATCAATGAGAAGAAGTCCAGCTTAGACCCCAGTCAAGTCAAGCAGTTTCTGGGGGCTCCAATTCGAAGAGAAGACGGCCTCGTCTTCCCTTCCAACGAGAGGGTCCAAAACATGCTGTTTCAAATCCCTCAATATGTAGTCAGTCGAGAGGTGACGGTACGTAAGGCTATGCGACTGTTAGGAATGATGGCGTCTGTATTTACTTGGTTCCTAAAACGTGTTCGCGCATGCGTCCAGTGCAAGAGTGGCTCCAACAGCCAATAGTATCAGGCCAGCGGACAATGGGCCGATCTAGTGGTTGTCTCGCCAGCCCTGGTTTTCTCTCTGCAGTGGTGGTCCAGGGAAAACCTCTTGAAGGGAAAGTCCTTCACCACCCGCAGTAGAAGCACTCTCAGGACGGACGCATCTCTCACTGGGTGGGGGGGGTCTCGCCTGCAGACAGCACACAGCGTTTGGTCCCCAGAAGTAGCATCCAGCCACATAAATCTGTTGTAACTGTTGGCAGTATTGAAAGCACTGAAAGCCTTTCAGACACAGTTGCAGGGAGAGACGGTCCTGATCCTCAGACAGCACCACAGCCATGTACCATCTGAAAAAACAAGGGGGCACTCACTCTCCAGGGCTGTCCAAACCATCCCAGAACATTTGGACATGGGCTCTCAAACACATATTCCTGTTTTTACAATATGTTCCAGGGGAACTCAATCTTCTGGCGGACATGCTCAGCAGAGATTTTTCCACTGCCCGTAAGGTAAGAATGGCGATTACACGAAGACCTCGTCGCCAACGTTTTTGCAGAATGGGGCTTCCCACAGATTCTGGAGAACGCTCAATGCCAAAATTACGCCTCCAGATACCCCCCCAGAACCGTTCCAAGGGCAACGGTGTCTGGATCGCATGGTCAGGGAAATGCGTTTACGCTCCCTCCCCCCCCCGACCCCCGCCTCCTCAACAAGATCATGCACAAAATGCACCAGGAACCAGTCACCATGATATTGGTGGCCCCAATGTGGGCCCGCCAGCATTAGTTCTCATATGATGGAGATGTCTCTCTCTCCTCCAGTGAGACTACCTTGCCCATACAACATATTATCTCAGGACAAGGGAGAAACACTTCACCGTGCCCGCAAACCCTGAATTTAGCGGCCTGGCTCCTGAGTTCTGGCACCTCCAACTCCCTCAGAGATGCATGAACATACTTGGAGAGGCATGGAAACCGAACACCCGATATTGCTACTCCGCCAAATAGAAGCGCTTTATCATCTGGTGCAATTCCAAGGTAGTCAACCCCATTGACTGCTCTCCTACCCACATTGTATTGTACCTGGCTCACTCGGGCCTGCTTTTCAATCCACTAAATGTCCACTTAGCTGCTCTCTCGGTCTACATTACGTCACAACAAAGGGTGTTGTGGTGGAAAATACCAGTTAAGGCTTTCAGAAGGGGTAAAGAGGATTTATGCCCCCATTTCTAACCCGGCTACCGGATGGGACCTAAATGTGGTGTTGAGTAGACCTATGGGGTCTCCTTTTGAGCCCATGCATAAAGCAAGTCTCGAGTATCTTACCTACAAGACCGCCTTCTTAATAGCTATCACTTCTATAAGAAGATTCGGTGAACTACAGGCCCTTTCAGTTCTAGACCCTTTCGTTACAGTTCAGAGATAAAGTGGTTCTGCGCACTCACCCTAGATTTGTGCCTAAATTTCGGCCACTTAGACAAACCAGTTTTTCATTTCAGTGGCAGCTGGTAGAGGAGATCTTGTCTCTAAATCAGTTATCTCAAAGCCGATTGTCAATTGCATCACACTCTGCTACACTCTTGCTAAGCGAGAACTGCCCTTTAAGCCTAGAGCACACGCTACTCGAGGCACTGGGGCTTCCATAGCATTCATTGCAAATGTTCCCCTAGAGCCCATCTGCAAAGCGCCAACCTGCAGTTCTGTACACACCTTTACAAAACACTATTGCCTAGACACTCATTCTAGGTTGATTCTCGGGTGGGACAAGCCGTACTAAGACATCTTTTCACTACTGTTTATTCTCACAATCCACCTCCAACTCCAGGTACTGCTCGCTAGTCTATGCACAGCATGTGATTCTAAGCAGATTTATAAGCATCAGAAGACATGCATTACTTACCGTCAAAGCATTTCTGATGACTGCATCCGCTTAGATTCACATGCACACCCACCCTTCCTCCCGTCTCGGATGGAAGTAACATAGACGTATGCTTCTTTCTCTCTTTTCTGTACTCGCACACGATTGTCAAAAGGCTCCCTCACGGCAGAAAAAATACATTCAGAGGTACCTAGACGCGTGAGGGATTTTGGGGACACTGCACGTCACGTTAGGGATAGTGTTAAAGGCACACCCATGTCGACGTCCCCTTTTGAATCTCGAATGACAAGATGCAATACTCTGCGGTTACCACTGGATCGGACTATATGCACAGCATGTGAATCTAAGCAGATTCGATCATCAGAAATGCTTTATTTATTTATTTAATTTATTTGTTTATATAGCGTTAAAGCCCGCGGGCATCAGAACGCTTACATATAGACTAGACAACAGAAAAAGAGACAGGACTAGGCGGGAGAAGGCCTAAGTTAACTCAAATTGATTCAGTATGTTACCAGGATTTACTTAAAAAGTAAGGTTTTCAGTTTTTTCCTGAAGGTGAGGTAGTTAGGCTCAAGTTTTAATGAGGTGGGTAGGTCATTCCATTTTCCGATGGCTAATGTCGGGAAGGCCTTACCAAGGCCATGTTGTTTTTTAGTTATAATGGTTTGTAGTTTGCCTGTATTAGATGATCTGAGGCTCCTGGGTGGCTCGTACCATTTAAACTGTTTCTTGAGGTAGGCCGGGGCTGCGCCATATAGGCAGCGATGTACCGTGGTAAGAGACTTGAAGGAGATTCTCTCCTCCATGGCCAACCAATGGAGGGCTTTCCTTTCTCCGGAGATGTGTTCTCTCCATGATTTTCCAGCGATCGTTCTGATGGCGTTGTTTTGGATGGTTTGACATCTTTTCAAGCACTTACTATTGGCTCCCAAGAGTAGGGAGTTTCCGTAGTCCAATCTAGACAATATAGTGGCCCTAGCGATGATGATGCTGTTCTTTTGGTCTAACAATGGCCTGATCTTTTTAAGGAGGATCTGATGGTACTGACAGTTTTTTTTTAAGGTAGCTTGTATGTGCTTCAGCGCCTAGAGAGGCTTGAAAATACACACCTAGGGTCTTTACTTTTGCTGATATTGGAATCTGGATGTTTTTGATGGTAAATGAGTTAAAGGCAGGGCTCATTTTTTTTCTGGCCTGTGTAGATCCGAAGATCATGAGCTCAGTCTTAGAGCCATTTAGACACATCCAGTTTTCTTTCATCCAGTGTTCGATGGTGTTGTATAGGAGAGAAAGTTTATCATTGTCTATTTGGTGGTTCCCACTGAGTTCAAATACCAGTTGGGTATCGTCAGCGAAATTGGTAAAAAATATACCCATCTGGGATAGCATGGTGCAAAGGCATCGCATATAGAGGTTAAAAAGTAAGGGGGAGAAACTGGCTCCCTGAGAACCCCACAGTCGACTAATTTGGTGTTAGATGCTTTGTCTCCCCAAACAATCTTGGATTGTCTGTTTTGCAGAAATGAGGCAATCCATTCGCTGGCTCCTTCTGAGCAATTGCCTGATTTTTTGAGGGCCTCACGGAGTTTGACATGATCTAGCAAATCAAACGCCGCCGAGAGGTCCAGCAGTATCAGTAGCCCTGATTTGCCTCTGTCCAGAATGGAGAGCATTTCAGTTTGGAGGTCTAATAGCGCCGACTCAGTGCTGTGGCTGGATCTAAACCCAGATTGTTGTGGGTGAAGTAAGTTGTTTTCGTCTATAAAGCTTTGAAGTTGATCAGTAGCTATTTTATCCATAATTTTCAACAGAAAATTGCAATTTGTGATGGGCCTGAGGTTGGCAGGGTCCTGTTGGTTAAGGTCTGGTTTTTTTGGTAAGGGAGTGACCGTGACTGTTTTGATGATGTTGGGTACATTATGGTCTCTGAATGAGGCATTTACCATTCTTGTGAGAAAGGGACCAAAGATATCAGGGTTATTAAGAATAAGTTTAGGGGGAAGAACATTTTCTGAGCACGAGGTACACCTCATGGTGGATAGCGTTTTCTTCATAATATCAACTGTGGTGGGTCGGAATTGGAATTTAGGGGTTTCTGTCTCGATGTTGTGTTCTATGAGATAAGTTTTAACTGAAGTGTTTGTGGTCTGGCAGTTAATGATAGTTTCTCTGGCTTTGGTAATTTTGTTTTGAAATGCAGTCTGAACATTCTCAGTCTGTTTCGGTTGGCTGGAACGGTGGTGTGAGTGTTGTAGGCTTATCTATGGATTTAAGGATTTGGAAGAGTTTTCCAGTGGAGTTTGCCGCGGTACTTATGATATCATTATAGTGGTTTTTCTTCAAATCCACTAATTTTGATTTATGAGTGGTCTGCTGTCTTCCAGTTGCTTTTATTAGTTTCGGAGGGATCTTTTAACCATTTCCTTTCAAGAATTCTTTTGTCCTTTTTAAGCTTAATGGCTTCAGCAGTGAACCAATTTTGGTGTTTTGGGTTGGGTCTAACTTTTTTCTCTTTCAGGGGGGCATGGGTGTCTAACAGTTTTGACATGCCTTGGTTATAAGTCAAGATTATATGTTTACTGTGGTCTTCGTCCTTAGTGGAGCTCATGATTTTCTGCATTTCCTCAGAGAGCATACTACTCATGATCTTTTTCAGGTTTCTGGCCATAACTGGTTTTGGTAAGTTAGCTAGTTTTCCCTTATTGAATTTCAGTGGTAGAGAGATTTCAATTTTGAAATGGTCCGACCATATGCAGGGGTAAGTGCCTAGTATAGTTACTTTGGGGTTGTTTGTGACGATCCAATCTAGTTGATTCCCTGTAGTTGCGGTAGGCTCTTTATTGATGATGGTGAAATCGCTGTTCTCTAAGTCCTCTTCTAGGGTAATGGCTTGCTGGTCCTGTATGTTCCCCCTCCATCTGTTTATGTGGCCTAACATTATGGTCTCTGTGTTGGTTGATTTAAGGTTGTTAAGTAGGGTCACGATCTCATCGTTAAAATCTAATACTAAAGATGGGGGGTCTGTAGATAGTGATTATATTGATGCAGTTATTTGGGGTGGGTGTAAGTTTGAGGTGAATGACCTCACAACCTGAACACTGAATAGGAGAGGCAAAGAGTTTGAGAGAGTTTTTTGCGATGATCGCCACACCTCCACCCTTTCCTGTGTCTCTATTTTTTGTGTAGATATTGTAGTTTGTAGGTACTGCTGTGTCTATCGTGGGTCCAACAGGCTCATGTAGCCAAGTTTCTGTAAGGCATAGGATGTCTAAGTTTTCATCCGTGATGTAATCATGGATTTCTTGTGCATGTTTAGGCATGGACCTGGTGTTTAATAGTGCAATTTTGAGATGAACTTTGTCATCTTCTATTTCCAAGTCGGGTTTCGTGTTGAGGGCGGCTTTGGGTGTAGTACTACTTGTCGATGTTGCGTTAGTGGGTGTTATCTCCTGTCTGTGTCTGAGATAATTTTGAACTAATCCTAGTTGCTGTAAGATTGTATTTCGGGACAGTAGCTCAGTTAGATTTGGGCGACCCATACCTTACTTCTTGCTGTGTCGCCCTTATGTCGAAAATGGCAGCGTTTCAGGCCGTGAGCCGTCGGACGCCGTGGACCGGCGTAGACCGGCTTCGTTGCAGAAGCGCCGGCGCTGAAGCGCCTGACGTTTCTATATGTGGGCGTGAGAGCACTCTGGGACTTGTAGTCCTGGCTGTGCGGGCTCGTGTGCCTGCGGCAGGATAAGTGCCAGAGAACACAGCAATCCAAGTTCTGAGGTGTATTCAAGAACTTGCAAGCCGCTACAGATAAAATAGACTACTCAGTCTATTCAGATTTAACGTTTTGTGTGGTTTTACGAAATGAATTGCTATTGTGCATTTAACTTCCCATGAAAAGCACTTTAGTCACTGCTTCCCGTTAAGCTAACAAATAAGAGTATATAGGGATACAGTTGTGTCAGTCTTTAGGAGGCTGAGCTTCTATTCCACAATTCAAGAACAAGCAGCAAGTCGAGTACAAGCAACGTGACGGAATGAAGTTTTAGTTACTTTCAGGATGGTGCTCTGAGCACTGCCTCCTCTGTGCCTCCTGGGAATTCGAGTCCTGAGTGAGGATAGAACTGAGGGTGTTTATGTAGCGTCCACCGGGACCGGCGTAGACCGGCTTCGTTGCAGAAGCGCCGGCGCTGAAGCGCCTGACGTTTCTATATGTGGGCGTGAGAGCACTCTGGGACTTTATGGTAAGTAATGCATGTCATAGCCGGGCAACTCCACCAGATGTGCTTCCATTCTCCCTTCCCTGTGCACCCTCTCCAACATCTATCTAAAGTTGTCGGGAAAATGGCATGTAGTCTCTCTGGCATATAGTGCCATTGGAGAAGGATTTGTTGTCACATCTCCCTCACTTGTATCGAGCGTGTACGTTTTGGGATTATTCCCAATGTGTATTCCCACTGTCTTTTCGTTATTGTTACCACTAGAGTTTTTTTTCCCCATTTCACAATATAGTTCCATCTGATCTCCTCCCCCTGCATATTCAGGAATCTATATATGCTCGATACTAGTTTTGCCAAGCCCATGTTTGTTGTCAAATGTCTCAAAAGGTGTACGTTGTTTAGTGGCTGCTTGCTTCAGAGCTGCTGATCTGAAGAAATGTGCCGGGAGTAATTGTGATATCCTGTCTGCCAACACCTTTGTGTAGAGCTTTGCATCTATA
Source organism: Ambystoma mexicanum (assembly GCF_040938575.1). Classification (NCBI taxonomy): domain Eukaryota; kingdom Metazoa; phylum Chordata; class Amphibia; order Caudata; family Ambystomatidae; genus Ambystoma; species Ambystoma mexicanum. The sequence continues at coordinate 59,237,484 of NC_090939.1, read as the reverse complement.
TTTATCAAAGCTATCGGGCACTATGACCCTGGAAGCTCTGGGTCCTTCCCTGTTTGGGGAACCCTATCATTTTTGCCTCTTCATTTATCGAGTAATGATGCCTTCCCCCTCTGAATGTATTGAACAGTATCATTAATTTACAAGCCAGGATTTCCTGATATTTATTTATAAAAACAGTCCAGGTATACGTCTGGGCCAGGTGCTTGGAAGATTTTCAATTGCTTTCTGCACTTTTTCCTCAAATCAAGATTTTCAAAATATTTCTCCTGTTTATCGGGACAAGGGCTGTCTTGATTTGTACAATCTTTGATAATATTCCTGTAAGATCTTGCCCATGTCCTCATCCTTTGTCTGGATCTGCCCCTGTTCATCCCGAAGCCTCCTAACTGTTCTGTTTTTTTTCGCCTTTGCCTTTCGTTGCCTTGCCAGAAGTGTATCTGCCTTGTTGGCTTTTATTTAGTACCAGTGTTTTAGGTGTAGGCGCGCCTTTGCTGCTTGTTTTTTGCCCAACATTCCTAGTTGGCCCTGTATATGTCTTAAAGCTTGTATCTGCTTCTTGGATTCTTTGACTTTTCCCCTTGGATCTCTTTTAGTTTCCCCTCCAGCTCCTCTTCCCACCTGCACCTTTGTTTCTCTGCTCGCTTTTAGGGCTAGCAATTCCCCCCCTCAATACTGCCTTAAATGCATCCCATACTATCCATTGTTGTTTGTCCCCTGTGTCATTGCCCGAAAAATATTGCTCGTTTTTGTTTTTCTTTTTTTTTCTTCCCTGATGAGTCCACTATGATCGTGTCTCATAGGGGTTCTGATCTGAACCTCCACTTCCATATTCCCCTTCTAGCGTGCCCCATTATAAAGGTTGCCATGACCGGGGCATGGTCCAAGAGAGAAATGAACCCTACATCGATATGTTGGTGCGCGGTACAAATATCATTTAACATTATCACCACCAGAGTGGTCCCCTGGCGCTCTGGCGGCTCTGAAAGAGGGAGGGGGGGGTGTTAGTGGGAATGAGCTGGAAAAGTGCCAGATGCCAGTGATGTGCTGTTGGCAGCCTCAGCCCTGTGGGTCCGTTGGCTGGGCCTGGGGTGTTATACGGTCGATAGTCGTTGTGTACTTTTGTGCAAATCTGTGCGGTTTGTTTTGTTGTTGCAGTGTAGTGAAGTTTGTGTGGTTTGCTGCGGTTTAGGCATGTGGTTGTTTGGTTAGAGTTTGAGAGGTGTATGCAGAGGGATGACATTGTTAGTGGATTGGTAAGTTGGCATTGCTGTCCTTGCAATTATGTCTAGGTGTGATGTCTGCTATCATTCACTATTACATCGGTGTGTGGCGCTAGCTAATTTTCAATATTCTGTCTAGATGTGAGGCAGGCTAGTGGGCACGATTCCATTCTAGTGTTGCACTTGTCATCGTTCAGTTTCATTTTAGTGTTCTAACATTCACAATTTTTCTCTAGATGCGACGCAGGCTGAGGTTAAGAATTCCATCTAAGTGTGGCACATGCTAACATTCACATTTCTATCTAGATGTGACGCAAGCTAAGGCAAAGAATTCCATCTAAGTGTGGCACATGCTAACATACACATTTTCATCTAGATGTAATGCAGGCTAAGGCTAGGAATTCCATCTAAGTGTGGCATATGCTAACATTTATAAGCATGTTTAGATGTGACACAGGTTAAAGTTAAGAATTCCATCTAAGTGTAGCACATGCTAATATTCATAGTCCTGTCTAGATGTGACGCAAGCTAAAATTAATAATTCCACCGGAGTATGGCACATGCTAACATTCATAATCCTGTCTAGATGTGATGCATGATAAAGTTAAGAATTCCATCTAAGTGTGGCACATGCTAACATTCACCTTTCTATCTAGATGTGACGCAGGCTATTCTTGACCATTCTCTATAGGTGTAGCACCAGTTACCATTGGCTAGTATGTTGGTGTGTGATGCAATGCAACTTTTACTGTCCTGCCAAGAGTGGATTTGGGCTGGTGGTCACTAATCTCTCTAAGTGTGCATGTTGTAAGACTATAGAAGTCTATGTTATGGAGATGTAAGGTAGAGTGGTGAGGGCTATCTGGAGTAGAGTAATTGCTCTATCCCCCACCCATGCCACACTTAGTTTTGTTGGTGTCTGTTGGGTTCCTTTGCTTCCCTTGCGGACACATCTCGGAGCCGCCAATGTAGGAGTCGCCCTTTGCCTCGTGCCCTTAGCCGCAGGGGTTGTCAGGCAGTGTGGCTGCCCTACCGCTAAGGATTTTAAGCGTCCGGTTGGCTAGTGCCTATGCTGGTGGGAGGCAGGGGCGGGGTATTGGATGAATGGTGCCTGGTCTGTAAAGCCGACTCCATACTGTAAAGCAGCCAATCATGGCCCCGGGGCCGGCTATGTGGGAGGCACCAGTGGGAAGCAGGAAGGGGAGAAGGGAGACCACGAGGGGCGCGCAGAGCGCAGGTTGGGCTGTTTTTCCCATTCAGAGGGCCTGGGGCTATGTCATGGGGATGAAAGTCTCACCTGCTGCCTGGATGGTTAGAAATAAGGGACGGAGAGTGTGATCTGATTATTTTATATAATTAATCGACCAAAGGTCGATGGGACAATTAGCAAAGTCTTTGACAAACTCCACATCAAGGCGACCAGTATGCTGGGTGGAAAAAAACAATCTGAGGGACCTAAACGCATGAGGGATCTTGGGTACACTACACGTCACATAGGGGTAGTGTTACAGGCATGCCCATATCGACGACCCCTTTCAATTCTCGAAAGACAAGATGCAATACTCCGCGGTTATCACTGGATGTCGGACCAGACAAGTGTTTTACCAATAAACCTGGAGTGCATGTTTGTTTGAATACTTGTAATTATAGACCTCTAACATCCGTACTGCTCACAATCCCTTCCTGAGATGAGCCTGGCTGCTCAGCGAGGCCACCACAAAACTGTAGTACAGACCTAAACCAAGGATTGGCCCCGCCCCCACCTGCAGCCCCAGTTGTGTAGTGGTCCCAAAGGGTACTGCATACAAAGTTTGCCCAACACACTGCTAGCAGTTCAAACAGGTTTGTGGTCGGATGCTACTGCTGGGGACCAAACGCTGTGTGCCGTCTGATGAAGGAGGTTAGCCCTCCCACCCAGTTAGATGTGACCATGGTGAGAGTGGCTTCTACTGCAGGGTGGTGAAGGTTTTCCCCTGACCCCCACTGCAGAGAGAGAACGAGGGCTGCCGAGACGACCACTAGATCGTCCCATTGTCCGCTGGCCTGACACCATTGGCTCGAGAGCCACTCTTGCATGGGGTGCATGCGTAGAAGTGTGTGTGGGACTAGATAAATGCAGGAGACCATCATCCCTAACAGTCGCATGGCTTTGCATACGAAAACCTCGCAATTGGCTACATAGTGTGGGATATAGAACAGCATGTTTTGAATCCTCTCTGGAGGGAAAGACGTGCCAGTCTTTCGTCTGAATTAGAGCGCCCAGAAATTGTTCGACTTGGCTGGGGTCTAGGCTTGACTTTTTTTTCGTTGACTGAAGAGATCTACTGTCTTCTGGGTATTTGATAGCCATGTTCTGTACGAATCCCGTTATTAGCCAGTTGTCGAGGTAAGGATATTCTGGAATGGACTGCCTATGCAGGTGACTGCCAGTACCTTTTATAAACACTGTGGGGGCTGAGACAAAGCTGCTGAAGGGAAGGACCTTGCACGGATAGTGCTTGTTCTCCATCATGAACCTTAGGTTATTTCTGTGCACTGGCAACATTGAAATATAAAAGTATGCATCTTTCATATCTGTTGGGGAGAATTCTCAGAAATGTGCCAATTCCCTTCTACTTTAGAGACCCCCAGCACTTTTTGCTGGACTTTAGGACTTTTGTTCTAACCTGGAGAGAGAGGGACTTATATTTTTCTGTGATTTGGCCTCTATGGTTCTTTTGACTTTGGAGTCAAACAAACGCCATAGGCCTCATCTTTACATTGTTAGACAGCACCTTCAGTGCAGTGACACAGGGAAGTTTGAGATTTCCCGAAGGTTTAAATGCCTTCTCTTGGTGAAACTGTTTCCAAGCGCAGTCAAGTGAAATTGACTTTACTTACATTGTGCATCTTTCTACACCCAGCACACACTATCTTACAATAGGGTGCTGCAGGGGTTACTTAGGATCCCCTTTGTCTAGCTTCTCATGTAACATTTTTGTTACCCTTTCTACAGTTAATGGCTGGTGACAGTGGTTTGCTTTTTCCTACCATTGTGTTTTTACAGCGTGCTGCAATTGCAGCTGCAGTAGAACACCCATGGGTGCTTATTTTGTCAAAATGGGCCGTCTCTTTCGCCATTTCTTGTTGGAAAGGTCTTGAGATTTCTCTAGCATGGGGTCTGGCATGGATTCACATGCTCATGAATATTCCCCGTCAGGCTGGTAATCCTCGGTAAAGAAAAAATCAGTATCCGTTTCGTTTCTGATCTGTTTCTTAGTAGTAACCAATCACTGGTCTCTGGGTCATACTGCCCCCAGCCAATGACTGCCCTCTCCCGAAGCCCCTCCCCTGGCAGCCATCCTCAGATTTCTACCGCACGTTCAAGTGTTGGGAGTCCTCGTGCTATAGCTCTCGAGCTTTTACTGTGTTGCCGCGCTTTTTTCAAAGAGATTTTCTCATTTTTCAGGCAAATCGACTCTCAAGCTCCACCGTTCTACTTCCGATCAACGGGGACCTGTTTCGGAATTTGCTACGCCGCTCAAGGGTGAAGTTTTCGTTGAGTTACGCTTCTTGGAGGATTCCAGAATATCTGAGGCCTACCATGGACATGGCCCAGGATAAGGGAAGCTCGTCGCCCGGATCCAAGCTGTTCAGGAACTGCCCTGGATGCGGGTTACAGAATGTTTTCAAGGAGGGCGAGCATTCGAGATGTCTCTACTGCCTTCATGAGGACAAGACGCACGTGGAGAAGGACTGTGCGTTCTGCAAGAACCTATCGGAACGGACCATGAGGGATTGTCGTACCCGCCTCGCCAGCTGGCTGGAGAAGGACCCAGCAGGTGAGAAGAAAAGGTCCGAGCGGTCTTTTGTCCTGTGAGGGCGCCCTGGCGACGGGGGCCCAACAGAAGGGTTAGCACCGCGAGTCTGCGGGCACCGGGAGCACCCATCGGTCGGGCTCTTCAGCTGCTAGGCAGGGCGCGCCTTCCCCGGCACCATCAACCACGAGCCAACGCTCTGGTTCGGGGAAGATGAGATCAGAGAACCAGGGTAAGCTTCTGGAGAGGCCCTGGTCAATCTCGAAGGCTTCGGCCGAGGGGGAGCGAGGCGGTGACCCTCCCCACCCCCCCCCTACCCCTACCCCAACCCCTCCCCCCCAAGGTGAAGGCCTCAAGTGCGCCAAAGGTGGCGAAAGCCTTGATTCACCCGGCTAAGGCCTCTATCAAGGGAGTCGCAGCGGCCCTGGTGAAGCCTAGGGAGGCTACACCAGTGGAGGCGATCTCAGGGCCCAGAGTTTCCCTGCCACCGCGGAGGGAATCCTCTTTCCAGCCCATCGACAAGACCCCGTGAAGACCCTGGTGGAAAAAGATGGGGGGGGTGGCCATTATGGACACGGATTCAGCCTCTAAGGAGGAGCTGGTGGAAACCGTATAGAACCTCAACGAGAGTTTCGAGAAGGTACAACCCCACAGGAGGGATCCCGAAGAGGTGGTCGAAGAAAGCAACGGTGGCGCTGACGAGGCCCCAGTGAAGGAGCGGCCTTGCCTCCCGTCACAGCCATTGCCTGAGCATCAGGACAACTCGGCTGCCATTTTGATGGCAATCCAAACCTTATGCACGGAGAAAAGGACGAGGTTACCACAAACCCCTGCGGACGATCCAAAACCCGGCCCGTCGGGAAGCCCTCCGAACAAGCGAAGGAGAGTTCATCCCTCCCAGCCCTTCATGTCCCCACGACCTGTGGAGCCCTCATCCCCCCCCCCCTCCTCATCGGACCCCAGGGATGACACAGCGACGGATACTGGGACGGATGACGATGGTGGTGATGACGAGACAGACCTTCCATCACCACTCCCTCGGGCTTCCCCGCCCGACGAAATTGGCTCGTTTCATGCCATGATCACGAGGGCATCCAAGCTCTTCCAGCTCTGCCACGAGGAACAGAACAAGGGTTTCCTCTATCAATGGCAAGAGGCCAAGAGAAAGACTGCCCTCGCGGTACCGTTACTCGACGATATCTGGGACAAGGGACTTGCGATCCTGAAGAACCCGTCGATGACGCCTGCCAAGAGGGACAGGTACGAGAAGTAGTACCGGGTCCCCGACCCTTGCCTTTGTGCCTCAGGCCTCAACCTACACCGGATTCGGTCATCTCAGTGGCAGCCAAGAAGGCGGCGGCGGGGGCGACAGCCTCAACCTCACCACCTGGCGGTGAGGGTAAGAAATTGGACGCCATGGAGCGACGGGACATCTTGTCGGCGGCGACGACAATTAAGGCGGCCAACGCCTTAGCGATTGTGGCTCGTTATGACAGGGAGCTATGGTACAAGATAGCTCCCCTACTGGACTTCCTACAAGAGGGCGGAGGCCCTGGAGATTCTGCAGGAAGGTGAGGTGGCGTCAGACCACGCCATAACAGTGGCAACTGACATTGCCGACACCGGGTTTCACCAGTTAGGCAACAGTGTTTGCCTTCGACGTGGCTGGCTCAAGGCGACAGACTTCCGCCAGGACGTGCAGACCAGGGTTTTGAACATGCCGTTCGACGGCAACAACCTGTTTGGGAAAACGGTGGATGAGTCGCTGCAGGCCATCAAGGCCGACAGACGGCCCAAGCCCTGGGAGTCCTTCAGCAAAGAAGGCCCTTTCGTAGCGCTGGAGGCAGACAGGGGGCCTCTAAGGGATCAGGCGGTGGATCCTCTACGTACCACCAGGCGGCCCGCTCCTCGTCCCAGGAGGCTTACAGAGGTCGCGGCAAGCAAGGAGGATCTCGGCGTCTTCACCAAGGAGGCAAGGCCGCCTCCAAGCAAGATTGAACCGGCCGTAGCGTCGGGCCCCCACCGAAGCACCCCGGTGGGAGGCCGGCTGGCGAAGTTCATCAGCGTGTGGGAGTCCATCTCCACTGACCGTTGGGTGCTGGATGCCCTGGCCCACGGGCACACTCTCGAATTCCAAAAGTGTCCCCGCATTCCTCCTTTGGCCAGGAATGAAAATCACGTCCCTCAACTGCTGTTGGAGGTAAAGGCGATGCTCAAAGGTGCCATCAAGCTCGTCCCCAAGAGGCTCCGGGGCCCGGAGTATACTCAAGATACTTCCTCTTCAGAAAGAAGACAGGTGGTTGGCGCCCCATCCTGGACCTGCATCGGTTGAACAAATACATCAAGACACAGAAGTTCAGGATGGTCACTCTCCAGCACGTGCTGGGACAGCTGGAGGAGGGCGACTTCCTATCGTTGTTGGACTTGGGGGGGATGCTTACTTCCACATCCTAAAAGGACACCGAAAGTTGCTCCGATTCGTAGTCCAAGAACGCCACTACCAATTCAGAGCTCTGCCATTCGGATTGAAGTCGGTACCCAGGGTGTTCACCAAGTGCCTAGCACCAGTGGCGGCGCGGCTGCGCCTGCAGGGGATCCACGTCTACCCCTACCTGGACGACTGGCTCATCCGTGCAAGGACAAGAGAACTCGCCATCAAGCACACGGCGAAGACAGTCCGCTTACGCACGGAGCTGGGTTTCTCCATCAACTTCCCCAAATGCCCTTTGGTTCTGACGCAGGTGGCACTGTTTCTGGGAGCAAAGCTCGATACAGTGGAACGACTGGCGTCTCCGTCGGAGGAAAGGACGAAGGCCATCTTAGGCAAGGTGCAGCGCCTGCTAGCCACGGACGTGGCCAGGGTGAGATCCATCAAGTCCCTCCTCGGTATGATGTCCTCATGCATCCATCTAGTGCGCCTGTGCATGCTACGGATGCGTCATCTACAGGAGTTCCTCGACACCCGCTGGATGCAAGCGGCGGGCAGCTTTGAAGACAAGATCCCGCTCAACAAGGTTTTCCGTCGGGCGATTCAGTGGTGGGGCACCTGTGCACATCTCACGGCGGGCACGGACTTCCAGGCCCCGGCACATCAGGAGACGGTGACGACAGACGCCTCCCTGGAGGGATGGGGTGCGCACACCGGAGATCTCTACGCAAGAGGCCTTTGGCTCCCGGAGGAGAGGTCTCTCCACATCGACATCTTGGAGCTCCATGCTGTGTTCTGGGCACTCAAGTCGTTCCTCCCGTCCCTCAAGGGCAAGGTCGCGAGGATCTTCACCGACAAAACCACCACGATGATCTACATCCGGAAGCAGGGAGGCACCAGATCCCCAGCCCTATCCAAGGAGGCACAGGATCTGTGGCACTGGGCCGTCGACATGGGGGGGGGGGGGGGGGGGGGGGGGGGGGGAGTTTCTGGTCCCCTTGAATCTGGCAGGGAAAAAAAACACCATCGCCGACTCACTCAGCAGGGAGCTGCGCTCGTGCCACGAGTGGGAACTACACCAGGATCAAGTGGATCGGCTCTTCCAACGATGGGGCAAACCCCAGATCGACCTGTTCGCGACAGCGACGAACTCCAAGTGCCAGAGGTTCACCAGCAGGTTCCCCCAGCCGAGGAGCATGGGTGATGCTTTCTCGTTCCTCTAGGACGGCCTGTTCCTGTATGCGTTCCCTCTGTTGCCGCCGCTGCTGCTTCGACTCATCAGCCAGCGCAAGAGGTCCCAGTGCAGGATGATCCTCGTCGCACCGGCGTGGCCGAGACAGATCTGGTTCCCGGACCTTCTGGACCACTCAGCGTCCCCACCAGTCAAGCTGTCGACAGACACAGATCTTCTCTCCAGAGAGGGAGGCGCCATTCTTCATCACGACCCGGAGTCGCTGAACTTGCAGGCCTGACTCCTGCAGCACTAGACTTTGGAGGGTAAGATATCCCGGCAGACTGCAGACAGGTTCTTACAAAGGCCAGGGCGTCCTCAACTCTCAAGTGCTACGGACAGTAGTGGAAGAGGTTCTCTGTCTGGTGCCGTGCACAGAAGATCAACCCTCTACGGATTACGGCACCTCAAGTGCTACCATACCTACTGTCGCTGGCCAAAGCTGGACTAGCTCACGCTTCCATCAAGATGCATCTGGCAGCGATCTCCCGATACACCAGAACTGCAGGACGGCCGTCCTTGTGGTCTCCTCGACTGGTGAAGGAATTTATGAAGGGACTGTTCCGATTGTTCCAGCCGGTGAAGGCTCCAGCCCCGGCGTGGGAGCTCAACGTGGTGCTGACCAGGTTCATGGGGCCACCATTCAAGCCTTTGCATTCGGCTCCGTTGAAGTTCCTGTCGTGGAAGACCTTGTGGCCATCACCTCCGCAGGACACGTGGGAGAGATTCAGACCCTATTCTACAAGCCTCCCTACTTTACTTTTCACGATACGAGGGTGGTGCTGAGGTCGCACCCCTCTCTCATGCCCAAGGTGCTGTCGGACTTCCATCTTAACGAGCCCTTGGTGTTGCCAGTTTTCTTTCAGTCGCCTTCGTCGCTGGCTGAGAGGGCTTTGCACTCGCTGGATGTAGCTAGAGCGCTGAAGTTCTACGTGGACCGAATGAAGTGTTTTCGGAAGACATCACAGCTGTTTGTGAACTTTGGACCTGTGAACCAAGGGAAGGCTCTCTCGAAGGCTTCCATTTCCAGATGGCTCTCCGGCTGCATCATGCACTGTCATCGGTTGGCCAACCGACCGTTGCCCGGCCGTCCGAGAGCCCATTCGACCAGAGCGATCGCTGATACTTTGGCGTTCTTGTCTGGTGTGCCCCTGCTGGACATCTGCAGGGCTGCTACGTGGAGGTTGACGCACACCTTCACGAGATTCTACTGCATCGACCAGGATTCCAGGGAGGAGTCCAGAGTCGGCCAAGCAGTGCTGTGCAACCTGTTCGCCTGAAGGTGGGCCTGCTGAGGAGGTAAGAGTTGCTTAATGTTGAGTTTATGTAATGCTTAATGTTGAGCCTTTTGCCACCTCCTGTGGTTGTGCGTGTGTGTACTGCTATGTATTATATTCATGAGCATGTGAATCCATGCCAGACCCCATGCTGGAGAAGGAACAAGGTACGTACCTGTAACTGTTGTTCTACAGCATGGGTCTGGCATGGATTCACATGCGAACCCTCCCTCCTTCCCCTCTGCGGCTCTTCACTTGGTCATACTGCCACTTTACGTGCTACCAAATCTGAGGATGGCTGCCAGGGGAAGGGCTTAGGGAGAGGGCAGTCATTGGCTGGGGGCAGTATGACCCAGAGACAAGTGATTGGTTACTACTAAGAAAGACAGATCAGAAACGAAACAGATTTTTTCTTTACCGAGGATTCCCAGCCTGACGGGGAATATTCATGAGCATGTGAATCCATGCCAGACCCACGCTGGAGAACAGTTACAGGTAAGTAACTTGTTCCTTACTCTGCGCGCCAAACCAGGTTTGGTCCCTTTGCTCATTTTGTCTTTGGCAGGATTCACTGGTGAAGCCCACCTCTGGCTCCAGCGTGTCTGGCAGGGGCAGGAAGTAAGGGAGGTGCCCGAAACTCCCTGTGCTTAATCCCCTTGGTTACAGGAATGCACCCAAAGGTGATTGGCCAGCTGGCTGTCCTCGGAAGACAGTCACCCTGCTGTGTGATTGACAGCTATGCTGGAATGAATGGGAGAAACCTGCACAAAAAGGCAAGGTTTTTTGCTTGGAAGGCAGAGTCGACCACTGGACGAAGGAATCTGAAGAACTACTTGAAACACCTGTTGCAACTCCTCAACCGTTTGCCCGGTGAAGCCCTGCTGCTGTGCTGAAACTCCGAATCTGCCTCGACTAGAGAAGCCCTGCAACAGATGACCTCTCCCCCTGGGTTGTTGGGACCAATCGACCCCAAAGTGACCTCGTCTGGACATCGTCTCTGAGCTGGCTGTACTTCCATTGTTGCTGCAGGAACAGAATGCCAGGGAGAGGAACACCACATCAAGTGCATCGCTTTTAAGTCTGACCTGTGCTCCAGAACATCCTCCAGACTCGCATGATGCAGGACTGACCAACCCTGAGCCAACTCAACAGAATGGAGGACCCCAGATGCGAGAACGTCAAATGTATCCGAGAACCGCGGTGGTGCCAATTGCGAGAGACACGAGGAGCAGAAACTGTAAAATGCCGCTGATCTGAAGTTTGCCCATTGCTGCCGCTGACTTTCCATTCGTAATGCATTATTCCCCAGACTTCCTCCCTCTTGTCCCCACGACTAAGGCCCAGGAACGCAGGATCTGCAGACCTACACAGGAAAAGAAGCCAGCTGGATCCAGTTTTCTTCTAACCAAAGGTACTGTAAAACTAAGGGGACTTAACTCTTGTTGCGTAGCCTTGCTAGCTCTCAGTTGCCTTTGTTGCCCTTGCAAAGTTGCTTGCAGCTTTTTCCCTCACAAGCCTCCCAGCGTGTGGCCCTTCAGTGATCTTATTTCTACAAACTTTTCTAAAAACATTGTGCAAGACTTTTACTTACCTGCAAGAGGATATTCAGCTCCCTTAGACTTAGCTCAACTAACATTGGCTGTCCTGGCTCCCTGAGACTCTTGCCTCTGACTTTGTGCTTTTGCCTTTCCTCCAGCAAAGGGTTAAAATACTTTGCATTGGAGGGTTCAAAAAGTACTTACCAGTTTCTCCAGCATGGGGTCTGGCATGGATTCACATGCTCATGAATATTCCCCGTCGTCAGGCTGGGAATCCTCGGTAAAGAAAAAACCAGTATCAGTTTCGTTTCTGATCTGTCTTTCGTAGCAATAACCAATCACTGGTCTCTGCGTCATACTGACCACAGCCAATGACTGCCCTCTACCTAAGCACCGCCTCTGGCAGCCATCTTCAGATTTTTACTGCACGTTCATGTGTTGGGATCCTCGTGCTATTGCTCTCGAGCGTTAGTGCTATTTTTTCACGTTTTTTCTCAAAAACTTCGTGTTTTTTTCGGTCAAAAGAGCCTCAAGCTCCACCGACTCTCCATCCGATCAATGGGGACCCGTGTCGGATTCGTCTGCGCCCCTCAAGGGTGAAGATTTCATCGAGCTACGCTTTTGGAGGATTCCAGAAGTTTCTCAGGCCCGGACATGGCCCAGGAGAAGGGAAGCTCGACGCCCGGAAAGCTGTTCAGGATCTGCCCTGGATGCCAGCTGCAGAACGTCTTTAAGGAGGACGAACACTCCTTTTGTCTCTACTGCTTACATGAGGACAAGACGCACGTGGAGAAGGACTGTGCGTTTTGCGGCAACATGTCGGAGCGGACCATGAAGGACTGCCATCAACGTCTCGCCAACTGGCTGGAAGGGAAGAGCCCGTCAGGCGAGAAGAAGAGGAAGAAATCCGAGCGGTCTTCTAAGACCTTTGAGGACGCCCCGGCGACGGGGGTCCAACACAAGGCCAAGCACCGCGAGTCCGCTGGCACCGGGAGCGCCGAACGGTCGGGCTCTACGGGCGCCAGGCAGGGCGCACCCTCCCCGGCACCTTCAGCCACGAGCCAAAGCTCTGTGTCGGGTAAGAGGAAGGGCGAGCACCCGGCGAAGCTCCTGGAGAGGCCCCGGTCGAGCTCGAAGGCCCCATCGGAGGAGGAGCGAGGCAGTGTCCCCCCCCCCCTCAAGGATAAGGTGGTGAGCGCACCTAAGGTGGTGAAGACCTTAATCCATCCGGCCAAGCCCTCTACCGATACTTTCGCGGCGGCCCTGGCTCAGCCTGTGGAGGCTACACCAGTGGTGGCGACCTCGGGGCTCAGAGTCTCCCTGCCACCTCGGAGGGAGTCCTCTTTTGTGCCCATCGATAGGACCCCCGTGAAACCCCCGGCGGGGAAGAAAAAGGGGGGGGGCAGGGCGTCGTCGTAGATTCGGCATCAACCTCAGAGGAAGAGCTGATCGAGGTCTTAAGCCACGGCCTTGGCGTGGAAGAAGACCGGCCCGTCGGGATGGATCCCGACGCAGGTGACGACGACATCGTCTAGGGTGCCGACGGGGCCCCTGATCGCCCGTCGGATTCCCCTCTGCCAGCGCCGCAAGACAACTCGGCGGCCATTTTGTTGGCTATACAGTCCTTATGTTCAGAGATAAGGACGAGACCACCGTTGCCGACGGAGGAACCTCTCCCGTCGGGGGATCCGGGACCTTCTGGCGCTCCCCCGCCCAAGAAAAGAAGGATTCACCCTCCACCTCCTTTTCAGCCGTCGCGCCCCGTCCAGCCCTCCTCCCCGTCCACCCGAGGGGATGATACGGGGACTGACACGGCAGCGACGGGTACGGACGACGAGGATCTACCGTCGTCACCTCCCACCAGGGCTTCTCCGCCCGACGAGGTTGGATCGTTCCACTCCATGATCGCCAGGGCATCCGAGCTTTTCCAACTCTGCCCTGAGGAGAAGAAAAAGGAAGGATTCCTTTATCAACGGCGCGAGGCCAAGAGGAAGACGGTCCTCGCGGTGCCTCTACTGGACGACATTTGGGATGAGGGCCTCGCCCTCCTCAAGAACCCTTCCACGACGCCAGCTAGAAGAGACCGGTACGAGAAGAAGTACCGGGTCCCGGACGCGGCCCCCCTGTGCCTCCGGGCGCAGCCTACCCCGGACTCCGTCGTCTCCGCGGCGGCCAGGAAGAAAGCGGGGGGGGTGCGGCCTCCACATCGACTTCCCCACCGGACGGCGAGGGAAAGAAATTGGACGCTATGGGACGCAGGGTCATCTCGTCGGCAGCGACGACGATTGAAGCGGCCAACGCCTTGGCTATCGTGGCCCGCTACGACAGGGAGCTATGGTACAAACTGGCTCCCCTGCTGGACTTCCTACCGGACGACAAGAGGGCGGATGCTCTGGAGATCCTACAGGAAGGCGAGGTGGCGTCGGACCACGCCATCACTATTGCGACGGACATCGCCGACACTGGGTTTCGCCAGTTGGGCAGCGGCATGGATGGCTCAAGGCTACGGACTTCCGTCAAGACGTACAGACCAGAGTCCTGGACATGCCGTTCGATGGGAACAACCTGTTTGGGAAAACAGTGGACGATTCCCTCCAGGCCATTAAAGCGGACACTGAGACGGCCCGGGCCCTTGGGGTTCTGCAGCAACGACGGAAGCCCTTTCGGAGCAGCGGAGGCAAGGGTGCCTCCAAAGTTTCCGGCGGCGGTTTCTCCACCTACCGTCAAGCGGCCCGCTCGTCGTCTCAGGAGGCCTACAGAGGACGAGGCAAGTCCGGCGGACCCCGCCGTCGTCGCCAAGGAGGTCAAGGCGGCAAAGCCTCGTCGAAACAGGATTGAACCGGCCGTGGGGTCGGGCCCCCACCGAAGCACCCCGGTGGGAGGCCGGCTGGCGAGCTTCGTCAGCGTGTGGGGGTCCATCTCCACCGACCGTTGGGTGCTGGACGCCTTAGCCCGGGGCCACGCGCTCGAGTTTCAAAGAAGGTGCCCGCGCGTCCCCCCCGTGGCCAGGAAAGAGCTTCACGTCCCTCAGCTTCTCCTGGAGGTAAAGACGATGCTCAGGATGGGCGTCATCGAACTCGTCCCAAAGAGGCTTCGGGGCTCCGGAGTTTACTCGAGATACTTCCTCGTGAAGAAGAAGACTGGAGGATGGCGCCCCATCCTAGACCTGCGACGTCTGAACAAATTCATCAAGGCGCAGAAGTTCCGGATGGTCACCCTCCAGCACGTCCTGGGTCAGCTGGAGGAAGGAGACTTCCTGTCGTCGTTGGATTTGGAGGATGCCTACTTCCATATTCCCATCCTAAAGGGGCACCGAAAATTCCTCAGGTTTGTGGTCCAAGGGCGTCACTACCAGTTCAAAGCCCTCCCCTTCGGACTACGGTCGGCACCCAGGGTATTTACCAAGTGCCTTGCACCGGTGGCGGCGCAGCTGCGCCGCGAGGGGATCCACGTCTACCCCTACCTGGACGACTGGCTCATCTGAGCCAAGACGAGGGAGCTCGCCGTGGAGCACACGGCAAGGACCGTCCAACTTCTCACAGACCTGGGATTCTCCGTGAACTACGCCAAGTCCCACCTGGCACCCGCGCAAAACTCACTGTTTCTGGGAGCGAAGCTCGACACAGTGTCCCTTCTGGCCTCCCCGTCGGCAGAAAGGACCAGGTCCATCCTGGGCAAGGTACAGCGGATGTTGGTTTCCGATGCGGCCAAGGTGAGGTCCATCAAGTCCCTCCTCGGAATGATGTCTTCTTGCATCTACCTCATTCCCATGTGCAGGCTCCAGATGCGCCCGTTGCAGGAGTTCCTGGACGCGCGCTGGATCCAAACGACTGGCGGCTTCGAGGAGAGGATCACTCTCGACGAGTGTTTCCACCGAGCGGTCCGGTGGTGGGGCACCCGCGCGCATCTGACGGCGGGCATGGACTTCCAGACCCCAGACCACCAGGAGACAGTGACCACGGATGCCTCCCTGGAAGGGTGGGGAGCGCACACCGAAAATCTGCACGCGAGAGGCCTTTGGCTCCCGACGGAGAAGTCCCTCCATATCAACGTCCTGGAGCTCCGTGCAGTGTTCTGGGCCCTCAGGTCCTTCCTTCCGTCCCTCAAGGGCAAGGTGGTGAGGATCTTCACCGACAACACCACCACCATGTTTTACATAAGGAAACAGGGCGGAACCAGGTCCCCAGCACTGTCCAAGGAGGCGCAGGGCCTGTGGCATTGGGCCGTCGCCCAAAGGATGTTTCTGGTGCCGTTTCATCTGGCAGGGATAAAAAACACCATCGCCGACTCACTCAGCAGGGAGCTGCGCTCGTGCCACGAGTGGGAACTACGGCAGGATCTAGTGGATCGCCTCTTCCGACGGTGGGGCACACCCCAGATCGACCTGTTCGCGACGGCGACGAACTCCAAGTGCCGGAGGTTCGCCAGCAGGTTTCCCCAGGCATGGAGCATGGGCGATGCTTTCTCGTTCCCCTGGGAGGGCCTGTTCCTCTACGCGTTCCCTCCTTTGCCACTGCTAATCCGGCTCGTCAACCAGCTCAAGAGGTCACGGTGCAGGATGATCCTCGTCGCACCTGCGTGGCCGAGGCAGATATGGTTCCCGGACCTTCTGGACTTATCAGCGTCCCCGCCAATCAAGCTGCCGGTGGACGCGGATCTACTCTCCAAGGAAGGAGGCGCCATCCTCCACCACGACCCGAAATCGCTGAACTTGCAGGCCTGGCTCCTGCAGCGCTAGAGTTTGGAGGATACGACATACCGGCCGACTGCAGAGAGGTTCTTGCAAAGGCCAGGGCGTCCTCGACTCTTAAATGCTACGGACACAAATGGAAGAGGTTCTCTGTCTGGTGCCACGCACAGAAGATTAACCCTCTACGGATTACAGCTCCCTAGGTACTGCCGTACCTGCTGACGCTGGCCAAAGCTGGACTGGCACACGCGTCCATCAAGATTAATCTTGCTGCGATCTCCCGATACGCCAGAACCACGGGCGGGACGTCCTTGTGGTCTCATCGTCTGGTGAAAGAGTTCATGAAGGGACTGTTCAGATCGTTCCCGCCGGTGAAGGCTCCGGCCCCGGCGTGCGAGCTCAACGTGGTGCTGACCAAGCTCATGGGACCTCCGTTCGAGCCTCTGCACTCGGCCCCGTTGAAGTTTCTGTCGTGGAAAACAGCGTTTCTTGTGGCCATCACCTCCGCACAACGGGTGGGAGAGATCCAGGCCCTTTCCTGCAAGGCCCCGTACTTGACTTTTCACGACAGGAGGGTAGTGCTCAGGACGCACCCCTCCTTCATGCCCAAGGTACCGTCGGACTTCCATCTCAACGAACCCTTGGTGTTGCCTGTGTTCTTCCCGTCGCCTTCGTCGCCGGCTGAGAGGACTTTGCACTCGCTGGATGTGGCTAGAGCGCTGAAGTTCTACGTGGACCGCACGAAGTGTTTTCGGAAGACGTCACAACTCTTTGTGAATTTTGGACCTGTCAATCAGGGGAAGGCTCTCTCGAAGGCTTCCATTTCCAGATGGCTCTCCGGCTGTATCATGTACTGTCATCGGTTGGCAAACCGACCGCTTCCTGGCCGTCCGAGAGCCCATTCCACCAGAGCGATCGCAGCCACCACGGCGTTCCTTTCTGGTGTGCCCCTGCTGGACATATGCAGGGCTGCTACGTGGAGGTCGACGCACACCTTCACGAAATTCTACTGCGTCGATCGGGATTCCAGGGAGGAGTCCAGGATCGGCCAAGCAGTGCTGCGCAACCTGTTCGCCTGAGGTGAGCCTGGTGAGGAGGTAAGGTGCTTAATGTTGGGTTTGATGTAATGCTTAATGTTGAGCCTTTGCCACCTCCCGTGGTTGTGCATGTGTGTACTGCTATGTATTCTTTATTCATGAGCATGTGAATCCATGCCAGACCCCATGCTGGAGAAGGAACAAGTTACTTACCTGTAACTGTTGTTCTCCAGCATGGGTCTGGCATGGATTCACATGCGAACCCTCCCGCCTACCCCTCTGCGGCTCTTCACTTGGTCATACTGCCACTTCACGTGCTTCCAAATCTGAAGATGGCTGCCAGAGGCGGTGCTTAGGTAGAGGGCAGTCATTGGCTGTGGTCAGTATGACGCAGAGACTAGTGATTGGTTATTGCTACGAAAGACAGATCAGAAACGAAACTGATACTGGTTTTTTCTTTACCGAGGATTCCCAGCCTGACGACGGGGAATATTCATGAGCATGTGAATCCATGCCAGACCCATGCTGGAGAACAACAGTTACAGGTAAGTAACTTGTTCCTTACACATTATTTGCCAACCTTTGTTTTATTCCCATATCTAACCTTTGCACCAAACTCTGTATTGCTCTAAATATACCAGTGCTAAATCAAAGTCCAGTGTCCTAGCTATTTGTCACCTGATGGTGTAGGAAGCGTCTGTGTGCCATCCCCAATGGGTATCATCTGATTTGAGAAAATAAGTGTGTTTTGAAGTATATTTTAAAGTGTTAAATATATTTCTCCCTTCTGAAGGCTTATTCAACTGACAAGTTAATAATTGTTTAATCAAGAAACCTTGAGTGTAATAGTTTATTTGAATACTTGTCACTGTGAATCTGTAAAAACCCTGCTGCTCACATTGACCCCTCGAGACAAGCCTGGCTGATTGTTAAGCAGAATTGCATGCATTGCCCTCTGGGCACACCACACACAAATAGGACCACAGGTGTAAGCAAAACCAACCCCTGGCACAAGTCCGCACCACATAGCCTTATCTAGCGAGCCGAGCAGCCAGGCCCATCCCAAGAGGGAACGTGAGCAGTAAAAGGGAGGTTACACAGAGGTCTTACAATCACAGTGGTTCAAGTAGACACTTACAGTCAAGGTTTCTTGGTAAAACACTTATTAATGTATTAGTCATTTAGAAAACATTCACTAGAAGGACTTAATATACACAAACGCACTTCAGTACCAAATCAATAAGTGTGAGTAAATTAGGCTCCCCTGAAATAGAAGCAAAATGGCATTTCAGTCACTTTAAATAGGAGTAAAAAGGCACAAGTAATAAAATGGATCACACATACTTTCTTAGGCAGTGCAAATAGTTTCAGTTTACTAGAGGACTCGATTCAGTTCAAAAGGCCTAGGCCAAAGTCAATAGGCTGGTGTCTTGGATAGGAAAGAGCAGTTGTTGTAGTAAACAGTAAAGTCTTTGCCAAAGTTCTCAGAAGCAGTTCGTACGAAAAAGAATAATGTTGGGTCAAAAGCTGATTAGGCCTGTGTGTTGGGAAAGTTTCACGAAATATCACCGCAAGAGGCAAGTTCTCTCAATCGGGTTGGCACAGTACCTTAATATGAAGGAAAGATGCAGCTGAAGACATTGGTTCCTGGCAGTTCCTGCAGATCTCATTGTTCCTGAGCCTCAGTCGTGGGGACAAGAGAGTGGACGTCGGGGGACTCCTGCACTGGGACTGGTCAAACAGGCTGGCAAATGGTAGATCTTCGGTTCGAGTAGCTGTAGTCAAGCACACAAGATGGTGTCCTTCCCCCTGGGTAAACCTAACCAGCTCCGAGAAAGGTATCGAGGTGGCTTATGAGTGGATTGGGGCCACTAACTCAAAGGAAGAAGTCGTCCTTGAAGGGGCTTCTCTGGCGAGATGAACTTGGTAATTCGGACCTGCAGCAGGGCTTCACCGGGCAAACCAACGGTCCAGGAGTTGCAGCAGCCGTCCTTTTCTAGCTGGTCTTCGGTTCATTCGTTCGAGTAGTCAACTCTGCCTTCCAAGCCAAATGACTCTGCTTTTAAACAGTTCTCCCTTTCATTCCAGCCTAGCTGTCACTCACCCAGCAGGGCGGCTATCCTTGCCGGATAGTCAGCCAGCCAATTACGCCAGAGTGTATTGGGTCTCCGAAGAGACTAAGCACAGGGAGTTTTGGGCACCTCCCTCATTTCCTTCCAACCCCAGACGCTCAGACCAGAGGCGGTCTTCAGTCCTGAAGCCCGCCAAAGGCGTAAGAACAAAGGGACCAAACATGGTTTGGCATGCAGCGACAAACTCCAGAAGGACCCTTAAAAAAGAAACAGCAAAAAAAAAAGACAGGGACCCGTTTAAACTAAGGGGCTTAAGGTGCCATCTTGAAAAACATGGCTCCTGCCATTTTTAGCTACCAGTGTTCGCGGTCTGGAAAAATTGTAGTTCGTTGTAAAACCACTGCCACCAGCCATTTTGTTAGGAAAGGGTAGCATTGGACTGCTACAGGAGTTTCTAGTCACAGGGAATACTATGTAACCCCTCAAGCGCTCTATTGTAACATAGGGTGTGTGCTGGGTCTAGGAATTTGACTAGTAAAGTCAATTTCACTTTACATTCTCTGGGAAACCGTTTATCCCAGAGAAGGCATTTAAACCTTTTGTAAGTCTAAAAGACATCCCTGTGTCACTGCACTGAGGGTGCTGTGTGACATACAAAGATGATGCCTATGGAGTGGTCTAAAACTCCATAACCAAATTAAATAAACACAGAAAACAAACAATTAAAAAGTTCAAAGCCCCAATGTTTAGCAAAAGAGCTCGGTGTCTCTAAGGTAGAGAGGAATTAGCACATTTATGAGACTTCTCCCCAACAGCTGCAAAAACAGCCCACAGTAAAAACACAGAATGGTAGTAAAAAGTAAACTACTGTCACCAGCCATTAATTGGAGAAAGGGTAACAAAAATGTTACATGAGAAACTAGACATAGGTGATGCCAAGTAACCCCTCCAGCACCCTATGGTAAGAGTGTGTGCTGGGTCTAGAAAGTTACAAAATGTAAGTAAAGTCAATTTCACTTCACTGCTCTTGGAAAGTAACAAGTTACTTACCTGTAACTGTTGTTCTCCAGCATGGGGTCTGGCATGGATTCACATGCTCATGAATATTCCCTGTCGTCAGGCTGGGAATCCTCGGTAAAGAAAAATCAGTATGTTTTGTTTCTGATCTGTTCTTCCTAGTAGTAACCAATCACTGATCTCTGCGTCATACTGACCACAGCCAATGACTGCCCTCTACCTAAGCCCCACCTCTGGCAGCCATCTTCAGATTTTTACTGCACGTTCAAGTGTTGGGAGTCCTCGTGCTTAGCTCTCGAGCTTTTACTGCGTGTTTCGCGCTTTTTCAGGTGAATTTTCACATTTTTTCGGTTGATTGAGCCTCAAGCTCCACCGTTTCTACTCCCGTTAACGGCTACCCCTTGCAGGATTTTCCTACGCCCCTCAAGGGTGAAGATTTCGTCAAATCAACTTCTTGGGAGGATTCCAGAAGAATCGCAGCCTACTTCGAGATGGCCCAGGATGCAAGTTTGTCGCCCGGACCCAAGCTGTTTCGCAGCTGCCCTGAATGCGGGCTGCAGAATGTGTTTAAGGAAGACGAACATTTGCGATGCCTCTACTGTCTTCATGGGGACAAGACTCATGTAGAGAAGGACTGCCAGTTCTGCAAGAACTTGTCGGAGCGGACCATGAGGAACCGTCAATCCCTTCTCGCAAGCTGGTTGGAGAAGGGCTCGATGGGTGAGAAGAAGAAAGGGTCCGGGCGGGCTTCTAAGTCCTGTGCGGGCGCCCCAGCGACGGGGGCCCAACACCAGGCCAAGCACTGCGAGTCCGCTGGCTCCGGGAGCGCCGAAAGGTCGGGCTCTTTGGTCACCAGGCAGGGCGCACCTTCCCCGGTGCCGTCAACCACGAGCCAACGCTCCGGCTCGGGGAAGAGAAAGTCCGAGACCCCGGGTAAGCTTCGGGAGAAGCCCTGTGCGATCTCGGAAGAGGGGGAGCGAGGCGTCGCCCCTCCCCCGAAGGGGAAGGCCCGGGACACACCTAAGGTGGTGAAGGCCCCTACCCAGCAGGCGAAGGCCTCTATCGTGGCGACTCTTGCCAAGCCGGCAGAGACACCGCCAGCGGAGACTGCCTCCGGGACTAGTTTCCCTGCCACCAAGGAGGGAATCCTCTTTTCAGCCCATCGTTGTGGCCGCCATGATGGAAGAAGCGAGGGGGGGCACGGTGCCCTCCTCGAGCTCGGAGTCAGCCTCGGAGGAGGAACTGACCGAGGCCGTGAGGAACCTCGAAGTCCAACGGGCGGCTATCGAGAAGGTTCGATCCCGTCAGGTAGAAGACGATGGTGAGGAAGAGCGACCTTCCCTTCCGGCACAGCCGGATCCTAGGCCTCAGGATGGCTCGGCGGCCATTTTGTCTGCCATCCAGTCCTTATGCTCTGAGATAAGGACGAGATTCCCGCGGCCCAGGCCGGAGGACCCGCAACCTGGCCCGTCGGGAAGTCCTCTGAACAAACGACGGAGGACCCAACCCTCTCCTCCTCTCGCCCCCGTAAGGCCTACAGTTCCCCCCTCATCCTCCCACGAGTCGGGAGATGACGGTGCGTTGGGCTCGACGACGGGTTCCGAGGGCGACGGCGACGACGTCTCCCGTCGCAAGGGCCTCGCCGCCTGACGAGATTGGCTCTTTCCAGGCCATGATCGCCAGGGCGTCCGAATTGTTCCAGCTCTGCCCGGAGGAGCAGATAAAGGAAGGTTCCCTCTATCAGCGCCGGGAGGCCAAGAGGAAGACGGTCATCGCGGTGCCCCTAATCGATGACATCTGGGAGGAGGGCCTGTCGGTTCTCAAAAACCCCTCCACGGCACCAGCCAAACGGGACCGGTATGAGAAGAAGTACCGGGTCCCCGAAACCGCTCCCCTGTGCCTCAGGGCCCAACCAACGCCAGACTCGGTCGTCTCGGCAGCGGCGAAGAAGAAAGTGGCGGGGTCAGGAGCCTCGACGTCGAATTCCCCGCCGGAGGGCGAGGGAAAGAATTTGGACGCAATGGGGCGGCGGGTCATTTCGTCGGCCGCGACGATGATCAAAGCGGCCAACGCTCTGGCGATCGTGGCCCGTTACGACAGGGAGCTCTGCTTTAAGCTGGCCCCCATATTGGACTTCCTGCCGGATGACCAGAGGTCCGAGGCCCTGGAAATACTGCAAGAGGGCGAGGTGGCGTCGGACCACGCCATAACGGTGGTAACCGATATTCCCGACACCGGGTTCTGCCAGCTGGGCAACGGTGTTTGCCTACGACGACGGGGTTGGCTCCGGGCGACCGACTTCCGTCAGGACGTCCAGACCAGGGTGTTGGACATGCCATTTGACGGCAGCAACTTGTTTGGGAAGGCGGTGGACGAGTCCCTCCAAGCCATAAAAACGGAGACGGCCCGCGCCCTAGGAGCCCTTCAGCAACGACGGCCCTTTCGGAGCTCCGGAGGCAGACAGGGTGCCTCCAAGGGATCCAGCGGTGGCTCGTCCTACCGCCAGGCGGCACGCTCCTCGTCTCAGGAGGCCTACAGGGGTCGCGGCAAGCAGGGAGCGCCTCGCCGCCGTCGGCAAGGTGGCCAGGGTAAGGCCACCACCTCCAAGCGGGACTGAACCGGCCGTGGTCTCGGGGCCCCCACTGAAGCACCCCGGTGGGAGGCCGGCTGACGGATTTCGTCGGCGTGTGGAAGTCCATCTCCACCGACCGTTGGGTGCTGGATACCCTGGCAAGAGGACACTCTATCGAATTCCTGAAGAAGTGCCCTCACGTGCCACCCGTGGCCAGGAAGGAAAATCACGTCCCGCAACTGCTGTTGGAAGTACGGGCGATGCTCAGGAAAGGCGCCATCGAGCTTGTCCCGAAGAGGCTCCGGGGTGTACTCAAGATACTTCCTCGTCAGGAAGAAGACGGGCGGCTGGCGCCCCATCCTGGACCTTCGTCGTTTGAACAGGTACATCAGATCACAAAAGTTCAGGATGGTCACCCTCCAGCACGTACTGGGACAGCTGGAGGAAGGCGATTTTCTATCGTCGCTGGACCTGGAGGATGCTTACTTCCACGTTCCCATCCTCAAAAGTCACCGAAAGTTCCTCAGATTCGTCGTCCAGGGACGCTACTACCAATTCAGAGCACTGCCGTTCGGATTGAAGTCGGCCCCCAGGGTCTTTACCAAGTGCCTAGCACCAGTGGCGGCGCGGCTGCGCCTACAGGGGATTCACGTCTACCCCTACCTGGACGACTGGCTCATCCGCTCAAGGACGAGGGAACTCGCCGTCGAACACACTGCGAGGACTGTCCAGCTACTCACAAACCTGGGATTCGCCATAAACTACCCGAAGTCCCACCTGGTGCCATCGCAGGTGGCCCTGTTTCTGGGAGCGAAGCTCGATACAGTGAGGCGCCTGGCGGCCTTGTCGGAAGACCGGACGAAGATCATTCTAGGCAAAGTGCAGCGCCTGCTAGCCACGGACGTGGCGAGGTCCATCAAGTCCCTCCTGGGGATGATGTCCTCTTGCATCTACCTGGTGCACCTCTGCAGACTACGGATGCCCCCCCTTCAAAAATTTCTCGACGCCCGTTGGTTACAGGCGACGGGCACCTTCGAAGACAGGGTCCCCCTCAACGAGGTGTTCTGGCGGGCGATTCAGTGGTGGGGCGTTCGAGTGCACCTCACGGCAGGCAAGGACTTTCAGACGCCGGCGTACCAGGAGACGGTGACGACGGACGCCTCCCTGGAAGGTTGGGGCGCTCACACCGGAGATCTCCACGCAAGAGGCCTCTGGCTCCCGGAGGAGAGGCCCCTGCACATCAACGTTCTGGAACTCCTAGCCGTGTTCTGGGCTCTCAAGTCTTTCCTCCCGTCGCTCAAGGGCAAGGTGGTGCGGATCTTCACGGACAACACCATGACAATGTTTTACATACGGAAGCAGGGAGGCACCAGATCCCCAGCCCTATCCAAGGAGGCACAGGATCTGTGGCACTGGGCGGTCGCCCAGGGGATGTTCCTGCTTCCCTTCCACCTGGCAGGAGAAAGCAACACCATCGCCGACTCGCTCAGCAGGGAGCTGCGCACGTGTCACGAGTGGGAACTGCGCCAGGATCAGGTGGATCAGCTCTTCCGACGATGGGGCAAACCCCAAATCGACCTGTTCGCAACAGCGACGAACTCGAAGTGCAAGAGGTTCGCCAGCAGGTTTCCCCAGCCGAGAAGCATGGGCGATGCGTTCTCGTTCCCCTGGGACGGCCTATACCTGTATGCGTTCCCTCCGTTGCCGCTGCTGCTTCGACTCATCAGCCAGCTCAAGAGGTCCCGGTGCAGGATGATCCTCGTCGCACCGGCGTGGCCGAGGCAGATCTGGTTCCCGGACCTTCTGGACTTGTCAACGTCCCCTCCCATCAAGCTGTCGGCGGACGCGGACCTTCTCTCCAAAGAAGGAGGCGCCATCTTCCACCACGACCCGGCGTCGCTGAACCTGCAGGCTTGGCTCCTGCAGCGCTAGAGTTTGGAGGCTATGATATACCGGCCGATTGCAGAGAGGTTCTTGCAAAGGCCAGGGCGTCCTCGACTCTCAAATGCTATGGTCATAAGTGGAAGAGGTTCTCTATCTGGTCCCGAGCACAGAAGATCAACCCCCTACGGATTACGGCCCCTCAAGTTCTGCCGTACCTGCTATCGCTGGCAAAGGCTGGGCTAGCCCGTGCCTCCATTAAGATTCATCTGGCGGCGATCTCCAGATATACCAGAACCACAGGACGGACGTCCCTGTGGTCCCATCGACTGGTAAAAGAGTTTATGAAAGGACTTTTCCGGTCGTTCCCGCCGGTGAAGGCCCCGGCGTGGGAACTTAACGTGGTGCTGACCAGGCTCATGGGGCCCCCATTCGAGCCGATGCACTCCGCACCTATGAAGATTGTGTCGTGGAAGACGGCGTTCCTGGTGGCCATTACCTCTGCACGGCGAGTGGGAGAGATCCAGGCCCTATCCTGCAAAGCACCGTACTTGACTTTCCATGCCTCGAGAGTGGTGCTTAGGACGCACCCCTCCTTTATGCCCAAGGTGCCGTCTGACTTCCATCTTAACGAGCCCTTGGTGTTACCTGTTTTCTTCCCTTCTCCTTTGTCGCCGGCCGAGAGGACTTTGCACTCGCTGGATGTGGCTAGAGCGCTGAAGTTCTACGTGGACCGCACGAAGAGTTTCCGGAGGACATCACAGCTGTTCGTGAACTTTGGACCTGTGAATCAAGGGAAGGCTCTCTCAAAGTCTTCTATTTCAAGATGGCTCTCCGGCTGCATCGTGCACTGTCACCGGTTGGATAACCGACCACTGCCAGGCCGTCCGAGAGCCCATTCGACCAGAGCGACCGCTGCATCTACGGCGTTCTTATCTGGTGTGCCCCTGCTGGACATCTGCAGGGCTGCTACGTGGAGGTCGACGCACACCTTCACGAGGATTCCAGGGAGGAGTCCAGGGTCGGCCAAGCAGTGCTGCGCAACCTGTTCGCTTAAGGTGAGCCTGGTGAGGAAGTAAGAGATGCTTAATGTTGAGTTTTTTTTTTTTTATTGCTTAATGCTGAGCCTTTTACCACCCCTGTGGTTGTGCAGGTGTGTACTGCTATTTAATCATATATTCATGAGCATGTGAATCCATGCCAGATCCCATGCTGGAGAAGGAACAAGTTACTTACCTGTAACTGTTGTTCTCCAGCATGGATCTGGCATGGATTCACATGCGAACCCTCCCTCCTACCCCTCTGCGGCTCTTCACTTGGTCATACTGCCACTTCACGTGCTACCAAATCTGAAGATGGCTGCCAGAGGCGGGGCTTACGTAGAGGGCAGTCATTGGCTGTGGTCAGTATGACGCAGAGATCAGTGATTGGTTACTTCTAGGAAGAGCAGATCAGAAACGAAACTGATACTGATTTTTCTTTACTGAGGATTCCCAGCCTGATGGGGACTATTCATGAGCATGTGAATCCATGCCAGACCCATGCTGGAGACCAACAGTTACAGGTAAGTAACTTGTTCCTTCTCCTCGGGGCAGAGCTGAAAAAGCTCAGATGCCCTGGCAATCATGGCGTGGAAGGAGCCAATCTCGTCGGGCGGGGACGCCCGAGGAATCGGAGACGGGAGGCCAATCCCGTCATACGTCCCCGTCGTGGCCGTGTCCATTCCTGTGTCGTCCTTCGGGATCGGGGAA
The DNA here is from genome assembly GCF_040938575.1 of Ambystoma mexicanum. Classification (NCBI taxonomy): domain Eukaryota; kingdom Metazoa; phylum Chordata; class Amphibia; order Caudata; family Ambystomatidae; genus Ambystoma; species Ambystoma mexicanum. Next base: position 59,210,973 of record NC_090939.1, on the reverse strand, counting down.
GGCGACAAAGGCTGAGAAGGCATAGAGGGCTGAAGGGGCACTGGATGAATTCTCCTCCTCTTGTTCGGAGGGCTTCCCGACGGACCCGGCACAGCTGGGTCGTCCGCCGGGGGTAGGAGCCGTCTCGTCCTTATCTCCGTGCATAAGGCTTGGATTGCCGTCAAAATGGCTGCCGAGTTGTCCTGAGGCTCGGGTTGCGACGGGTGTGCCGGGAGCGACGATTGTTCCTCCACGGAAACCTCGTCGTCGTTGCCACCCTCGCTCTCGTCCCCCTCCTCGGGATTCCTCCTGTGGGGCTGGGCCTCTTCCAGATTCTCGGCCAGCTCCTCCTCGAAGGTTGTGTCTGTAACGGACACCGCCCCTCCCCTCTTTTTCCACTGGGGTCTTCACGGGGTCTTCTCGATAGGCTTAAAAGAGGATTCCCTCTGCGGAGGCAGGGAAACTCTGGGCCCTCGAGGTCGCCTCCACTGGGATAGCCTCCACAGGCTTTGCCAGGGCGCAGCGACTCCCTCGATGGAGGCCTTAGCCGGGTGGATCAGGGCCTTTGCCACCTTAGGCGCGCTTCAGGCCTTCTCCTTAGGGGGAGGGTCACCGCCTCGCTCCCCCTCAGCCGGTTCCTTCGAGATCAACCAGGGCTTCTCCAGAAGCTTAGCCGGGTTCTCGGATTTTCTCTTCCCCGAGCCAGAGCGTTGGCTCGCGGTTGATGGCGTCGGTGAAGGTGCGCCCTGCCCGGCAGCCAAGGAGCCCGACCTTTCGGCTCTTCCGGTGCCTGCAGACTCGCGTTGCTTTGCCTTCTGTTGGGCCTCTGTCGCCGGGGCGCCCTCACAGGACTTGGAAGACCTCTCAGACTTCTTCTTCTTCTCACCTGCTGGGCTCTTGCCTTCCAGCCAGTTGGAGAGGCAGGTCCGGCGATACCTCATAGTCCGATCCGACATGTTCATGCAAAACGCACAGTCCTTCTCCGTGTGAGTTTTGTCCTCGTGGAGGCAATAAAGGCATTTCGAATGCTCGTCCTCCTTCAACACATTTTGTAGGTTGCCTCCAGGGCAGATCCTGAACAGTTTGCCGGGAGTCTAGCTTCCCTTATCCTGGGCCATGTTCTTCTCGTCCACGAGGTAGGCCTCAAACTTCTGGAATCCTTCAAGAAGCGTAACTCGACGAAAACTTCACCCTTGAGGGGCGTACATAAATCCGAAACTGGTCCCCGTTGATCGGAAGTAGAAACGGTGGAGCTTGAGGCTCGTTTAACTGAAAAATGAGATAAATCTCTTTGAAAAAGCGCAAAGCGCAGTAAAAGCTTGAGAGCCATAGCACGAGGACTCCCAACACTTGAGCGTGCAGTAAAAATCTGAGGATGGCTGCCGAGGGTGGTGCTTAGGGAGAGGGCAGTCATTGGCTGGGGGCAGTATGACCCAGAGACCAGTGATTGGTTACTACTAAGAAAGACAGATCAGAAACGAAACCGATACTGATTTTTTTTCTTTACCGAGGATTCCCAGCCTGACAGGGAATATTCATGAGCATGTGAATCCATGCCAGACCCCATGCTGGAGAACAGTAGTATCACCAAGAGAAGGTATTTAAACCTTTGGGAAATCTAAGAGACTTCCCTGTGCCACTGCACTGAAGGTGCTATGTGACAATGTAAAGATGATGCCTGTGGAGTTTGTCAGACTCCAAATTCAGGAGAAACAGAATAAATCACATTAAAATCGGAGGGACTTTCGGTACACTACATGGCACGTTATGTATAGTGTTACAGGCACGCCCATGTCAACGTCCCCTTTCGATCCTCAAAAGGCAAGATGCAATACTCTGCGGTTACCACTAGATGTCAGGCTTTCTTGCTTCTCCAAGTATATCCATGCATCTCTGAGGAAGTTGGAGAAGCCCGAACTCTGACCTCAGGAGCCAGGCCGCTAACTTCAGAGTTTACAGGTATGGATGAAGTGTTTCCCCCTTGTCCTGAGATAGAATTTTGTATGGGCAAAGTAATTTCATCGGAGGAGAGAGTGACATCGCCATCAGATGGGAGAACCAGGGTTGGCGGGCCCACATCAGGACCACCAATATCATGGTGACTGGTTCCTGGTGCATCTTGTGCACAATCTTATTGAGTAGGCGAGTAGGGGGCTGGGGTGAGTATTGGGGGAGTAAACAAATTTCACTGACCGTGTTATCCAGAGATCGTTCCCCTTGGATCGGTTCTGAGGATACCTGGAGGCGTAATCTGGACATTGTGAGTTCTCCAGAGTTGCGAACGAGTCCATCTCTGGGAAGCCCCATTCTGCGTAAACATTGGAGATGTCTTTGTGTAGTAGCCATTCGTACTCTAAGGGTAGTGGGAAGTCTGCTAAGCACGTATGCCAAAAGATTGAATTCCCATGGAACATGTTGCAACATGTTTGACAGCCCACTTCCAAATGTTCTGTGACAGTTTGGATAGCCCTGGAGAGTGAGTGCCCCCTTGCTTGTTCAGGTAGTACATGGCCGTGGTGCCGTCCGTGAAGACCAGTACGGTCTTTCCCTGCAACTGCCTGAAAAGCCTTCAGAGCTTTTAACACCACTAACTAACTACTCAACCATAGAGTTGGATGCTACTGCTGGGGACCAAATGCCATTGGCTGACGGAGGTGAGCCACCCTCCCTGTGAGAGATGTCTGTCGCGAGTGGCTTCTACTGCAGGGGTGAAGGTTTTCCCCATTCAAGAGGTTTTCCCTCGACCACCACTGCAGAGAGAGAACGAGGGCTGCCGAGACAACCACTAGATCGTCCCATTGTTCGCTGGCCATTGAGCCACTCTCGACTGGCTACACACGGCGTGACCTGAAACATGTTTCGAACCCTCTTGTTGGAGGGCAAGACGAGGCAGTCTTGTGTCCGAATTATTGCCCCAGACTTTGCTGGTGCCTAGGATGGACTCTCGTTTATGGAGAATCCCAGACCGACAAGTAGGTATATAGTCTTTTGGGTGTTTGACAGGCTTGTTCGGTAGGAATCCCCTGTTATTAGCCAGTAGTTGAGGTAAGGATATACTGGAATCAATTGCCTACGCAGGTGAGCTGCTGCAACTGCCAGCACCTTTGTAAACACTCTTGGTGCCGAGGCGATGCCGAAGGGAAAAAACTTGAATTGATAGTGTTTGTCTTCCATCATGAACCTTGGCTGTTTCCTGTGTGCCATAAATCATAGGGTACGGAGTGTTGCTGGGCCATGGGTTTTGTTTGGAAGCAAAAAGGGGTTAGTTTTATTCCATAACCTCTTGCCAACCCAATGTTCTTGCAAAAAAGCCTTAATATGCATCACATCTAGTCCTCTTGACAGGACAAATGGAACACCAAGAATAAGTGAACAAACAAGGTCTCAATTGAGGTAAAACAATTCTGTATTGGGTTGCACAAGCAGATTTTGAAGATCGCTATTGGGCTGGTGGTTACCACCCCAGATATGTGAAGTTTGCAACCAACATTCGTATTATGAATCAAAGCAGAAAGAATAAATAGTTATGTTGTTGTAAAGAAAAAATAATAGTAATAAAATCAGCACACATCTTGTATTTTCCTGTTCATTAGTCACTAGAGAGGTAGGTTTGAATCCGAGTAGTGGTGTGGGATAGAACAGAAAGCATGCAGAAACGTAAATAGAATGATAAGCAGAAGTGAAGGAAGAGCAATAAAAATAAATATAAAATATAGTAGTGATAGTAGTGAAAGTGGGACAGAATTGTGCCTGTCCTTACAGAACAGTAAGAGTAAATCAATACGTTCAACACAGTTTCTACCGCTATAAATGGGGAGTGTCGCCTTGTTGCTTCCAGTTCGGGTCTAAATAAAGAATGCAAACAAAGATTGGTGATATTTCTTCTTGGGTGTAGCGTTGTTTCCCGAGGTAGAGGTTTGCCAACGCTGTGGGGGAACTAAGTTCAGAGAAAAAAGAAAGTCTTTGTGTGGGGGAATGACTTGACACCTACATTCCCCTCACAATTCTTGCGTTTCGACGGTCAAAGAACACAAGTAAAAAGAAATAAAGTATTCCGCCTTCATCAGGGCAGTGAAGATAAAGTTCTTAAGGGCCACAGGAATGAATGTTGTCCGTAGCCCAACTGGGTTGAGTAGCCTTGGTTAGCCTTCCCCTTCTGTGAGCTAGTGTGATGGAGGGCGGCCGGCGAGGGCACATGTTGTGAAGTCCACTATCCATTAGGGTGGACAGTTGTGCATGTAAGCTTTACTCGTGGGTAATTTGTCTCAGTTGTAGCTGGACAGGTTCATTTGGGTCCGGAGAGTGACCGGAAGCCTGAAAATATACATGGGCATGGTCCCCAGCCATGGGGTTTCTGTCAGCAGGACTTGCTTTGGGGATGTCCGTATTCGGCGACAGCTCGAATGTGGCCGTGTCAAAGGAATGCATCCTGTTCGCAGGCGTAACTTCTCACGTGTAGAAAAAACGCTCCTCTGTCTATGCGCAAGGCAGGGCAGGTTGTGTGCCAGCAACATTGAAATATGAAAGTACGCATCTTTCATATCCAATGTTGTCATGTAATCCCCTTGCTGTCAGAGGGATTACTTCTTGCGGTGTTTTCATTTGAAACTTGTGTTTGACAAATTTGTTCGCTGGGCGCAAGTCTTGCAAAGGGTGAATGGCGAGATCTTTCGGGCATAAGGCAGTACACTGAATAAATAGCCTTGTTTACCTGTAGAACGGGGACGACTTCGATTGGGCCCTTTTCCTGCAGGATCGCGACCTTCTGCAGCAGGATTCTGGGGTGTTCGGTGTTAGACGTTGGTGGTCTGAATCGAGGTGGCCGGCTGAACTCTATGCAATAACCGTGGCTGAAGGTCTTGAGCATCCACTGGTCAGTGGTAATCCCCCTCCCATGCGTGTAAGAATGATGTTATACATCCCGTGACCAGGGAGGCATGGGAGGGGACCCAGATCTGAGAGTTCTTTCTGACTGGAGACCAGGGAGCCTCTAGGGGTGGCATTGCAACCCTTTCCTTTCCCGCAGCATTGTCATCTAGGTGGATACTGATTTGAGGCAGCAGACCCATGTCCTGAGAACCATGCAAGTGGAATATTAGGTATGTGGCGAACGAGAATAGGCCTGTCTGCGAAAGGAGCGGCGAGTACTTGCCCCTCTGTTGTAAGGGCCTTTGAGTGATCCGGTTCAAAGGTTTCAAAGTCTCATGTTCTTTCTTTTGCCGTTTCTAGCGCCTCATCTACAGCCTTGCCAACCAGTTTAGACTCCTCTACTGGTTTGTTGATGAGACGCTTGTGTTTCCAGTTTGAACCCAGAGTTCTTTAACCAGGCATGTCGTTTCAAAGGGGTACCCTGGGCCAGGGTCCTCCCTGCTGTATCCGCAGCATCTGAGGTGTTTAAGGATGTTATGTTTACTTGTTTACCCTCCAACACAATTGTGAACAGGCAATAACGTACTGGGTCAGGGACCTCCTGTAGGGCCTCCAGTAGCAGGTTCCATTGAACATCACAATTGCTGGCCAACAGCGTGGTATTGTCAATACTGGTGGAATATGCTGCCGCAGTAGTGACCCGCTTTCCTAGGGCATACAGTCCTTGTCCGGCGGTGCCTCACCTGTGGACAAGGGCACTCCTGCCCTCTTTCTTGTTGTAGTGACCACGAGAAAATCTGGGGCGGCATGTCATCCAATACAGAGAGGGCCAGTAGGGGAGGGGCGAAAAAGTATCCACCTGTGGGTTCACAGCCCTGGGAGGTGTTAATAAGTAAGGGGCGATGCAACTTTCAATAGAGTTAAGTAAAGGGATAGCCTGGCAGGAGCCTTCTCCTTCAGAAAATCCTCCACGAAATCTGAGTCTTGCACCGCCTCTTGCGTGGCCATCTCGAAATATTAGGCTGTTTTTTTTTAACCTTTAATCTTGCCCACTAATCCTGCTGAGGCCCATATATAATCAATCCTTGATAGTGAAGAATGAACCAGAATAGTATGTGTATCCCCGATTTTGGCCCCTTACCGCCCTCCACACCAAGTGCCAGCATTTCAATTCTGTTTTCAGCACCCTTCAGGAGGTCTGTCGCCCGATCATTTGTTAGTGGTGCTCCTATCCAGGTTGGGGTACCATGCTTAGATGAGATCCCCTGCCAGTATGATCACACCAAGCAAAGTCTTCCAGATTGGAGAGGATCCCCTTCAGAAAGCCATCCTGACCGGTATTGGGGGGCATAAATAGAGGCCAGCGTTAGTTTCCGATCTCTAACTATTAGGTTCAGAAATAGATGTTGCCCCTCCTCGTCATCCAGTGTTCCCTGCCCCTTTATCCCCTGACCATCCTAAATTGCTATCATAACTCCCGCCCTCTTCTCCCCTGCATTGGTTTGGTAAATTTGAGTGAATCCTCGTCTTAAGTGTTGTTTGTCCAATTTCTTAATGTGTGTTTCCTGGTACATTAATTTGTCTGCTTTCATCCCCCTCACCAGGTGCTCCACCGTTTTCCTTTTAATAGGGGGTCTTTAGTTCCCTTACATTATGTTAATACTTTTAATGACGCCATCCTACTTGTTATCCCCTCTACTCATTAGCGTATCTAAAACATAGATTAAACCCCTACCCTCCCCTCTTCTAATCCCTCCCCCCATTCCCAAACGCCCCCTCCCCCAATTCTCCCCAACACCCTGAGGAGGGGCCAGGTTCCTAGGACCGCTTGGACGCCATGTCCGCCGCCCCTGGCCCTCATACCTCCCAGAGAAATCCATGTGGGGAATGCTAACGGAATGCCCGTCCCAACTCACTCAGAGCAGAATCTTCTTTGTGCTCCTTTCGTAAATCCCTCAAAACCACACTATTCACATAACCCCTTGCCCCCATCCCAAGCTGTATTGTAACGCCACATACCTGTAATGAAAGTTATATGTAACCAAAATATGCTCCTGAAATGCAACCTCCATGTAACCACTATGCCTTTCTTTGTAACCAGCAATGATGTTTTAATCTGTAACAGCGCCACAATGCCCCTGGGCTGATGCAAGCTTTAAAAATACAAATAAATGAATCTGGGGCGCGGGTATTGACCAACCAGTCCATTTCGGATTTGTCTTTATTGGGAAGGGGCACCAGGCAAGGCTGCCCATTCTCGCCCATACCATTTGCCTTGACAATGGAGCCAATGGCTATAGCGATCCGACTGCGACACTCTAACAGGGGCATCAACCTTAAGGGGGCTACTCGGTTTATCTCGCTATACGCAGACGACACGCTTTTATATATTCATGAACCGGAAAACAACTTAGCACCTATTATGGCTGAGATTCAAGAGTTCACCGCACACTCGGGGTACTCCATAAACAGAGACAAGTCTGAGGTTTTCCCCCTCTCACCGTCAGCCGGCCGTCCCGGCTCCATGTGTGGTTTGAGGTGGTCTGGGGAGTCCATCCGATATCTGGGGATACTTGTCTGACGTGGGAAACACACGCTGTACACAGACAACTACGATGCCACACTACAGGCCTTGAAGACTAAATTGCTGTTATGGGACCGCCTGCCGATGTCTTTGCATGGTAGGGTAGCAGTCCTAAAAATGATAGTCCTGCCCAAATTATTATACCTATTCGTGAACATCCCGATATGGCCGGGAAGACCCTTCTTTAATAAACTCAGATCCATGGCGACGACCTTTCTTTGGAATGGGAAGACTCCAAGAATAGGGTGGGAAAAACTAACTGAACCGTACTCTGCAGGCGGCTTAGCAGCACCTAACTTTGAACTTTACTATTATGTTTCCCAGGCCCAGTTTTCGAAATATTGGTATTCCAAGGACTAGGGTCCCCCACATGTGGAGGTAGAGGAGCTCACCACTTCCCCCACGAGCATACAGTCCGTAATCTTTGATGCACACTACAGGGACTCGTGCAACTTCAACCCGGTGAGCTGTACAATTGGCGCATGGAAAGCTATATTTAAGACTGGGAGTACTGGCCCCGGATAACCCTGAGGTTTCCCTCTGAAACTACCCTAACATGATACCAATACACGATGCCAGCCTACGAGAGGCCTGGGATCCCAGTGGAGAGATGAGACTGGGAGATAAGTTTATAGATGGGAAGTTTGCGACCCTTCAGCTGATCATGGGGGCTCTTGGCAGGGGCCCTCTTAGGCCACTGCAGTACTATCGTATGAGATCGGCTTTCCAGAAGTGCTGGGCGTCTTTTCCTGATGAACCCCCTACACACCCATGCGTGCAGATAACAGCGGGCGACCAACTGGGGTGTCCAGTCTGTACACTGTAATACAGGCACACACACCCTCGACCAACCTGATCAAAGGTAAATGGAGAGTGATCTCCAAATCCCTATAGTCGATAAGACCTAGCAAAGGTACTGTTCCCTTACCAAGAGGGTTTCCCTGAACGCTGGGCTACGCCTTATACAATTTAAAATTATAAACAGATTACACTACACTCCGGCCAAGATAGCAAAGTTTGTTCCAGATAGTCCAGGCAAATATCCCAAATGCAAGGCAGATCAGTCTGGTTCATTTCACATGTACTGGGGCTGTCCGGTGGTGGCTGGATTCTGGAGGGAGGTGGCGGAGTTCCTTGAGGAGGTTACACAAATCCCCCCTGCATTGACCCCACCGAAATATTTATTCAGAGATATAGGCAAGTGCTCTGAAAAAAACAGAAGATTATTTAATGTCTCGTGCGCAGTTGCCAAAAAATGTATACTACAATGGAAAAATGCTGCGCCACCCACTGTAAAGCAGTTCCTCTGGGAATTGACATATGTAAACGAGGCTGAAGAACAATTTGTCCTCACCCGCCCATCGGCTAGCAGACCTAAAGATATTTGGGAGCCCTTCAGAATGTTTTTGTGTGATATGATCTCCGATGAAGATGAAGCTATGTAGATGTACCACCTTGATGAGATGTATGATAGCTGTACCGATTTTCTATTTTGTCATGTTTATTTCTAGCTTTAAGGTAAAGCTGTAACTGTGTTATGTATCTTCTGGACCACTAATAAAAAAAGTGTTAAAAAAAATACAAATCAATAAACTGAGAGTCCCAAGATTCTTTGCCCCTATGGGCCATTTTCTCCCAGTACCATTGGCAGTTCCTCAGTTCCTGTCCCTTACTGGGGTCTAGTTATTCTCATCCAGATTCTTACTTGTCTATCTTGCAAGCTGTGTATTCAGTCTCTGGCGTCTCGGGGTCCTTCATTTCCTGTTTGCTTTCCTGCCTCCGCTTGTGACCTTTTTCCATTCCCACGGCTTGATACAGGGTTTGTCCCTCATCCTGTGTGCCTCCTTGCAGGTTCATAATCAGTTCACCTTCCTTACATGTGGGGATTCTTTGCTGACGTCCTTCCCACGTAAAAAGCCATCCAAAAGGAAACTTCAATTTGTACCTAGTTTGCTTTGACGCTAGAAATCTCACCCCTGGCCCTATCTGCCTTCTCTTTTGTAATGTGGTAAGTGCTAGGTCTTGGTATAGTTGCACCTCTTCTCCGTTGATTCGGACCTGGCTTGCTATCCTCGTTTTCCTCAGGATAATTTCCTTCTGTCCATAGGATGTAATTGTGACCAAGACGTCCCGGGGACGTGCCCCTGGTTCCCCTGTGGTTCCCCTGTTCTTCGTGGGTCTATCTGCAGTGTCCACTGCTTCTTCCACTAATATTACTGCAAGGAGTTGCTGGGTTGTTGACTTTAATTCTTATGTTGGACCTCCTCTAGCGAATTTTCCAGGTCCTCGCTTTGTATCTCCAGGTTTTTGTCAGGCATGCTCTATGTTCCAGGGTCTCCTCCGTCTTCTGTGAGTCCTCTTCCATGCTTTGTAATGCTTTCTATTGCGTCAGTTCTTTCCTTCAGTTTTTAATTCCTGTATTGATTGCGTCATTTCAACTTTTAATGTCTCAAATTGTCGTCTTTGCACATTGAAACACTTGTTATAGGCTCATTATAAATACCATTTCTGATGCTTGTTAATCTGCTTAGAATCACATGCTGTGCATATGGTCCGACATCCAGTGGTAATCGCGGAGTATTGCATCTTGTCTTTCGGGTACTGAAAGGGGACGTCGGTATAGGCGTGTCTGTAACACTATCCCTATCGTGACGTGTGCAGTACCCAAAATTCCTCACGCGCCGAGGTCCCTCCAGATCGTTTTTTTCCACCCAGATAACTGGTCGCCCTAGAGCAGAGCTCTTACTAGAGACATTGTTTATCTTTACCAAATTGTCGGTTTATTCCCCGTTAAGTCACTTCGCCCAACAAGAACATCTTATATGAAGACTAAGGGGGAATCGTCTACGGCTGTGGATTTCGGCGCCTAAGATCCGGCGGCCGGATTTTCCATGTGATCGAGCCCTCTGGCCGACCTATACAGTAGGGAGAGTGGGGCCGGGGTGGCCATATTGTTTAGTATGTCTTTCCTCCTTTCCCCTCTTTTCCCTGTTGGTCTGGTCATCCTTCCCTTTGGCTATGGAAAGGACTCCTTTTAGATTCTGCCCTAAGTGTTGGGTCAGATATCCTTGGAAGGACGAACACAGGACGTGTAATCAATGCCTGTCTCCCCCTAGAGCACGACGAGAAGCGGTGTGCGACGTGCAAACTCCTTCGGCCTAAGACCCTTAAGGAGCGCCGTGTAAAGCGGTGGGCCGTGTATGGTATGTCACGCGCAGAGCCCCCACCGCCACGCCAGCTAAAAGTGACGGGGGTACTTCGGATGACCAAACGTTTGTTTCGGATGTTATAGACCTTGAGGCAGGCGCTTCTAGGTCCGCCACGCCGTCCCCAACCCTTTAAGGCTGGGGCGGGCAAGCGCATCGCACTAAGCACACAACCCCTATGCCAATTTCGACGTCTTCGTCGAAAAAAGCGAAAGCGCCAACAGGGCCGCCGAAAACTTCGCTAGTTCCCTCGGATCGTTCAGATCCAAAGCCTTCCCTGCATCCGCAGTAGCGTTTTGCGACTGGGCATTCCAAATCAGCTAAAGGCGCTACTCCGAAAACTACACGTGTCGAAGTGCGGGAGTCCGACGCTTCGACGGTTTATAAGGCCTCAGTAGGCCCGAAAACTATGGCTAGGCCTCTACCCGGAAAACCGACCGCTAGACCCTCTAGTGCCACGGAGGGTATTACAACTGCCGATAAATCATCGGAGCCTTTGTCTCACGACGATTCGGCTACTATCGAAAGTAGCATCGGAAGAATTACACTTGCAATGGGCCTTACTCCGGTTCTACCTAAGGTTATGGGCCAATCCGCGGAAAAGTTTTCAGCGGATTGGGTTCCCGTTTCCGATGAGGCTTTGAGGATAGTCGAGAGCCTCTTTCCGAAACCCTGAGGGGTTCTTTTCTATGCCGTTTGGGTCCTCTAAATGGACTACAGTAAAATTCGAAGGGTGTATGGATCGGCTGGAGCAGATTATCAGTTCTTCTGATCATCCGCCCCCGAAAAAGGCTCGGGTAGACCTTAACCTCCAAATTCAGGAAGATCAGTCTCATGTTATCCAACAGGAAGACGTGGTCCAGATGGACACATATAGAGACATCTATAATGAAGAAGCAGCTTCTTTTCTGCAAAACTATGAGGAAGATCAATAGGATACTACGGACAACTGGGAGGAAACCCAGCAGGAAGATCAAGACCCATGGACACAGCAAGATCAGGACACTGATGTTTTGTGCCTTGACTCTCCTCCGTCCACCCCGGCTCTCCAGGCCTCTCCTGTAGATGACCAAATGGCATTCAACTCCATGTTGAAAAAAGCAGCTGAATACTTCAAAATTGCCACTCAAGAGGCGGTACCTGAGTAGGATTTTGTGGAGGATATCATTAAACAATCCATCCCCCTCCTTAACTCTGTTAAGAGACGGGTAGCTCCCTCATTGGTGTCACCTGCTCAAACACAGGCAGTGAACCCAAGAGTCGAAAAAATTATTTCAACCTTCTCCTTCCGACCCTCTATACATCAAAGGGCACGCCATCCCAGATTCACTGGTCGTAACTACCACTCGAAAAAGAGGGCAGGGGTACCCCTTGCCACGGGAGAATTGCCACCGGACAAGGAGTCTAAACGGCTGTATGCCCTGGGCAAACGTCACGTGAGCAGCTGCATACACCATACGGGTTGCTCATCTATTAACAAGCTATGCTGATGCCCAATGGAATTTGCTCCAAGAAGGCCTCCAAGAGGTTCCCGAACCCACCAAATCAAAACTTCTCGCCATTGTAACAGAGGGTAGACTGGTTAACCAGAATGTGGTGAAAAACACCCTGGACACTGCGGAAACTGCAGGCAGGTCTCTGGCTCAAGGGACTCTACTGACACGCTTGGCTGCGTACATCAGGATTTAGATCTGAAACTCAGGCCTCCCTCATTAATAAACCCATTGAGGAGACTAACCTCTTCAGGAGAGCAGTGGATGAGGCGTTGGAGACAGCCAAGGAGTAGCATGAGACTATAAGGTCTCTGCATCAAATTACACAGAAACCCTCCTCCCAGAGGGGTAATAACTCTCGGCGGTCCTTTCGAGGGCAAGCCCGTGCTGGTCAAAACAACTACGGCATGGGTAACTTCAACACAAATCAAACATCTGGAAGCCCCACTTACTACCCCTCAAGGGGTCAGAAACACGGCAAAGAGTCAGAGGCCCCAATCCCAGAGGAGCCACGGCTTCTGGTCAGAAATGTCCAAGTCCAGGTCCCCTCCCATGTCACCCCGGTCGGGGGGCTATTAACATCTTTCCTCAGGGCATGGGAGGGGATAACCCGGAGGTTATCTCTTTAAGGCCAGTGGGTCTTAAAGACGGTCGCCCACGGTTACTGCGTGGAATTCGCCCGACCTCCACAGTTCAGACCGCCGCTCTCAACGCCTTTCACCGGGCCATCTGGAAATCCTGATCCAAGAGGTGGAAGCACTGCCGGGAAAGGACGCCTTAGAAGCTGTCCCTATCCTTCAGGTAAACAAGGGTATTTATTCATTGTACTTCCTTGAGCCCAAAAAGCATCTCACCATGTGCCCTTTTCTAGACCTGCGACCAGCGAACAAGTTTATAAACCCCAGAGGTTTTGCATGGTAACACTGCAGGAGGTGATACCATTGCTGAAACAGGGGGACTTCATGGCTACATTGGACATGAAAGATGCATACTTTCATATTTCAATGTTGCCAGCGCTCAGAAAATATCTGAAGTTCATGATCCAGGACAAACATTACCAATTCAAGGTACTCACCTTCGGCATCGTCTCAGCGCCAAGGGTGTTCACCAAAGTCCTAGCAGTGGCAGCAGCACACCTGCGCAGACTATCAGTCCCAGTTTACCCTTACCTCAACGACTGGCTCATCACGGGGGACTCGTTAGATGCTTGTTTTTCGAACACCCAAAAAACAGTAGATCTCCTCTTCAGCCTGAGTTTCTCGATCAACGAAAAGAAATCCAGTTTAGTCCCCAGCCAAGTAAAACAATTTCTGGGAGCTCTAATTCGGACGGAAGACGGTCTCGTCTTCCCCTCCAGCGAGAGGGTTCAGAACATGCTTTCACAGATCCCTCGATATGTAGCCAGTCGGGAGGTGATGGTACACAAAGCAATGCGCTTCCTAGGAATGATGGCGTCATGCATATACTTGGTTCCCCGCGCACGGCTGCGCATGCGTCCCATGCAAGAGTGGCTCAACAGCCAGTGGTGTCAGGCCAGCGGACAATAGGAAGATCTGGTAGTTGTCTTGCCAGCCCTCGTTCTCTCTCTGCAGTGGTGGTCAAGAGAAAACCTCTTGAGGGGAGGACCTTCACCACCCCTGCAGTGGAAGCCACTCTCACGACAGACGCATCTCTCACAGGGTGGGGAGCTCATCTGCTTCAACAGACAGTGCACAGAGTTTGGTCTCCTCAAGTAGCGTCCAATCATATAAACTTACTGGAGCTGTTAGCGGTGTTCAAAGCTTTGAAAGCCTTTCAGGTGCAACTGCAAGAGAAGACAGTGCTGATTCTGACAGACAGCACTACAGCTATGTATTACCTGAACAAACAGGGGGGCACTCACTCTCCAGGGCCATCCATGCTGTCCCAGAACATTTGGATATGGGCTCTCAAACACAGAATGTTTGTTGTCCCAACATGTTCCAGGGGAACTCAATCTTCTAGGAGACGTACTCAGCAGAGATTTCCCTCTGCCCGAAGAATACGAATGGCGACTGCACGAAGACATTGTGTCCAACGTCTTCGCAGAATGGGGGTTCCCAGAGATCGACATGTTCACTACTCAGGATAACGCCCAATGCCAAGACTACGCCTCTAGGTACCCCAGAACCAATCCAAGGGGAACGGTCTCTGGATAACATGGTCGGGGAGATTTGACTACGCTACCCCGTCCCCCCACACCCCCGACTTCCCTTCTCAACAAGATAGTGCACAAGATGCACCAGGAACCAGTTATCATGATACTGGTGGCACCCATGTGGGCCTGCCAACCCTGGTTCGCTCACCTGATGGAAATGTCCCTCTCCCCGCCAGTCAAGCTACACCCATGCCCACAAACTCTGAATTTAGCGGCCTGGCTGCTGAGATTATCGAGTTTGGGCACCTGCAACTCCCTCAAAGGTGCATGGACATACTCGGGGAAGCGAGAAAACCTAATACACGTTATTGCTATGCCAGCAAATGGAAACGTTTTGTCATCTGGTGCAATTCCAAGGGCATCAATCCCATCGATTGCTCACCCTCACACAGCTTGCTGTATCTAACCCACCTGTTGGACACCGGGTTAGTCTTCAATTCCCTAAAGGTTCATCTGGCTGCTCTGTCAGCCTACACGTCACAACAAAGAGTGTTGTGGTGTAAAATACCGGTGATTAAAGCTTTTATGGAAGGGGTTAAGAGGATTTATCCTCCAATTTCTCACCCATCCCCTGGATGGGATCTGAATGTGGTTTTGACAAGGCTCGTGGGAGCTCCCTTTGAGCCTATGCTTAAAGCAAGTCTGAAAGACCTGACTTATAAGACAGCCTTCTTATTGGCTATCACTTCTATCAGAAGGGTTAGCGAACTACATGCTCTCTCTGTTCTAGACCCCTTTGTTACAGTCCACAAAGATAAGGTAGTTCTGCGCACACACCCCAATTCATCTCGAAGTTCCATGTGAACCAATCAATCGAACTACCCACTTTCTTCCAGAACCCTACGAACATGGCCGAAAGAAGCCTTCACACACTAGACATGCGCAGGGCAATCATGTTTTACCTGGAAACTACTAAACCACTAAGGAAGACTAAACAATTCTTCGTTTCAGTGGCAGCTGGTAGAGAAGGGGACCCTGTCTCTAAATCGGCTATCTCAAGGTGGATTGTCAAATGCATCGCACTATGTTACTCTTGCTAAGAGAGAACTGCCCTTCAAGCCTAGAGCACTCTCTACTCGAGGCACTGGGGCATACATAGCTTTCATTGCAAATGTTCCTCTTGAGTCCATTTGCAAAGCGGCAACCTAGAGTTCTGTACGCACCTTTACAAAACCCTATTGCCTAGACACTCATTCTAGGTCTGATTCTCAGGTGGGACAAGCACTAAGTACTAAGACATCTTTTCTCTACTGTTCCTTCTCACAACCCACCTCCAACTCCGGGTACTGCTCGCTAGTCTATGCACAGCATGTGATTCTAAGCAGATTAACAAGCATCAAAAGACATGCATTACTTACCGTAATAGCATTTCTGGCAAGTTATGCATGTCATATCATATCTTATATGGCCATCGTGCCTGCTGCCCCCGACTCCTGGTTTGGTGAGGTTTGCTTTTTCCCCTCCAGCCCGCGGGGTCAATGTTGACTCTGTTCCCCACATTTGTTTAATGCTTGCTGCCTGTTTCGATTGCAGGGTTTGTTGATTTGACGCCGCCACTTTCCCTTTTGTCTTGTCAATGTGGGGATTGACTACTGTAGGTGCGTGGGCATGGCCGGCCTTTTTTCTTTTTTAAATTGCGTCTTCTGCCGTCCGTACCACCTTTTCCCTTCGCCCAGACCTTGTAGATGTCTTATGGTTCCCTGACACCCTCCAACCCCCCTTCTCCTTACTGGACTTCTATTTTTAGCTGGGCAAAATGTCCATAGTCCCCCCTTAATCCCTTTAATTTCTAGATAGTTTTGTACTGCTGGAAATCGCCATCACAAGCCCATTGCATCATCTCAGACTACATTCCCTGGAGAAACCGGTCTTGGGCATGTGACTTTTTTTGGCACTAGGCCACATACATCCTAGCATTTGACTTTGTACGTGAATGGAATTGTACTTGTACTTGTACTTGTGATTGATACTAATCATTTAACCTGCATCTGAATAACTTGCCTGGTAAATTGACTGATGCTTTAGCCGTGTACCTACTGGTGAATGTAAATATTTGTGATATATGGTTGGTACTCTTGGTTGAACAAATTGAGATTCGCTCAACCAGTCAGATATATGCTCTATTGTAAAGAGTATAACATTTGTATTGTGGTGTGGTGACCAGCTGATTTCATCCAAGAGAGACCTGTGGGGCTAACAATCTTGAACATTTGTGTGACATTTTTGAGACAGATTTCTGCTTTTATTCTGTATCTGAAAACCTATTTTACAGTCATTCATCAGTCTGGTCTTTAATTACATAACATGTGTGTCTAGTAAGTGTTTACTTTACCTTTTAATTATCCAAAGTCTTTCCCTTGACTGCTCAGCCATGCTACCACTTGGAGCAGGGTTCTGCAGCCTTTAGCACTCCAGATGTTTTTGTACTACAAATCACATCTGGCCAGCATAGTCAATTGTGAGGGATCGTGGGAGTTGTAGTCCAAAGCATCTGTAGAGTCGTAGGTTGCAGACCCCCCAGACTTAGAGGAAACAGCCTCTAAGCCAAGTAGGTTTGTTTTGGGACATCCTTCCAGAGCAATTTGTTGAGGGGTGTTGGGAAGAAGGGTCGAAAATCCCAGGCCCCCAGAAGATTTAGGATGAGGCGGGTGTTGGAGATGCTGTGGGGAGCTGGGAAAACAAGGGGGCTCACTTATAAAATCTGGATTGTAGCAGAAATGTAGTGAATTGTAACATTAGAATCACGTTTGTAATGAAACTCCATTTTAGAATGTAGACACCATTTTGAAATTGAGGCCTAGGGCCATGGTTATGATAGTACACTCCTATTCAGTCCCAAGGTGTGTGTGCTTTTTTGCTAGCAGCCCTGGTAGCTTCGCAGAAGGTGAATTTCTTGAGAACACGGTTCTTCATTGCGTCTTATTAGCAGTGCATGCAACCCAGAAAGAATGTGCTCTGCAAGGCCAAGAGAGGGCTGGAATTGGTCTTTGGAGAGTTATCCCACGAGAAAGGGGGTGAGGGCTTTAGGCCTTCACTGTCCAGATCTATAACGTATAGCGGTCTGAGACCCCCAAGCTCTGGACACAAACATTTGAGTAAATTGATGAATCCAAGACCCCTGGCCATAAATCTGCAAAATGACCAATCGATCAGGAAGATCAGAGAGCAGGTGCAGGATGCCCCCACATTCAGTTTGTGTGATTTGTACTGAGAGGTGCCAGAGGAGAAGGTAACATTTATGCCGCAGATGGGGAAAGTTGTGTAGGTGCCAACGTGTCTGGGAAAGGAGCTGTGGTTTGCGTAGTTCTGTGAAGTTTTCGCGACCTCAAAAGTCGCCTCCTCGCACATGTCCATGGTACCAGGTGCACTATAGCGCTGTGAAATAATAAATTGTGTAAATAAATTGCCAATTACTGTCTCTGCATTTGATGACAGATCCCCTTGCGGAAGAAGACTAACAGAAGATGTTGGGACCATTCTCCTGCTATCCCCTATGGAGCAGGCTATATGTGTATAGGGTCACACCAACCAGCTACCTGGGTTTGTGACCTAATGTTATGAACGTCCGTTGTCGCGCTGTATACCTTTAAAAGCCATTGCTCATGCTGTTTTTGTCAGAGCGTTCCGTGGCAGCAGAGCGCTTTGCTGACACGCACTTGTATTTTGTGAAATTAAACCTTATTCTCCTTCAAGTGGTGTGCTGGGATTTTTACATAGTGGGTTGTATTTTTTCTGGTGTGATCGTTTTACTCTACAGGTGTTTGAGGAGAAGGATCCTTAATGTACAGGGTGTCCACCAAGATGAACCAAAATTCCTTCAACGGGTAAGGCAGCAAAGCCATCAGCTTTCAAATGCAATTAATCCCAGATGCATACATCATAAAAACAGACCATACACCATAAACTGTAAAATGTATACATACAATTTATTGTAGAAAATATCACTCTCCAGACTTTAATCTGGGGTGAATTTAGTTTATTAAAGCTTTAATAAGCTCCATTGCTGTGTAAACACAGATAGGCAGCACACTATCCCCAGCAATCCCATTGCTATGAATGCAGCCAAATTAAGATTGTATGTCTTCACCAGGGAGGATTTTACTCCTTCCAAAGTACACTAGATCTGAGGTGCCTTTTTTTTCTTTTGCATTCAAGAGAGATCAATGCAGATGTGCACTAATTATTCAATGAAGGCATTCTCTTGTCACTCAAAGTTTGCGAAAGTTTGGAATATCTTCTATTCGCAAAAGGTGATTCCGTAATAACGTATGCATCCGAATCTACCTTGAACCTGACATGGCGAATTTGAGAACTCTTTGAGCGTTTTTGAAGCGTATATTGCGCTTGCCAAGAAGTCTTCCTGCTTCCTGTATAAGATTTGAATTGGTCCTGCCGTCCTTCTATTCAGTTTGCTTGTGGAAATCTTTCTCTGTTTCACAAGTATCCTCCCGTTTTCGCCCCCCAATTGAACATCTTTTATTTTCGAGCCCGGACTACTTGAAACTATGGAAAATGAAATGTTTAAATACCCTGCGGGACCTGGGCTCTTCTGTGGAAGCTTTGAAAACCAATCCCGTAGCAGTAAAAGTGAAATTAAATAGACAGGATTGGATATCAACACAATCAAAGTGAAATGGGTTGGCGCTGATGAAAGACTATGCGTTTGAATGCAAGTCACTAAGGGTCATACCCAAATATCTTGAAAGGTGCACTTGGCATGTGATTAGGGATAAAAGAGGTTCTGCTTGCCTGGAAGCTGCTGTCCCCGAGGGAAAGGATCTGCAGATTCTGTAAATCGTCTGAGGAAGCAGTCTCTGAAACATTTACTAACTGCATGCACAGGTTTGACCGATAGGCATACCCAATTCTTGGGTGATTAAAATAGCATTAGCTCGTACTCTGAAAAGGGATGAATGGTGGCAGAGATTCCTGCAGGGAACCTATTTGCCCCTGGCATTTGCTGTGGTTAAATTTCTTGAGGGCTTGATAGAGGGTAAGAATGTTGATTCAGAGATGATCGAGGGATTGTAATCCTGTTGTGTTTGATGTAAAGGGAGGGCTCGGGATTATAGGCCTGCTTGTGTTTATTAGCTTGGGGTATATGGGAGTGGAGTGAGGGATGTGTATAGGAATTATGTGTAGAACTATAGTAATTGTGTGGAAGTTGTGTGAGTATTAGTATGTGGATTATTAGGGATGTTTGGATTTGATGATAATTGTAGCTTGTAATTTTGCACCCCCTTTCTTTCCTCTTTTAATATTTGGTTTTAAGTTTATATGGATTGTTGTTCTTGTCCTCATTTAAAGGATATGTTTAATTTGGATTCATTCTGTTTACATTTTTTGAATGGTTTGTTAAAGGTTTATAACAAATAAAAATAAAACAAAAATAAAGTTGGTTTTAATATACAATCTCACTCCTGGCAAGGAAGGTTACACAAATGTGTGCCGAGACTGCACCTTCCTAGTGTGCAGGTAAAGTATTGCTTCGGTTTGCCAAATTTTGGTTCTCCATTGGGGCACCAAGGACATATACAATTCAAAATGCAGTCTTTCCAGCCATATCGGGCCAGTATATTTGATTTAAGGCTAAATCAATGTTTGTCACATCTTTATTTTTAATTTACTTACAATTACATTTTAGTCTGTTCTTTTAAATCCTCATTACATGATGCAGTGTTTTTCCTCCACATTAGTGTTACATTAGGGTTCAAAACAGTCAGATATGTTCTTGGAATCATACGCCACAATGCAATCGTACATAAGAAAACAGTGATGGGAAACTATTTTGTTTGCACTCCCCCAAAAAGACAGAATGCAGAGTCGAACCTAAGACAGACGTACTAGACATATAGAAGTTCTTAAAAAGTTGGGAAGAAGAGTCAGAACGTTTCAGGAAACTGACTAAAAAGGCTGGCAAACTGCAAATTCAGAACCAGTACTGTGCCTTAATATGTCCCATTATATCAATTTTAAAAAGGTAGACCTGATATAATCCCTACTGGTTACTGTAACTGGGCTTTCTCTTTCCTATAATATTCAACTGCAGTGCTTTATTATATTAAAACCTGTAATAAGTCACTGGTACTGTCTAAAATGACAGTTCATGTTGTAGAAACTTTAGGACCCAGTTGTGAGGGAGGGTCAGGAAAACGGGCATGTGCAAGTAGATTAGCAAGTCACTTTGGAGGAGTTTGTAGAGTTTCAGAATGTTCTCCCATTGCAAAAAAGTGTTATGTCCCTTAGATCTACCGCAATATGGGGGAAAAGTAGGGCTCCTTTTACCCAACAGGTGATTGCTGATTGCAGACAAAGCAAAAAGCCTACTCTGGAGAAATTAATGGCAGAGTGGAGGACCTTCACAAAACCACTCAATTCCCGGACTCCTGAAGAAGCATTGGAATATCCCAGGACACTGGGCTAGTACTTGCAGTGCTGAATGCAGGGAATCTGGCCCAGGAACGGCAGGGAACCAGTGAGTTTGATCACCAAGTTTGGGTCCACCTTGCTACAGTTGGGACCTCAATTAAGTGAACGGTAGATCAAGAGCCAGTAAGGATACAGACATCCAAAGGAAGCAACAACCAGACCACTAAGAATGATCTTGAAGGTAGAAGACCAAGCATTCACAAACTGACAGAAGAACTTGGCCAAGATTCAACCACAGCTCCGCGGAAAACCAGGTGCAAGCCAGAATGAAACTATACCACAATGGGGACACTTTTCAGGAGGCAGCCAAACTGAGGAGATGTAGTGTCTCAGCAGGCCACTAGATTTCCAGGTCAGGAAGACTCCCCACTTTAAGGCTCGTGGGCCAGAAGAATTTCCCTGGGATGTAACACTGCAGAGGTCAGGAGAAATGTCTTGTGTCGAAACAGCCAACCTGGTCGAGTAGGGCAATGGCTGGTAGCTGAGAGCCCAGTATGGGATGCCATTAGCAGAGGAGTTGGGTGCAAGGGTATTGGAGCCATGTCCCAGTTAGTATGGCCACACCATGAGCCTCCATAACAGCCCATGTTCAGCAGCAGAGTTGCAGGTGTTTAGGTACAAGTCATAGGAATGCTCAGGCTTTCCCAACGATAATCCATTGGCTCAGGGGCTGAATTAGTCCAGCCCTCTAATCGCCTCACTGACAAGCACACAAAGTTTCTGGTGGCAAGATAAACAGTGGCGACCCACACTGGATGTAGATTTGGTAAGTCTAGTGGAATTTAAACTAGGCTACTTCAGTGTAAACTGAAACAGAGGGTGCCTTTTTCACTCAGGAAGAGCCTGCAACTTGATAACTGCTGTTTTTGCTGTGACACATGATCCACATAGACAAAGGAAAACCATGTCTGCATCCGGGCTAGAAAAATTAATTGGCACCCCAGTAGATACCATTTAGTTGCATTTGGCTACTCTTGAGGTAAAAGTGGATACAACCCTGGTGCAACCGAAATGTAATCAAATTTGACCAGCTTACTTCACAACACATTTTCTGGGTGTGGATATCCCCCTAGGCCAATTGGGCTGATTAAAAAGCAGCCGTGTCCTGGTAGCTATGTGGTGTAGTAGGGCTACCGCATGGATAAAATCCATCT
Source organism: Ambystoma mexicanum (assembly GCF_040938575.1). Lineage (NCBI taxonomy): Eukaryota > Metazoa > Chordata > Amphibia > Caudata > Ambystomatidae > Ambystoma > Ambystoma mexicanum. The sequence continues at coordinate 59,189,083 of NC_090939.1, read as the reverse complement.
GGTCCCAAAAATTCTAAAAAACATAAGCCCCAAATAATAAATTCTGCCCTAACAGTTGATATATCTAGGCCCTGTAAATGGGAACTAAGAAAAATATCCGTAACAAATGGAGGTGGTGGGGATGGATTTTGCAGTTTTGAAACCAGTTGTATCTGTCTGCAACTGTGATGATAGTTATTTTGAGGTCACTGTCAAAGGAAGCCTTAGCATTCAGAGCCATAATAGTGGATTGAGCAGGTCATGAGGAAGGGTATAGTTGAGGGGCGAGACCTTTTTAAAGCTGTTAAGACCATTGCCGACTTGGAACTGAGCGCAAGATGGTCATTGCAGCCATGTGTAACCTCTTTAGCCTTTCTCTCCAAATTTCCTGAGGTTTGCTTTTTTTGTTTTGTTTGACAGGTTATGCTGGTGTCACTCTGTGCTGGAGGTGTGGGCTTGAACCTTATTGGAGGAAATCACTTATTCTTGCTGGACATGCACTGGTAAGTAGACAAATAAAATGATTGTGCGTTACTTGTTTGGGCCCATGGAGTGAGATGCAACCTGCTGCATATGGAAGGGGGAGGCTGCTCTAATTTCCTGAATACAATGACGGCAACATGTATTTGAGGAATGATTTTCTTTTTGCACCTTTCCCACCCTAGATTTCTATGGGACACTGTTTCTTTTTCCTAATTTTGAATACTGTCGAGACATTTTGGCAGTCAGTAAAGCCTTCTGCTTTACTTCCTTGCCTGCTTTGCTCATTCTTCTGGGGAAACTGACTACTGCCTACGACTGTTGTACTGGGAGACTGTCTCTTTATAAATTCTTGCATTGTTACAACTCGCTTACATCTTAGTGTGTTAAGATACTTTGCATCCTTAACTTTTTTTCAGAGACTTTTGGATCTGCTTAGAATCACAAGCTTTTCATAGGCCGTCTTCTAGTGGAAGCTGCAGAGTATTGTATATGAAGTTTTCTAAGTTGGAAAAGGGATGTTGACTGGGTGGGTTTGTAATCTTATCCCTAGTGTGACGTCCAATGTACCCATGACACTCGTAGAGGTTCCTCAGATTTATTTCCGCCATCGTGGTTAGAAGTGTTTCTCTGAATCCTGTAGCTACGCTACTTTTGAGTTGTCACTTTATTAATATTTCGACTGTTACAGCTTGATGCTACATCTCGACGGAAGACAAACTCGACGACATAGTTCGTTCTAGCAACAGGCTTCAGCCTACACCTGGCTTCGGGATTAGGGGACTGACCCCTGTCTTTCAAAGAATGCATACCTCTGTTTCCTACTTTTACTGCTTGAGTCTTGCAGCCCTTTATAGTTTCCAATATGGAGTGAACTCATTCAAATTCTGCCCAAATTGTAGCAGAAAATATCAGTGGAAGGTCACCTGGTGTGTAACCACTGACTTCCTTTCGATCACCAAGAGACCGGTTGCGCATCCTGTAAAAATGTTAGGCCCAAAACCCTAAAGGAGCATCGAACAAAGCAGTTGGTAGCTCTTGCCATGATGGCAGCCAGAAACTGCCGCCTGTCTCTTCAAATCTGGTCCAGAAGGCCAGGGTAGCAAAGAGACTGGTTTGGAGCCCGAAGACACCACTAGGGAACCACCGGGCTCCCACACGTCAGTCCCCAGCCTCAAAAGGCAGTCGCAGCGCACTGCTATGGAGAAGATCTCTGGCGACAGACATGCACACACACACACGCCCAAAAACATACCCCCAGGCCACTCTGCCGAAAGAAGGCAGCACGCCAAAAAAGCATGCTGCGGTTCAGCAACCAAGTTTACTGCAAGGCGACAAAGATAACGTGGCGGCTATAGGCATGCATAAATCACTCAATGGATGATTCTGAGGTGTCCAACAAATAAGTCACTTTTCGATGGGAAAACACCACAAAAACTCCCATAGCCATAAAACACATTCCTGCTGCCGCTGAAGAGGCATACCAGTATGAAGAGGACCTTTCTCCTCTTTCCCATCTCTTCAGAAGACCAAGGGAAGACCCAGAAGCTATTGTTCCCCTTCAAAGAAGCACCTAAAACGGGAACATGGACATATGAGCGCTTTGAAGATACTATGGACAAAGTTTCTTCTTTTGTCGACTTCAGTAAATATCCCATTCGCCAAAAAACATTAGACCTAGAGATGTCTGAATCCCTGGAGACGGGTCAACCACAGCGCCCCCTTGCCCACCCATACCTCCACTCTTACAGCCATAGATGCCTCCCATGACGCACAACACAGTGATATCCAACCAGATCAGGTAGATCCAGACATCTGGTATGTATGGTGTGTAGACCAAGACGACCCTAGTCAAGACCCTGACGATTTATACACACACGATCAGGATGACACAGATGTCACAATGATTGAGGCCCCAGATGTTACAGCAACTGATGGTGGTCATACATCACCTATTGATCCATTGTTGATCAAGGACTTGCTGAAGAGTGCGGCTCAACATTTCCACATCCACACTGAAGAAATGGTCCCTTGCTCCAGTCGATTAGAAAGAGAATCACTCAGTCTCTTTCTACAACTTCACTCACAAGGGCAGTGAACCCAAGGGTAGCAAAAATATTCAAACCCTCAACTTCAGACTCCCATATACATCGGGGGACATGTCAAACCAGACTCCCTAGTAGTCCTCACTAGCAGAAAGGGAGCTGGTGTTCCACTCTACCTCAGAAGTCCGGCCTAACAGAGTGCAAACGCGTATACGCTTTAGGCACATGCATTACCACCCCAGGCACCTATATGACCAGGATTGCAAACAATACAACACTGCTTGCAAGCTAAAGCACACAATCCGATGTAGTGCTTAAAACCCTGGACTCATCTGCTTAAAATCTCCACAGAGTGCAAGCAAGTGGCACAAAATATTCATAAAAATATTCTAGACTCTGCCGACGCCTCAGGGAGAATCATTGCTGAGGGAAACCTCATGACTACGTGTTTCTGGGTTTAAAAGCACTAACCAACCTGCCTATTGAAGACAGTGCTGTTCGGCAATGCCATTGATGACCAACTCAAAACTGCTAAAAAAAAAAGAACACAAAACTATGAAAACTCTAGGAAAAATGACCAATCAACCATATGTCCAGAGGAGTGTCTTTAACACACTGCGTACTTTTCGTAGCCACGGGTTCAGTATACCATCCAGGATTTGGGGTGTCTAGCTCCTCTTTTTACAGTCCCTATTCTACCTCCTATCAGTCCAAACAGCAGAGGGGGGGTTCGCCGAGGAAAAGGGCGAAGCAGGGTTGCAACCTATAGAGTCTCAGCATCCCCTGCCAACCAATGATGGGCTGATTCACATTACCTCCCATCATCCCCAGTTGGGGGTTGCATAAGACTTTTTTCACCCAGCAGTGGGAAGAAATAACAGCAGTTTGCTGGGTGCTTGCGACAGTGGTAAAAGTAAACTCCATAGAGTTTATGGAAACACTATGCCACACCCTCCTTGTGCAAGAAAAATGTCCTCGGAACATTTTCTCATCGTACAAGAGGAGATGAACACTACTAGAAAAGGGTGCAATAGCGCCGGTACCACCTGTAGAGGAAGATCAACTTATTTATCCAGTGTACTTCTTTGTTCCAAAGAAAGATCTAACAGTGTGCCAAGTGCTGGACCTGCGCCCTGCAAACATGCATGTCAAGCCTCAAAATTCAGGATGACTACATTGCAGGAGGTGTGTCCCCTACAAAAACAGGGGGATTACTTGGCAACATTGGGTATGAAAGATGCATACTTTCATACTTCAATGTTGCCAGTGCTCAAAACATTTCTAAGGTTCAAAGCGGGGGACAAGCACTACCAATTCAAAGTGCTACCGTTCTGCACTGCATCAGCCCCCAGGGTGTTTTTACAAAGGTCCTAGCAGTAGTAGACGCCCACTTGCAAAGGCAGTCCATTCCAGTGTACCCTTACTTAGACTAATAACAGGAGACACGCCTCAAAGGTGTCTACTGAACAAACAGCTAACAGTTGACCTACTGTTCCAATTAGGATTCTCCATAAACAAGTAAAGGTAAAGTCTAGTGCCCAGCAAAGTAAAACCATTTCTGGGAGCACTAATCACAACAAACTAAAGACTAGTCTTCCCCTTGAACGAGAGGGCCCAGAACATGCTGTTTCATACACCTCAGTATGTAGCTGGTCGTCAAGTAACCGTGCAAAAAGCAATGCGCCTTCTGGGAATACTGGCTTCCTGCATTTATCTAGTGCAACATGCCCGACTGCGCATGCGTCCAATGCAAGAGTGGTTAGCTAAACAATGATTGCAAGCAGTATGTGGGATGATCTAGTGGTGGTTTCACAACCTCTAGTTCAATAGTTGCAGTGATGGTCCAAAGACAACCTGTTAAAGGGGAAACCTTTGGGAAGGGGCGCTGTTGCACACGACGAAGATGGCCGCCTGAGGGGAGAGCTCTGACCCGTAACATATCCTATTATAAATTAATCCTGTTCGGGGCCGTCTATATGCCAATAAACACCTGCATTTGGCGGTGAAGAGCCTGCGGCATCACTCCACTGATTTTCACAAAGGAACGCCGGATCAATCCTGAGATATCGGACTGCAAACTTATACCGTGAACGCGGCGGAGCCATATCCGGCCCACGGCTCCAGAAGAAATCACGCGACGACCGGGGGTGCTGACTTGTGCGCAGGCTGGAAGGGGGAGGGGCCGCGCTCCGCGCCTTTCTGAGTTGCCATTGGATATATCCTATTGGCCCTCGATCCTCCTTCTGGATCTTCACTGCACGCCTGATCCGGACGGAACATTGCCCTTTTCATCGGGATTGTTATCCCGCTCCCTGTTCCGATACTGCCCTGCGGATTGACCATTGACTGATCGCCGGGTCGGGCCTTGTCGACAGAGGTGGGCCGGTTGCGTTCACCCGATGGGGCCCGCCGCTAACATCATTAGGTGGGCGCCCTGGGGCGTGGTTACGAGGGCCATGTAGGAGGACGCAATCTGGAGGAGCTCCCGAGATCCTGAAATGATCCTGGCAGAATAGTGCATAACAACGTGCTTATGACTGCTGAAAACACACATGCCGGTGTGTGAACGGTCTGACCGCGCGCAGTGAACTTTTGGAAGGCGTGGGAGGAACGGCGGTGGAGTTTTGTGCGAAAAAGATAAGGAAAGCCGGAGACAAAAGACGAAACAAAATGACCGACCAACGACCGGAACAAAGGAAGGAGCGGGCCGCACGGTGGTCGAGAGATAGAGGCGTACTGTGTGCGCATTTGTAACTTGTGCAGAACGCAGGTCCTCTGGGTCATGTTTTACAGAACAGTGAGACCGAAGGCGAAGCAGCCCACCTTGGACGACTTCGCTAAGACGTCCCCTGGTCCGGAAAATTCCAAGAGTAAGGATAAGTCGCCTAGAGGCGGCATGCCTGCGACGGTTACTAACCAAGAGGTCCTGGCTGCGATTGCGGACTTGAAGGCGACCCGGGAAGCTAAACTTGAACTGGCCGTAACTGAGCTGAAAACGGCATTGGACCTTAAGGTCGGTGAGGTGCAGGAGGAAGTGAATCTACTCCGTCGAGACGTCAGGTCCTTGGCAGAGCGCACTGAGACCCTCGAGAAAGAGGTGAGCCCGAATACCGCGGATTGTTCCTCCCATAAGGCCGAATTGCATGCCCTGGTGCAGAGAGTGGGCAACTTGGAGAGTAGGGCGGAGGAGGCAGAAGGACGTGCCCGACGGAACAACATTCGCATTGTGGGGCTGCCGGAAGGATCGGAGGGCCACGATCCTACAGAGTTCATTGAATCTATGCTGTTGCAGGAGATACCCGGAGGAGCCTTATCTCAAGGATTCGCGGTGGAACGTGCGCATAGAGCTTTAACAAGGAGGCCACCACCGGCAAACCCGCCTAGGCCAGTAATAGCCAAAATCCTTAATTACCGGGACCGGGAGAGGATACTGGAACACTTCCGCAAGGGAGGAACGATTACACGAGGAGCGGCAAACATAACGGCCTACCCGGACTATACCCTGACTGTGCAGCGTAGCCGCATGAACTTTGGGACAGTAAAGCGGAGACTGAGAGAGGCAGGCTATAAATACATGTTGCTGTTTCCGGCGAAATTGAAAGTTTTTCATAAACACAAAACTTTGTTTTTTGAGACTCCGGAGGACGCCATGGGATGGCTCGACGCGGAGGGATGTCCCCAGGAGCCTGACGTTCGGACGGGAAGAGATGATGGAGGAGATAAGTAGTGCACGAGGAGAGTGCTACAAGATGGCGCGGAACAGATCTATGGGACTTGATTATAGTCATTTGCGCGGCCTTAGGAAGAGAAGGTCAGACTGTTGCACAAGCTATTATGAGCACTGTGATTATTGCTGTATTTAGGGGAGCCTTGCAGAGCGGATCTCTTTACCCCACTTAGTAACTTTAGTTAAGTGGCCATTAGGGCGACTTCACCCTACTGGGCTCTGGGCATTGTTTGGTGCTTGCAGGGCTAGATGTGGGGGTGCCTGAGTTCCGAGGATGGAGCTGGGCAGCAGTTGGGGTGTGTGGTGTTGGGGAAGCGATGGGTAGAGGGTGGGGAGTTTGGGGTGTGTATAGTTATGGGGAGTTTGAGTTTGTACAAGAAGCTACAAGAAAAAGCCAGAGGGCTGTATCTGTATCGCGTGGGCAGGTGGGATTTGTTACACGGAAGGGGGGAGGATACTTATGAGCTACGGGGGACCTTAAGATCGTAACGCGGAATGTCAGGGGACTCAATAGTTACCTAAAGAGGAACAAGGTCATGATGTATTTGAAAAGACAGAAGATTGATATTGCGCTGTTGCAAGAGACGCATCTGACCCGGCAAAAGTTGGAACTGTTGGGGAAGAAGTGGAACGGTACTGTAGTGGGCTCTCCGTATTCTGCCTACGCTAGGGGAGTGTTGGTCTGGGTGGCACCGCATGTTCCGCTCCAACTTACACAAGAGATGGTGGATACGGAGGGGAGGATAGTCATATTGAAGGCACTGGTGGAGAATAGGGAGGTGTGCATTGTAAATACGTATGCCCCCAATCAAAATACGGCGGCATATGTTAGGACTGTGTACCAACCTGGGTGTGTGTGTGGGGGGGGGGGCTGGTTTTTAACTGCATGCTTAACCCCAAGGTAGACAGATCTGATGATAAGATGGATAGGCCCACCCCAGCAGCCAGGGCATTGCAGACACTGCTCGACGACTTCGGGCTGGCAGATGTTTGGAGGCTGAAACATCCTAATGAGAAACAGTACTCGCATTACTCAGCCCCGCAACAACTACATACGAGACTTGATTATTTTTTTGCCACGCCAGATGTGGCGATAGAGACCACCCAAATACACTACAAAGCGAGGGTCCTGTCGGACCACTTGCATCTGGTTCTGGGTTGGCAGTACTGCCGCCCCAGAGCGCGGATACCGACATGGTGCCTCCGGGCTGAGGCGCTCAAGTATCCGGTCTTTAGAGAGGATATCAGGGATGAGATCACACATTATTTCGAGGAGAACGCTGGCAGTGTGGATTCAGCTGGCACGCTCTGGGAAGCCTTTAAGGTGGTATTGCAGGGTGCTGCAATTGCTAAATCAAAGGGCCTACAGGGTCGGGTCCTAATGGAGTTGGGGGATACTGAGGATGAACTGGAACGGGAAATCAATAGGGGAGGAGGGGATGCGGAACTAGTACTCAATCTGCAGCAGCGGTGTACAGAACTTTGGGAAAGGCTCTGCAACCTTAACTATAAGAAGTATGTTGAGAGACAACATGCAGGTGGGGATAAAACGGGCCGGCTCTTGGCGTGGTTATACAAGAGCGAAACCCCTAGGCCCCCAATTAGGACGATAACCAGAGAGGATGGGGAGGTAGCGGACACCCAAGAAGGAGTCAATGAGGCATTCTTAGACTACTACAGGGCACTATATGAGGACAAAGGGGGGGGGGGCAATCGAGAGGAGATAAGAGAAACTTCAAGATATATGGGATTACCTAAGATTAGTGCCGAAGAAAGGGAGGAGCTGGATGCACCGATTACTCTAGAGGAATTGGAGGAGGCGGTGAAGCAGCTGCCCACCTGTAAGACCCCGGGTGCGGACGGACTCCCTAGCGAATTTTATAAAGCATATAGAGAGGAGTTACTCTTCCCCCCCTCCCCCCTCTCCCCAACCCCCTCCTCCCTCCCCTTATGCTAGAAATGCTCAATCAATCTGAGGTGGGGCGGCTGCCGGAATCGCTTAGAGAAGCCATAATAATACCGCTCCCTGAGCCCAACAAGCCAGGGCACAGCTGCGGCTCCTATAGGCCCTTGTCAATGTTGAACCACGACGGCAAGATATTGACGGCGGTCCTGGCCAATAGGTTGCGTAGAGTTATTAGTAAACTGATACATCCGGACCAGACAGGCTATGTCCCCAACAGAAATATAACCCACAACCATAGGCGACGCCACCGGGTGATTGAAGGGGGGAACAAGAGCGAGGGAGCAATGGCGGTTGTGTCCCTAGATGCAGTCAAAGCTTTCGACTCAGTGAGGTGGCTGTGGTTGTTGGAGGCCCTGAGGGAATACGGGATGGGGCCGGGCTATGTCAGGTGGGCGAAGTTGCTGTACAGTGAGCCGCTGGCTAGGGTACGTACAGGAGCGGTGATATCCGAGAGGTGGCAACTTAGCAGAGGCACCAGACAAGGGTGCCCCTGGTCCCCAGTGTTATATATTCTGGCCCTGGTGCCCCTAGCAGTGTACCTTCGACAACAATGACATGATAGGCATTGAGGTAGGGGGAGAGAAACACCTAATATCCCTGTATGCTGAGGATTTGCTATTATATCTGAAATATCCGGAGGAAAATCTTCAATATATTCTAGAGGTAATGGAAAGGTATGCAGAACTGTCTGGCATAGCGGTGAACCCCCAAAAATCGAGCATGTTCCCACTGGGTAGCTACAGAGGAACATGTTGGGAAATTGAAGGACCTCGGAATAGATGTGTATCACACGGTAGAGGAGGAACATTTGCATAACACCGAGGTGGCTGTGGGAAAAATCCGTATAAGTATGAAGTTTTGGGAGAAGTTGCCGCTAGCGATGATGGGACGGGGGGCGATGATCAAAATGATGGTCCTACCTAGGCTCTTACATTTTTTCAGCAATATTCCGTACATGATACCTAAGAAGTTCTTTGCCAAGCTGAATATTATATGCAAAGACTTCCTATTGCATGGCACTCGGAATAGAGTGGCGCTATGGAAGTTGCAGAATTTCTATGAAAAAGGGGGTATTAAGCTGCCTAATTCTGAGGCCTATTATGTAGCTGGCCAGTTGCAATATGTGGCCAAATGGCTCTCTGATGAGGTAACGCCCGAATTTAGGCTGTTTGGACAGGACTGCACTCCGTTTTACCTGAAGGAAATTATTTGATTTCCTAGGCCTGAAATGAAGGAGCGCCCGGGTAGGATGTTGCTTGGGTGGAAGATGTGGCGTAGAGTATGTCGAATGATGGAGGACCGGTACCCGTGTTCCCCGCAGGTGCCGCTGGTGGCCTTGGCAGGGGAAGACAAACAACTAAGGATGATAATCAGGACCTATTGGGAGTCGGTCGGGCTGGTTACATTGGGTGATGTCTGGTTAGAGGGGGCCATCAAGGATTTGGAAGGACTAGGGGAAGAGGCGGGCTTGCATAGGGGCCAGTATGTCACGTATCTAAGGCTGGTGCAGAATATTCGTAAAACCTGGCCTGAGACTGTATTGGCGGAGGAGCCAGACGCCACCATGGGGACAATATACGACATATCAGAAGCAGGGCATGAGATCTCTAGATTGTATGAGATGGTGATGACCCGGGTAGGGAAGGAAGTAACGCATTTGAGGCTGGATTGGGAAACAGAGGTGGGAGCACAGATGGAAGATGGGATGTGGGAGCGTGCTATGGGATACCACAAGAAGGTGTCCAGAAATGCCAGATTACAACAAATACAGTTGTACATAACGCACAGAGCTTACATGACCCCGATGAGAATATTTAAGTTTGTAAATGCGGGACGACAGGCGTGCCCAAAATGCGATAAGGAAGATGCTGATATGACGCACATGTTTTGGTCTTGCCCAGTGATTGAGAGTTTCTGGGGAGAAGTGGCGCAAAAACTAGCGGGCAAAGGGATCACGCTCACTATAGACACGGCCTGGGCCTGCCTGTTGGGAGGGTTTCCCAGACCACGGAAACTCAAACATGTTGGGAAATTGAAGGACTTGGCATATGTGCTTGCAAAACGAAGGATTGCCGTGGGCTGGAAGCAGTGCCATAAGCCACGGGTCGAGGTATGGTGGCGGGATTTGCAAAAATGGGCGGAGGCTGAAACGGTGGTATGGCAGGAGGCATGTAGCAAGTGTGGGGAAGAAGTGGTGAGTACCCTGCTAGCATGGATATTATTAATAGCAGGACTGTTTGGAACAGTAACGGATTCTGCAGTCTCAGAAGAAGGTGATACCCTGCCACACACAGCAGATACGGAATGAGAAGGATAAACAAGCTCTTGAGGGGGGAGGGATTGGGGGAGCAGTGGTTTTCACTAATTGATGTTCATGTGTTTTGTTGCAAATAACGCTGCTAGTTTGGTTTGTTTTGTTTGTTTTAAAAATAATAAAAACTGTTTTAATAAAAAAAAAAAGGTGGGTGCCCTGGTGCCTTTTTCTTATATACTCATCAGCAGTGTACGCCACGCTCCTGAGTGCCAACGATTGGCAACCACTGCCTATCACGGGGCGCCTGAGCGTGGACACACCCAGCGCAACCCAACAGGCCTGACACATGGGCTGCAGCGAGAAAAAATGTATGGGCTCCAAGAAAATTGGTCCGATGGACTCCTTTGCCAGTTGCTAGCCATATAGGCCTGCCGAGACACCCGCTGAGCCCTCGGGCAGCCAGCTGGAGTCCCCAATGGATGCGAGAGTGGACAAACTACTAACAATGGTCCAGAGTGGATTCCTGGCGGTGAACAGCAAACTGGACGACATAGGGGCCACGATCAGCTCTTTGAAGGCCAGGGTTGATAAGGAAAGTGCTTGCACTACGGAGGCGGAGGAGAACAGGATTGGAGTTAATGAGGACACGATAGCACAACATGGCCGTGATCTCGCCCAGCTGAAGGGAGACCTGCAGAAAACCCTGACAAGTGTGAGGACTTGGAATCTCGCTCCAGGCAAAACAATATCCGTCTGGTAGGGATAGCCGAATCCTTTGGTAAGGGCTCCATGGAGCGCCAAGTGGAAGACCTCCTGAAATCCCTCCTGGGCCCCGATGCTTTCTCTGATCATTTCCTCGTGGAGCGGGCCCATCGTACCCTGGCCTCCCCTCCCAAGCCTGGAGCGCCGCCCCGCACGATCATTGCCCGACTTCTGAATTATAGAGATAGAGACGCTATCCTGAGGCTTTCCAGAGAAAAAGGATCCCTGTATTACGAAGAAACAGGATACACAAATATCCGGACTTTTTGACCAATGTGCAGACACTGAGAAGATCCTACGAACCGGTCAAGAGACAGCTGAGACTACACCAGATCCCATATGCTCTTGTCTTCCCGGTTAAAATGCGCATCCAACACGGAGGCCACGCACACTTTTTCGACAATCCTAGGGAGGCCATGATGTATGTCGAGGCCTCAATCCCCCTTCCCCCGGGGAACCAGGAAGCTAACCGCAACCTGCCGGCCCGGCGTGTGCCGGAACAGGAGGACTACGCTGGCTGAAGGGACTTGCTCTACACTGCCTTACCACAAGCTCGATAACCCGTCGACGGCGAGGTGGCCCTGTCCACCATATATTGATGTAGGGCCGTGAGCCCCACCATATGGTGTTCGGTCACGTGAGTACAGCTCACACCCCCAGGAGACTTCCCAAGTTATGGTTGATGGGATACATCATCAGGTTGGGGTTGATGATGCGGGTGGGGGGTTGGAAGGGGAAACGGGTAAGAGTTTGCCCTGGTGATTTGCCGGGCATGGTTGGGGATGTTATAAAGTTAAAACCAGGGCACTGTTCTTCAGCAAGACTCTTCCAAACTTAAGACAGTGGCGTCTTGCTTGGCAAATGCCCTCTTTGATAGACAGCTATGGTGCAGGCTAAAGGTGGATTGAATATTCGACTGCTCTCTTGGAACATTCGGGGTCTCAACAACCCAGTCAAGGCAAGGAAAATTGCTGCCTTCATTACACGCCATGATCCCCATATCCTTCTGATACAGGAGACACATGCGATGGGGAGCATCAACAATAAATTCCTTCCATGGTGGGGCCCTCATAGGTACTTCACAGAATATTCAACGCAATCCAGGGGAGTCCTGACGCTTCTACACTCCAAGATGTGCTTCAGGTACCTTGCCAGTAAGATAGATCCTTTGGGTAGATACGTGTTGGTATGGGGGGAGATGGCGGGACGGCAAATCCTGTTGATAAACAAATATGGTCCTAATATCGATGACCCGCTATTTTATCGCGCAATCCTTGACATGTTATCCACATCGACTGAGGCGCAAATAATATGGGGTGGGGATTTCAATATGATCCTTGATCACTCCTTGGACCGCTCATCCACGTCCCCCAGGGCTCCGTCCAAAGTGGCTCTTGCCGTTAAACAGATGATGGAACAGACCAACATAATTGATGCATGGCGCACGTTGTATCCACTTGAGTAGAAATTCACTTTCTACTCATCTGTCCACGACTCCCACTCCCGTATAGATTATTGGCTTATTAACTCGTCCCTCTCCGCTGAGCTCGATGACTGCAATACACCCGTGCACGCTCTCTGACCACTCGCCAATAACACTGAACATCAGCCTGGGTGACTCCCCACCTCCGGCTAGAAGGTGGAGGATGCCCTCTACAATCCTTAGGGACCCCAATATCTGTTAGGCTTTACATACTGAAATCGAGGAGTTTTTGGAGTTGAACGAGGGCTCTGTGAGCACCTATGCTACCTTGTGGGAGGCATTTAAGGTTTGGGTCCGGGGTACTATATTGGGTAAATCTACAGGTATGCTGAGTGCGACTGAAGCCGCGATAGATACACTACAGACAGAATATAGTGCCACATTGAACAAAGAAAACCTGTCTAAGATACACGCTTCCCTCAAGGACTTTCACAAACTAGCCAATAGAGAAGTTCTATATATGGCTACCCCGGCTAAGGCCCGCAGATACGGGGAGAGCAATAGGGCGGGGAGATTTCTTGCCAACATGCTTAAAACAGATAGACACCCTAACCCAATCGCTAGTGTTCAGAATCCAGCTGGGATCACGGTCCATAAGGAATGCGATATCAACGCTACTTTTGCTGATTTTTACTCCGTTTTATGATTTTTAGTGTGTTTTACTCTGATCACGATGTAAAAACTAGGGACGACACGTTCAGATATCTAGACTCCCTTGATCTCCCAACACTCAATGGAACCACGAGAAACATTTTAGATCAACCCGTGAGTATTGAAGAACTAAACAAGGCCATAAAATCTTTATCTGGTGGCCGCACCCCTTGTTCGGATGGTCTGACTGCCGAACTGTCCAAGGAATTCCAAGGTGAATTGGCCCCGCTGTTACTGAAAGTATGGGAGGAGGCCATGAATTGTGGTGTCCTTCCAGGCTCGATGCGTGAGGCAATTATTACGGTCCTTTTGAAGCCACGTAGACCAGCTCAGGAGATGGCCTCTTTCAGGCCCCTCTCCCTAATCAATACCAATGCGAAAATCTTCGCTAAAGTACTGGCCACCAGGCTCCTTCCATACATGCTGATCCTGGTCCACCCTGATCAGGCCGGCTTCATACCAACTAGATCCACGGCTTTAAAACTTCGACGACTGTTCAATGTGCTGGCACAAATGGACCCGGAGGCTAAGGCGGCCGTAGTGGCCCTCAATGCCGAAAAGGCCTTTGATTCCGTCTCCTGGACATACCTCTTCCTTGTAGTTGAGAGGTTTGGACTCGGGTCATATTTTATCAAATGCGTTCGGCTGCTATATACTCAACCATCCGCCAAGGTCCTAACCAACAACACCCTGTTCCCTTCTTTCCATGTGCACAGGGGAACTAGGCAGGGCTGCCCATTTTCCCCTATTCTGTTTGCCCTTACTATTGAACCAATGGCGGAATACTTATAATGGTTGTATTACCCAAACTCCTGTACCTCTTCAATAACATTCCGATATGGCCCGGTAAACCCTTTTTTGTTAAATTTGGGTCACTGGCAGCTTCCTTTATTTGGAATGGTAAAACTGCTAGGTTGGGGTGGGATAAAATGGTGGAGCCATTTTCACAGGGTGGTATTGCGGCCCCTGATTTCGAATTGTATTGCATAGCAGCTCAGGCACAATTGACCCCGGGGACACTGCCCCACACATTCTTCTCGAAAAGCACGCAGTCCGCTCTAATAATATACGTTCGGTCCTTTTGATCCCCACCTATAGCAACAACTGCCCCTTTGACCCGGTATACGTCACTACACAGGCGTGGTCCAGGATCTATAAAAGGATTGGCCTGGAAGTCCCCTATGACCCAGATATACCCCTGTGGAATTTCTCCAGTGTTTCCCCGACCTTCGACGGGGCCCTTCAGCGGACCTGGGACCTGAATAGACTTCAGGTTACGAGATGTGTTCCCTGATGGCACGTTCTGTGAACTTGCAGATTTCACGAGGGCGGTTGGAGGTGGTCAGCTTAAACGCCTCCAATACCATCGTATAAGAACCGGTTTTGCCGCCAAATGGCCCTCCTTCCCGGTCGAACCCCAGGCACATGTGTATCAGAGCCATGGTGCCGACGGACGGTCATGGCAAGGGAATCTCGTCACTATACACCCTGGTGCAATCACACTCCACCTCCTGAAACACTATCGGAGAAACCTGGGAGATCGATGATGTAAGATGGGCCCGAAATTGTCAACTCACCAAATCGGTCTCCATGAACTCTGGACTCCGACTGATCCAGTTTAAAATACTGAACCAGCTACATTACTCCCCGGCTAGACTGGCTAAGTTTGTGGAGGGTTGCACAGGGACATGTTTGAAATGCGGCGCTCCTGATGCTGGGGCATATCATATGTACTGGAAGTGGCCGAGCTCCTCGAGGAGATAACGGCGATCCCAGCTGCCCTATCCCCCCCTAAAATACCTGCTTGGTGACATTGGAAAGGTGAAGGAGACCACGAGGAGACTATTTAACATCTCATGTATTATTGCCAAATGCTGCATCCTTAAATGCTGGAAATCCATTGCAGGGCCTACCCGATCCAATTTCCTGAAAGACTTGTGTATGGTGAATGATGACGAGGAACTCTTTTTTTTTTATCAGTCCCGACACCCTGTTGTCATAAAGATATATGGTCCCTACTACATTTGTATTTGTGATTTGATGTCCGATTCAACACCTACGCTATCGCCTTAGATGACGATACCTGTCTTACTGCTACTGATATATGCCACTGTCGATACTATACTTATGCTATACTGTACTGTTTATGAGAACTGTTTTGTTGTGACTTGTTCCCCTCAATAAACAAAGTTTAAAAAAAAAGGGGGGGCAACCTTTGAACACACCAGCAATCAAAGCCACTCTTACAACAGTCACATCCCTAACAGGGTGGGGAGCTCACTTTCTCCATCACGCTGCGCACGGGGTGTGGACGCAGGCATTAACAAAGAAGCATATCAACCTTCTAGAACTGCTAGCAGTCTTCAAAGCACTTCAAGCATTCAAAGCACAACTAATACACAGAACAGTCCACCTCCTAACAAACAGCACCATGTTAGGCAGAAACCTGTGCAGTTCCCTTAGGGACCACTGCAAAAAGTTTAAGACCACAGGTGTTAGCAGTAAACCCAATTGGTAGCAGTCTGTACCTCCCAGATTTACCTGGTAGCTGTGGCTGAGCAGTCAGACTTCTCTCAAGAAGAGTTAGGCAGTATATAGAGTATACACTATAGGGCCAAAAATACAGTAGCACAAGCAAACATTGACCAGGGCTTTGGTATAATAGTATATAATTATTTATTTAAAAACACACTTGTAAAAATACACTGGCACTAATATGTCAAGCAAGTTCAAACAGTCATTAGAAGTATATACACCTCCCTGATTAATTATTCAACAAGTCTTAGAAAAGGAACACCACTTATCAACACAGAGGTGAGCGCTTAACCAAGATGGCACTCCAATAATTTGTTTAAAAAGGGAGAGAAAAGGCAGAGTGTGGAAATAACACAGTACCAACACTTAAGTACTCACAGATAGTTAGAAAAGGCAGGGTCTACTTTAGAGCAAAAAGTTCTTAGGCCAGGCCCACTCTTGGAGAGAGCAAGGCGGAATGTGCCCAAGATCACAAAGTTGAAGTACACTTTAAAAGTCTTTGCAGATAGTTCAAAAAGGAGTTGGATCAGTTCAGAAAAGTAATGTTAACGGGTCCGAGGTCACCGCAGGATAGAGAGTCAAGGATTTACGGGACACCTTGAACAGTCTGTTGCAAGGGAGACCAGGCGGGACACAGTACCTGAAATGGCGAGAAAGCTCCAGCAGGGGCAGTTGTTCCTGGCAGCGGGTGCAAGTCGGTGCTTCGTCCAGGAGAAGAGAAGATCTCGACGTGGAGGAAAGCTGGAGGTCGTTGCACTGCCAGGGAAGAAACCTGCCGCAGAGTTTCCCGGTTAAAAGGTACTACCCTTTTATTCGCGGTAGTGGTGAAGCGTGGCTATCTGGCCGCCGGGGTGCTTGGCACGGGTGATTCGACCACGAGACGATCTAGGAAGGTAAAAAAGGCAAACTGGTTAACCCCACCAGCTCTAAGGAAGAAGACTCTCCTGGAAGAAGATCTTCTCTGTCGTTGGGAAGTGGCGAGTTCGGTTCAGCAGGGCTCCACCGGTGGTGTCGTTGCATGTCGGCTCAGCTTCTCCCTCTTTCGGATTCTTTAGGTCCTGTGGCGACTTCTGAAGTTCCAATCCCCAAAGACCTACTTTTATGCAGCAAAACCCCCATTCATCAGCCTAGCTGTCAATCAAACATGCTAAATCGGCTCACCACTGGGCCAATCACACAAGAGAGCGACTTGAGTTGCCAAGGCAACTCAGTCCAGGGTGCCTATTCGCCCCCTCCCACACATCCTGTAGACCCAGACAGAGTGGCACCACCTTTGGAGGCTTCTGTGCAGAAGCCCGCCAAAAGTGGAACAAAGGGCCCGACTTGGGTTGGAGCTACAGAGGCGAACACAAACGCCATTTTAAAACCGAGTCCTGGCAAAAAGACCCAACAGGAAAATAAATATTAAATAACCCGGCGGTATCTTTAACATTGCACCAAAAAAGTGGTGTGTTTAAAGTGAATGGGAAAGTCTCATAGGAAATATTCCGATGGAATATTTCGCGTGGTAACCACTGCCACCAGCCAGAAACTTGACAAGGGGGGACTGGACAGTGCCCCCTTGAAAAACATACCCAGGGGCAATCAAATTACCGGTTTGTACTGGTTCTGTTCACAATTTAAGACTAGTAAAGTCAATGGTGACCTTACATGCCTTGGGAGGCAGTGGTCAGTCCCAGGGTATGGAGTCTGTTTGGGGACCACTATGACACCCCTGTGTAATTGCACTGAGGGTGCTGTGTAACACACTTACCAAAAACACATGAAGCCCTATGGAGTAGAAGACCCCATAGCCCATAAAACACATTACAAAGTCAAAGGACATTCTCAAATCATGCCTAAGAATGGGAGAAAAAGACCCTCACTCTTAGGAGAAAAAATTAAACCCCAAAAATCCAGCAAAGCTGCTGGGGGACTCGCTAGGTTTGGGAAATTAGCCTTTACAGAGAATTCTCCCTAACGCACCACATCCATGTTTTATATAAACAGGGGAGGTGGGGGGGGAACACATTCTCCCGGGCTGTCCAAACTAGCCCAGAACATTTGACTCTGGGCACTAAAAGGCATGTTTCTCCTAGCACAACATATTCCGGGGGAACTCATTCTCTGGCGGATGTACTAAGCAGAAGTGCAGGGCTACCCTCAGAACACGAGTGGCAACTAAACAGACGTGCTACACAGCCTCTTCTCAAACTGGGGGTTCCCAGAAATGGGCATCTTCGCTACTCAAGAGAACATGCAATGCCTAGACTACGCATCCAGGTTTCCCCAGAAAGGTTCCAAAGGGAACGCACTACTAATGAATTGGTCTGGGAAATTTGCGTACGCTTTTCCACCAACACCTCTTCTCAACAAAATAGTCCACAAGCTACACAGGGACCAAGTAACACTTATCCTGATGGCTCCTACGTGGGCACGACAAACATGGTTCTCACACCTGCAGATGTCCCTTTGTCCTCCAATGAAACTACCCTGTCTAGCCAACAAGTCACAGGATTAATGGACGACACTCGAACCATGCTATCGGACATTGAACTTAGCAGCGTGGCTCCTAAATAGAATTTGGACACTTAAACCTAGACCACAGATGTATGGAAATTGTTACAGGCACGTAAACCAAGCATGGAAGGTTTGCATGAGGCAAGTGGGCTTGACACCTCACCTTGACTTGCAGCATGCACCCTTATGTGCACCCCAATTCACAATATAGAAAGACCGTAGAAGTGGTCCTGGCTTTGCGGATGGGTACCCCGGCCAAACCTCTCATGTCCTATGACCTTACAAACATCTTGGATTAAGGCCCGCAGAGAGCCCTACCCTTTCATGCAGCCATATCAGACCCTATTGGCACATTGTGGCAAAAGCCATGCGCCACACAATCGGTGAATCCTGAGATAACTAAGAAATCTAAGCCAGCCACAGAAGATTTACCTTTACTGTCAGTACATCTTACGCTAGAAGGGGCTGCCGGTCCAAGCCACAACAGTGAGTTCCTGGCTGGCCAAATCTACCTCCAGTCTGCCCACAGAGAGAGCCCAAAGAGGCTGACGCACTGGCAAAGAAGGTCTTTGCTTCAGGAAGTATGGCTTTGATGGCCATCAATGCCAACTGTGCCTTCGCAAATTATTCAAACATTCGGTGGAAGGCAGTAGCCGAGGCGGCTAATAATCTCCCATTGGGTGAGAGGAGATCTGGCTTTTTGGGTAAATTATTATAAGGAGGTAGCCTGTTGGGCTTTGCAGGCGGGTCTCGACACTGTGGACTGCATAGGCCAGGCCATGGGAACTTCCACAGTACTGAGGAGGGCAACGTACTTCTACATCTCCGGTTTCTCGCTCAGAGTGCAAGCCAAGCTATTAGATATGGCGTCCATCCGTTCAGACCGAAAGCAGATGAATCGCTGTAAAAGTTGAATGAATCAAAAGTCTATACAGCTAGCGCTGCAGCAGTCTGCCAAGCAGTCCTTCAGTTTTGCCTTTAGAGGCGGGGATTACATGAAGTAGTTTCTTTTGTGAAGTAAAACTCAGCTGCTGTGGGCCAAGCAGGGCCAGAGGCATTTTTCTCACCCCGTACTGGGCAGAAAGGCTTCCAAGGGCCAGCAGACTTCAGGGGCAGTGACACCCGTTATGCCACTCGAGTCCTCCCCACACGTTTCACTGGTTGGAAGGAGGATCTCTGAGCACTGCGACAGGTGGAAGGAGATACCTGCAGCCTCTGGGCCTTGCAGTGTGCCAGTTGGGGATACTGTCTGCCTTACCTAAAAAGGCCTCCAGACAGACAACCCTCTCCCTAGCAACTGGAACATGAGCTACAGGAAGAACCGAGGACCCTGTTAAAGGGTGCAGTGGATAGGTACCACCTGAGGAGAGTGGATCAGGCAGGTATTCTCAATACTTTCTAGTACCCAAGAAAGTAGGGTGGCTCCATCCCATTCTCCACCTCGGGCCTTGCACAAGTTCCTGAGGAATGACAAGTTGAGGATGGTGATATTGAAGGAAATCTTCCAGGCTCTATAGCTACAGGACCGGTTGCAGTCACTGGATCTTCAGGATGCTTATTTCCATTTGCCCATCAATCGAAAGCACAGGCGATTCCTAAACTTTGTCATCAGGGACACTCCCTATACGTTCAAAGTTCTCCCTTTTGGCTTAACAGCCGCGCCCAGGGTCTTCGCCAAACTGATAAGTGGTGGCGGCGCACCTCAGGAAATCGGGCGCCCATGTCTTCCTGGACGACTGGATTATCATAGGAAGGTCTGCGGAGCAGTTATCTATGCAGCTTGAGGAAACCTGTTCCCTGCTCTGGGCTTCTCCCAGAATTCCCATGTCACTCCAACACAGAGGCTCCAGTTCATCAGAGCAGTCCTGGACACGCAGGTGGTGAACGCTTTCCGTCGTGAGGAGAGAGTCTCCAGTGTCGGAGGGTCAAGCTTTTCCAGAATCACGACTTCAATGGATTGCGTTCTCCCACAGATTCCTCATCTTGATAAATACCTATTCCGCGTCGGCTGCTTGGAAATATTTTCGACAGGGCGTAGTGCCGCTCTACATCACTGTCATCAATGATTCCCTTATATGCGGCTGTGCCATTCCTCGATCGGATGTGATGTCGGGCATCGTATAAAAGGTTGCACTACACCCCCATACCTCAGTTCAATGTTTCTGCGTGCGCAGCAGGCTATTCAGAACACGCTCGTTCATAATACTGTCAGTATGTCTGGGCCTAAACCATGCGGGTTCAAGCTTTGCAAGGACTGCTACTCCAAAATATCCCCAACGTACCCACATACTATAGGTGTGTGGTGTCGCAATGGGGCATGACACAATGCAATGTGGTTCCTGCCTATCAAACTTAAAGGCGGTGAGGCAATGATCGAGAAAGCTGGTGGTGGCAGATCGCCATCCAAACCCCCCCCGGTTAAGTCGCTCCCGCTCTAAACGAAGCATGACACGGGACACGACGCCTGAAAAAAAGCATGAGGGTTTCCATTCTCTAGCGAATGGCATCACTCCTCATCCTTGTCGCAGTAAAAAAGCAGACGCGATTTTGACTCGTCAAAGGATAAGTATAAGTCGTACCTTGCGAAGGGTGCGTCTAGGAAATGCTTTCGTGAAGGCCTCTACTGGTGCGCCTTCCTCCTCGCTGCCGCTGACGGGTCTGGCTCCAGCTGTGTCCGGTCCGTCCAACACAAAGTAAGCCCTATCGAGGGACAGATACTTTAGTAGAGGGTTTCCTTTAGTTTATTTAAGGCAGCAAAATTCTTGTCAGGGTAGTGATAGTGAGGACTTTATACAACCTTTACATTATAATTGGGCTTTCCTGTTCCGGTGAAATCCAATAAACACTGGAAAAACACCCCCGGAAGAAAGTCTCCTAGGTTTAAACTGAAAAACACTGTTTGCCCTTTCCCAGTGGTGCCTTAGAAGGAGCAGGGATGGGATGAAGTTTGGAGTTTAAGAGGTGGCTAGAGAGGAGACCTATCAGACAAAAGGTAAATAGCCCTTACTCCCCCCCCCCCACATGTATGTTTGTTTGCTTTCTCCCATTGCTTCCCCTCCTGGCCCCTCAAAAACACGGTACATTCAATGTTGCATGTTTTTTGTAAAATAAAAAAAGTATTCATGTTGTCAGAGCTATTTTGAGGAATTGTAGACAAATGGCAGCCATTTTTATGGTTGCTGATTCACTTCTTAAAATTGGCTAAAATTCCTCAAAATAGCCCTTGACCACTGACAAATATTTGTATTTACAGAAAATGTTTCAACATGATTTTTAAGTGTCTCGGTTTGTGGTCAGAGACCCTCTGTGTATTTGTTTCTGTCGGGAGGGGAGCTGAAAAGTGTTAGATGCTTGTCTGCTTTAAAAGGAAAGCTGTATGCTTCCATGTACAATGATTGCGTGAGGTCGCGGTCACCTCCCAACCTCATGTGGCTCACTAGAGCACCCGCACGCAGCTGGCAATAAGAAGCTGCATGCCCCTTAATTGCTGCTTATCACTTTCTTTCTTCAAGGAGAGTTTTTAAATTGTGCGATTTATAAATGATTGCTCATTTAAGGGATCCATGTGGGTGGACAGCGTAACTTGAAGGCAGACGTAACTCCTTGGGTTTTTTTGAGGTTGGCAAGCTTGCTCAAGTATTTGCCTATCAGGATTTTACCCAAGTTGTCATGTTCCCAGTGCAGACGCTTACACACAAGAAACCAAGCGCTTATCTTGTATTGGGATTTTCATTTTTCCAGGAAATAGTTCACTACAGATTGCTGGGTTTAAAAGGTGAGCACCTTTTTATACATTTCCAGCATTTATATCGAAACATTTCCTCTCAGGTTATTTTTCTGGTGTTCGTTACTTTAAAAAAATCTTTTTTACAAGTCCCATGCTCTTTTGTCTTGCACACTTCCTTCTAAGGGGAAGGTCAATTGAACTACATTTGTATATATCACTTTAAAGATATGCTCACTTACTGTGCGTATATTCATGGTTGCCTGCTTTTGATTTTCGCTATGTGGACAAAAATTTCCACACAGAGTGAAGCGAGAGAGCTGTGCTCATCAAAAAATACTTTTTCCAGCACATGATGCAGCAAGAACAGGAAAACAGCCATATGATTTACAAGGAAGGTATACACATTTTTTCAGCAACCAACACCTAACCTGCTGAGTTTCCTTTGAAAAATTCTGCTATAAGATCCCCTGATATTCCCGCACCAGGCAAACCGTTTTGGCCTGCTCACCCCCTCCAATCAAGCCTCAGGAGGTACATTAATAAGACTCCCTAATCATTTTGTAGCGCGCAGCACTTGATAAACAGTTATTATCTGCTTCGAGTTTATTTGTTTTGACGGTCAAAAGAATCCTTCTCTCCACCAAAGTGAGTGCTCCCCAGCAAATCCTTTTATCACGCTATGCCTCCTCTGCTAAAATTAGAAGTCTGTACAATGTGGAAAGGTAGTTTTCACAAATCGGTCTTCATGGGAAGAAGAGAAAGAGCAAGGCTGGGCAAAGAGTCCCTGAAAAAGTATTGCATATTTTACCACAATCATTTTGACTTGCAGAAATTTTAGATATTACTGTATTAACACATTCAGCTTTATTGTACGGAAAGTGTTCATAACATCTTGCTCTAGAGACATTACCCTACTTATGCGCGCAATGGAACCATAAAATATTTGTGTATTTACACTGGCCAAGTTATCGATTTCTTGAAGTGGGCAAACGGGAAAACGCTGAAACACAGATTCGAGGGGATTGGGTCCTCCGACGTATTACATATCTGACAGTAATCACCAGAGCTGTGCTGCTTCGGAAAATCTTTTGGCGTCTGCATCCTGCGTCGATGACGTCGATACGCCGCCCTCGAGGACCTCCTCCGAAGGCCGACGTTACTGGATGTTATAAGTAGGACGCACGACGCCCGTAGCCTCAGTTCTGTTTTTTCCGCAAACGTGTTCGCTTCGGAGATCTCGGCGCACCTCAACTCTTTGTAGTTTCTGTTCTTTATCGGTTCTTCGAACCTGTTAGTTTGTGAAGTTTTCCTTCGTAAGATTTCTACCTAGTCTTCCACCCCGCCTCCGGGCTTTAAGAAGAGCGGAGACTGCGGGTCCAAGATGTCGTTGACGGACTCGCACGACGCCTGCCTCTGGTGCCTCGGGGAGGCCCATGATACGGATGATTTTGGCGACTGCCAGTCGCTTACGTCCAAAGCCTTGCGGGAGAGCAAGAAGAAGCTGTAGGTAGGTAAGGTGTCCAAGCCATGGAAGTCGAGGTCTGCGGGGCTTTTGACGGACGTTTTGAGGGGCGACTCTCCGCATTGCCGTCGGAAGTCCAGTGGGTCTCGGTCCCGCCATTCCTCTGCCTCTTCGAGGCACTCCAGGAAGCGCCGTCATCGGTCGCCTTCCTGTCCTCATCCGAGGACTCTGCCCATCGGCAGGACGCTTATCCCACCAAGCATGCGACGCTGCAGGAATGGGCTTCCTTCGGGAAGAAAATGTTAGCGATTCTCAAATCGCAGGGCACTGGTCCGTCGGCGCCTCCGAGTGGGGTCGGTTGTGATCGGTCGAGAGACACCGCTCGTACGCCTTGGGGCTCGGGTGGTCGGCACGATTCGCGTGAAAGGTCCCGCTCGGACAAGGGGAATCATTGTAGTCATGCCCGTTCCCGGTCCTCGACGCGCTCGAGACCGCGTGCACCTGTGGTGTCTTCGAGGAAGACGTCGACGCCTGTGGCGCTGAGGTCGTTGACAGACACTTTTGAGGCTCCGCCTCTAAAGAGGTCATCAACGCCATCGGCGCCCAGGCCGTCGAGGGACACGCTCGGGGCTCCGCCCTCGAGGCCTGTGTCACCGCCGTTGATGCTGACGGTGCCGCGTTCGGCGTTGACGCCAATTCACGCGACGCCTTTCGAGGATGTTTCGACGGGGCTGCCCCTGGCCACGGTGGAGCCCCCTAGAAAGGCTCTGGTCAAGTTCAAGCATGGCTTTGTTCCACATTCTGTGCCTTCTTCCCGCCATCTTGAGTTTATTTCAGAGGTGGATGAGGGCTCTGATGATGGCATGGTTCCTGATACGGTGCCAGAGGAGATTCTCTCGGACCATAGTCAAATTGAGGACCTGCGTCAGTCCCTGCATGACGCTAGTGGTCTGGACACCTTTCCGGAGGTGGAGTTTTATAGGCCAGAGCCTGGCTCTCATGCCGACTCCTCGTACCGACGCCTTATGTCTAGGGTCACCGAGTACTTGGGGTGGTCTGCTCCACCAGGAGATTTTCTTCAGGATGACATTACGGATATCTTTGACCACGGTCCACCTACTGACCCGGTACTGCCGTTCCATATGGCTCTACAGAGGAGGGGGGCGGTGGCTTGGACTGCTCCGGAGAGTCTACCGGCAGTGGGCAAGTCTTTGCCGCGAAAATACGCCCAGCCAGTAGCGACCCCTGCTACTTGACCAAGCACCCCACTCCGGAGAGTTTGGTGGTGCAGGCGGCTACGGCCCCAGCAAAGCAGGGGTCGTATCCTTCCATCCCTCCTGATGGGGACAACAAACGTTTTGATGGTTGGGGCGAAGAAAGTGTTTTCTTCAGGCGGTATAGTGCTTTAGACGGCCAAATCTGTATGTGCCTTGTCTCGTTTCACGCACACTCTGTGGAACTGTTTCCTTAGCGGCTGAACATATTCCCAAAGGGGACGAACGGGGTGGTTTCCTTGCTATGGTACAGGATGGCAAGAATGCCATGTGTGAGGCCGTTCAGTCGGGTTTGGACATGGCAGATTGCATCAGCCGGTCCATGGCGGCAAGCACCGTGATACGCAGGTTTGCATGGTTGCGGAAGCCGGGGTTTGCTCCTGATGTGCCCAAATTGCATTGTGTGATCCCCCAAACTGCATTGATAGCAGGGCCTCTGTGCCCAAATTGCATTGTGTGCTCCCCCAAACTACATTGATAGGCCTCTCTCCCACTATACAGGTGTCTCAAACTTAGCAGGGCCTCTGTGCCCAAATTGCCTTGTGTGATCTCCAAACTGCATTGATAGCAGGACTTCTGTGCCCAAATTGCATTGTGTGATCCCCCAAACTACATTGATAGGCCTCTCTCCCACTACACAGGTGTCTCAAACTTAGCAGGGCCTCTATGCCCAAATTGCATCGTGTGAACTCCAAACTGCATTGATAGCAGGGCCTCTGTGCCCAAATTGCATAGTCTGATCTCCAAACTGCATTGATGGGCCTCTCTCCCACTATACCGGTATCTCAAACTTGGCAGGGCCTCTGTGTCAGGATTGCATTGTGTGATCCCCAAACTGCATTGATAGCAGGGCCTCTGTGCCCAATTTGCATTGTGTGGTCTCCAAACTGCATTGATAGGCCTCTCTTCCACTACACAGGTGTCTCAAACTTAGCAGGGCCTCTGTGCCCAAATTGCATCGTGTGATCTCCAAACTGCATTGATAGCAAGGCCTCTGTGCCCAAATTGCATTGTCTGATCTCCAAACTGCATTGATGGGCCTCTCTCCCACTATACAGGTATCTCAAACTTAGCAGGGCCTCTGTGCCCAAATTGCATTGTGTGATCCCCAAACTGCATTGATAGGCCTCTCTCGCAATATACAGGTGTCTCAAATTTAGTTCACTCTCAAATCTAGAACCCTCGCAAATTTAGCTCTCAAGTGAGACAGAAGCCACCAGTGAATTACGGTGCTGGGTCACTCTGACTAGGGCCTCTCGCATCACAAGGCGAAAGTCTGAACTGCGCATGTCAAAGCCGCCCTCCAACCAGCAGAAACCTTTCCCAACCCACACAGCCTGTTTACCACAGTGAACCGCGCTCAGGGAGACGGACAGTAAAGAGAGCTACCGATAACCCCCAACTTAACCCTTACTAGCCCCCCTTCCCCTCCTAGGACATCAACTGAACGAGTCACCAACTTCAGCCGGAATATCACCTACAGACGGAGCCCAAACTAGTAGCGGACACCACCCGCCCACCACTACACCACAAGACAACCAGACCAAAGCAGGACCAACTAGACGTCACCAAACAAAGACTAAACCACTCCCAATCTTACAATGCCGCGCAAACGACCCATTCCAAGGAAAAGACGAAGAGATGAAAGAACAAACACTCCTGAACAGCAACTTAGAACAACCGTAGACTGGAGCCCCACAGACAGGAACACAAACCAAAGCTTCTCTGAGAGAAGGGAAAAATCCCTCTACCTAACTCCATACCTCGCAGACAACTGGCCACCACGGCAATCCAACCCAACATTAGAAGCAACAACATCAAACAACCTAACGCAAGCAAGTAGAAGGATGAACAAAACAAACAGACCCATGCAATAACCCCCTACATCACCAGAGCAAGAGGAACTTACAATCAACAACCACAACTCCCGGAAGACGAACCCGATGAAAACACCAAAAACCCAAGACAAAACCCTAGAAGAACTCTTCGAAGACGCTGACACCCCGAATCCCACAGCCCAACAAGTGACCGACCAGGAAGGAAACCTCAACACCAAGCAGAAGACGACCTCGACAAAACACAAACCAAACACCTCCAAACTTCACTGCAATCTAATAAACGCAAGATCCATGTCAAAACACTCAACAGAGATCTTCGACCTACTAGACGACAAAGGCATTGACATCCTGTTCATCACAGAAACATGGCTGGACGACAACTACAAAATCACACACCAAGTCTGCCTTCTGACCGATTTCAAATGCCTACAAATAAACAGAAAAAAACAGAAAAGGAGGCGGCATCGCTATAGCATTCAAAGAGCACCTGAAAATAAAAACTGACGAACCACTCAGCATCCTCAACTGCAAAACCATGGTAATACACCTAACAGCAAGCCCAAAAACCAACATCACATTCATCCTGGTATACAGACCACCGATACATTCGTTGATAGAAGCCATCACCAACTTAGCCATCAACCACAAACACCTAATCATCCTGGGGGACTTCAACATCTGGTTTGAAGACAGCCACTCCAACTCCCAAAACTCACTAATTGAACAACTCAGCACCATGAAACTACGACAATTAGTCAAAGGAGCAACGCGCTCGGCAGGACACACCCTAGATGCAATTTTCGCCAAAGAAAAACTCATCACCACAGCACCTCCAATACAAATACTGTGGAGCGACCATCTCATCATCCGATTCGTGATCACTCTGCCTACCCAAACCTACATCCTACATCCAACATCTGAAACTCAAAACCACCACCAAAAGAAACTGGAAACACGTCAAGGAAAGCAACCTATTCGAACAACTGGAATTAACGAAACCCTCAACTACAGAACTGGAGCCAGCTGACCTAGACGGGAAAGCAGAGATACTGCACAAATGGATCGCAGATACAATAGACAAAAACGCCCCAGAAAAACCGTTCACCCCATCAAAAAAGAGCAATGGCAAAGTGGTTCACCCCACTATTAAACGCCATGAAAAAGGAAAGCAAAAAGATGGAATTGGAATGGAGGAAAGAATACAACCCAGGGAAAAAAACACTGTACCAGAAACAAATCCGCGCATACAAGAAGGAAATTCAAAAGGCAAAGAAGACATTACGACGACAGAATCATCAATTCCAACAACACACAAAAAGAAATGTTTAGCATCATTAAAGAAATGAGAAACTCACCAGGCTGCGACAACACCCCGACCCCCTCAGAAAAACTATGCAACGACCTAGCAGACCACTTCAAACAAAAAATCAATTCCATCCGACAAACCATACAAAAGCGACCAACCAACCACAACATACAACCCAACCTAACACGGAACCACAGCACAAACTCCAAAGCTTTCCTGCAATATCAGCAGAGGCATTCGCAATGCTGGTAAAACGTAGCAAGAAAGCATGATCACCCATGGACCCCTGTCCCCCACACATCTACAAATCAATCCTCGCGCAAGGATCGCCAGCAGAACACTACAGAAACCTTCTAAATCGATCACTATCAACAGGGACTGTACCGAAGATCTTCAAATCGGCATACATCAAGCCACTCTTAAACACAAATGGTGATGCAGATGACCTTTCCAACTACAGGCCGATCTCGAACATCCCCTAGCCAGCAAAACCTCTAGAAACCTATGTATATAAACTAACCCAAGAACACATTGAAAAACACCACTTGCTGGACCAAGCTCAAATCGGTTTCAGACCAGCGAGAGGAACGGAAACAGCACTACTATCCATCTGGGACGATCTAAAAGCTAACGCAGACTCAAACACTACCTCAGCCCTTATTCTGCTCGACCTCTCCGCAGCATTTGACACAGTTAGCCACGACACCCTGACCGAAAGACTAGAAGACATAGGCATAACAGACACAGCACTACGCTGGTCTGACCATCATGTCATTACCTTCCTCATGCCAGCTACCAACCCTCAGCCTACACCTACTATTGCCCCGGCTATACCCACTAGAAATAAAAAGGACATCACCAGGGAGAAACTGCTTCCTCTCATCCTCCCTTTTCTGAACACCTGTGCCACGCTGCACAAGGACCCCACCGTCCTAGTAGACACATTAAACACCCTGCTCAAAGTCATCGAGACCATAGCCCCACTAAAAATTCGCAAAGCCAAACAGTCCCACCTGAACTCCTGGTTCACCTGCAGCTTAACGAGCTACGCAAAGAAAAGCGTAAGGCCGAACTCTGTGGAAAAGTCATCCTATCAGGACTAATAAAGCCTCTCTCCTAATCACCTCACTCAACTATAAGGAAGCCATCTTTCAAGCCAAGAAAGAGACATATAATATACGCATATCCCAAGCAGAATCTAACACAAGGAACTCTTCAAAATTCTTAAAGAATTAGAATCACCATCACCTGCCCCCGACGCATGCACTAAGGACAGCACTTGGTGCAAAAATATACAAAATGCGCTCCTCAACAAAATAACCACCCTGCAACGTAAAATTAATGATAAACAAAACTCTCCACACGCCTATCTTCAATAAAACCACGCCACATAAACCGACCACCCTAGACTCTCCCCTGTCTTTTAGCTTTATGCCACTTACCACCCTTGAGGTCGAAAAAATCATCGTCAACTTAAAACCACCAACTGCCATGGGGACGCCTGCCCAGCTCCTATTAAGGAATCTGCCCACGACCTTGCGCCCTTCATTACAACCTTTATCAACTCTTCTTTTCAAGGCGGTCCTTTACTCCGCAATTTGATTGGGCATGCTAAATTTCTGTTTTCTAAATTCTTTTCCCACCTCCTTGCATTAGTACTGCTTTGGGAGTCTGTCATAGATATGGAATACGTCGGAGGACCCAATCCCCTCGAAGAACAAGTTACTCTCTTACCTGGTAACGTTCTTTCGATGGGATGGTCCGACGACGTATTCCATATCGCTCCCTCCCTGCCTTCCCCGCTACAGAATTTCTTATGCGATTGCAGCTTACATTTCCGCAAGGCTTTGTGTGGTCAGACTGGCAGAAGACTGGTGCCACACGTTCTGGGAAAAAACGAAAACTAAGGCTACGGGCGTCGTGCGTCCTACTTATAACATCCAGTGACGTCGGCCGTCGGAGGAGGTCCTCGAGGGCGGCGTATCGACGTCATCGACGCAGAAAGATTTTCCGAAGCAGTACAGCTGTGGTGATTACTGTCATAGATATGGAATACGTCGTCGGACCATCCATTACCACGTTACCAGGTAAGAGAGTAACTTGTTCTTCTGAAACGTTTTGAAAACACTGAAAAAACACCCCAGAAGTAAAATATAATCCCCTAAAACAGGAAACCCTGTTATAATAAAATGACATTTGTTGAGAAAGCTTCACAAAATTGTCTGCCTCACATTTCTGTTCCGTCACAATCTGAAATGTTGTGCAGCAGTACAACGCGCTCTTTTAGGTATCTGTATTGGTGTATACCTCTGTAAAGCACGAAGCTAGGTCCGCGATCCGTAAATACCATAATAGTAATGTTAAAAGAAAGGCTTGAATGCCCTAGAGCGAGCCCCTTCAGGGAAAACTTCCTTCTGTGCCGAAGCCGTTGGAAAGCCCCCTCGGCCCAGGAAGCTCCTAGAGTGGTTGCGCAAGATCGGAGCTTCGTAATGGACACTTGTTCGGTATTCTCAGATGCAGTCTATCTTTGACCGGGGTGACCCGATCCCTTTTGGGTTAGTGCTGATGGGTGGTGCATCCCTAGATCCACTGCCAATTTATGTGGCGGACCAGACGGGGTTGCTTCAGCTTGAGGAGAGCCTGCATGACTCATGGTCTGGACACCTCTCCGGATATAAGCTCAACCCCTATGCACACCCAAATTTGCAATACTGTAAGGCGGTTGTCATGGCCTTGGGGCTCGGGCCGGTTCTCGCCTTGTGGCAACGGTCATGTTGGACACCGGCAGTTGACATGGAGCTTACCAAGAAATATAATCCAGCGAGAAGCAACCTACTTTTCCTAACGTCCCAACTGAACCCAGAGGGTTTGCTGATACTGGCCGCGACGGTCGCGTCAGTGCCACCGACCTCGAACCTTCCGACAGATGGTGTCGAAAAAGGTCAGTGCTTTGGTTAAGGTGGTCTTTGCCTCAGTGCGTATGGCCCATAAGGCAGCAAATACCTTGTGTGCCGTCAAGTGCTCATATTCTCTGGAGAACTGTGGCAGAGGCAGCTGACCACCTCCCTGAAGGAGAGGTGATAGCTGGATTCCTCAACCTAGTGGCCATCGGAAAAGCGATTTCCTGCCCCGGATTGCCTGGCAAGCAGTTTAGATGCATCTGACTGCATGGGTCGGGCTATAGGCACGTTCAAAGTGTTCGGCAGGTCGGTGTATTTGAGGGAATCTGGATTCAAGCACCCCAAACCAAACGTAATCGGTGCAGATTCCAGAGACATGGTAGAGGCGGGGGTGGAGCAAGGTGGTCAGTGGCTCTGGGCGCTTTGACTTCCACAGTGTCTCTGAAGCCTCTGAGGTCTCGTCATACCTCAGGAGTTGGAGGAAGAATCTCCAGATTCTGAGAAGTGCGGTGGGGGGGGGGGGGGGGGGGCGCTCTTCGACACCTGTGTCCTCCAACTGATCGACATCAGATGATGCTACTTTCTCAATTTGTAAGAAAACCACCCAGACAGGCCTTATCCACCCCCTCCCCAAATCCACCCCTCCCCACTACCAACCGGACCTGCATGAAAAGCAGTGGAGCCAATTCCACCCCATGTGGTAGGTTCGGGCTGGTACTCCTAATACTTCCTGGTTCCCTAGAAGAGGGGTAGCCTCGGTCCCATCCTGGACCTCAGACTTAAAAGTATCTGAGATGGCTCATTCAGAATGGTGACGTTGAGGGAAATTCTCCAGGCTCTATAGCTCCAAGCCTGACTGGTGTCACTAGACCTCCAAGACTCCTATTTTGAAATGCCAATCCATTGGAAGCACAGGCGATTCCTTAGGTTTGTCATTGGAGACGCACACTACCAATTCAAGGTGCCCCTATTTGTCCTGACCTATGCACCAAAGTCTTTACGAAGTTGATGGCAGTAGTAGTGCCCCCCTTTGGGAGAGCAGGCATGTTTGTATTCCTGTACTTAGGTGATTGGCTTATCCGAGCACGGTCACCGGAACAATTTTCGAGCTATCTCCAGGACACCTGTTCACTGCTGCACAACTTGGGTTTCTCCCTGAACTTGAAGAAATCCCAAACCTCACCAGCACAAATGCCGGTTCATCAGAGATGCCTTGGACACCCGGTAAGCGGAAGCCTTTCCTCACGAGGAGAGTCGCCAACGTGGCACAGATGGCCAGCCTTTTCCAGACTTCCAGCTGTCTACCGGCATGAGCATTCTAGCACCTACTGGGCCTCATGGCATCCTGCATCATTCTAGTGACACAGGCGAGAATCCACATGAGATCCCTTCATTAGCTTCTCAAGAGCCAGTGGTCACAGATGTTGGATGTGCTCCAGGTCAGTGGCAAATGACCTGACCTAGTGGAGCAACGGAACAAAGATGTTAGCAGGAGAACTCGTCCGGGAGCCATGGTTGAAAGAGCAGGTGGACACGTGCGCCTTGCTGAAGGGTTGGAGGGGCTCATTGCGGCCCACTCAATATCAGCGGCCATTGGGCTCAGGAGAAAGGTCGTCACATCAAATGCTGGAGCTGCGAGCAGTCAGACTGGCGCCAACTGCTTTTGGGGAAACATACCCTGGTGATAACGTATAACACAGTGACCATGCGCTTACACAAACAGCAAGGAGGTGTGCGATCACTAGCCCTGTGCAGGGAGCCATGCAGCTATGGTTGTGTATGCTAGAGAACAACATCTCCACTTGGATTGTGTGCATGTGTGAGGAGCTGGGGACCTTTGGGACAGGCATGTCATTTTTTTATGGTAATCTGATGGATGTCCGGTAAAAAATAACATGCCTGACCCCTGTGCCGCCCCCCCGGCGCTTCGCACTCACAATCACATTCATAATTAATGTGATTATGTCTAAGTGCAAGGCGCTGGTACACCATGGGGCAGGCATGGCATTTTTTTACTAGGCATGGTTGATAAAGCAAGCATCATGAGTGTTGATAAGAAGTGCATTTCAATGCAGCCAGTCTAGTAATTTCCTATTGTGGTATGTCATTTTGTATTGGGCATCTTTGGTGAAGCATGAGATGTGTAATTGCGAAGCAAGACTGACATTTCAATGCAGCCAGTCGAGTCATTTCTTATTGTTGTATGACATTTTGTATTGGGCATCTTTGATAAATCAAGCATGATAAATATTATGTAGCTCAGCTTGCATTTTATTGCAGCCAGGTTAGACAGGTTTTCATACTGTGGCATGTATTTTTAATGGTAAAGCCAACTGGAGTATGTTCTTGCCTGGGGATACTGCCATATATTGGCAAAACAAACATGGATATTTTAGTGTTATTACTGGCATTATGCGCAAAGCAAACCTGAATATGCTCTTATATGGGAGTACTTGGGGTATAATGGTGCAGTCGGCATGGAAATGTAGGGGCCCAGCCAGTGTGAAATTTCTATTCGAGGGGATTGTCCTCTGACGTATTCCACATATGACAGTAATCACCACAGCTGTGCTGCCTCGGAAAAGCAATTTGTCGTCGATTTGCTGTCCTCGTGGGCCTTAATCTAGGGTCGACATCACCGGATGTTATATCTAGGACGCACGGCGCCCGTAGCCTCAGTTCTGTTTTTTCCGCGAACGTGTTCGCCTCAGAATCTCGGCGCGCTCGATTCTTCTCCTGGTGAATCGGTTCTTCTACTTGGATAATTGAGAATATGTCTTCGTCGTCTTCTACCCCGAAGTCGGGCTTCAAGAAGTGCCGGGACTGCGGTTCCAATATGTCACTTACGGACCCGCACGTCTGCCTTTAGTGCCTCGGCGAGAGCCACGCCACCGACGATAGCGATGAATGCCAGTCTTTGACGTCGAAGGCCTTGCGGGAGCGGAAGAAGTTGTCTGTAGGAAGGGTTTCGATTCGAGGGGCGACTCTCCGTGTCGACATAAGTCCAGGGGGTCTCGTTCTCGGAGTGGGTCCCGCCATCCTCTGCCTCTTCTAGGCACTCACGGAAGTGCCGTCTTCGGTCGCCTTCCTCGTCCGAGGACTCCGCCAGATGGCGGGTGGCTTGTCCCAACAAGCATTCATCACCAGCGGAATGGGACGCATTTCACAAGGATATGATGGCGATTTTCGAATCGCAGGGCACCGTTCCGTCCGCGCCTTTGAGAGAAGTCTGCGCGATCATCGGGAGCAGTCTAGGTCCCGATCGGACAAAGTTGAACGCCATAGCCTTGCCAGGTCCAGGTCCTCGACGCCATCGAGACCGTTGGAGCCTGTGAGGCCTTCTAAGAAGGCATCAACGCCGTCAGCGCCATGTCCGTCTAGGGACTCTCTCGAGGCTTCGGCTCCGAGGAAGTAGTCCACGCCATCGGCGCTGAGGCTGTCGAAGGACACGCTTGGGGCTCCTGCCTCGAAGCCATTGTCCGTCGGCGCCTCGCTCGACGTCAACGCCGATTCCATCGACGCCCTCAACGCCTTTTGAGGAGGCTTTACCGGAGGTGCACCGGAGGGCCGTGGAGCCTCTGAGGAAGGCCCTGAGTAAATCTGTGAGGCCTGTGTTTGAGCCTTTTCCTGTACTCTCATCCCGGGATTTATTCCAGCCTTTGGATTACATCTCAGAGGTGGAAGAAGGGTCAGATGAGGAGGGGATTGTACCTCCTGAGGTTCCAGATGGAAGACCTATGTCAGTCCTTACATGACGCTAGTGGTCTGGACACCTCTCTGGAGGTTGAGTTTTGCAGGCCTGAGCCTGGTACACATGCTGCGTCCTCGTACAGGCGTCTCATGTCGAAGGTGACTGAGTACTTGGGGTGGTCTGCTCCACCTGTGGATTTTCTGCAGGATGACCTGACCGATATATTAGACCAAGGTCCACCCGGTGCTGCCATTTCATATGGCTTTACGAAGAAGGATGGTGGCGCTTGGATTGCTCCGGAGAGTCTCCCGGCAATGAATAAGTCGCTACCGAAAAAATACCGTCCAGCCAGTGGCGACCCCTGGTACTTGTCTACGCGCCCCACTCCGGAGAGTTTGGTGGTGCATGCGGCTACGGCCCCAGCAAAGCAGGCTGCGTATCCTACCATCCCTCCGGATAGGGACGACAAGCACTTTGACGGTTGGGCGAAGAAAGTATTTTCATCTGGGGGTATGGCTTTAAAGGCAGCCAACTCCATTTGTGCCTTGGCGATTCACTCACACACTGTGGAATTGTGTATCTTTGGCGGCTGAACATATTCCCGAAGGGGAGGTACGGGATGGTTTTCTTGCCCTCGTTCAGGATGGCAAGGATGCCATGTGTGAATCCGTTCAATCGGGTATGGACGTGGCAGACTGTGTCAGCCGGTCCATGGCAGCGAGCACCACGTGATGCGCAGGTTTGCGTGTTTGCAGAAGTCGGGGTTTGCTCCTGATGTACAGTCCTGGCTTCTCAACATGCCCTTTGATGGTGAACATCTTTTTGCCAGCAAGGCTGACGAGAGCCTTGAGAGGTTGCAGACCTCCAAAGCTGCAGCAAAGTCGTTGAGCGCTGCAGTCCATCAACCTCTGCCTTTTCGTCCTATGGGACAGCAATGGAGGGGAGGTTCCTTTCGATACTACTCTTCCTTTGGTAGATCGAGGGGAGCTGCCAGTCAAAGGGGCCAACGTAGGAGTACCAGAGGTGGAAAACAAGGTACTCTAGGTGCCAAAGCCGCTCGGGCAGTTGCCTCTTTGCCCAAAGGCACTGCCGCAGCCGCTCAGTCATGAGGCCATGTCCCATGGATTGCCGGTTGGGGGAAGGCTGGCGCAGCATCTTGTAGAATGGCGTGCCATTACTTCAGATGTGTGGGTTCTGGCGGTCATAGCCCACGGCTACTGTCTTCTTTTCCGGCAGAGGCCTCACGACAATCCACCAGGGAAGCTCTTTGAAGAGTCCGGATCCGCTCCTTGCACAGGAAATCAAATCCCTGCTGGAGAAAGGCACCATAGGACTGGTGCCTGTAGCGGGGAGGAACAAGGGATGGTATTCCCCTTATTTTTTGTTCCCGAAAAAGGATGGGGGATTGAGATCCATCATGGACTTGCGTGGTTTGAACAAACTCCTCAGGAAGGGCAAGTTCAAGATGGTTACACTCTAAGGCCCTTCAACTTCAGGACTGGTTGGTGTGTCTCGACCTCAAGGATTCTTACTTTCATGTGCCGATTCATCCCAAGCACAGGAAGTACCTGAGGTTCGCGGTTGGCGACTCGCATTTTCAGTTTCGGGTCCTGCTGTTCGGATTGACCTCCGCCCGAGGGTCTTCACCAAGCTAATGGTGGTGGTGGCAGCGTATCTCAGGAAAGTGGGGATTCACGTTTACCCCCTACCTGGATGATTGGTTGATCAGGGCGCGCTCTCCCGAGCAAGTCCTGGATCATCTGTCCATCACCTGCCACTCCCTTCACAATCTGGGCTTCTCCCTCAACTTAAAGAAGTCCCACTTGACACCTACCCAGCAGCTCCAGTACATTGGAGCAGTGCTCGACGCATCCCTGGGGCAGTGTTCGCCTCCCCAGGTGAGGGCTCATCACATTCTGTAGATGGTGAACAAGTTTCAACAGGCCCAGAGTCTCCCGGCGTTCGTGTTCTTTAGGTTGCTCGGCCTCATGGCATCCTGCATTCTATTGGTGCCAGAGGCCAGGCTGCGGATGAGATCTCTTTAGTGGGCTCTCAAGATGCAGTGGTTGCAGTCCTCCGGCAGGATGTCTGATCCCGTTCAGGTGCCGCCTTCGGTCGCCCAGGATCTTCTGTGGTAGGCCGACGAAGGCAATCTGATGAAGGGAGCACCATTTTGGCAGCCCTGGCCGGAGGTGACGATCGTGACGGACGCATCCCTCACGGGATGGGGAGCTCATGCCAACGAGTTGACAGTCATCTGTGCGGGGGGAAGAATGTCCTGATTCTGACGGACAATACAGTGGCAATGCACTACCTCAACAAAAGGGGGGTGCAGGGTCGCTCCCACTGTGCAGAGGCGATGCAGCTCTGGTTCTGGGCCATCCAGCAGGAAATTTCGATCTCTGCGGTTCATCTGGTCGGAGACGAAAACGCAGCGGCAGACGACCTCAGTAGACAGAGCACTGTCTCTCAGGAGTGTGAGCTGGCTCAGGAAGTTCTTTTGGAGATCTTCGCCCTTTGGGGGTGACCCCACAAGTGGATCTTTTTGGCACCATTGTCAACCAGAAGTGCGAAAGATTCTGCTTGAGGGAATTTCCTCTAAGAGTAGCCGGTCCTTCCCACTGCTGTACACATTTCCTCCAGTCCCCGCCATTCCGCAAGTGTTGCAGAGGTTAGAGGTTCGGTTGCCGAATGATCCTCATTACTCCGGCAAGGGCCAGGAGAGCCTGGTACCCGGACCTTCTGGACATGTCCATCTGCCCTCCACGCCGTCTTCCCTACCGAGACGATCTGCTCTCATGAGAGGGGGGTCGGGTTCTCCATCTAGAGGTCAAGTCTCTCAACCTTCATGCCTGGTTTCTGAAAGGTTGTGGTACAAGGATTGGGACCTCCCTGAAGACTTGATCGTGTTGCTTTCGGCCAGAAGGCCAGCAACAAAATCCCTGTACCATTGCCGTTGGAGAAAGTTCTACGACTGATGCAGGGTTCCGAATGTGGATCCTTTTCAGTGTTCGATTCCTGTTGTTCTGTCTTTTTTGCTTTCCTTATCCCACAGGGGCCTGCAAGTGGGTACCATTAAGGGTTACCTGGCGGCGCTGTCCATATTTAAGCGTTAGTCTGAGGAGTGTTCTTATTTTAAGATTCCTTTGATTTCTCAGTTTCTAAAAGGACTAACTAATGTGTTTTCCCCGTTCCAGGTGCCGGGATGGGATTTGAAGTTGGTCCTGAAATTCCTAATGGGAGCTCCGTTTGAGCCCTTACATTCTTGTCCTTTGAGACTGTTGACCTTTAAGACTGTCTTTTTGGTTGCGTTTACTTCCGCTCGCAGAGTGAGTGAGTTGCAAGCACTATCCGCCAAGCCACCTTTCACGGTGTTCCATAAGGACAGGGTTGTCCTTAGGGTTCGTCCTTCTTTTCTTCCGAAGGTTGTCGGAATTTCATATTGAGCCAGAAGATGATTCTTCCAGCGTTCTATCCTCCTCTGCATCCTGGTAAGGAAGAGGAGAGGCTCCGTAGGTTGGATCCGAGGAGAGCTTTGAGCTTCTATCTCTCACGGATGTCCCGGGTCAGAGTGGACGATCCGCTATTTATAGGATAGTCTAGAAGGCGTTTAGGTTAAGCTGTTACTAAGCAGACCTTGTCCAGATAGATCATTTTGATGATCTCTGAATGTTACCGTTTGCCGGGTAAGGACCCTCCGGTAGGCTTACGAGCTCACTCTACTAGGGGTGTGGCTGCCTCTACTGCTTTGCATATGGGTGTTCCCATTCGTAATATTTGTGAAGCAGCCACATGGGGCTCTGTCCATACTTTTGTAAACCACTACTCCCTGGATTCTATCCATGGGCAAGATTTGGACTTTGGTAAGGCGGTCCTCTATTCTGCAATTTGATTGGGCATTCTAAAATTCGACATTCTTTTCCCACCTCCATACGTTGGTACTACTTTGGGAGTCTGTCATAGATGTGGAATATGTCGGAGGACACAATCCCCTCAAAGAACAAGTTACTTTCTTGCCTGGTAACATTCTTTTGATGGGATGTTCCTCCAACATATTCCACATCGCACCCTCCCAGCCTGCCCCTCTACAGAATTTCTTATGCGATTGCAGCTTACGTTTCCGCAAGGCTTTCTGTAGTCATGCTGGCAGAAGATTAGTGCCAGACGTTCTGGGGAAAAAAGTACAACTGTGGCTACGGGCACCGTGCGTCCTAGATGTAACATCCGGTGACGTCGACCCTCGACGGAGGCCCACGAGGACAGCGTAACGACGTCATCGACGCAGGACGCCTATGCCGAATTTTTTTTCCGAGGCAGCACAGCTGTGGTGATTACTGTCATAGATGTGGAATACGTCGGAGTAACATCCCATCGAAAGAACGTTACCAGGTAAGAAAGTAACTTGTTCTACTGGCACATATTGTGGGCAATCACGAGTTACCCTACAAAACCAATTGCAAACTGTTAGGCTTTTTACCCAATTTTTCTAAAGTGCTCTAAAATGCACAGTTTTAAACCATTATTTAAATTTTTTTTTAAGAGGGTTAACCAAGCCCCCAAACCTCCCCTTGAATGGTTTGGGCTGCCTCACTACACTCTGTCATTATGGCATATCTGGGAGAAATTGTTACACCCCGACCCCAGTTAAATCACCAGCCGCCACTGCCTGTCCTCAGTGATGGAATTTCTGTAGGCCCTTGCCAAATTGGGTCTTCAAGTGGGCACGGTGAAGGGGGTATCTGGTGGCTCTGTCCATTTTTAAGAGGATGCCAAGATCAGGGCTTTTATTCTCCAGCAATATGGCTTTGCATGGATTCACATGCTAGGAATATTCCCAGTCGTCATTCTGGGAATCCTCAGTAAAAAATAAAGCAGTTTAGCTTTAAGCAAAAAAAACGCCATCGTCGCTTGTATAACCTATTTCTGTCACTTTGGGTCATACTGCCACAACCAATGACACTCGTCCTGCTTAGCTCCACCCCTTGCCATATTCAGATTTTTCTGTTACGTCGCGTGAGGCCGCAGACTGAGTTTTGGGCCTTATTCATGTGTCATGTCGGAGACAGAGGAGCCTCTTCAAGGCCTCTACAAGATGCGGTCAGGCAAATGCCTTCGTCGAGGACCGCCACCAGAAATGCATCTACTTCCTGCACCCGGACCACGATGGGTCCTCTACCAGTCTTTCTCCACTAGGATGAGGAAGGATCGCCATCGGAGACTAGTCTCGCAGCTAGAGAAGGGTAAGGCCTCTCACTCTGCTTCTGTGCACAGTCATGGTTCTCTACCAGGGCTAACAGGTCTAAAGAGTATACTCCCTCTGGCAAGAGGTAGAGATCCTTTAAGGACCCTTGCAAGTGGAAGGTACCAAAAAGTTGAAGTTGTCACATGCAGCGACTTCCTCGTCAACCAGCACTGTGCCCGCAGTGTCTGTCTGAATCGACGATGGGCATGAAGGGAACCCCATCCTCAGAGGACTGGAAATCGTCCACTTCATGGTTGAATCCTTGTTCAAAGGAAACGGCAGCATAATCGATGACTGAAGTCTTCCTCGTCAATGACACCATGGCCGTTGCCGAAATCATCTTCATTGGTCAATACTCAGTCAGGCTGGAGGTACCGGGTTTTGTCACGTTGACAGGCTTGACGTTGATTGCAGGCACCATCTCGACAGTCACTAGGGCTATCTCAAAGGTAGCATTGCCTCTAGCTGGGTCTGTTCTGCCCGCAGTACCTTCTCTAGGTGTGCCTGTGCTAGGTACCTTTCCAAGAGGTTCCAGCACAGTGAGCCACCCCTAGATCTGTTTTCTCCCAAAGCCCACAAGGGCCCCTCAACTACCTGACGCCTCTGTGGGGCCTCCTAGGATTGTGTCTCCAGCCCCATTCTCAGCTGCTACTGTTGTGTTGAAGGAGGAAGAGGAGGATGAAGTCGTAGATAAATCGGGCTCACGTCCTATGGAAGGTGGTGCTGGCCTGCTTCACAGCCAGACCCGTGGCCTGCACAACCGCTCAGCCTGCTCACCCTACGAGCCCACAGTCGCATTTATCAATACAGGCTCAGAGATCCATTTTCAAGAGATGTTTCTTTGGACATTTTGTCAACTCTCCACACTCTAGTCTGAGATTCAGCAGCGACTGCCGCCTGTGGCTCCTGGCCTCCCTGTGGCTCCGGGACCGGCTCATGTGGCCTGTCCTCCATGACCCTTGGCCCGACCTGGCGCCACAACTCCTTTGCCTACGATCCCACAGCCACCTCCTGTTCCACAGCCCTCTAGCGTGGAGGAGTTGGCCCTCACAGGACGAACACTGGTACAGACACCAACCTGGATACAGATGTCCATGGTACAGGTGAGTTTGACTACGTCCCTGCAGACAGTGAGCTGCCGGATGTGGTCCTACCATCTAGGGACTCTCCACCCGATGAAGTGGGCTCTTTCCAGGCTATGATTTCCCAAGCTGCCAAGCTCTTCAACCTGGTACCAGAGGAAAAGGAGGAAGTATTCCTTTTCCATCACCATGAATCCTCCAGAAAAGCAGTGGTCTCGGTCCCACTTCTGGATGATATGTGAAAGGGTGGGCTGCTGGTGATGCAGAAGCCCTTTGCACCTACAAAAAGGGAGGGGCTGGAGAAATGTATATGGTACCGGATACGGCTCCTAGATGCCTAAAAGGCCATCTGCTGCGAGGAAGAGGTTGTTGAATCCTTAATCCTCATGCTCAGTCCCGCCTAACCTGCAGGGAAGGAAGCTGGATGTGGCTGGCAAGCTCATCACCACCACCTCCACTGCAGCGCCTACAGTTAAGACCGCCAACGCCCTAGCCATCCTTGCACTGTACGACAGAGCTGTGGTACTATTTGGGGCCCAGCCTAGATTTCCCGCCAGAGGACAAGAAGGTGGAGGCCTGTTAGGGAGAATTCTCCTTCTAGGGCTAGTTTCCCTCACCTAGTGAGTCCCCCAGCAGCTTTGCTGGATTTCTGGAGTTTTTTTTCCACCTGGTAAGAGTGTACATCCTTTTTCCACTCTTGCATGTGTTTTGGCCTATGTGTTTTTACTCATTGTGTGATCTTGGGCACTGGAGCACACCACTCCAGGTGCCCCTGTTCTTATACGGGTTACACAGCACCTTTAGTGTAGCAACGCAGGGTTGTCTTTAAGACTTCCCTCTGACTCCATTTAGCTGGGGCTGACTACTGTCCCCCAGAGAAAGGTAAAGTTGCCATTTACTTTACATAGTCATTTTTACCACAGACCAGTACACCCCATCTTACATGGAGTACTGGAAAGGGCTAATCTGTACCCCTTTTCTGTCTGTACCTCCCTGAGCATTGTTTCGCTCTTTTAACATTTAGACTTGGCTGGTGGCAGTGGTATCTACCCCAACTCTTCTACCGCGATTATATTAGATAAACGTGGTACTGTTCTTGGCTATTATATTAGCCTCGAACATAAACCTGCTTGACCAAATTGTCTTCCTTTTGGCTCCGGTTGGGTTTATTCGCCATTTCTCTTTGTTAAAGTCCTTCTTGTGTTTTACTTTGCGCGGCAAACTAGGTTCGCCGCCTTTGTTCACCGTCTTTTGGCGTGCTTCTGCAGGGAAGCCCTCCTCTTGGCGCCTGGGTGTCTAGGTAGACTGAATGTGGGGTAGGGGTGTAGTCGCCCCCTGCACAGGATATCCTATGAAACCCAAGTCGCACTTTGCCATGATTGGCTGAGGTGGTTGTCCCGGCTGGACAACCCCCCTGCTGCGTGATTGACAGCCAGGCTGTGTGAATGGGGGTTTTGCGCATAAAAGGCAGGTCTCTTAGGCTAGAAGTCAGTCGCCTCTGGAACTACAAGGAACCGAAGAGAAGCAGAGAGAACGACGGCTGCTGCAACTACCCCGTCCCGTTGAAGCCCTGCTGCAGTCCTGAGCTATCTACCCTTCGACGACTAAGAGGAGATCCAGTCCGGAGTCTTCTTCCCTTGAACCTGGTGGGGATAACCAGCTCATGTTCTTCAGCCAGAGATCTCCGCCATGGTCGAAATCGCTGCACACTGCTGTAGTGGTCCGGATAGCCACCTGCTGAGCCTCTCCTGTTTTTAAGGAGCACACCTTTTTCATTGTCGCTACTGCCGGCTTCATCCCTGTGGTGCAGACCCCCTTCAAACGTCCTCCTTCACAATGAAGCTCCAGGAATCCTGGGTCTGCTGGAAACCAACAGGAACAACTGCTAGGGCACCAGCTGCTTCGTGGAAATAAGGTACTGTGTTCTACTCGAGGAAACTGGTTGAATCCCTTTTCTTCATCCTCAAGGCTCGTCCTTGTCTTCCCTCCTTCTTATAACTTTTGCTTCCGAACATTGACAATATCCAAGTACTTTTGGGCTACTCTGAATCGTGAACTGTCTTGCGGTGTGATCTTCGGCACAGGTCTCTGGCCACGTAAACCTGGCTCCGACCCTTTGACTTTAGAACTCCTGTTTCTGAGTGTTTCTCGATACTGTCTGCCTCACCTAAATATTGCCTGTGGTTTTTGCCTCCAACGCCCTCTGGGTATCACAGGTGCTAAGTGTGCTTTTGCCCCGGTAGCATTTCATGTCACGGATACGCGTTTATTGAGTAGATGAACTGTCAAAAAGTGATCGCAACCGCATCCGCGGTATCGTGTTTTGTTCATAACACCGGTTCATTCAAACAGAGGGTACTTACCTTGAGACGTACTGTACAAAGTGAATTGGTTAGTTGTAGTTTATTTAATGTGTGGTTTTGTTTAAAGTTTAATAGAGGTGTTGTGTTTATAACTGACGGTTTAAAAATAAATGTACTTCTATTTTTTACCTGAAACCTTGAGTCAGTGTTTGCTTGAGTCA
Source organism: Ambystoma mexicanum (assembly GCF_040938575.1). NCBI lineage: Eukaryota > Metazoa > Chordata > Amphibia > Caudata > Ambystomatidae > Ambystoma > Ambystoma mexicanum. Next base: position 59,145,656 of record NC_090939.1, on the reverse strand, counting down.
CAGTAATTGTGGTCCCTTTGTGTAATCTCTGCTACTGCTCATATACTCTTGAGATGAGCCTGGCTGATCCGCTACTGCTACCACTATAACTTAGTAGTACAGGCTTGTACCAAAGGTAAATTTGTATTGCCACCTGTGGTCTTAATTGTGTGTAGGGGTCCCTAAGGGCACTGCACAGGATTCTGCCTAACAAGGCCATGGCCGTCTTTCAGGAGGAGGAAGTGGCATCCGACCACGCCATTACTGTTGCACTGGATATTGCTGACTCCGGCTTACCGCACATGGGCAACAGGATCGGCCTACATCAAGGTTGGCTGACGGCCTCAACATTTTAGTCAGGATGTCCAGGCCATGGTGGACAACATGCCCTTTGGGGATAACCTTTTCGACAAGGCAGTGGACGAGTATCTTCTTGCCATCAAGACGGACACTGAGACGGCACGCTGTCTGGGAACACTACAGCAGAGGAGGTAGACCCTTTTTCTCCCAGAAAGGGAAAGTCTCCTCAACGTCCATGGTGCTCAGACCGTCCTACCGTCAGCCCTCCTGCTCCACTACTCAGGCGGTGTATAGAGGCCTTTCCCAGGCCTATAGAGGAGGTACCCAGCAACACCTACGGCAAGCCCCCAAGGTGTAGAAGGAAGCCTGACCAGGCCCAGAACCTGAGCCACTCTTCAGCATCACAGTGGGAGGCCGGCTATCTATATTTGTTGACATGTGGCGCAACATCTCCACGGACAAATGGGTGCTCGACGTCATCTAGCAGGGACACTCGGGAATTCCAAGACCAGTGCCCCTGCATTCCCCCCGTGATGAGACCAGAACAGCCCATGATGCTGAAATGGGCAATAGAACCGGTCCCTCTGGGGCTCCAGAGTATACTACAGATACTTTCAAGGGGATTGTGTCCTGCAACGTATTCCACATCTATGACAGGTAATCACCACAGCGGTGCTGCGTCTGAAAAATTTACAGCGTCGATGACTTCGATACGCTCCCTCGAGCTGATATCACCGGATGTTACGAGTAGGACGCACGACGCCTGTAGCCTCAATTCCGTTTTTTCTGCGAACGTGTTCGCTTCGGAGATCTCGTCGCGCCTCGGTTCTTCACTTGATTGAATTGGTTCTTTGTTCTTGTGATCATGTCTGACTTCTTCTACCCTGCGGTCGGGCATCAAGAAGTGCCACGGCTGTGGTTCCAAGATGTCGCTTACGGACCCACACGACGTCTGCCTGTGGTGCCTCTGCGAGGACCACACCACTGATGATAGTAACAATTGCCAGTCTTTGACTTTCGAAGGCCTTGCGGGAGCGGAAGAAGTTGACGGTCGGTAGGGTTTCCAAACCCCATAAGTCGAGATCCGCTGGGCTTTCGACTGACGATTCGAGGGGCGAGACTCTGCGTCGGCGTAGGTCTAGGGGGGGGGGTCTCGGTCCCAGAGTGGTTCCCGCCATTCCTCTGCCTCTTCTGAGCACTCACGGAAGTGCTGGCACCGGTCGCCTTCCTCGTCCGAGGACTCCGCCAGACGGCGGGTAGCTTGTCCCAACAAGCATTAATCTCCTGCGGAATGGGACGCCTTTCGCAAGGTGATGATGGTGATTTTCAAATCGCAGGGCTCCGTTCCATCTGCGCCTTTGAGAGAAGCCGGCAAGGAACGCGCTAGGGCCACCGCTCGCACACCTTCGGGTTCGGGCAGTCGGCGCGATCATAGGGAGCCGTCTAGGTCCCGATCGAACAAGGTGTATCGCTCCAGCCATGCCCGCTCCAGGTCCCGTTCCTCGACATCCATCGGGACAGTCAGAGCCTGTGAGGTCTTCTAAGAAGACATTGGCGCCATGTCCATCGAGGGACTGCCTCGAGGCTCTGCCTCCGAGGAAGTCGTTGACGCCGTCGACACCTTTTGAGGAGGATTTATCGTAGGTGCCCGAAACCCTGAGTAAGGCCCTGGCCAAATTTGAAAAATGTGTTTGTGCCTTTTTCTGTGCCCTCATCCAGGGATTTGTTCCAGCCTCTGGATTACATCTCTGAGGTGGATGAAGGGTCTGATGAAGGTTTGGTTCCTGATGAACTATTGTCTGGTCATAGCCAGATGGAAGACCTGCGTCAGTCTTTGCACGACGCCAGTGGTCTGGACACCTCTCCGGAGGCTGAGTTTGGTAGGCCTGAGCCTGGCACGCACAACAAGTTTTCATACCGGCGTCTCATGTCGAGGGTGACGGAGTACTTGGTCGTCTGCGCCACCAGTGGATTTTCTGCAGGATGACCTGACGGATATCTTGGACCAAGGTCCACCAACTGACCCGGTACTGCCATTTCTTATGTCCTTGCAAAGAAGGGCGGCGGCGGCTTTGGCTGCTCCGGAGAGTCTCCCGGCAGTGGGTAAGTCGTTGCCGAAAAAGTACCGTCCAGCCAGTGGCGACCCCGGCTACTTGTCCATGCACCCTACCCCGGAGAGTTTGGTGGTGCAGGCGGCTATGGCCCCAGCTAAGCAGGCGTCATACCCTACCATCCCTCCTGATAGGGACGACAAACGTTTTGACGGGGGGGGCGAAGAAAGTATTTTCTTCAGGGGTTATGGCTTTGAAGGCAGCCAACTACGTGTGTGCCTTAGCACGTTTCACTCACACTCTGTGGAATTGTGTATTTTTGGCAGCTGAACATATTTCCGAAGGGGAGGAACGGGATGGCTTTCTTGCCCTTGTACAGGATGGCAAGGATGCCATGTGTGAATCCGTTCAATCGGGTCTGGACGTGGCAGATTGTGTCAGCCGGTCCATGGCGGCGAGCACCGTGATGCGCAGATTTGCGTGGTTGTGGAAGTCAGGGTTTGCTCCGGATGTACAAGCCCGGCTTCTCAACATGCCCTTTGATGGTGAACATCTTTTTGGCAGCAAGCCTGACGAGAGCCTTGAGAGGTTGCAGACCTCCAAAGCTGCAGCGAAGTCGTTGAGCGCTGCAGTCCGTCAACCTCCGCCTTTTCATCCTAGGGGACAACATTGAAGGGGAGGTTACTTACGATACTACTCTACCTGTGGTAGATCGAGGGGTGGGGGGGCTGCCAGTCAAAGGGGCCAACGTAGGAGTACCAGAGGTGGAAAACAAGGTACTCGAGGTGCCAAGGCCGTTCGGGCAGTTGCCTCTTTGCCCTCAGGCACTGCCACAGCCGCTTCAGCTCAGTCATGAGACCATGTCCATGGTTCGCCGGTTGGGGGGAAGGCTGGCGCAGCATCTTGTAGAATGACGTGCCATTACTTCAGATGTGTGGGTTCTGGAGATCATAGCCCACGTGTACTGACTTCCTTTCCGGCAGAGGCCTCAAGACAATCCACCTGGGAAGCTCTCTTCGAAGAGTCCGGATCCGCTCCTTGCGCAGGAAATCAAATCCCTGTTGGAGAAAGGCGCCATAGAACTGGTGCCTGTAGCGGAGAGGAACAAGGGATGGTATTCCCCATATTTTTTGATCCCGAAAAAAGACGGGGGGATTGAGACCCATCATGGACTTGCATGGTTTGACCAAGCTCCTCAGGAAGGACAAGTTCAAGATGGTTACTCTCTCTCTCTCTCTCTCTCTCAAGTCCTCCAGGCCCTTCAACTCCAGGACTGGTTGGTGTCTCTCGACCTCAAGGATGATTACTTTCATGTGCCGGTTCATCCCAAGCACAAGAAGTACCGGAGGTTCGCGGTTGGCGACAAGCATTTTCAGTTTTGGGTCCTGCTGTTCGGATTGACCTCCGCCCGAGGGTCTTCACCAAGCTCATGGTGGTGGTGGCAGCGTATCTCAGGAAAGGGGGATTCACGTCTACCCCTACCTGGACGATTGGTTGATCAGGGTGCGCTCTCCCGAGCAAGTCCTGGATCATCTGTCAGTCACCTGCCACCCCCTTCACAAGCTGTGCTTCTCCCTCAGCTTAAAGTCCCACTTGACACCGACCCAGCGGCTCCAGTACATCGGAGCAGTGCTCGACTCATCCCTGGGATAGTGTTCGCCTCCCCAGGTGAGGGCTCATCACATTCTGCAGATGGTGAACAAGTTTCAACATGCCCAGCGTTAGTTCTTGAGGTTGCTCGGCCTCCTGCATTCTACTGTTGCCAGAGGCCAGGCTGCGGATGAGCGCTCTGCAGTGGGCTCTCAAGATGCAGTGGTCTCAGTCCTCCGGCAGTATGTCTGATCCCGTTCAGGTGCCGCCCTCGGTCGGCCAGGATCTTCTGTGGTGGGCCGTCGAAGGCAATCTGATGCGGGGTGCACCATTTTGGCTACCTTGGCCGGAGGTAACGATCATTACGGATGCATCCCTCACGGGATGGGGAGCTCATGCCAAAGAGTTGACAGTCAGCGGTCGTTGGCCTCCGTCGGAGTCCAGACTCTGTATCAATCTGTTGTAGCTGAGGGCCGTCAGGCTAGCCCTGAAGGCTTTTCTGCCGACTGTGCGGGGGAAGAATGTCCTGATTCTGACGGACAACACAGAGGCCATGGACTACCTCAACTAAAAGGGGGGGGAGGGGCAGGGTCACTCCCTCTGTGCAGAGAGCCGATGCAGCTCTGGTTCTGGGCCATCCAGCAGGACATTTCGATCTCGGCAGTATCTGGCCGGAGACTAAAACAAGGCGGCGGACGCTCTGAGCAGGCAGAGCAGTCTCTCATGAGTGGGAGCTGGCTCAAGAAGTTCTCGTGGAGATATTCTCCCTTTGGGGGACCCCACAAGTGGATCTCTTCGCCACCAGTGTCAACCAGAAGTGACAGAGATTCTGCTCACGGGAATTTCAGCCTGAATGCTCTGCCGCAGCTACCTCCTCTATAGAGGTTTGCTTTACGTTTTTAGGTTGGGTGCCCTTGGCCCCCACTTTTTTGTTAGATGCTTGTACAGCCTCTTCCAGGGGGATGTACAAACCTCTCCCTAACAGTTACCAATTGAGTGTGTTTTGTTCTACTTTGGTGGACACCTTGTGTAAAGATGCAGAACTAAGGCTCGTACACAATGGTGGCATATATTTGGGTACACACTTTTCTTTATCAAGAAAGGGTTTGAAAAATGCTTCTGTCCCTAAAGCTGAGGGGATTCCCCGCCTCAAAGAAAACTAGTGAAATTGTAAGATGTCCAAAACCAAAAGGTCCATCACTGTCATGTCTCAATAGCATACTTCTGTCCCCAAAACTAATAACTTAGTTATTACTAATTAACTGTGCAAGGATGATCTCTTCCCATAATAAAATGTTAATGGCAGTTCCAACCAACAGTAAAGTTCCCAGTCTCTAAAGATAATCAAAACTGATGAAATAAACAACGTTCACAAATATGAGAGTCCAAGGCTAGGGTTGTACTCCTTTCCCCTAGACCTATTCTTATTCTACTTTCCTTCCTTTTGGGCTTCTGGTCCCTGTATCCTTTTAGGTAGATGTCACTGGGTCATTCACAAGGATATGATTCTCGGATTCACAGTTCTTTATCCCACCAACTTGGCACACTTTCCTAGCAAGTGTAGGATTCCTTCTAATTAGTCTTTCACAATTGCAGGGTTCTTGAACTCGCATGGAGGTGCGGGGTCCCAGACTTGCAATGCTGTGAACGGCTTGGTTTACTTTCCTGCCAAGCAACTGTCCTCTCATGAACTTTCTCTCACAGGGTCCCAGACCCTCTTATTTTTCTTTACTCATCCCAGACGCTCAATGTAGCATTGTGTCTGCTTAACTTACTCTCCTGCCAAGCATGCAATTCTTCCTTGTTTGCTTCTTTTACAATCCGGGTCCCATACCCTCTTATTCTCGGCTTCTCATATTGGTGTGGGTCCCAGACTTGCAATTCATGATCTTATCTGCTTGGTTCACTCTCCTGTCAAGTGTATGATTCTTCTTTCTCTATCTTGGTTATTCTCAGTGTCCCAGAATCTTATATTTTAACTTTCATATGGGTGCAGGTCCCAGACTCACAATCTCTTCTCAGGGTTCCAGACCTTCCCTTTCCAGCTTCTACTTTCGCTCCCTTGCTTCCCCGGACCTCTAGCACCTCTTGGGTAACCTGCGTACCTGTCTTCCGTGTATGTCGCAGTGTTTACTGAGCAGCTGCATCCTTTCTTGAGGCTCCGGTAGAGTTCGGGTAACCGGTGGTGTCTGCCGCTCACTTCCCAACAATGTGACCTCTCTCTCAGGTGTTTTGCCGGGGCCTGAAGCGCCCAGAGGTTTGACTAGGTAGAAGCCTGTGTAGTATTTCCGCCACGATTGGGTTTCTCTTTCTCTGTTCACGGCTTCCCTTTCGGCTCTTGTCTGCTCGTCTGGTGCATGGCTCCTGCAGTTCCTTCTCAGAGGATAGGTATCTCTTAGCGTTCCAGCTGAGCTGCCTTTTAACTCTGGGCCGGATGATTGTATTGCTTTGGGCCAATTGCATACCGTGAGAAGCTAGACCGCTCACTCTGGCTTTCTAGAGTGAGTCCCCCGTACCCCACCCCTTCCCCCACCACCACACCCCACCCCACCCACTGGTGGTTTTTAAATCCATATGTAACATGCATTGTATTCTCTGGTATTTTAGTTTTGTCAAGTATATTAGTTTGACTGACGTGACGACAGAACACAGCTCTTTTTAGAAAGGCTGGAGGTGGTTTTGGCATTGGAGAAGGGATTGGGTGTATTGAAGCGGGGGCATACCACGTTCTGAGAATGGTCGTCCCCAAATCCCATAAGGGGCTTCCTTCCCATATGATCCTCCCTCAGTGCACCCCCCTGGCCCCATGGGAAAGGTCTCCTCCCCCACCCCTGTCATTCACCCCCCTCACCCCAGGGGAGAAGCAAAGGCATCCGCGGATTCGGCACACTTTGCTAACAAAGACATTTACCAATCAAACCTGAGGGAAAGTGAACGGCTGAAGCAGCCTTGTTGGCGTCCTCCTTTGCAGAAATGAGATCAAGGGAATTTGTTATTTGAGGGATGAGTGAGTTATTTGTCCGTTAGAATTCCCAGGTTTCACACTGCAACAGGGCAGATGAAGTTCCTAGTATACCAGGCCAAGTGTTTCCAGTTGATGGTTCTCTAGCGGAGGGGCCAAGTCCAAGATTTGTTTTAGGCCCGTTAAACTTACTAATACAAAGGCATGCTTCAACTTCAGTTGTACGTTTTGAACAGAATGTTTGTTTTTATGATCATGGTCTAGTTTTAACAGGGTTTCTTTCGCATCTCGTAGGTATAGTAAATTGGTTATGTATGTATGGTTTTGGTAATGGCTCCAAAAGAATTTTGCATTTTTTTTCCCACAAGTTAGTTAATGGTCCAGCCTAGTCCAGATTTTAGTGCATTTCTTGGCAACCACAAACTAGTTAACTATGGTTATTAACCTTGCTCAATGTATGCATAGCGTTTACCTAGATGTGTACGAAATCTTCTTATCCCTGAACAGAGTATTGAAATAATTGATTTAAATGTACTCTTTCCTAGGAACCCTGCCTTGGAGGACCAAGCTTGCGACCGGATCTACAGAGTGGGCCAGCACCGAGACGTGGTCATACACAGGTCAGGACCAGTTTTCATTGGTAAACCGGGACTGTTTTTGATGTGGCAGGGAGACCTGGGTGCAATTTTGGAAAAGAACCCTTTAAAACTAATGGCCATTGCTAATTCTAGTTCTTCCCTTAGCTTCTCTAGATTTAAAGACCGGCTCCATTCTTGAGAGCGAAAGGTACATTTTGGCCAACGGTTGTAATAGCTGGAATTTTGATAGCTATGATATTTCTGTATATTGAAGACTAAACAAAGTTTAATTTGTCCGATTTTGTGTGACCATCAATTGTAAAAATATAACCCTTCTGGTGGGGGTTTCACCCTCAAAACCCCAGGAATCCGATCCCTTGCCTGCCCCACCCTTTCCTGCGTGTTCCTCCCTTCACCACCTAAAGCATTCCCCCGCAAACTCTTCCACACGGATACGGACACATAGAACCCCTCGGTTACCCATCGCTCCGTACACCCCCCACACCCTTTTCCCATCACAAACATTCCCCCTGTCCGCTACACAGACAAACAAAATGCAACCAAACTCTTACTTGGGATGCTACTTGCCACAGCCATGTGTGCGTCACTTGTCTGCGCCCAGGGCCTTGACTGGTCGCTTTATTAAGACCACTTAGAGCAGCCTTTCTAAAGCAACCTTTTTTGTTTTCGACTAAGTGAAAAAGATGTTTTCATTTAGTAACAGATAATGAAACGCACAAAAAAGAAACATAAATGGTGCATGTGCATCCTACCCATACACCACTGACCTTGCTCTGCTTAGCAGCACTGCCTTCAGCTACTGCTGGCAACAATATTCACCCACAAACATTCCACATGTTCATTACTCATTAAAACATACCAAACAACTTCACAGAGCTCAGCAAGTAGAGCATCCCAAAGCTATGACTAAATATGAAATCTTAAAATGGCCTCTGGGGTGTGCCACACCTGCTTCCGTTTTTGTTCATATTGATATCTGCACACTGTGCAACATACCACGTCTATATTTTAAAGTCAGTTCTTTTTACGTCAGCAGTCCCATAACTTGGCTGGAACTCAATGATGCTCCTCTGGGAAATGCCCATTAGCTGTCCAGCGGAAGTGTGTGTGCTGGGAGAGCTGCAAGAAAAACAATCTTCTCCAGCATAGCATCTTTCATAGATTCACATGGTGTTTGAATATACCCCGTTTTCGGGCTGGGAATCCTCGGTATCATTAAAGCAGTTAACATTTAAATGTTTTAAACTGATCGTCACTTTAGTTCTCTATTAGTCATTCTGGCAAAACAAAAGGGTGATGGCTGGAAGGTTTACAATAAATCTTAATCTCTGGCATTGCTCTGGGCAACCCTCCAAACAATCGTTAATCGCCTGCCTAGCCATTATACTAGGGGGAAAAAAACATGCAAATCGGGCTTGGTCATACCTCAGTAGGGGCAGTCCAGCCCGAAGTGCTTGGTCACATCCCACCTGCACAAAGACCACAAGCATCCCCAAACATGTTTCAGCCTCATTGGGCCTCATCAGTGAGGAGTAGCTTCGGTCTCTGGGCTCAGGAGGCACAGGACCCACGTCTGGGTATACCGGTCCCACTCGGGGTGATTAAAGCCAAACAAAAGGGGATGGCTGGAAGGTTTAGAATAAATCTTAACCTCTGTCATTTCTCTGGGCAACCCCCCAGACCATTTTTCTTCACCTACAAAGCCATTACAAAAGGGGGAAAACCACATGCTAATCAGGCTTGGTCCTAACCCAGTAAGGGCAGTCGGCACAAACTGCTTGATCACATCCCTTCTGCATCTTACTGAGGAGGCAAAACAAGGCTGAAACATGTCTGGTGTTGCTTACGTTTCTGTGCAGAGCCTATCAGTTCAGACAGGGCTGCTACCATTGGTGGCAGTCCCTGACTTATTTGCATTTGGCTGGACCCCTTTTCCAATGGCGCAGACGGGCTAAAGAATTGTAGTGTGGAAAGTTGCCCAGAGCTATGCCCGTGGTTCAGATTCATTCAAAACCTTCCACCCATCACTTTTGTGGTTACTATTAGTCATTCTGGTTCATATTGCCCACAAGCAATTACAGTTCTTTGTTAGCTCCACCCCTGGAGGCCATCATCAGATTATGTACTGCATGTTAATTATTGGAAGTCCTGAAAAATCTCTGTCCAAACTCTATTTTATCTACTTCATTATCGCTTCAAGAGTCCTTCATCATTTGGTCCTGCTGCGTCTCCTTGTTGGCTGGTGTGGACACTGGCCCATTCTGTCGCCTCAGAGGTTAGTGCCCTGCTACCATCCGTTGAGGCCATCAAGAGTCCATTGAGATCACGGCAGACACTCTGAAGGAAAAGTCTGCTCAAGGCCTTCTCAAATTGTCACCCAAGGAGCGTGTACGTCAAAGGATCTTCATGAGGAATGTCTCTATTGTATGTATCCGGACCATGATTTGAATAACTGCACCACCTGTCAGTCGTTCAAGACCCGGAAGGAACGCCACAGGAGGTTAGGCTTAGTTGGATGACAGTGCCGGGGCTCTGACTCTGTCCGCAGTTAAGGCACAGCAGACCCCTTGAGTGCACTCCCTCGTTGAAGAGGTTGAGGTCCCATGAAGAATATTCCTGTGGGAGGAAAAAGAAAAAGGGACATGGGTTGCATGTTCGGGTTGCTCCATCATCAACTTTGTTGACTTTCTCATCCACAGATTCAGTGACCTCTGACTGCTACGGCATCCAGAGTGTCCCCTGCAACAAAGCACTCTACTTCTGAGATTTAACACTCTTTGGCGATGACTGACCCACCCATGCCATCGTCCTTGACGACGCAAGTTCACTTCAGCGACGACAACCGTCTCGTCGACGACCAAATCAATTCAGTCGACAACTACCACCTGCTCAATGACCAGATCCATCCAGTCGACAAGCATCTCGTCTGCCTCTAAGGCTTTGGTCTTAATCTACGGTTCCGAGACACGTTGCAGGGAAACAAGAATCAGTCGGCACTGTCGTGCCTTCATATGCCGACTCTTGCGCAGCACCACATCTTACTGGCCCCATATGTGCCATCTGCTATGCCCCCCGCATCCCTTGCCCCTGAAGAACTGTTAAATAAAGGGGTTGAGCCTGACATGGACATTGAAGGGTTTTTGAGTTCAATGAGAATGGCGGTATGCCCCAGCCTGCGAACATGCCACCCCAACGAGCTGTATTGGCATCTACTAGGAGACCTACTAAGCATATGCTGGTATAGCTGGAACTCCCTTCCACTGCAGGTCCCAATCGGACACCTGTTCAATCAGAAACCCCTTCAAGAACAGTTCAAGTCCTACTCCTTCACGCTTGGGTGTATGTATGGATATCTTTTCCACTCCTGTGGAAGGCATAGTTCCTCCGCCACCATCTGAACAGCCCTCTCTGGTTCCAGTCCTTCCCACGCCAGCCATCTCACTGATACCAACACTGATGTCTGACTAGCCTACTGTTGGCTCTCCACACACAACTCAACTGACGAGTGTGATGACTTGGTGAGGAAGAGTCGGCGGATCTACCTTAAAGAGACTCCCCTCCTGATGATATTGGTTCTTTTCACACGCTCTTGTCTCAGGCAGTGAAACTATTCGATCTTCTCCCGGGGAGCCAGAAGGCGGGTTTCCTTTATCAAAGGCGGGAGTCTACCAGAAAATCTGTAGTGGCCATCCCTGTACTGGATGATATTTGGGAAGACTGCCTGCTCGTGATGAGGAATCCTTTCTCAACACGATCTAAGAAAGATTGCTTGAGCCCAGCCGGACTGTTGTATCAGCGGCTGCAGTGAAAATCTTTCACTTCTTTGTCTGGAGGTACCATACAATGGAAGAAGGGTTGGCAAACAGCTGTGCACCTTTGGTAAAAGTGTCATTTCCACAGCCGCTACCACTATGAAGGTGGCAACCCTGCCCGCTGCGGCCAGGAGATCTGATTTAAGCTGGGCCAAGTGTTCGACTTGCCACTGGATGACAAGCGTGAGGACACACTTACGCTTCTATGGGAAAGAAAGGCAGCAAAAGATCTTGCCATTTCCATTGCTGTGGACATCGCAAACGCGGGATTCCACCAGATGGGAAACTGAGCTGTATTACTTCAGGCCACCTACTCCTGGCCTGAAGTGCCAAGGTGGTGGACCAGCCCTGTTCAACAAGAAAGTGTATGAGATCATCCAAGCCATCAAGGCCGACAATGACGCAACCTCTAGTTCATTAGGCACTGTCCGATTTTCCAGAACTTCGAGGGATTGCAGATCCTCCCATTGTCCACAGATGTCGCACTCTGGAAACGCCCAAGAACGTTACAAAGGAAGATCACAGGCCTATCGTGGGAGCAAGCATCAACGCAATTGTTCGGCCAGAAGCAAAGTATCAAAACAAACCTGACTAGGCTCTGGCACAGACCATTAACCCTCACTTCTACACCACAGTAGGGGGCATCTTATGAACTTTGTTACGCTGTGGGAGTCCATCACTTCCGACAAATGGGTGTTTATCCATCTTTTGGCATAGCACACTCTGCAGTTCATTGGGCCTCTTCCATCCGTCCCTCATGTTCCAAAGGCAGAAAAACACCTACCACTGCTGCTGCAGGAGATGCAGCCCTTCCTTGCAAAGGGAGCAAACTCGTCCCAGTTCACCTGCAAGGCACCGACATGTATTCCAGATACATTTTGCTAAAGGAGAAATCTGGATGTTGGAACCTTATATTAGATCTGCGCAGGCTCAACACATTTCTCAGGTCTCGTACCTTTCGCATGATCATGCTCCAACATATCTTGGACCAGCTGCAAGAGTTTTTCCTCTTCCCTCTAGACATGGACGCATACCTCCAAATCCCAATTCATCAGCGACAGATGTTTTCTTCACTTTAAGGTTGCAGGAAAACACTACCATTTCAAGGCCTTCCCGTCGGACTAGAATCGGTGCCATGGGTGTTCAAATGTCTTGCTTCATTTGCAGCCCACCCCCATCGTTTCAGGGATTCACGTCTGCCCATTTCCGGACTGACTGGTGCGGGCCGGTTTATGGACTTAATTTAATTTTTTACATCAAATGTATTTCCATCAAATTATTTTGCATCGCAAAAATATGCATCAAATGCATTTGATTTTTATTTTTTTTACCGTTTTTTAACCCTTTATAATCCACCACAATAAAAATTAACCCTTTACCACCTAAAACATGCATTCGATGCATATTTTCTTTGATGCAAATGCATTTGCTGGAAAGGTATTAGATGCAAAGTCCAGATACCGTGTGGGCCACATAGCTTCCACCAGTGACTCTGCATACAAAAGAGATGATCCACTGCTTGGCGTCACTAGGTTTCTCTGTGAATGTTGCAAAGTCCTACTTAATTCCACCTCAGAACACGCTGTTAAACCACAATCCAGCATCCCTCAACTTTATGGCCTGGCTTCTGCAGCCTTAGAGTTTGCAAACATACCTCTACCTCTCAACTGCCTGGATATCTGAGCCATGGCCCAGGCACCATCTACGCTGTTCTGCAACATGAACAAGTGGAAATGCTTCGCCATCTGGTGTCCAGGTCAACATCTCGACCTGTTTCGCATACAATCACCGGATTTCTTACCATGCCTCCCGTCTTTGACCAGTGCTGGTTTAGCACTCTTCCAATCAAGGTGCACTTTGCAGCGATTTCGCCCTGTGTTCCCCAGGTACGCCTTCTCTTTGGTCTGTTTGGTCAAGGAATTCTTAAAGGCCTGTTTCGCTTTTTCCCTCCCGTCTGCACTCCTGCTCTAGCCTTGGAACTCAACCTAGTCCTCTCCAAGCTGATGGGTCCTCCTTGCGAGCCTCTGTACATAGCCTCTTTAAGTTTCTCTCCTGAAAGACTGCTTTCCCAGTTGCAAATATTTCTGCCAGATGGATAGGCGAACTATAGGATCTTTACTGCAAGCCTTCCTACTTGACTTCATCAGTCCAAGGTGGTCCTTCGCACTAACCTTTCCTTCATGCTGAATGTTCCTTTGTTCCACCTTAATTAACCATTCTGCCGGTGTTCTTTGGGTCTCCCTCCTCTCCTGCTGAACGCTCCTTGCATTCTCTGGATGTGGCCCGAGGACTCAGGTTTTATGTGGCTTGCACTAAAGACTTCAGCAAATCATCACAATTTTTTATGGCTTTCGGGCCTTCCTGCAAGGCCACACCACCCTTTCATAATTTTCCATTGCAAGATGGTTGTCATGATTCCTGCCCCTCATGTCCCCAGCCCTCCAAGATGTCGGGCCGGAGCCAGGCCACAATCACCTACATGGCCCTCAAGGGCCTCTCCATCCCTCCAAAGACCCACTTGGAGTCAGACTTGGCGCTTGTGGCACCAGACTCACTTACTCCCATAGGATAACATTGGGGATTGGACTTGTAGTGCTTTGATGGGGACAAGATGGATGCCCCCACATATTTCGGTTCCCAGAACTGCATGTGCAGTCTAGTCTTTTGGGTGTGGTTCAGCCAAGAGACACCTGGGATACCCAGAGACTATTTAAGCCACGCCCAGGTTGAGAAACATGCTTTGTGTTTTCTGCACCTTCAGCGTGACACTAGCTGTGTTCGGATCGGTCTCCAGTAGGCCTGCATCTTTCTTCTGCGCTCAGCTCCTACAAGAACAAGAACACTGTTAGGAACAGCCTTACCTTGCGGCGCTTCTGCCCATCATTCATCGCTTCTTCTGTTCTGCGGGCATCTTCGGTGGTGTCATTCCCATCCCGGCACGCCGCTTCCTAAGGAAAAGGGAAAAGAACAGAAAAAAGGCATTAGTAAGCATTCAGCAAATCTTCGCTTATTTTTAAAGACTGTAAGAGCTTCAAATGCTTAGCTGAATCCCAGCCGCTCTGGGGGAACTCTGTCTCCAGAACTTCTCATCCATCTGCAAGAGGGAAAAGACACTCCAGGTTAGCATGGAAACATCTAGAGGCACCGCATACCGCGCTTACTCACCGCATTTCTTCTTCATAACTGGCATCCACGCTGAAAACGTTGCGGCACCTAAAAGACACAGAAAAATAACTCGGTTCAATACAAATACGAAAGGGTCGCATCGCGCTCTCACTCAACTTCAGCGCTACTCATCTCAGCAGCACATAGCCATGCCCGGACGACTGTTGAAAAGGCTTATTATACTTCCCTGTCGGACTCTTGCCAGTGAAGTAACTAGGCAGCAACGAGCCTGCATCACTCAACGCGCCCCTGTGCTGAAAGCCGGACGGAGAGCACACTTTCCAAGAAAACAAGGTGAGCTGTGGATCAAAGTGAAGGGTTGGACCCCGGGAAGAAGGGGTTCAACCACACAGTGACAATAGGGAGTTAAACTCTACCAATCCTGTGTTTCAGACCCAGTCTCCAGTCGAGTAGACTCCAGGGAAGGGTTCGAGGTCGTAAGAGGTCAGAACAGGCTGAGTGACGTTCCCGTGGATACCAGGTGAGTGTTCGTTATCCGTGTTTATTTCACATTGTCATTGAATGGCAACAGGCCTCTTCCAGGCATGGCAAAGAGCACTCTCGGCAAGGGCTGTGGCTTATACTACAGCGTTCCGGTGCTGTGTTGCCCTTTTGGACATTTGCAGGGCTTCCATGTGGATGTCTGTCCATACCTTCACGAGGTTCTACTGCATCGATTGGGATTCCAGGGAGGAGTCCTGGGTCGGCCAGTCATTGCTTTGCAACCTGTTTGTGTGAGGTGAGTTGGTTACTTATGTTGCGCTATGGCTCTGCCTGTTTTGGTTATATGTACTTCTCCAGCATGGGGTCTGGCATGGATTCACATGCTCATGAATATTCCCTGTCGTCAGACTGGGAATCCTTGGTAAAGAAAAAATCAGTATCAGTTTCGTTTCTGATCTCTTTCTTAGTAGTGACCAATCACTGATCTCTGGGTCATACTGCCCCCAGCCAATGACTGCCCTCTCCCTAAACCCCTCCCCTGGCAGCCAGCCTCAGATTTTTACTGCACACTCAAGTGTTGGGAGTCCTCGTGTTTAGCTCTCGAGCTTTTTGCTGCGTTTTCGCGCCTTTTCAAAGAGATTTTCTCATTTGTCAGTCAAATAGAGCCTCAAGCTCCACCGTGTCTACATCCGATCAACGGGGACCCGTTTCGGATTTTCTACGCCCCTCAAGGATGAAGTTTTCGTCGAGTTACGCTTCTTGGAGGAGTCCAGAAGTTTCTGCGGCCTACCCGGTCATGGCCCAGGAGAAAGGAAGCTCGACGCCCGGAAAGCTGTTCAGGGTTTGCCCTGGATGCCAGCTGCAGAATGTGTTCGAGGACGAGCACTCGAAATGTCTCTACAGTCTTCATGAGGACAAGACGCACGTGGAGAAGGACTGTGCGTTTTGCGGTTCGTCTCTCCAACTGGCTGGAAGGAAGGAGCCCGTCAGGTGATAAGAAGTCATCTGAGCGGTCTTCTAAGTCCTGTGAGGGCCCCCCGGCGACGAGGGCCCAACAGAAGGCAAAGTGCCGTGAGTCTGCGGGCACCGGGAGCGCCGCACGGTCGGACTCCTCGGCTGCCAGGCAGGGCGCATCCTCTCCAGCGCCATCAACCATGAGCCAACACTCTGGCTCAGGGAAGAGTAAGGCAGAGAACCCGTCAAAGCTCCTGGAGTGGCCCTGGTCGATCTCAAAGGATCCAGCCGAGGGGGACCGAGGCGGTGACCCCCCCCCCAGGTGAACACCACAGGCCCGCAGAAGGTGGTGAAGGCCTTGATTCACCTGGCCAAGCCCTCTATCGAGGAAGTTGCGGCGGACCTGGCGCAGCCTGAGGAGGCTACACCAGTGGAGGCGACCTCGGGGCCCAGAGTTTCCCTGCCACCGCGGAGGGAAGCCTCTTTCAGGCCCATCGAGAAGACCCCTGTGAAGACCCCGACGGGAAAAGAGAGGGGGGGTCGGTGGCCATTTTGGACACGGACACAGCCTCCGAGGAGGAACTGGCTGAAGTCTTGGAGGGCCTCGACGAGGGCATCGAAGAGGCCCGGTCCCACGGGAGGGATCCGACGAAGGGGACGACGAGAGCGACGGCAGTGCCGGCGAGGTTCCTAGTCAACTGTCGCTTCCGGAGCCGCAGGACAACTCGGCGGCCATTTTGTTGGCAATACAATTCTTCTGTTCGGCGATAAGGACGAGATTGCCCCTACCACCGGCATAGGAGCCGGAACTAGGCCCGACGGAGGAGCCAGAGCCAGGCCCGTCGGGAAGTCCCCCAAACTAGAGAAGACGGACCCATCCAGCCCCGCCTTTTCAGCCCTCGCTGCCTGCTCAGCCTTTGCCCATGTCCCCCGTACCTGGGGATGACACGGGAACGGACATGGCCACGACGGGTACGGATGACGACGGGGTGACGACGGGACGGAGCTCCCATCGCCTCCAGCCTGGGCCTCCCCGACCGACGAGATTGGGGCTTTCCACGCTATGATTGCCAGGGTATCTGAGCTTTTTCAGCTCTGCCCCGAAGAGAAGGAAGGTTTCCTTTACCAACGGCGCGAGGCCAAGAGGAAGAAAGTCCTCGCTGTGCCTCTGCTGGATGACACCTGGGACGAGGCTCTCGCCCTTCTCAAGAACCTGTTTACGACGCCTGCCAAGAGGGGATCGGTACAAGTAGTAGCACCGGGTCCCCGATGTGGCACCTTTGTGCCTTGGGGCGCACACGACCCCTGACTCGGTCGTCTCAGCGGCAGCCAAGAAGAAAGCGGGGGGGAAGGGATCGGCCTCGACGTCAACTTCCACGCCGGACGGCGAAGGAAAGAAGCTGGATGCAATAGGACGAGTTATCTCGTCGCGGCAACAACGATTACAGCGGCCAACGCCCTCGCGATCGTGGCCCGCTATGACAGGGAGTTATGGTACAAGATCGCCCCCCCCCCCCCGTTGGACTTCCTACCGGATGACAAGAGGGCTGAGGCCCTGTAGATCTTGCAAGAAGCTGAGGTGGTGTCGGACCACGCCATAACGGTGGCAACGGACATTGCCGACACCAGTGTCCGCCAGCTAGGCAACGGCGTTTGCCTCAGACGACGAGGGTGGCTCAAGGCGACGGATTTCCGCCAGGACGTACAAGCCAAGGTTTTGGACCTGCCGTTCGACGGGAACAACCTGTTTGGGGAAAACAGTGGATGAGTCCCTCCAAGCCATCAAGGCGAACACGGAGACAGCTAAGGCCCTGGGAGTTCTCCAGCAACGAAGGCCGTCCTTTCGGAGCTCCGGAGGCAAGCAGGGTGCCTCCAAGGGATTTGGCGGTGGCTCCTCTACATACCACCAAACGGCCCGCTCCTCATCGCAGGAAGCCTATAGAGGACGAGGCAAGCCGGGTGGATCCCGCCGTCGTTGCTAGGGAGGGCAAAGGCGTCCTCCAAGCAAGATTGAACTGACCGTGGCGTCAGGCCCCCACCGAAGCACCCCGGTGGGAGGCCGGCTGGCGAAGTTCGTCAGCGTGTGGGAGTCCATCTCCACCGACCGTTGGGTGCTGGATGGCCTGGCCCAGGGGCACGCCCTCGAATTTCTAAAAAAGAGAACCACGTCCCTCAATTGCTGTTGGAGGTAAGGGCGATGCTCAAGAAAGGTGCCATCAAGCTCGTCCCGAAGAGGCTCCGGAGTATATTCAAGGTACTTCCTCGTGAAAAAGAAGACAGGGTGGCGACCCATCCTAGACCTGCGACGACTGAACAAGTACATCAAGGCACAGAAGTTCCGTATGGTCACCCTCCAGCACGTGCTGGGACAGCTGGAGGAGGGTGATTTCCTGTCGTCGTTGGATTTGGAGGATGCATACTTTCACATTCCCATTCTAAAAGGGCACCGGAAGTTCCTCAGTTCGTGGTCCAAGGGCGGCACTACCAGTTCAAGGCCCTCCCGTTCGGATTGAAGTCGGCACCCAGTGTTTTCATCAAGTGCCTCGCTCCAGTGGCGGCGCGGCTGCGCCTGCAGGGGATCCACGTCTACCCCTACCTGGACGATTGGCTCATCTGCACAAGGACAAGGGAGCTCGCCGTAGAACACACATCGAAGACCGTCCAGCTGCTCACGGACCTTCTCCATCAACTTCCCCAAGTCCCACCTGGTCCCCTCTCAAGTCGCACTGTTTCTGGGAGCCAAGCTCGACACAGTGGCGTGTCTGGCCTCGCCGTTGGAGGAAAGGACAAAGGCCATCCTAGGCAAGGTGCAGCGTCTGCTGGCCACGGACGTGGCCAGAGTGAGGGCCATCAAGTCCCTCCTCGGGATGTTGTCCTCTTGCATTTACCTCCTGCGCCTGTGCAGGCTTCGGATGCGCCCCCTACAGGAGTTCCTCGACACCCGCTGGATTCAAGCGAGGGGCAGCTTCGAGGACAGGATCCCTCTCAACGAGACCTTCGAACAAGCGATCCGGTGGTGGGGCAACCGCGCTCATCTAGCAGCAGGGACAGACTTTCAGACCCCGGCCCACCAGGCGACGGTGACGACGGATGCCTCCCTGGAGGAGTGGGGAGCCCACACCAGAGATCTTAACGCGAGAGGCCTTTGGCTCCCGGAGGAGAAGCCGCTCCACATCCACATCCTGGAGCTCCGGGCAGTGTTCTGGGCCCTCAGGTCCTTTCTCCCGTCCCTCAAGGGCAAGATGGTGAGGATCTTCGCCGACAACACCACCACGATGTTCTACATCCGGAAGTAAGGCGGAAACAGATTCCCGGCCCTATCCAAGGAAGCCCAAGACCTGTGGCATTGGGCCGTTGCTCAAGGGATGTTTCTGGTGCCGTTTCATCTGGCAGGGATAATAAAACACCATTGCCGACTCACTCAGCAGAGAGCTGCGCTCGTGCCACGAGTGGGAACTATGCCAGGATCAAGTGGACCGACTCTTTCAGCGATGGGGCAAACCCTAGATCGACCTGTTCGCGACGGCGACGAACTCCAAGTGCCAGAGGTTCGGCAGCAGATTTCCCCAACCGAGGAGCATGGGCGATGCTTTCTCGTTCCCCTGGGACGGCCTGTTCCTATATGCGTTTCCTCCGTTGCCGTTGCTGCTCCGACTCATCAACCAAACCAAGAGGTCCCGGTGCAGAATGATCCTCGTCGCACCGGCGTGGCCGAGATAGATCTGGTTCCCGGACCTTCTGGACTTGTCAGCGACCCCACCAGTCAAGCTGTCGACGGACGCAGATCTTCTCTCCAGAGAAGGAGGCGCCATCCTTCATCACGACCCGGAGTAGCTGAACTTGCATGCCTGGCTCCTGCAGCACTAGAGTTTGGAGGGTACGATATCCCGGCTGACTGCAGAGAAGTTCTTGCAAGGGCCAGGGCGTCCTCAACTCTCAAGTGCTACGGACATAAGTGGAAGAGGTTCTCTGTCTGGTGCCGTACACAGAAGATTAACCCTCTGCGGATTACGGCCCCTCAAGTACTGCCGTACCTACTGTCGCTGGCCAAGGCTGGACTAGCTCACGCTTCCATCAAGATACATCTGGCTGCGATCTCCCGATACACCAGAACTACGGGACGGGCGTCCTTGTGGTCTCATTGCCTGGTGAAGGAATTTATGAAGGGACTGTTCTGAACGTTCCCGCCGGTGAAGGCTCCTGCCCCGGCGTGGGTACTCAACGTGGTGCTGTCTAGGCTCATGGGGGCGCCTATTGAGCCTCTGCATTCAGCGCCGTTCCTGTCGTGGAAGACAGCATTTCTTGTGGCAATCACCTCCGCACGGCGAGTGGGAGAGATCCAGGCCCTATCCTGCAAGCCTCCATACTTGACTTTTCACAACACGAGGGTGGTGCTAAGGACGCACCCCTCCTTTATGCCCAAGGTGCCGTCGGACTTCCACCTCAACGAGCCCTTGGTGTTACCAGTTTTCTTCCCGTCGCCTTCGTTGCTGGCCATGAGGACTTTGCAGTCGCTGGATGTGGCTAGAGCGCTGAAGTTCTATGTGGACCGCACGAAGAGTTTTCGGAAGACGTCACAGCTTATTGTGAACTTTGGACCTGTGAACCAAGGGAAGGCTCTCTCGAAGGCTTCCATTTCCAGATGGCTCTATCAGGCTGCATCATGCACTGTCATCGGTTGGCAAACTGACTGTTGCCTGGCCATCCGAGAGCCCATTCGACCAGAGCGATCGCTGCTACCACAGCATTCTTGTCTGGTGTGCCCCTGCTGGACATCTGCAGGGCTGCTACATGGAGGTCGACGCACACCTTCACGAGATTCTACTGCGTCGACCGGGATTCCAGGGAGGAGTCCAGAGTCGGCCAAGCAGTGCTGCGCAACCTGTTCGCGTGAAGGTGGGCCTGGTGAGGAGGTAAGAGTGCTTAATGTTGAGTTTATGTAATGCTTAATGTTGAGCCTTTGCCACCTCCCGTGGTTGTGCATGTGTGTACTGCTATTTATTCTTATATTCATGAGCATGTGAATCCATGCCAGACCCCATGCTGGAGAATAAACAAGTTACTTACCTGTAACTGTTGTTCTCCAGCATGGGTCTGGCATGGATTCATCTGCGAACCCTCCCTCTTACTCCTCTGCGGCTCTTCACTTGGTCATACTGCCACTTTACGTGCTACCAAATCTGAGGATGGCTGGCAGGGGAGGGGCTTAGGGAGAGGGCAGTGATTGGCTGGGGGCAGTATGACCCAGAGATCAGTGATTGGTTACTACTAGGAAAGACAGATCAGAAACGAAACTGATACTGATTTTTTCTTTACCGAGGATTCTCGGCCTGACGAAGGGGAATATTCATGAGCATGTGAATCCATGCCAGACCCATGCTGGAGAACAGTTACAGGTAAGTAACTTGTTCCTGCTTTGTAATCCTATTCAACTTGCATGTGGATCTATGGAAGATCCAATGCTGGAGAAGTTACTTGCCTCTAAATCCTGTTCCCCAGCATAAGTATCTTTTATAGATTCACATGTGACTCTCCCACCTACCCCTCTTATAGCTTTTCTTGGTTCATACTGCCACATCCTGTGTGCTTGCCAAATCTGAAGATGGCCACCAGGGGTGGAGCTAAGGGAGGCCAGGAGTTACAGGTAAGTAATTTATTCCTTAGGTTTTACCCACATCTCATTGTGCTCTGTGGGCTGAACCCCTCTTAACCAGGCAACATGGTTTTCCTCTTGTCCACCTGACCCTTAGCAAAACATGTAGCAGAGCGGCAAAGGCATCCCTCTTAGGAGGGGAGTCGGGTGGTTAATGGGACATCTCAACATTTAAAGCTGTTTTGATAAGTATTAAGACGGAAATCCTGTTTTGTAGGGCTACAACATTTTGCTCCCCCTGTCCCTGTTTTTGCATCACTGACCTATGGCCTATTTGTTGCCAGTGGGGCTTCTCCCAAAGTCCCCCTGTCTTTGCCTCCTTTTTTGCCTCAAGATATATAGTATCCCACTCCCAAGGGTGACTCTTGAGCACCCTTTTTGCTCTAACCTCCATATTGATCCTAACTGGTTTAAAGCAGCCTAAGTCCCCTAGCTCTACCCTAACTTCCTGTGGGGTATTCTGGGCTGAGCGGCCCTCCAGCTGGCCAACCATTCTGGTTGGCTACCTTGGCCCTTTTTACATAGACCAGCCACACCCTTGGTGATTGGTGGGCTGGCATTGGCCTGTCCCTAAGAGCAGTGATATTTAAGGTTTCCCCCCCCCCCCCCCCTGCTCCCTCTTTCTGCGCTGCTTAGGAACTTTGAAGCAATAGGTCTTCAGAACTGTCGGAGGGGTTTTACGGCTACTTTGCCTTCACTTGGCAATACTGGCTGGTGAAGAGGTTTGAGCATATCTAGGTTGGGATTTTCTGCTCTGAGAAGTTCATACTGGGCTTCCTATGTTGTCCTGATCACTCCACTGATGTTGAGTCAGGGGTTCAATCCGGGGACAGTTTTCCAGGTAGTTTACTGCCATTTTTCATCGGTCTTCCCCTCTTGCTGTGGGTCACTGCTAGTGGGACACCAATAACCCGCCTGAACTGCTCCTTGGACCATGCTGGGTCCCTTTGCCTTCTCAGTCTTTCTCTGGCAATTTCACTGCTGGCATGAGGGTCCCCATCTTAGGTAGCTCCTTTTGTCCTACTTTTCTTTGGTGGGGTTTTTTGTTGGCTCAGGGTTCAAGGCACCGGATCCTGTAACCTGCACCTCGACTACTTACTGAGGCTGTTGCGCCATGCTGGAGCAGTTTTCGCCAAAACAGCGGTTGAGTCCTTGCCGTGGAGTCCTTGCCGTGGGTGAGTATTGAACTTACTCGCCCACAAGGGTGTGGGGCTGGAGGGAGCACCTGTGGTCTGGGTTGATATTGTTTGGAAGAATCTCAACCTCATGTCCCATGACTAACACAAGAGGTCTTCCTGCTGTGCTGCACCTTCACCCGTGGATTCTGATTCTTCAACCTCTGGATCTCTTCATTTTGGTCTTCTCTGTATTCTGTGTGTATTCCGGGATTGTTTTTCCCAGAATCGGCACCCGTGATGTAAAACACTTACTTTCATTTTCTCAATTGACTGACTTACATGGAACTTTCTAATTAGCCTGGAACTCTCCAAGTGATTTCGGGGGTACTTACCTGCCCCCAGAAATGTGCACTGTACCCACTAAGGTTTCAGGGAGTTGTAGGCCAAGAATTGTTTTAGTATTTAAATGAGATTTTGAATGTAGATTTAAGTCTTGCTCTTCACTTCTTGAACTGTGGATGCACTTTTACACTCTTGGTTCGTTTTGGTGACACATTTTTCCCTGACTTGTATGGCCCATGTAATTGTATCTGAAATGTAGGCTGATTCCTTGGAGGCCTTTGGCGTGGTAAGAATAGTTTCTAGCCCTATTTATAATGCATACTTTTGTTGAAATAATACTACAAGGATGGTGCCAAACAAAGCGAGAGAAAACTAAAGGAGGATGACAGAAGGATGCAAAAGTCAAAAGGATTGCGGATTTGGCACCTTTTTCCTCAGCACCAAGAACGAACAAATACCTCCAGTGGGATTTTCCTCAGTCCTGAACTCTGGTGAGGGGACTCTGGACGAAAGATTCCTTCTTCTGGAGGTCCACAATGGTGCCCACAAGGTTTTGGCTGGATTCGTTCTCTGGAAGACTATGCACTCTATAATGGTCAGGGCTCCCCAGCATTGGGATTCTGCACCCTAGGAAAGTCGCAACAGGTCAGAATGGGCCAATGAAGCAAGTCTCAAGACTAGTTAGTCCCACCAGCCTAAGGGAGGAACGGATCTTCCCTTTCGAAACGAAAACAGGGGTCAGACAGCTGCAAGGCTTCACCGATGCTGCTGCTGTCCTGGAAGGTGCTGCTGGCATCTCTGCTCGTCCTCTTCGTCGGATGTCTTGTTCCACTAGTTGACTCTGCCTGTAGTCCCAAAATCCGCGCCTTTTATGCAAAATCCCATTTCATTCACTGACTTATAAACCTCTGGGTATTAAGCGCATTATAAATAGCCTATCATATCATATCGTATAGCCCTAGAGCTGTCCATCATCTGGGTGGTGGCTGTCCTCCAGGACATCCAGCCGGCCAGTCAGAACTGGTTTCAGTCGAGCACACCTACAAAGGACAGCAAAGTTTTCGGGACCCTCCCTCACTTCCTGCCTTTCCAGACACACTGGAGCCGGGGGGGGGGGTGGCTTCAGGGTTGAATCCCGCCAAAAACAAAACGCACAAAGGACTCAAATCTAGTTTAAACTGAGTAAAAGCCCAGAAGGAACAGACGAACAGGAAATGGCGAAAAAAGAAGACTGGGGGAGGGGGCCTTTGCTTTTTCCATCATGGGTGCTCAGGGGGGAGGAGGGAAAAGAGGGGAGCACCCATATCTAAACATCTAATAGAAAAAGATGACTTGCTTATGAAAGTTTCTGTAGAGCACCCCACCCCAAGAGGGCTCACTTTCTAGTCCTGTTAATTATGCCAAGTCGACATATGTGCCTTAGAAGTATCCTTTATGGGACAGTAATGCAGCAGAGTGGAAGGCAAGGGTCTTCATGACGTGGTCACTGTGTTGCTCAATGATTGGAAATGCATTGTTCCTTCTTTGTGTGCCAAATGTTTTGCAAAGGCTGTTTTGTTTTCACTGATTGGCAATATTCTGCAGATATTTACTTAATCCTACTTTGCACACAGTTTTTGCTCCAGAAAACATTAATCAGTGTTCCATATCTTTGAGGTGAGTTTGTGTGCACTATTAATAAAGATTACATTTCCTAAATAGACTAGCTTGGTGAATTATTAGTACTTCCTGCATGCTGTAAGGTGTTTACATGTTCTGAACATTTTTATCCCACCAGAATAGATCCCCTCCCACTGCATACAAACCACACCAGTCCAGCAGGATCAAGTTGCCTGGTGGTAATTGGCACCTGCAAGGTTTCTGACCCCTGAGGGGAATCCCACAGGGAGGTGTCTTTTTAATGAAGAACTTTGAACTCAAAGCTGAAATCTGTGCCCTTTATGCACTCCTGTACCTGTAAGAATTAATTTTTGTTTCTTAATAGGTTTGTGTGTGAAGAGACAGTGGAAGAAAAGATCACGGACCTCCAGGAGAGGAAGAAGGATCTGGCCAAGAAGGTGCTGTCTGGCACAGGGGCGGCCTTCACCAAGCTTACCCTGGCTGACCTGCGGGTGCTGTTTGGCGTGTAATGAACATTCAATGGCTGTATATGGTGCCAGACCGAAGATGCTGCTATATTTATTCCTTAATTTTGCACATATCCTAGCACCAGGGATTCTGCGATTGTGTTTAAATGAAGTGTGTGAATATTACCAGAGACCCTGTAATAAGCCTATCCACTGTTATAACTGGGCAGTGTTTGCTGTTGGCCATTCGTTTAAGCAAGGCACACAGGCCCTGCCGCCATTCAAACTTGAAAATGTTTGGTTTGTAAGAAGTTGAGTGTTTAGCACTGAATCTGTGCCCTTCTTGTTGAACTGAACTATATGAGCCTGCAGTAAGTCGTCGGAATATTGACATCTCACTGCCAATTACCAGACAGCCTCCCCTCCTGGGGATCCACAGCAGGTCATGCAGTGGATTTAATGATCGTTTAATTATGAACTGCTTTCAGCTCTCTCACAGTGCTGCTGGTGTGAGATTTCCATAACTGAGGCACGTAATCGACTAATGTACCGAACACTCTGAAATACACACACCAAACATGACATGGGTGATTGGTCACTGTTGCAGCATGTTTTGATGATCAGTTGCACAGTTGTTACTTGGTTTCAGATTGCTGCCGAGAAGTTAAACTGAGGTTCAGCACGCCACACTTAAGGTAGCACTGGCCCTGCCATTCCATTTTATATTCAGGAAGGTCTGAAGTGGTGCTAAGCCCTCTACCCTTCTTGTAGTGGAGTTTGGCACAAATCACTCCCTCGAATGGTCAGTGTTGAGCACGGACTCTCAATCCAGTCAGCACAATGTGTGAATGTTTGCACAATACATTGATGCGACATCTTGTCACTGCAAGGAAGGCTGCATTTTTTACTAGGGTATCAGAGGAGGTGCAACCACCACTTAAAACATGGTGTCCCTGCTGCCTTAGTGTCTGCTCCTTCCCCATGCATACTGGCTACTGTTACTAGGAGCCTAGACCTGCCCTCGCTATCCCCGCTCCCTCTTCTCCCATCCTGAACTCGCACACATTTGGGATAGTGTGGCCTCTTTGCACTTAGAATTTGCAAATAGTCGCACTTAGAATTTGCAAATAGTGGCTGCCACTGTAATTACAACACTGATGGGGAAGACCCTACTGCAGTAAGACCCCTCTAGATTGTATGCCGTCAGTCCCATATGTCTGATCTTCTACGTGCAGGGTCACACAGAGGCCATACAGGTCAACACATCTTTGCACTGATTAGCCTGTGACTATTTGTAACATTGTTTGAGAGTTACATTTTGCATGCATTTATTTATTGCGTCCTTTTAGCTGTTAATTTCACAGAGAAGAGATGTATTTGACATTTTTTTAAGATTCTGGTGCTTAAAGTACAAACCATTTTTAACATGTGAAATGTAGGGGATTGAACCCTGTACATATGTCAGATTGTTGAAGGAAGACTCCATAGCCATCAGTTAACCAAGGCATGCTCTTGGTGTCCACATTGTAAATATGTGAACTCCATCACCTCCTCGGTTCGGCCCTCCAAGGCAGAAGCCATTGATAAGTCAACCAAGAGATATGTTTTCTGTTTCTCATTTGAGTCTATAAAGTCGGTCACCTCAGAACTTAATCCGGATTATACCTTGGTGCCCTGTAGATCTGAATAAGCTTGGGATGGCTGTCGGGAATAAAACCTCAACTGGTCTGTTGAAGCTTGACATCTGATGCATTGCCGTAGGCCTGAGCTTGTACTTGGCTGGAACTTGCAAGTCTACTTGCTTCTTTTGAAATCTGAGCTTGCGATATCTCTATATTTAAGTTGGCTCACATTAATTTGCTGGCCGTTTTAGCCCTCCAAATGTTAAGTAGCCCATGAGCAGTGGCCTGCGCTGATGCAGTGGAAAGGTCAGAAATGTTAGATGGCTGCCATCTTCCTATTTGGTCTCCAGTTAAGGTAACAGCAGTGTCTTTATTATTACATTGTGCTTCACAGTACTGTGGTGGTATTTGTGCTACTCTAGCCTCCATAGGTTTACAGGGGGGGTATACCAGGCCACACTTCAGGGACTATGGCGCTAGCTTAGAAGAGATGCTCCATTGGTCTATTTCTTTTTAAAGAATCAGAATTTATCTCACAATCATATCTTTGAGAACCATGTGTGTGTGATTTGAGCAAGTTTATGAAGCTTGTGTACCAATGTATTATTTATACACCACTACTGTGCCTTTCCCTGTGACACCATCTACCTCTACACATGTGGGGTTCTGTGTAGAGTGCTTCATGGCGCTGCTCATTGGCACCAATGTCTAATATACATTTCTCTTGGGTTTTTATTATGTTGTGGATAGTTGCTTATTGTAACACGACCTCTGGGTTGCCCCAGTTTGTTCTGTCAATAAAGTATAATTTAATATATTGCCTGCATATTTAGTCCTTTACATATTATACGAAAACAAGAGTGCTTTGTTTCAGGGTCATTCTTACGAGGTAAGTGGACCACAAGAAATCATTTTGCTCTTTTTTATACTAATGCTGGGTTTGAAATTGAGGCGAACTGGGAGCTCTTTAGCTCCAGCTTCTGGCCAAGGAGAGCCTGGTTAGCTTGAAAGCAACAGCTGCCAGGAGCTACTTTTGGCTTCCCAGGCAATTGGTGCCTTTCAAACATGCATACGTGACATTAACTTTTGAGTATTTGACAATGCTAATAAAGAAGACTTGGGCTACATCTAGTACACATGTAAACACAGTGAAGCATACAAAATGGACAAAAACTTAGTGTGCAGCTCATGTGGAAGTTAGATTCTCAGTGTACTAGGTTCCCGCCCTTGCTCATCGGATCTTAATTTCGAACCCTGCTAAGGGCATAATTTGTGTTTTAGTTTTCCTTTGTTGCCATCTTGTATTTTTTTCTCACCCCTTGCATACGTCCTCCCGAGGATACTATGTATGCATAGGTTGTAGGTCAACTGGTCGAATCTAAATGGTCGACAGGACAAATGGTCGTCACCAAAAGGTCGACAGGTCAAATTATCACATTTTTTGGGGGGGTGGGGGGGTCCCCAACCCCTTTTTTTTCCCCTAAAAGAAAACCTAAAAAATACATATATATAACTAAAAATAAAATCGATCATTTGTCCTGTCGACCATTTGACTAGACACCGTATGCATAACCCTCCTCTTCCACCATAATTGGACATATATCGTATCTTAGTTCAAGTTATTCGCCAACATTTGCTATTTTTTTTATACAGCAGAAAATGTTTGAGATATTTTATTGATCCCTTTTAAATATGATCACCTACACTATAAGGCTGGGACAGCCAATCATCCTAATTTTGGGTTGTTATGCCTCTGCCTGTGGGGTTTAAATACAGCCCCATGCACAAAAGAAACTGTCTGGCTGACTGGGGCCTATTTGAAAGCACACTGTTGATTGGCAGACTGAACGGTCAGGATGAAAAGGTCAACCCTGCCAAATACACCAACAGTGTTGTTGGACAAAGGAAGACTAAAATTAAGTGTGCCATGGGTGCGAACGACAAGGCTGAAAAGAAATTAGGCCTACCTTCCATTACGGGCTATTGAGACACAATGTATTCTTCCCAAAGAGAAAGCCACCATATAAATGGTGCCTTATGCAGTTTTGGTTGAAAGGAAATGTTTACAGACGAAACTCCCTGGACTGAACCATTGAAATGTAGAGTATAATGTGAAGTTAAACACTGATGGCATGACGCAAGATATTAAAGCAGGCAAATGTATAAAGGAATTGCAACATTCCGAAATACCAGTTTTCTGTGCATGTAGAAACTGTACTTGGCCCAAACATTTGCTCACAAGCTTTGAAGGCCCAGGCACTGTACACCTCCCCTATCCTTATCCGAATATCCGGGAATGTCTTTGAAACTCAGTGCCAGGAAAAGGGGTGGAACTTGTGCCAGACTAAAGTTTCATGAGGTGAACAGATGGCCACTGTGAAAGCAAAAGACCCAGTTAATGGAAGTCCACTCTTAAAAATGCATGGAATTAAAATTTGATTCTGCGTGAAGTCCAGGATCTAGGTGACAAGTTACAGGAGACTGCCACACGTGTGAGGGAGTGGAGTTCTACCCTCTGCTCTGGAAAGATTAGGACAGGTGGGCATTAGCCATGGGTGAAAGAAAGAAGTGCTTTCATGACAGGTTTGGGTCAACGAAGGCCAGATTCCAGGCCTACACACAGATCTTATGAACAAAAATACGGGGAACAGTGTGCGTATCATTATTTTTACATAGGATTTTATGGAGGATTGTACTTTGGCCATTATCTTGAACTCTCATAAATCATTCAAATATCTTTGAAAAAAAATCATAGAATGATGCAGCTCTCATAAAACCTTAATAACTAAAGTTATACACTGAAATATGATGATGGCTTCCCAGAAAGTCACGAAGCACAGATTTCGGGAGATGGTCGCTTATTGAATTATAATCATGCGACACTGACTTTCCCCCATTTGAATAAATCACAAAAATCTGTCATTCAAACCTGCAACGTTGTGCAGAAATGGATCATAGTGCATTGCGTCCGGCATGATTAGATGATTTCGGAAACCTATAGTTTTTGACTGTTTTAGTAAATTAAAAACAAATTGCCATGTTTTGAAGGTCATAACTGAAGTAGTCAAAATGCAATTTCAAAGGGGTGGAGTTATAACTCACAGGGCTGAAGGCTAGTAACTAAAGGAACAAATCATTGCAATAGAGGTGGACAATAGATGTCCAACCAGAATAGTTCACAAATGAGCTGGCACATCCTAATTTAGATAATTTGGGGTGTGATTAAGGGTTTAAAGGAGGACGTACAAAGGGGAGAGCTGTCTGAAATCATCTGTGTGGGAACTGCTAAAAACAATTGCTGTAGGAGCAACATTGCCTGAGGGGGGAGATAAACCGGGGAAATACAGAAGCTGTAATCCTTCCATCAGGGGTCATGGTAATTGGAGATGATGGTAAAAGGACAGGCAAATCAAGGGGGATTGATGCGGGAGGCAATCAATGACGGAGGTTGAAGTCTGTCCTTTCCCCAGGAGGTGGTGTCTTTTCCTGAGCACAAAACCCAGAGATATTCTATGTAAGTAACTTGTCCAACCAAACCAAGTCTTGTGGGGATCTGTTTGGGTTTATACCTTCCCCATGTTTAGTGGGTGGGGTATGGAAGTAGATCCCTAGCATTGTCTTACCAAGTCATAATTTAATTCCCCTATAACCAATTGACATGGGGTGACTTTGTTTAAATTCGAAATAAACATCACTTCCAGTGTAGATACAAGTATGGTCTGTTAATGAGATACTCCTATTTCTTTTTGCCAACCCCAAAATTCCCTTACAGGAGGGGGTGTATAAAAACGAAATTCGCAACTGCTCCCCCGTCCCCAGAGGGGTTCCCATAGTAAACTTAATATCTGGGTTTGCACTGGGTCAGACAGTGTCTTGGGCCTATGTTGGCACCAAGCACTCCCTTTTTCCGTGATGTTGTAAATGGGGTTTCAAAATATTGGGATTAAAGTATTAGAGTATCAGAGGTGCGGGAAGAAGAATACAACCTTGGCATCTAGGTTGTGAAGTGATAAATGCAAGCCAAAAAAGTTCCCAATTAGAAAACTCCCGTCCCCTGCACACTTTCTATGGCATTGGATAGATAGCCAAATACTTAGAGAACACAGTGCCCAAGTGGACTTGCCTGAGACCAGTGTAGCCACGTGGCTTGCTATGATTCAAAAGTAGATTTAGACACTTCAGTATATTAAGACTACCCAAGAAGGTATCAATTTTTACAACATTAGTAATTGAAATGACCATAAGGTAATT
Organism: Ambystoma mexicanum; assembly: GCF_040938575.1. Classification (NCBI taxonomy): domain Eukaryota; kingdom Metazoa; phylum Chordata; class Amphibia; order Caudata; family Ambystomatidae; genus Ambystoma; species Ambystoma mexicanum. Next base: position 59,114,748 of record NC_090939.1, on the reverse strand, counting down.
CTCATAAAAGAATATTTATCGTACAGATAGCCCAATGCGTTTTGAGTGTTACTCTTCATCAGGGGCAAATATTTTCAGTAAGTTCTACAAAAAAGTCAAGAAATAAACTTTGTCTGTTATTGATTATACAAAATTCAACACATAAACATTTGTAATTAAATCTGATAATTTCATATGATTAACATAACATCCATATTTACAAACTCAAGGTCCTGTCTATTTAACCAACATATATGTATGATATGGCATTCAAAACGCGCCTATACACAAGTGTTTCGAGGCGTGACGAGGCAAGGGAGGGGGGAAACAGGGGGAAGACAGACAACGATTTTACTAGGCCAGGTGTCATTCAGATTGCGCATGTGCATGGGAAGGGGGAAAGGGAAAGGTTTGTGGGGGACGAGAGTGGGGGGGGTGGGAGTGCAGTACATGGGATAGTAGAATAATAAGTTAATAAAACGGCCAGATGGTGGCAAGTGCAAGGTAAGAGCAGACATAAGTGCTGGTAGGGGGACTGTAGGGGATACAGAATAAGTACCCAGGTGCGGGGGTTGCCAGGGAGGCAGTGCAGATGTGCAATTGGCGGGGTCTGGGCCCGAGAGCAGAAAGGGTGGCCAGGTAACCAGTGCAGTTTCAGCCAGGAATTCAACAGAGGAGAGAAGGCAGAAGCAAAGAAGAAGGTTTTATGGTGCTTCCGGAACCGGAGATGGTTCTCCTCAAGTTTCAGGGAGGCGGGAAGGCTGTTCCAGAGGGAGGTCCCTGCCGAAGAGGGAGATCTACCACCAACTCGTTGCTTGGAGACTGACCCTGAGGGAGTTTGAGGAGGATGAGTGAAGAGCTTGAGAAGGAAGATATTTGGGAAGAGAGAGTTGAAGGTTTTACGGCCCAGAAGGACTTGTGGACAATGCACAGGGTTTTGAACTTAATCCTCACAGCCACTGGGAGCCAGTGCAGAGATTTCAGTCCTTGAGAGATACAATCCCTGGGCTTGAGGCCAAGGACAAGTCTTGCAGTCCTGTTCTGCATAAGTTGAAGAGGGCGAGAGTAGAGGCAGGCAGATTTAGATAGAGGCTGTTACAATAGTCCAGCCTAGAGAGAACAGGGCTCTGGAGACGGTGAGCTTCTGAGGGAAGGTGTCATGAAGCCTACCCCCGGGGAACCAGACCAGGTCCAGCAACCCCGGAAGCAAGCATCAAGTTATTTTGAGCAAGCCCAAAAACCCCTGCTAGGGGCTGTTTGGGTGCGGTCCTGGCGCCTATGGCACCAGGCTCATATGGAGAGTCAGTCCTGGCGCCATAGGCGCCAGGCTCATAGAGTAGAACTTACCGGATGCAGACCATGATGCAAGCTTACCTGGTGCAGACCATGCTGCAGAGCTCCAAGCCAAATGAGGCTTGGAGGGGACTATTTTACCTAGGGACTCTTTTTTTTACTCTGGTGGGCTGGGGAGGAATACTTACCTGGGAGTACTTTGGGGCTATTTAAACCACGCCCAAGGAGCAGCACATGCTTCGGGTTATTCTGCATCCATCAGCGTAACGCTCACCGTGTCTGCAAGCCTGCATCCAGTCTTCTGCCACGCCCGCCTCTTGTCTGCAGCTCATAGAAAAAAGGCGAAAAGGTTAGAATCCTTACCTGAATTCCAGATCCACCGCGCCTTCGAGCTGGAAGAAAGAAGCATTTTACGCGCGCGCCTCGCCTGCTGCAGTGCCGCGCTGAAATCACCGGCCTACACAGCGTCCTCACGATCCACTGCATCCTTCTGCACGTTCCCGCCGCATTCTGGCACCTAAGGGGAACACAAGAACAGCAAAGGTGAGCCAAGGAAATAAACAGAGGCAATAGTAACTACCCCCATAGACTTACCGGATTACTGCCAGGGGTACTATTCCTCTGCACGGGTCGGCGCAGTCTCCATTGCATCCTCGCCGTACCCCGGCCCCTAAGGGGAACAAAAGGACAACAAGGTGAGTCAAAGGGACAAATAAGGGGAACTCTTCTCACCGCAATAGACTTACCTGATTTACCGCCGGAGGCATAATTCCCGAACTTCATATTTTCTCTCCACACCTGAATAAGGGAGCAAGCAACAGGTTACATTCTGGCCTTATTTTATTGAACTGTGTAGGATAAGCCAAATCCTTACCTGAACTTCGTCAGCTAAACACTAGGAACTCTTTGCTGGCCCTGATTGCCCTATAAAACCACCCAAGAAGGTGGTAGGAACTGCAGATAAAAGCCATATGGAGTCAGACTCAGGGAAACAACCACACCTGACAAGCGTAGAGGTCTGCTTGCCGAGCTTGAAGAAGGATACTCGGACCTCACATTTCATCATACCAATGTTCCTTGTAGATCCAGGGCAGCCATCGCGTATGCACGCAGTAAGGGCATACATTGATAGCAGGGCCATAGGAAACTATGTGGACTATGAATTGGCTTCCAGGATGAATCTACCTCTCTGCCGAAAAACCACCTCAGATGTCATCACAACAGTCGATGGAACTGAAACTGCCTCGGGGCCTGTAACTCATTCCACTACAGAGATGACACTGTTGAGTCAAGATGGGCATCGAGAGACTATTGTGTTTGATCTAATCGAAGCCCCACAGTTCCAGATAATACTGGGGATGCCATGGTTGGAAACACATCCTTGTATAGATTGGCGAGAGAAGAAAATAACCTTCCCGGATTGTGCACACAGCTATTACCCGGAGAAAACTTTGAACAAAGGCCTGGCTACAGTCGTTAACCCAATCGTGCAGTTACCTCAGGAATACCAAGAATTTCAGGATGTTGTTCAAAAAGAACAGGCCAATACATTACCTCCTCACAGATCATACGATTGTCAAATCGACCTCCTACCCAGTGCACAACCCCTATGCAGTAGAATCTATGCCCTCACGGAACCTGAAAATCGTCACCTACGGTAATACTTGGACCAATACCTTGCTAATGGCTTTATTCGTCCTTCCAAGTCTCCTGCATCCTCAGCTTTATTCTTCGTGCCTAAAAAGGAAGGTGACCTCAGAACGTGCATAGACTACCGCGCATTAAATCAGATTACGGTAAAAAAACGATACCCATTGCCTCTGATCCCCGAATTACTAGACCAAGTAAAGGATGCTTGTATCTACACTAAGTTAGATCTCCGAGGGGCATATCATCTGGTACGTGTCAAGAAAGGAGACGAATGGAAGACTGCCTTTCGCGCCAAGTACGGATTATTCGTATATCGGTTGATGCCCCTCGGGTTGTGCAATGCACCAGCAGCCTTCCAGTATTTTATGAACAATGTCCTTCGTGAACTCATTGACATCTGTGTCGTCGTATACATAGATGATATTCTAGTGTACTCCTCCTCAGAGTCAGACCATGTTAAGCATGTGCGTGCACTCCTTGAGAAACTACGCCAGCACAAGTTATATGCAAAATTGGAAAAATGTGTGTTTCATGCTACGGAAGTTGAATTTCTTGGATTTATCCTGACTCCAAAAGGAGTCCGAATGGACTCTCGAAAGGTGGACGCAATTCTCAAGGGGCCATCACCAAGTTCGGTCAAAGGGGTACAAAGCATGCTTGGATTTGCTAATTTCTACCGCAGATTCATTCCGGACTTCTCCCATGTTGTACACCCCATCACAGCACTTTTGCGAAAAAACAAACTATTCTTGTGGACCGAAGAGGCTGAAAAGGCCTTCCAAGAGCTGAAAGCGAAATTCACATCAGCACCTGTCTTAAAGCATCCACGCCCTGAGCTTCCATACATAGTAGAAACTGATGCATCCAGTTTAGCCATGGGAGCTGTCCTATCCCAGAAGGATCGTGAAACCGGTCAACTTCACCCAGTAGCGTTTTGGTCCAGAAAGTTCTCCGCACCTGAGTTTAACTATGCGGTTACCGATAAAGAGCTATTAGCCATCAAATCCGCCTTTAAGGCTTGGCTGCACTATCTTCTTGGTGCCCGGCATACTATTACCGTAATCACCGATCACCGAACCTGCAGTATTAAAAAACAGCCAAAGCCCAATCATCGCGACAACTTCGATGGGCATTGTTCTTTGCCGAATTCGATTTCATGATCACTTATCGACCAGGCTGCAAAAATGGCAAAGCAGATGCCTTATCCCGAATAGGGATGGGAGAAGCATATGCAAACCCGGAACCGGTGCCAATAATTCCCGAGCAAAGAATTCTTGGCATAACTACTCTACAGACACTAGAAGATATTAATTCAAGAATCCAACAACTCTTTGATCCAGCAACCCTGCAGGACTGGGTAAAGAAAGGCCCGGACTACTCGGTCGTCAATGACCTACCTTACTATCAAGGACGACTATTTCTACCACACAAGGAAATACAAGAACTAGTCATCTCCAATTACCATGACACCCTGATGGAAGGACACCCAGGTATCGCAAAAACTGAAGCGAAAATTAAGAGACAGTTCTGGTGGCCCACTTGGCGAAAAGATGTAAAGTAATTTTTGATGTCTTGTGGCATTTGCGCCCAAAACAAAAGCCAGAAGAAAAAACCTGCTGGCCTTTTACAACCTTTGGATATTCCACCTACACCATGGCACACCTTGTATTTAGACTTTATTACAGATCTACCTCCATGTAATGGATTTAAACACCATTCTAGTTATTGTGGCTCTTTTTTCCAAGATGGCCCACTTTATTCCTTTAAAGGGGTTACCTTCTGCTTCGATTCTGGCCAAGGAGTTCCTCGAAACATTGTTCGATTACACGGATTCCCTTCCGTATTGGTTTCTGACCGAGGTAGTCAATTTATCTCGCATTTTTGGAAGAAATGTTGTCAACTAGCACAAATCGACGTGAGGCTATGAACAAGTCACCATCCCCAGACCGATGGTCAGACGGAAAGGACCAACCAGACCCTTGAACAGTACCTATGCTGCATGCTACACCAGACCGAAAGCAATTGGAAAGATATTTTATGGAGTACGCATACAATAACTCTGTACATTCAGGAACCGGACGAAGCCCTTTTTATACCATATATGGACATCACCCTCGAACCTCAGAACTCGATTCGCCTCAGCATTTAGAAATGCCCACAGTTAGTCATTTGCACTCTACTATTACACAAGCCTTTAAGGAAGCCGCAGCACATTTGAAACAAGCAAAAGAGAAATACAAGAAAAATGCTGATCAACATAGAAGTGAAACTCCACAATACCAGATTGGGGATCAAGTTTGGCTGGCTACAAAACATGTACCTCTAAAGGGAACTCTGACTTTTAATCCTAGATATTTGGGACCTTACACCATTAAGGCCATTATCAACCCGGTGGTCGTCAAATTGGAATTGCCCTCTAATATGCGAATTCATCCTGTCTTTCATGTTTCACTTCTAAAACCAGTTCAACCAGGGACAAGATTAACCAAACCACCTGACCCCATCTTGATAGATGGAGAACCTGAATTTGAGGTAAAAAATATCCTGGACTCCAAGATGATGAAATCAAAACTTTATTTGATTGATTGGAAGGGCTACGGACCACAAGAAAGATCATGGGAGCCTAGCGACCACGTTCATGCACCACGGTTGGTGAAAAGATTCCATCAGAACTTCCCAGACAAACCGGGGCCTGGGGGAAGAACAACTTTAGGAGGGGCCTTTGGGGGGGGGGGCCTTTTGCTGTCATGATGCCTACCCCCGGGCATCCGGACCAAGGCCCTCAGCTGCGGGAGCAGGCATCCAGACATTTGTTTATACCTCGGCAGCCCCGGTTAGGCGCCAGGCTCATAGACTTTACTTACCTGATGCAGACCATGCTGCAAACAAGTCCAAGCCTACATGAGGCCTGGATGGGACTATTTTGTTACAGGGACTATTTTTTACTTGGGCGTGGCTCTAGGGAACTTCTTACCTGGAACTACTTTGGAGGCTATTTAAACCACACCCGAACAGCAGCACATGCTTCGCGTTATTCTGCATCCAGCAGCGTGACGCTCACCGTGCCTGCAGCCAGCATCCAGTCTTCTGCCATGCCCGCCTCGAATCCGGAGCTCCTAGAATAAAGAAGAAGAAAAGGACAAGGTTAGAAAACGAACTTATTTCAAATTCCTCACCTAATTCCGGAACCATTTCATCTCCGGACCTGGAAAGTGCATCAGTCCTGCACGCGTCGCTTCGCCAGCTCCAGAACAGCACCATACTCGCCAGTTCTCACAGCATCTTTCGATCTGGCACTGTCCATCATTTCTTCGCCGTAATCCGGCACCTAGGGGACACAAGAAAAAAAACAAGGTGAGCCAAGGGAATCAACAAATACAACCTCTTACCACCATAGACTTACCACCGGCGGTATTATTCCATAACTCTCCACATTTTCATATGCCGCATCTGTAAAGAGGGAGAAAAACAACACGTTAACGCATGCAATAGTTACCAGACAGCGTTGGGTAACACAGACTCTTACCTGAACGCCAGCAGCAGCTATGAGACCACCTTCTCATGAGCTCAGTTGCAACTTAAGGAAGGGGACAAGAGTGAACATCGGGCACATTGAACTCTTTGAACTTGATACTTACCAATCCCGCCAGGGACTTCAGAGTCAATACTTACCGGAACTCTCCCAACGCCTTCAAACCAGTGAAGTAACTGGTATCTACGTGCCCCTGCAAGACACGCAGGATGGAGAGCTCATCTTTTACGAACATAAGGTGAGGTTACTAAGGGGATATCAGAGGTGATTAGTGGGGGAGTGCGAGAACAGTTGGGAGGCCATCACTAAAACCCACAGGTGGTTAATCCCTATCTCCACTTGCAGGAAAATACTTCTTCGGGTCCAGCAGACAAGACTAGGCGGGCCAGTCCAGACAGTCATCTCTGCACTACGCATCACGTTGAAGGAGACCGCAGCTGTCCGAGTCCGATCGAATCCCCTGTGTGGTCCAGGTGAGCGTAACAAGTCCTCAGTTCCCCTAGTAATTGGGCCAATTGGTCAGTCTCTGAGGTATCCATAATGCCCGGGTGGGGATTTGTGGGTAGGATTCGCGTTCTGTTACGCTCACCTGGCTCCCACAGAGGCGTCGATCTGAACTGGAGAGCTGCGCCTCTACCAATGTGACGCGTAGGGCCGAGATGACTGACTGGACTGGCCCACCTAGCTTCGTTTGCTTGGCCCGTAGGAATATTCTTCTGCAAATGGAGAAAGGGAATTAACCACCCGTGGAGTTGAGCGTAAATTCCCCCCACCCCTGCTGTTCTCCCCACAGATCACCTTTGATGTCCCCTCTTATAGTCTCACCTGATGGTTTGAAAAGATGAGCTCTCCATCCTGCATTGAGTGCAGGGGCGTGTAGATAACCAGTTGCTTAACTGGCTTGAAGAAATTGTTGAGTTCCAGAACAATTTTGACTCCGAAAAATATGTAGTTCGTAAGAGATCACATGTCTGACTTTCACTCTTGTCCGATTCCTTGCAGTTTGCAGCTTGACCCCAGCGAAGAGTTCCTCGTGGTAGCTGACGAAGTTCAGGTAAGGATTTGGCTTATCCTACACAGTTCAATAAAATAAGGCCAGAATGTAAGCTGCTTGTTCCCTTATTCAGGTGTGGTGAGAAAATGTGAAGTTCGGAGGATTATGCCTCCGGCGGTAAAATTAGGGAAGTCTATTGCGGTGAGAAGAGTTCCCCTTATTTGTCCCGTTGTCTCACCTTGTCGTCCTTTGGTTCCCCTTAGGGGCCGGGGTGCGGCAAGGATGAAATGGAGACTGCGCCGACCTGTGAAGAGGAATAGTACCCCCGGTGGTAATCAGGTAAGTCTATGGGGGTAGTTACTATTGCCTCTGTTTATTTCCTTGGCTCATCTTTGCTGCTCTTGTGTTGCCCTTAGGTGCCAGAATGCGGCGGCAACGTGCAGAAGGATGCGGTTGATCGTGAGGATGCTGCGAAGGCCGGTGAATTCAGCGCGGCGCTGCAGCAGGCGAGGCGGCGCACGTAAATGCTTCTTTCTTCCAGCTCGAAGGTGCAGTGGATCCGGAATTCAGGTAAGGATCGAAGGTTTGCTCGTATTCTAACCTTTTCTCCTTCTGTTCCTCCCTTTTTCTAGGAGCTGCAGACTCGAGGCGGGCGTGGCAGATAACTGGATGCAGGCTTGCAGACGTGAGTGTTACGCTGCTGGATGCAGAATAACGCGAAGCGTGTGCTGCTCTTCAGGCATGGTTTAAATAGCCTCCAAAGTAGTCCCAGGTAAGTATTCTTCCCCAGCCCCACCCAACGGGGCTCCTTAAACTCCGGAAGGTTTTGGGGTCTGGGTTCACCACTCTTCTGGATACACTCTGGGCAGACAGTCTTCAACTTGGGGCTCATCACAAGGACAATCTTCCTCTTCTGGCTTTCAAAGAGAAAATAAAAGATCCAGAGGAAGAGGCAGAACCTTACCTGGGAGAGACTCCACCCATCCCAAACAATGATGGACCGCTGCAGGTCCCTTCCCATGCCACCCCAGTAAGAGGTCGAATTTCAAAATTCACCTACGCATGGGAGGTGATAACGTCAGACAAGTGGGTGTTTTGCACCGTGGCAGGCGGGTATTGCATCGACTGTTACAAAGGCCACCCAACCGTCTGCCAAAACGGAGATGATCCCAGAAGAGCAACACATACTGTTAGAAGTAAAGACACTGCTGGAAAAGGACGCCATAGAGATTGTCCCTGCAAAACAGGTAAACAAGGGTATTTATTCTATGTACTTCCTTGTGCCAAAGAAAGATCTTTCCATGCGCCCAGTACTAGATCTGCGCCCTGCAAACAAATGTCAAGCCCCAAAGGTTCCCCCTCTTAAAACAGGGGGGGACTACACAGCAACATTAGATATGAAAGATGCATATTTTCATATTTCAATGCTCACTGCGCACTGGATATAACTGCAGGAGTTCACTACCAGTTTAAGGTACTTCCCTTCGGCATTGCCTCAGCCCCAAGAGTATTCACAAAGGTGCTTACAGTAGTGGCAGCCCACCTGTGCAGAGTCAATCCCTGTATACCCTTATCTGGATGACTTGCTGATCACTGGGGAATCTCCTCACAATTGTAAACCAGACAATAGACCTTATCAATTTGGGCTTCTCCATCAACGAAAAGAAAGTCTAGTTCCCAGCCAAGTAAAACAATATCTGAGAGCAATTATAAAGACAAGAGGGGCTGGCTTTCCCGTCAAACGAGAGAGTACAAAACATACTGTTGCAAGTACCTCACTACAAGGCCAATCGCCAGATAACTGTATGCAAAGCAATGCGTTTCCTCGGGATGATGGCCTCATGCATTCACTTGGTTCCACACGCACTTGCGCCTAATGCAGGAATGGTTAGCGAAACAATGGTCTCAGGCAAGCGGTCAATGAGGGTGATCTAGTGTTTTTTTTTCGCTAACCCTGGTACAGACTGTCCCTGGACCACCAGCAAAGAATCTGCTAAAAGGAAAACCCTTCTGCGTTCCACCAGCACAAGCAATCCTAACTACAGACACCTCACTCGCCAGATGGGGGCCTCACTTCCTCCACCACAGCAGACTGCCAGTGGGGGCACGCTACAGCCCAAAGACACATCAACTTCCTGGAACTTTTGGCAGTTCTCAAGGCTCTTCAAGATTTTCTGCAACATCTTACAGGTCAAACGGTGCAAGTCCTTACAGACAGCACCACTGCCATGTTCTACATAAAAAAGCAGGGAGATGCACACACTCTGGCTGCCTATGCTATACCATAAAATATGGAGCAGAACATGTTTCTAGCCTCAACACCTTCCAGGGGAACTCAATGCTCTTGCAGACACTCTAAGAAGATCTCCTTTACCAGAAGAGCTTGAGTGGCAACTCGACAAAGATATCCTAGACGGAATATTCTCCCAATGGGGTCATCACCCGTTCTATTGGATTGCCACAAGCCTAAACGCGCAATGCCCAGACTTCGCGTCCAAGTTTCCCCAACCAGGGTCCAAAGGGAACGCCCTATGGATGAACTGGTCAGGGAAATGTGCTTAAGCTTTTCCTCCAATGCGACACCTCAGCACGATTGTACACAAGATGTACCTGGAACAAGTGACTCTAATCCTGGTTGCTCCTATGTGGGCAAAACAACCTTGGTTTCCACATCTGCTCAAACTGGTGATGTGCGACCCAATCAAGCTCCTGTGTCCATACAACATGCTAACACAAGACAAAGGATCCTCCACCCTCTGCCTCAATCTATGAACTTTGCAGCCTGGCTCCTGAAGTCCTAGAATTCGGCCACTTAAATCTTCCACAAAGGTGTATGGATATCCTAAAGGAGGCACACAAACCCAACACCAGACAAGGCTATTTTAACTAGAAGAAGAGATTTGTGATATGGTGCAGGTCACAAACCTTAAACCCAATCGAATGTTCACCAGCTAATATTCTACATGATATGCTTTACCTACTAGACTCCGGCCTAGTATTCAACGCCATAAAAGTACACCTGGCGGCTCCATCGGCTTACACCACTTCACAGAACAGCCAGCCTGAAATATTTGACTTACAAAACTGTATTCCTAGTAGCCATCACCTCTATAAAACGAGTCAGTGAGCAACAAGCTTTGTCCGTACAAGACCCTTTCTTCATAATCCACAAAGACAAGGTTGTCCTCAGAACACATCCTAGGTGTTCACCCAAGTTCATTTCAAAATTAATCAATCCATAGAACTTCCTAACTTTTTTCAAAATCCATCCAACTCAGCTGAGAGAAGCCTCCATACACTTGATGTACGGAGGGCGGTCTTGTATTTGCAAAGCCATTTGTTTTGGCTTGTGATCACATTGGGGATTTTGGGGTCATGGGGGGAGGTCCAGAGATTCTGGATTCCTTCATGTCTTTGGTGGTTTTGGAGGTGGAAGACCCAATGGGGTCTGTGCCATGGGGCACAAAATTCCCTAAGAGTGTCCTGTCCCAGGCCTATCGGAAGCCATGCATGGAGGTTGAGCATGCATGGGCTTGGCTGAGTGCCACTCCATCCCCTGAGAATGGCAATAAGGAGGACCGATGGCCATGATGAGAAGGTGGTGTACCATGTCCTCTTGGCCTAGTTGGGGAAATTGGAATCCTGGTGGCCCCCATCTTCAGCCGCCTGAAAATGTGATGCATGGCTGCAACCGGTGGGAATGTCTCATCACCCAGTGCCCCGTTTTGGGGTGGAAACCCTTCTCGCTTGCTGTTGGAACTTGAGGCAAAGGAATCTGCTATAGGGGTTCCCCCAAAGGTTCAAGGTCTTGCTAAGGACCTTAGTTTCCTTTTTTTGGAGGATGACTGCAACTGACGTGGCTCGCTTTTCGAGTGGGAGCGTTTGCAATATGTTTTGCGCCTCTCTTTAGATCTCCATCAGGGCACTGGTCTCAGTGGCTTCCAGGCTCATGCCCTCTGAGGGTTTGCATTTTAAGGTGGTGCTTGGAAATTTGGATTGCTAGCACCCCAGCAGTAGTTTTCTCTCCTTATGGGCCATTGTGATCGTCAGCTAGCATAAGCCACATTTTGTCACATTGCCAAACTACCACAAACTGATCAGTTAACAAGGTTTTCACTTCACACACATCTTTAACCCTGAGTGCTTAGGAGTGGCCATTGTGAAAGATGTTTTGATAGAAAACAAGGTGATCTGTGAAGGAAAAAGAAACTCTGGTCACGGGTAGCGGCGTGAGCTATATATTGATGCTGACGTCCAGTCCAATGTTGAGTGGCTGCGCTGAGAGATCTGTGATCTAGCTAAAGTGGCAGGACTGTATCCGAGATGAGGAATCTGTGGGGGGACACTATCTGAAACATGCTATCTTTTAGGAAGTCACAATCACAAGCACTGCCAATAGCTGAACCGCAGTATGGTGGCATGCAAAGTGTGCGCTACATTCCAAGAACTAGGGAGGTTCCAAACCTTTTTAATGCGTTGTGTCCCCTGAAAAAAAAGATATGTACTAGTTTTATTTGAGCTTTTCTACAATGTTACACAGGTAACCCTGCCTTTACTTTGTCATGCCTCTTCATCTTCACATTGTGAAGATGCTAATGGATGTGGTGGGTTTAACGTCAGGTTGCTCAACCGGAGCATGGGGAAAGGAGGGAGATTATAGGGTAGAAAAAGAACGTGTGCCCGGGGGTCCCCCCCTGCAATGACAAAGTAAAGTCCTGGCGAAGTGAATGTAGACAAAGTAAAGGCGTACATCCATGGCATACACCAACAAGCTAGCAATGTATGGCAACCATGTCCAAGTGGGGGTCTGTATCCTTCTAGTGCCCCATGTACCGGTATCCATGATGTCCAGAAGTGACTCTTTTTAGTATGCATTAAAAAGGGGATGTGGCTTGGAGCCGGAACACGAGGCATGGCTCCTCACTAGCTCCTGACCCAGTCCCGATATCCAAAGGCCTAGCAGCAACGGAAAGCATGGGGTTTTTGCTCCAAAAGCACACCAGACTGGGGGAAAGTATGAAGCCCAGCTGACCAGAGTAGGGATTCCCCTACTTGCTGGATTGTTGAGCGGCGGTCCTCCGCAGCATGACTCGATGAAATTCCAAAATGGTGACTGGGGCTCGAAAGCTGTAAACCCAGGGCAACTGAGAACCCAAAGGGGTGGAGGACGCCCCTTGTACTGCTCCATGGGAGCCTCAGAAGGAGTCCCCCCTCCACGGAATGGCTCCACACATACTGCGGGAGCCCCCGCGCTATGAGGGGCTTGAGGACACGCCCACACCAGGAGTCGACACGGAGGAGCTCCTCAAGACAGATGGGGGCAGTGCACTACACGGACCAGCAGCTATAATTATGGGAGATAACTAATAATGCAGTGCTTAATCAGCCTTTGGTCCGGACTCAAGCAGCCCACTCTCACTGGAAGTAGAACAGGCAACCCCTACAGAGCCCCCCAACACTGCTGATATACAAGCAGAGGAGGAGCACCTGCCACACCGGGAACCAGAGGACACATGAACTCAAGCACCCACAAGGAGACGGGCAATGGGGCCTCCGCAACAATAAGGCATGACCACCCACTTCCCCAGGGGACCTGTCCATGCCCCCACAACTGTAATGGAGGACCGGGGCAAAGGCAGGAGGCTCCCACTGAGGATCGGGGTGTCTGGCTCCCCAGTCAATGCGCAATTGGGTTACCCTGAAAGAAAAGAGGCCCGCAACACTCTAAAATCGAAAGCCTGACTCAACAGGTCTCAACCTAAGTTGCTGCCACAAAAAAGAACCAAGGAAGGCAAGTGCAGCGAGATCCACGCTGCTGTGGGTCCCGCACAACCATCCCATCGAAAGGTACCCAGGGAGAAAATCATGCCTAACCATACAGAACCAAGTGGGTGAAGGACCTCCTCTCAACAAGAGGAGAAATGGCGAAGGCCCCCAAAACTACGAAACCATTCGACACATCTATGCTGCTCTCAGCACCCACTGGAGGGGAAGAAAGGGGAGCAATCGGAAGCAATGTCACACGAGAAAGACAGTGAGATTCCCCCAACTCAAGGGGTCACTGTGATGCTGGAAATGCATCAGAGGGATAGGGCTTCCATATCCTTGTCCTTTAGTGCTTTATCGTGTGTGTTCTGTTGTGTTTTCCGCACAGGAGTTCATGTGGGACTCCTGGCGGTGCAGCTCTTTTGGTTTGGTGAGCAGACCCTTGGGATACCCTTATGGGACCCATGGGTGGGTGCACAACCCTGTACTCCTAGTGTATGTTTTGGGCACCTACTTGTGGCCCACAGAGCAGGGTACGGGATGGTGGCAGCTCTGTGCTGAATTGACAGGTGCTCTGAGCGTCCTCCATTTTGGGGTGCCCAGGCACTGTCATTGGAGTCAGTTGATTCCTGATGGGGACAAGATGGCCTCTTGCGTCCATCGCCTGTTACCTTGGTTTTCCTGAAGTCCCGGGAAGCCCTGACTCTGTCCCTTCCCCTGACTGGCGGTTGGGTGGAAGTTCCATATATGGTAATATGGGGGAAGTGCCGACCAGCCTGGCTGGAGCCTTCCCAATGACCGTATGTTGTGGGTACGCCCATGGGGTGGGACCTGGGTGAATGGAGTGTGTGACGAATACCCATTTCTTGTTGTGGATATCTAGTGTCTAGTATGTGACACACAGACTGATACCGCCCTGCCCAAAACTGGTATGAATGCAGTGTGGAGTGTTGAATGGCTGGGTACTTGTCCCAATACACATTGCTTGTTCTGAGTGTCTGGAGAGAAGTGAATGGCCTGCATGCACTGTACGCCCGATTGGCTGCATGAATGCCCTTCTGGATGATTGGTTGCCTGAGTGTGACCCAGCAGGATGAATGGGAGATCAACTAGTATATCTGTGAGCCTCTCACTGCTAGTAATCATTCAGAAGCTGAAGTTGAAACTGACATTTAAACTGATGCGTAATCTTGAAGCCCTCCTGGAAGATAACTGCTGTTTCTCCTCTTCGTCGATCTGAAAGCTGTTGTCTCCAAGAGAGGACCTGTTAAGGAGACCTCTTCCTGAGCTACGAGGGACCATCGTGCACCGCTAACCTTTGCCGAAGCACCCTTGAAGCCAGCCTACGAAAGACTGTCATCCTCAGAGAGGGATCGTCGACGAGAACGAAGAGAAGCACTGGACATCCCATCCACTGTCGTCAACCAGGGTTCGCAGGTTTGCTATAACTGCTGGAGGCCCCTCGAAGCCATGTTGCCCAGAGCTGGGAACTGCTTGACGCTGTGCCGCCGCCACTGACCGGAGGGGCAACCCTCCCGTTGATCAAGACTTTCGAATCCGTCCGCACCGTCAACCGCTTTGTCCTGCTGGAGAAAGTCCAGGCCGTCGACATGCTGAGGAGCAGCTGCTGGTGGGTTTCCTGCCACCAAAAGACAGTAGAGACACCGGACGACTCGATGCCCTTGCTGGGCCAAAGTTCTTCATAGACTCTTTGCAGTCCCGAACTATCAACGCAGAGGGGCCCCGCACGCCTCATCTTCGCAGGATGTCCATGACCACTCATTGACGACACTGCCAGGACTGAAGCTGCTGCCTCAACACGGTTTTTCATAATTTCTACGAGGGATCTTGACGATCCGTGGCTCCTGCCTTTAAGAGGAGCCGCTCAAGAAGGATCCGTCGACGACCCGTCATCGAACTCTGCGATTCCAGGTACATTGGGGTTGTAGAACTATTTAGAAGGAAATAAGACTCTTGTGAACGATATTTGACTGGGCTTGTAGTATATCTTTATTTTACAGGTTGCCCATGTGGGGGGCGGATCCTCACACAGAACTGTGCCTAGGTAAACAGGGACAGTATTCTGCCTACTAATCTAACCGACTGCTTTCCTCCCATGTCTATTGTTGGTTCCCTTTATTAATTGATGTGACATTTGACCACAGTACCGTTGATGTACGTTAATGAAATCTGATAGTAATTGTGGTACCACATACAACTGTGTATATATTTGCCATTGTAGATTAACTGAGCACAAAGTGAGTTATTGTGATTGTGTATATAACCTTGAACTTTAATTATATAAAGACTGTTTTCACTAATACAGTGTGTGGACATTCCTTTGTGGGTGCTTGGGGACTACACTGTACTTAAGAACCAGCCCGTATCACCTCCTGAGAGCTGAAGCCTTTGATTGCTCGACTTCGCTACTACATAGAGAATCTTGGCTGGGGTCCTCTGTGCTTCTCCTCTACCATATAGAGAGCAGGGGTACAGACACCCCCCAACTCCCCCTCCGGTGCTTTAGAGTCACCAAAACAGATTTGCAAGACCTCCTAGCAGCCATGATTAAGGAATACAAAAGAGGTACGGAAGAGATCATGAAAAGAATATCGAGCCTACACAAGCGCATGGACGAGGTTGGAAAGCAGAACAGCAGAGATGGTCAACGATATGCAAAAAATCCTATGAAATCGGGAAGGGAGCAGACAGAATTACTGCACTGGAGGCCAATGTGAAGCCCAAGAAACTAAGCAAGGGGACGCCAAAAACCGCCCCTGCTGTAATAACATCCGATTACGCAGAATTCCAACCTCCATTACAGACGCGGAACTGGATGATTTCACCTGGGACCTATTCAGGTTCATCCTAACGCTCCCAGATAGCACCCTGCTGGAACTGGACAGAGTGCACTGAACCAGGGCCAGACAAGCACCAACTTCCCCAACTGCTCCACCTGATGTCCGGGCAAGAGTTCACTTCTACAGGATCAAGGAGGAGAATATGCAGGAAGCCAGGAACACCACACACATACAATTCAGAGACGCCTCTGTCTCCCTATACCAGTGATCCGCAACATGTTGCTCGCGGCACCGTAAATTGTTGCTCGCCAGTTGTTTTGGGCCATGGTGTCTAGGCCTAGAAGGGGGTGCTGAATGGATGAGACCTCAGTAGCATTAGAGCCAGGACAGAGTCCTGGCCTGGACTGTGCAAGAATGTTGGCCAATGAGCCTGCTGTGGTTCCAATTGGCTTATTTTTGTAGATGCAACATTTGAGTTTGTTGCCACATGCAAATTATTTTGTCAGTAAATGTCCTTACTTATTAAAGCAGTGTTGTTGTTAAAACCCTGTCATCTTCAAATACTTTGTCCAGCTGATGTATTAATGAGCCAAATAATTGTACCTTGTTTGTGTCCTGGAGGAAATGGTCCTATTCTATTCCTTTGTATAGATAGCAGGAGCATAATGGACAAATACCTGGCACACGTACCCAACTTTCCTTTATTCATAATTTGCATGCACCGCTTTTTGTACAAGTCACGTTTGTGTTTGATGCCAACATTGTCATTGTTTGATACTCTCTCAATCTGGCACTTGGAGAATGGGCCGATAAGGCAAATGCATGACACATTTTTCATTATTAATTTGCCCTATGTTCAATTCCAATTAAGTTACTGTTAATACGTTTAAATTAACAAGCCAATGGGCCTCATTACGACCCTGCCGGTCCGGAAAGAACAGTAGCAGTAAAAACACCACCGTTCTTTCCGGACCGGCTGATTCAGAGTCCTGCAGGCGGGAGGTGTCACTCCCGCCAGGTCTGAATGCCACCCGCCTGCAGGTGCAAATGGAATAACCTGCTCCGTCATAGACGGAACTAGTGTTTCCATTATCCCCATCCCCTTTTGGGAATGGGACTTGCAGAATTCCGCCTCCGGAATTCCCGGGTCATAGGGGTCGTAATGCCCCAGTGATTCCAGGAATCACGGAGGCGGAATGGTAATACGGGTCCGGCGGTAGCCTGCTGGTTTTTCCAGCACGGTTACCGCGGGACTCGTAATGAGGCCAATGAATCCAAATGCCCAGCTAACACCACTAACAACCAGAGCATTGGTATACACCAAACAGTTCTACAACATAAACCGCAATAAAGTGAATAGGCTATTGGTATATTAACTAAAAAAGCTACACACCCGAAATAACATCTCCACGCTGAGAAACAAAAATGTGTCCCTACTGTCCTTGGAGGATGACAAAAGGAGTGCAATGAAGATCCACCATAGCGAGGTAATGACAGGGAGCCCAATTGTTGAACAGTTGCAAGCTAACTATCTGGCCAACACACCCCTCTATAAAGTGGTCGTCAAATGCTCAATGTTTTTACCAATGTTTGCCACTATGTTTTGTGTAAAATCCCTTTGGTGCAGAGATGAGAGGTTCCAAATCCTTTAGAAAATTATCGTTTTTATTCCTAACCTCTTTTTCACCAAAGTAATAGGCCCCAGGGTCTTTAGAATGCACTATTTGGCATTACATGAAAAAAAAGATTCTTAGGATGTAAAGCCTACATGTAATGACCAGTATTACTCAATATTTATTTAATTTCATTTCTTCATTAAGTTAGCAACATTTAAACACATGTATCGTATTTCATAAAATTCCTATAGAACAATCCCAAAATAAAAAAGTAGCTTTAACAAATTCAAAGATGCTATATATAAAAACCGGATCAACGACAAATGAATATAAAATGAACCGACTCCCATTTTGCAGGCACACTGTGTTTCCTCCTGCACTCCTACATTTATTGGGGGATGGGTACATTTAAACGTACCAATCGCATCCGCTTCCTGCATTCTGGGGATCTTATTTCACACATTTCTTCTTGCCGTCCTCTATGTGTATGTAAGTCTACATATAAGCTAAAGAAGGCGGCTTATGCATATTTTGGACATCTGCCTCTCTCCCCAACGGACAAACTCTTGCTTTAAGAAATACTTTGCGTTGACCTAGTGTGCCAAATGTAGTTATATCCCACTCCCCCTATCTAAATGGACAGTGCCTTAAAACCCCCGTCCATCCCCAAGCACCACACGTTTTTTTTTTTTTATTTAAACCAGAGGAGGCCTCAATGATTTTCTTTTTAATAAATAAGTAAAAAATCTTAACTGGCCCGACACCTTTAAACTAACACCTCAAATTCAGCTCATAAGGTGCTACAAGGTGTACCTCGAGGCCGAACTGGTAATGGCACAGGAATTAATTTGGCAACTCCTCCTGGACATTACAGTTTGAACAATCCCAGATGTTCCTGCCATAAAATATCAGGAGCAGACCTGTGCCTTATATACCTCCAGGCACTTGTCCAATCTGAATGCCCCAAGCTTGAAATAAGAATGTAAATAGCCCTTTGATCCTTAATGATGCCCTTTTAGCTGTCTCCTTAAAATTGAGCCAAACAGAAGAGTAGGCTCAAATAAAAATGAGAGTACCTCTTCATCTCTACATTCATTTAAACACCAGCTACAAGGCTTCACCCTTTTCCAGAACACCATCATCTTTGTTTTTTTTATATTTAATTTCAAACTATAGTTAGCAAAATAGTCATTTGTGTATAGCAGGCCCTGTTGGAGACCTGCCGTCTTCTAGTCCAAAATAGCAGTGTCATCAGCATAAAGAAGCATGCTATAAAATGTCCCCTTCAGAGAGGGTGGATTAACTTTCCTAAGAGAAGTACTACAGTTAAAGTCTTAAAGGAATAAATAGGGCCCAACTGACATCCCTGCTTCACCTTTACCGGTGGGGAAAAACAATGTATAATTGCCCTATCTTTTATATTGGACCGACACAGAGATGTCTGCGTATCACATTTGGATAAAAGTTTATATACCATTAAGGACCCCAATACAATTTAAATGATGCCACAAGATGATTCCATCAATCAAATTAAATGCTTTCTCCAAATCTGAAAAAGGCACAAATAATCTTCCCCCCTTAACCTTACCATATTTCTCTTTGCTCAGACTGAAGCAGTGGTCCACACACGTAAGCCCTCCCCTGAAACACATCTGAGAGGGCTTCAAGATATTGTTACTTTGAGCCCACATCTCCAGTCTGAGCGACAAAAATTTGAAGAATCTTACTGGCAATTTTTAGACTATAACCATGGGGGGCTGGTGATGTCCTTCAAAAAAGCTTCCATTATTTCTCCATACGTTCTTTTTTGTGTTTCTTTTGAAACTATAAATCTGACCAGCTTTGTGCACCACTCATTAAATCATGTATCATTTTTCTTTTCGCGATTCTACATTCTGCATCGAACCATGGGGCATTCCTTTATAACCTGGACCTCCTGAACTGGGAGACGCTGTTTGCCAATATTTCAGTCCCAGATAGTTTTAACCAAAGACTCAAACAAACCAACACTTCTGTATGTGGCCTCTGATCTGTTTAACAGTTTTGAGAGACTATCTTAATTTCTTGTGAATTAGTCATTCTTTCCAATGCTTCCTTGTTGAGCGTAGGCATCGCCAACCAGCCCCTCTGGATGTTGGACATCATCTTGGTGGTGCCTACACCCCTGACCATTGGAAAACTAACTCAAGAGGATAGTAATCACTCTGTTCAATCAGAAATGCAAATGTTCATAACATTCCTGAAGAAAAAACAGTCCATAATACAGCAATCAATGACTGAGGAACAGTAACACTGGTCTTGTATGCTTAGGAATGCACCATTTACCACTAAACATTCCAGAAAATCCCTGGCAGAATCTCAAAGTACACCTGAAAATCAGTGATTCATTTGTGGTCAATTTTACTGTCCAAACATTTGCACTAAATTTCTTGGAAATATTTTGCTCAAGAACCCAAAGCCCTGTCAATGTTTATTTAGTCAGACTATATTTTTGAACAACTTGACTGGTCGCAACTCAATTTCCTCAACATTTCCTATAAACAACCACTTAATGTCAAAATAAGTGAAAGGCATTGTAAATGTATTTTTGCTAAAATTGCACGTGCTCTAGATAACTTGTACTGCAAATTAAAATGTTCTATTAGCAGTCTTTAGTTTATTAAATTTGTAATTCGTGTTGCAGTCATTTTTCCGCCAACTCGGCACCGATCTGTTCTGTCGAAGAATTGATGTTGCTTACCATTTAATTTGATATGCAGATTTTGCTCATTAGGCACAAAAGGTTGGGGACCCCTGCCCTATACCAAGACCTGCAACGTCCACTTTACCAAAAAGGAAATCATTAAAACCGCTAACAGGATGGCCGCAAGACACAAAGGTGCTCAACCGGTGGGGCTTCCCCACTGTACTGGTGTTCAACCTGGAAGGTAAACCATGGCAAATTTGTACATTAAAGGAAGCTGAAAAGCTACTGAACCCAGCAGGGGAAAACGACAATGAGGATGATACGGCATTCAAAGGGGACTACGCAGCCCTGGACGCAGCTATACAGAAGGCGGTTCAAAGGCCCATCTCAAGAAAGCCTTGAGGGGGAATATTTCCTTGACAAACAAGAACCACCCAATCAGCCCCCCGCTGACACCCCTAATGCTTCTGATTGAACTATGGCAGCACCCACACCCGAAATGGGCAGTGGGACGGAAGACTTGGCACACCTAACAAGGGTACAGTCTGGGACATCATTTAGGGGCCACCAGGGGTCACAAATACGACCCCGCAGGTCTCCCTTGTTACCCCTGTGGTCCCCCTTGTCACCCCTACAAAAAATGGGGGAAAAAAATAACCTTTTTTTGTTTCTTTTTTTTTTAATTTAAATACAAGGTCCTGGGCTATGGCCAGCACCATGTGGCTCTTTGCTTCTGGAGTGTCGGCTTTCTTTTTGAGGCCTCTTAAAAAAAAAAAAAAAAAAAAAAGGAACATTGGTTCCACAAGTCTAACACTTTGAGCAGTGCCCCTAAATAAAAAAGAATAGCAATACCAAATAATTTGGCTTTCTGGAATTCTATACAATAATTGCTAGACTCAGTAACGGTTTATTACAGGCACCCTTCAGGGGGTGAGTCACTGATTTAGTCTGTTCTTAAAAACCTCAACTCAGCCTTTCATCCTTCTGAGGTCGATAAATGAGTATCAACACAGGTTGGGTGATATTGTATGTATATTTGCTCTATGTAAAGAGCTTAAGTGTGAGTGCTATATAATAACACATCATTATCATGTGGCCATGGACGTCTGCTTGCGTTCACAGAAATTTGGTAATATGGGTCTATACATACTGATCTTAATGATACATATGGCGATCCTTTCTTGTATGAAATGTGTATCACATAGTGATATCGTAACCATATTTTTCATACTGTACTTAGGAACAATGCTATGTGTGCCACTTCCTGTTTTGTCAAGGGGTGAAATGCCGTGTTCCATCGCTTCCTATGGTATCACTTTGGCGTGGGGTCAAATGACATTACTTTCTGTGATGTCATCAGAGGTCAAGGGTCGCGTGATATCACTTCCGCTACCCCAGGCATTTTGGTTAAATGACGTCCATGGGTACAGTGTCAACGGAGGCCAAGAATGTGATGGACATCTGAAACCAATGGCCATAATTGCAAACAGCATTGCTGAAGCCACCGTTACGCTTTCATGTGTTAACCAATGGGCACTGGGTGTCCACAAAAGGTTGGTTGTCGGGCTCTGAGCTGGATGCCCTGAGATTTGCGGGCTGGTCTCAGAGACACTACTCTTGTTTTGTGAGGGGGTCTCAGAGTTAGGTTAGTAGCGGGGAAAATTGGTCTAATAAGGGGTAAAACCAGAGAGACAAAGCAACAACACAGGAGACGAAGCATGGGGGCCCAGAGCTCCCACACATGGGACAGAGGTTGGAAGCTAGAACCTGGGAGGGAATAATACAAACATGGCGGCAGATGCGACTAGGGAACTTTGCATGGTTTCCTGGAATGTGCAGGGCCTTAATTTTCAAGGGAAACGTAAATCGATGGAGCACAAATTAACTGAACTCCGCCAATGTACCCTGCTTGTAAGAAACACACCTTCTGGCGAAAGATGAGAAGCGCATTCACTTAAGGCCATTCAACAAATGCTATTTTGCAACAGTGGGGGAGAAAGAGGGTGGTGGTGCTGCTCTTTAGCCAGGAAATGCCACTGATGCAGGTGACGATGAAACGAGACCCAACTGGGGAGATTCCTATTGGTCAAGGGTTACCTACCAGAGCAAGCCCTAACATTTGCCTCCATCTATTGCCGAACAGTGCATAGGACTGGTTCTTCCACTCCATCCTACTGGACATAGTCGCATTCACAGAAGGCTGTCTCCTGATAGGGGACTTTAACCTGGTTCCCAACCCAAATAGTGACATGGCCCTGCAACAATCGAGAGAGGACTTTGGACGAGCAATCACGTTTTCAGAATTCCTGAGGGAAACAGGCTCTGTAGATGTTTGGCGACTCTCCTATGAGGGAGCATGCGACTATACATTTTATTCCTATGTCCACAAAGGCCTCTCCAGGATAGACTTAATCTTAATGTCCAGCAAGTTATTTGCTTGCCTAGAGGAAGTCCAAATACACCCAAGGGTGATCTCTGATCACACACCAGTGCAGAGCCGGGTCAGAGTATGCAGTCTCTCAAGCCCACCGTAACGGCATTGGAAGATGCAAGACTCCATATTGCAAGATGCAGTATTCAAAGAGGAAATACCCAATGCCCTCATTCACTACTTAGGGGAAAACTCCTCGATGGGATGCTCATAAGCAGTAGTCTGTGATACCATGAAACCAGTTATCGGGGGGAATGGTAACAGCGTACACTGCAGCACAAAAAAGGGTGGAACAACTGCAGCAGCATAGGCTGGAGGAGAAGGTAGGGGCCATGGAAGGGGCACATAAAAAGAACCAATCAGGAAAGACAACTATAGAGCTCAAAAAGGCTAAAGCTGCGCTGGAAATGCATCTGGCAGATAGATCGGCCAGAGCATTGGTATACACCAAACAGTTCTACAACATAAACCGCAATCAAATGAATAGGCTATTGGTATATTAACTAAAAAAGCTACACACCCGAATTAACATCTCCACGCTGAGAAACAAAAATGTGTCCCTACTGTCCTTGGAGGATGACAAAAGGAGTGCAATGAAGATCCACGATAGCGAGGTAATGACAGGGAGCCCAATTGTTGAAGAGTTGCAAGCTAACTATCTGGCCAACACCCCAGGAAGGTCAGAGATGACACAATTAGAACCCTTTGAACTCCCCATAACCTTGGAGGGAGTGAAAGAAGCCATAAAAACCCTGAAAAATGCAGCCCAAGACCTGACGGATTCACTGCAGGTTCTACAAGATTTTTCCTAGCAACAGGGAGTATCACATCATCTATGGAGGAATCCCTCACAATACTCATCCCCAAACTGGGACTGTACATCCTATCAGCCCATCACATTAATGAATAATGATGCAAAGACCTTCTTCAAGGTCCTTGCAACCTGACTTGCGAGGGCCCTTACAGGCATAAGACAGAAGGTTGTTTGCCTGATATCTGCGCACAAAGACACAATTCAACTACAATTAGCATAAAGTTTAATTGGAGGGTTATTGAACAGCCTTTGGGGAATTCTTAAACAGCCTGACACATGTTTCGAGCTAAGGTGCTCGTCATCAGAGGCTGGTGATTCTTATTTTCCTTCAGTGCGTAGAGAAGTCAGCGTCTCCGTCGGTGTAAACTGGAGCTCCAGTTTACATCGGCGAAGACGCTGACTTCTCTATGCACTGAAGCTTTTAATTTAGTCGAGCCCACTTTAATTATTGATCTGGATTACCAATCATTTATTGTCTAGGCTGATTCACAAGGAAAATAAGAATCACCAGCCTCTGATGACGGGCACCTTAGCTCGAAACACGTGTTTAAGAATTCCCCAAAGGCTGTTCAAGAACCCTCCAATTAAACTTTGTGCTAATTGTAGTTGAATTGTGTCTTTGTGCGCAGATATCAGGCAAACAACCTTCTGTCTTACTCACATACCGTTGGCAGGTTGCCCTCAACCTTTGCCTCAATCTGCAGCCCTTGCTCAACATATATAACTGTCAGGGTGCCTGTATCTCACAGCAATCCTTCTCTGCCAAATAAAAGATTGCCCTTACAGACCTAATTCACCCAGACCAGACAGGATTCATCCTGGGTCGCACCACCCATGACAACATCAGGTGCACCCTAAACCTGATTGAAAGTGCCTCTAGAATGAAACTAGAAATGGCTGTAATCTCACTCAATGTTCACAAGGCCTTTGGCCTAGATTAGGGTTACATCCAGACGGCATTAAACCCACTTTGGGTTTTACCCGACGTTTAGCAAATGGGTCATGGCCAACTAGCAGCATCCCTCCACCTCACTAAGAATCTATGGGATTCGATCCCTGAAGCTCCATATCTCCCGAGGTACTTGCCAGGGCTGCCCCATATCTCCCCTAATATTCGCTCTCCCAATGAAGCCATTTGCAACCAGTCTATGAAATGACGCACATATACAGGGGCTACAGCTGGGGGAAGCCAGTACAAGGTCTCCATGTATGCCGACAACGTTCTCCTCTCCCTAACACAGATTGAGCGCTCATTGCAAGCACTCTGGCAGGAGATCTCAGCATTTAGGGAGGCGTCGGGCTTCAGGGTCAATTACAGGATATCAAGGTTCTTGGGGTGTAAAGACTGGTAGGGGGTGGTCTGTACTTCTGCTCTCTATATGGTAGAGGGGAGGCACAGAGGACCCCAGACTAGATTCTCTATTCGGTAGCTATGGTCGAGCAATCAAGGCCTAGCTTCTCAGGAGGTGATGCAGGCTGGTTCTTAAGTACAGTGTAGTCCCCAAGCCCCCACAAAGGAATGTCCACACACTGTATTGGTTAGAACACAGTCTTTATATAATCAATATTCAAGGTTATGTACACTTATCATAATAACTCACTTTGTACTTAGGAAAATCAACAATGGCAAATATATACAATTCTAAAGTGGTACCACCCTTTGTATTAGATCTCATTAAAGTGCATCAACAATACTGTAACAATGTCACACAGATCAATAGAGTGAAACCAGCAATAGAGAGAGGAGAGAAAATATGATGGTTCAGCAATAGGCAGAATACTGGCCCCTATCACTAGACACAGTTCTGTGTGGAGATCCCCCCCACCTGGGCAACCTGTAAAATAATGGTATAGCACAAGCCCAGTCCATATATTGTTCTGCAAGTCTTATTCCCTCCTATAATGTTTTTACCCCCCCAAATGTACCTGGTGGAGTCGAGTTTTTCAAAGAGGCGTCGACAGATCCTTCTTGAGCGACCCCCTTTCAAGCGGGAGTCACGGATCGTCGGGGCGTTGAACGTCCGTCGAGGAACTCGGCGTCGGGGAATCGACGGCCCTTCTTGAATGCCTTCCCTTTCAAGTGGGAGACACGGGGCGTCGAGGAACTCGGCGTTTGGCGGCGGGGAATCAACGGCCCTCCTTGAATGCCTTCCCTTTCAAGTGGGAGACACGGGGCGTCGAACGTCCGACAACAAACAGGGTAGAACGGCGTCGATGAGGCGGCAGCTTCAATCCAATCGGTGCTCGTCAACGACGGAGCGTCGCGTTCTGCAAGGCAGAGGCGTGCGGGGCACCTCGATGACAATTGTTCTGGACCGCAAAGATTGTGGAGACGGGGGCCCAGCAAGGGCGTCGAGTCGTTCGAGTCTTTGTGGTCTTCGGGTGGCGAGAAACCCACCGGTAGGTCTCTCCTCGGCGCGTTGGTGGTCCTCGACTTTCTCCGGCAGGATAAAGCGGTCGACGGTGCGGACGAGGGAGTCCTTCGATTCAAATGTTCTTAGGCAAGGAGCGGACGGCTCGGTCGTCGGCGGCACGGCGTCAAGTGGTTCCCACGGCTGGGCAACACAACTTCGACGGGCCTCCAGCAGTTACACAAACCTGCGAACCCTGGTCGACGGCAATGGACTTCGACGGTGGCGATGTCCGGGTGCTTCACTTCGATCTCCTCGGCGGTCCCGTCTCGGGTCGGCAGCCTTTCGAGGGTCTGTCTTCCAGGGCGCTTCGGCGAAGATGGAGCGGTGCTCGATGGTCCCTCGGAGCACGGGAAGAGGGCGCCTTACCAGGTCCTCTCTCGGGTCAGTCTTCGACGATTTCGGCAGCCTTCGGATCGGTCAAAGCAAATGCAACAGCAGGTCGTCTTCTTCCAGCTGGACGTCCAGGATCAGCAGTTCCAGTTACTCTTAGAGTGGAGACTCAGCTCCAGAACGCTTCTGAACAATTACCAGTGGTGAGAAGTCCTCAGATATACTATTCTGTCTCTCATCCACACTGCTGGCACACACTCGGCAGCCAATCATACAGAAGGGCATTCATGCAGTCAGGCACACAGTGCATTCAGGCCACACCACTCCCTTTCAGACACTCACAACAAGGAATGTGGATTGGGACAAGTACCCAGCCATTCAACACTACACACTGCATTCAGGCCAGTTTCGGGCAGGGCTGTCTCAGTCTTTGTCTCTCATGCCAGAAACCAGACAACCACAACAAGGAGTGTATATTGGTCACACACTCCATTCACCCAGGTCCTACCCACAGGAGGTACCCACAACATACAGTCACTGGGAAGGCTCCAGTCAGTCTAGCTGGGCCTTCACAACAACACCATATATGGAACTTCCACCCAACAGCCAGTCAGGGGGAAGGGACAGAGTCAGGGCTTCCCAGGACTTTGGGAAAACAAGGTAACAGGCAATAGAAAGCAAGAGGCCACAGGGGCCATCTTGTTTCCTATCAGGAATCGACTGATCCCAATGGCAGGGCCTGGGTATCCCAAAATGGAGGACATCTAGAGCACCTGTCAAATTCAGCATGGAGCTGCCACCAGCCCATACCCTGCTCTGTGGGCCACCCACAGGTGCCCAAAAACATACACTAGGGGCACAGGGTTGTACCCCTACCCATGGGTGCCATAAGGGTATCCCATGGGTCTGTTCACCAAACCAAAAGAGAGAGCTGCACTGCCAGGAGTCCCACATGGACTCCTGGGCAGAAAACACGACAGAACACACGATAAAAAGCAGTAAAGGACAAGGATTCAGAGGCCCTGTCCCTCTGATGCATTTCCAGCATCACATGGGGGTAAACATTACCCGGGAGTGTAGAGAAGTGCTAACAAACATTAGCCCCATTCCATTGGCCAAATCACGAATAGCCTACCTAGGGTATCAACATACTAAACAGAACTGATATTTCGGACCAACCTCCCCCCAACTAGTCCGAACCCTATTAAAGGACGTGAACCACTGGCACAAACAGGTGGTTTCATGGCTGGGGAGAATTGTAGCACTAAAAAGGAACTTGGTCCTGAGGCTTCTCTACCAGTGCCTGGCGCTACGAGTAGCCATACACCCAGGAGAGCTCCAAAGGTTGCAGTAAGGGGTCTTTAGCTATACCTGGGGCAGGAAAAAGCCAAGAATCGCACAAAGGGTGATGCTCAGAGGGGGTCCTAGACGTTCTTAAATATAGTCTGCCGGCCCAACTATTACACACTTTCACATGGCAGGCAGACACTAACATACCCCTTTGGAAACAAATAGAAGAACATTGGTGCTCGTCCACCTTGCCACACATCACGGCATCTCGCAGGGCTCCGGACAGGTATCTGGTAATAAAGTTGCCATTAATAAATTAGTCGGGTTGGTGACTTTTGGAATAAAAATGCATTAATGATGCACCCTCCAGGCTATCAAACACTTCCCCAAATATTCTAGGACTGTAGGTAATAATATATAATTATACCCCTCCTAGAATATTTGGGGAAAGAATTTTGGTATCCAGGAAAACGTCGTCAAAGCCCAACGACTTTTTCACAGCGACATTATTACATGGATTCCTCCGAACATGGGTCTGCTAACGGCCACTATAAACAGTCCAGTGCTGGAAAAAGGTGGCAAGCCAATGGGGCCACAGGGGATCACTGGGGCCACTCTCTCCAGTCTGGAATAACCCAGACTTCACTCCCGGACTCGAACAAGAGAGATTTAGCAAATGGCGCAAGGGGGGGCCTGCGGCTAATTAAGGACTTCTACACTAATGGAGCACCACGCTCCTTTGAAGAAAGCAAAACTAAATTCCAAATCCCAGGAACCAACAGATTCCACTATGCACAACTTCTGCACTGGTTTTCGCAACACAATACTAAAGTGCATGGGAGCAGGGAACTTAACCCACTGGAACTCACATTACCATCAACGGCCAGAGGGAAAAACATCAACCGTAAACAAGCTCCTAGCGAAGTCTGCCCCCAATAAGGAGAAATATTTGCTCAAATGGGAGAGGGACCTAGGAAGAGAATTAGAAATGGAGGAATGGGGATGTACCTGGACCCGCATGCACAAAACCTCAAAATGCATCACGAATAAGGAGGGGGCGGTGAAATTATGCTACAGGTGGTATGTCACACCAGAAATCCTGAACAAATGCAATCCGGAGTATTCCCGACTTTGTTGGAGAGGATACGCAGAAACTGGTTCACTATTCCACCTTTTTATGGTCCTGCCCAAACTCCGTTATTTTGGAAAGAGGTCTTGAACCATATTAAATTAATCCTGGGTTTGACAATACCATGCGATCCGGGTATTGTGTTATTGGGCAACACTGGCGTGGGGATGTTGCCACTCAAGGGTCACCTGACAGGCTTGATAACCCACCTTCTCACTGCAGCTAAACTCACTATCACCCGGCTATGGAAGCATCCTGAAGGTCTGGCAATCACCATGTGGTGGGTAAAATGCTAGGACACAGCAGTGGCAGAGAAAATAACGGCCGTTTGACTGGGAGTCATGGGGACATTTTGCAACACCTTGGCCCCCTATCTGGACTATGCAGAACAATTCCCATGGATAGTGCGACAACCACCAGCCTCTCGGTGATGTATGAAACATTGAACTCTTAATCGTTGACTCATCATCTGACCCATGACAATGGAACCGCCCAACACTCGAAACTCAGTAAATGCATTGCCCCGTGCTATTGTCTCATTACTGAATCGTATCTGCACATGTACTCTGATTTTACCTGATTTGTTCTTGTATAAAACCTTTAAAATATATTGTTGGAAAAAAAGAGCACGTGAGCCCTGTTATCCAGCACACATGCCTAATCTATGTTCTTGGCTAGCAAACGCTCCTGTCTCGTTGGTCCCACCAATCAACCCTCAGCACCTTGATAGGAGTATGGTAACAGACCATATCTCATCTTGGGCTGCGATTACAAGTGATAGCTTTTTGAATATGTTCAAGGCTGTGTCCTATTCATACTATGCCTAGCAATCAAACATACCCAATTTGCTAAATTATCACCTCTAATTCCTAGAAAAATATGCAAAGCTGTAAACCAAATAGGGAAAGCATTCTCCAGTACTTGGAAAGACTGAGCAAGTTCAGAGGCATATCTGTGCTTCCTTTTGGGAGACCCGTTTCTTTGCGCTGGACCTGAAGTGGTTTTACCCCTCTGCAAGTAGCTTTTGTGGATGATGCAGGGAGGGGGTATTTAACACAATTCTCTGCTCGCCTTGAAGCCACCTAAGAGATTTCAAGGCGGGTGTTTTGGAATGCAAGGGTTTAAAGGAAAAATGTGACCGCCTTGTTTTGAACTTGTGGCAACTGTGTGATGGATTCAGGAATTAACAAGGAATGACCAAGCAATATAGAACTTAAAATTAATCTATCAGGTTTTCTGTGCAAATTACATGAAATCCAGTTTCGGAGGTAAGTAACTTCAAAGCTGGACAGGTCATAGATTGTGACTAGGGGTGTACCGAAATTTGGCTTAAAGTATTTGGCTGAATTCCAACTCAAAATTAGCTATATTGCATTCGGCCGAATACTTATTTAATTCTCACTTGAAGCCGAATAGTTTCCCCTACAATAATATATAATAAACAGCATGTCTACTTCACGACTGTTCACAAACATGACCATTCCATGCCAGAGATGATACTGCAGTTCTGCTTTAGTTTTCCTTTGCATTAAAAGGCTTATATAGCTGAGTTTCCATTATAAGTGTGGGGCTACAAATCCCATAGTGCTTTTGCACAAGCATAAACCAAGACAGTTCTGTCCTGATTGGATTGAGGCACAGTTACATGTATGTTCACTTTATACATTCTTATTGTATTTCACTGACAGTCACCAGTCCCTCCACTGAGGGGAGTGCTTTCCATTTCTCTCTTCCCATATTTTGGTTAGACCATCATTCCGCCATCCTGCCCCTGCACCATGCACCTTCAGATGTACTGTTTCC
Organism: Ambystoma mexicanum; assembly: GCF_040938575.1. NCBI lineage: Eukaryota > Metazoa > Chordata > Amphibia > Caudata > Ambystomatidae > Ambystoma > Ambystoma mexicanum. The sequence continues at coordinate 59,084,220 of NC_090939.1, read as the reverse complement.
CTACAGGGGTTCCTCTGGCTGAAATAAATGGTGCTAGGGGGTGGCTGAATCCTGTTCCACAAGCTCTGTTGTGAGCCGAGGCCCTGATTTGGGGTGCAGGGGCAACGTCACTTTGGGAAAGAGGTGAGAATGGGCACTGTTCAGCTCACGCTGGGAGTCTAATGTGGGTGCGACCACCCTCTATTATGAACTGTTGGTGAGCAAGAACCTTGAGCCACTTCCTATGAAATCACTTCCTTATTTCATTTGAATGTAAAAGAACCCAGTTGAAATCAAAAAATAAATGCAGCTTCGTGATCCCACTGGTGCCCTCTGCTACGTGTTGCTTTTGGCTGTGGTTTTACATTGTGCATTGCTGTGTTGTCTTTGCACAGCTTGAAAGTTGGTCCATGTCAAGGAGCCGGATATCGTACAACACTGGTGGTGTGTTTAATCTGTTTTGGTACATGTAACAAAGCCATGTCTTGAAGTAGGACACAGCAAATATTTATGAATGAACAGATCTGCAGTGAAATGTATGGTTGTGACATGCAGTCCATTTTCCTAGTATTCAAACACATAGACTTGTGCTTTTTCAATGTACAGCTTCAAATTCCATAGACGCCAACTTTTGAGAAGGATATCTATGGTCATATGATGATAGAACTCTCACGTTGTCCAGTTCCATGCCTGAGAGAGACACCATGTCTGTTTCTTTCTTGGGTGTGTAGTCCTGTATTCAACATGGTAAAAGCAATTCCCAGAATTTCAAGAAAAAGGTCTGGATAGCTTTTTCACGCATGGAAGTGGGAAACATGAGAGCTCTGCCTTATAGTGTATGCATTGCCTTGCCGCCACCAGTGCACAGTGAAACTACATTGAGTGTCATTTTCCAATCTATCTCGAGGCCCAACAAGTGACACCCATGAATGCACAAAAAATACAAACCGTGCTTTTATTGAACGGTTTATTTTCTGATAATGTGTTAGTTTCATGGTTTACATAAAAATCTTCTATAGACAACAAATAAGAGAAATGCAATAAATAGAACATATTTTAAAGTGTGTTTTTCATTTACAAAGCGTTTTTCTTGTCTTCATAACTTTATATATTAAAAAGACAACTATTCGGCTCCGGCCCAATACTTATCCAACTATTTGGTATTCGGTCTAATACTTAAATCTAACATTCATACACCCCTAGCTGTGACCCTGCCAAGTTAGCCACACTCGGACAATATAGTACAAGGAAAGAGTGTGCCAGAGGCGAGGAGGAATCTGTAAAGAACTGGAAGACCTTCTGGCTTTTAATGTTCAGACAGACCTTACTCAGGCGCACACCTCACAAGTTCTCACATAATTTAAAGCATCCTTGCGCATTTCTTTCCACCAGAATTCTCTTCACAACAATTCAAGAGGTTTCCTGTAACCCGGATGCCACACCAAAGGGGAATCATGGTAAAACTTCAATGCCTCCTCCCAAAGATCCTCAGAAGGTAAATACAATCTAGAGTCCACATAGGGCAGACGCTCCTTGACTTGTTGAGCAGGAACTTCCTCTGCCCATTCGTGAATCTGCTCCTCTGACATCAATTGACACATCTGCTCACCAGAATTCGTAGTTTTTTTTGCACTTCTCCAATCACAAAGTTTATTTCTGCCAACAGAGAAACTGTGGCTAAAGAATTTTCCTTCGAACTCCCTGGATAGCACCTCAACAATGCGTCGCCCTTGCCATTCTGACAGCCAGCCTTGAATGTGAACACAAAATCGTATTCTGCAAAGAATAAAGACCATCACAGTTGTCTTTTCAGAATGTAAGAAGGTTACATTTCTGTGGTCCGTTAATTGTATTGTTCGGTGTCTAGCACCTAGAAGATAATGTCTCCATTCCCCGAACGCTGTCTTTATGGCAAAGCTCTGTCGGAGATTGTGTAATTTCTTTCTGCAGAATATCATTTTGGGGAGTAAAATGCTACTGGATGAAGCTGTCTTGTAAGCGGATGTTTTTTTAGACGCCACAGCTCCCATGGCAACGTCTGAAGCACCAGCCTCCACCAAAAAAGGATGTTTCATGTCCGAATTAAGAAAAATGGAACTTGTAGGGAATTTCTCTTTCAAGAAACATAAGGCTTCCTCACCACTCCATACAAATTTCATTCCCTTCAACAGTCTGGTAATAGGTGCCACCACCTTCGAGAAATCACAGATGAATCTGCAATGCATGTTTGCAAATCCAGCACATTTTGAATGTCTTTGACACAAGTTGGTGTTGGCCCCGGACCCGCTTTTCCATCTTTGCAAATAAATGGTTCTCTATACTTCATCAAAACCTTCTGAACATGATCTTTGTGTTGGGTTAAAATCAAGATTTCATTACAGATGTATACAACCACAAAAACGTGGCACCTCGTTAATAAAAAATTGAAATGCTGCCGCAGAGTCCAAAATTAGGCCGTCTTCCATTTGTCACTCTCACAAATCCTCACCAGAGAGTAAGCCCCTCTGAGATCTAACTTCGTGAAAACCTTTCTCCTTGAATTGAATAGGGCTCTCTAGAACCGGAGCCCTAATCTGTGTTATGTACATAGTTAACCCTCTACTCCCCTACCTTCTTCCAATAACTCGTCTACACTTTGAGTAAAGGTACATTGATCAAACATCTTGCTTAGTTCTAATGCTTCTCCACCAACCAAGGGAACAGACTAGGCAGCAAGCAGTTCTCTCCTTGTTGCTGTGCAAAACCCAATCGCGCTATGAACAGCTGAACCAAATTCTCTTCCTTTAGATGCGTGCGCACATTTTAGGGTCCTTTACTCTAAACACTGCAAGACTATTTCCTTGGTATGCAGGGAAATCGAATGCTTCCAATCCTTATGCTCACCAGTCTGCTGCGTGCTGCCCCGAAAAACTGAGTCGCTGAAGCAATTTACTTTGACTAAGTACTGTTTCTACTGAGTTTCACTAGTAAATTCCTCATTACTTGTAAGTCTTGTAGAAGCAATTACAAATAACCTTAATGTGTTAAATGTAACACATTATAACAAAAATATATATTTCAGTTTTACGCCAGTGCTCATCTTTGTCCTGCTGGTATCTTCCGGTGTCTTGTGGAGTTCTGCTTCTAAATCACTGACTCCAAAGATGATTTTCTCTGCTTTACTCTACTTACGTCCCGTCCCCTTTCCTCCATGCTGCATGTGCGCCCCTTTCAAGGGACGAGAGATGAAACTTTTTTCACCAGAAGAAACCTTCTTCCACATTAAATTTAGAGGCGCATAGGGGTGCGGCCCTAAGAGCATGCTTTGCCATGACTCCGCCCTCCAGTGCCACACCCCAGTCCACTTTTGCGCGTCAACTGGAACAGGCCGAATTCACCAGCGCTCCTGGTTTTGGCTTTGGCCATGTAATTCGACACGCAGATACGTCTTACCTTTGTCTTTTTCTCATTCAGATACCCGGTCCTCAGGTGCCACGCTCCTCCCCGGCGCATGTTGACTTCCACAGGGTTCAGCAGGTGTCCATCTTGCAACGAGCTCTTCCCAACTTCAGACCCCCACGCCCTCTGCCTACGTTGCCTTGGCCCAGACCACGGTTGGCAAGCTTGTTCAGCGTGTGGCTCGCTGTCATCGAAAATGCTGAGGAACAGATCAGACAGGTCGAGGGAGCTCTTCCAGAAGTCGCCTCCAGAGGACCTCAAGAACTTCGTGAAACACTGAGGCAGGCCCATGGTAGGGCTGCTATTTTCCATCACAACCCGCAAAGGAGACTCCTTCCCAAGGACTCTCCCACGTGGGAGGGACCGTTCAGGTCCTTGTACCAGCACGTGCACCGAGGCTGCTTCAGCTACTGACCCTCGTGCCGAGGGATCCTCGGTTCCTCCCAGGGCAGTGTTGAGAGACCAGAAGGTTCTTGTACTTAATCGTCATCGGAGGGGCTCCACCCTTTTACCGGCCTTATGGCTGAGGGGCTACACCCTAGTACCGGCAATATGTCCAAGGGGGCGCCGAAACGCAGCTCCATGGACCCCCGGGTCGAGGGTGTCACACCTACCGGTCCCGAGGAGCAAGGTAGGCCTCGTGATCCACATACAAGAGTCCTGGAGGAGGCTGGACCCAGCGAGCCGATCAACTCGTCACAGGCACGTGGCTGGCAGCTCAACAAGATGCCTGCTGCGCCAGACAGAGGCACCCGTCCAATGACATTCCAGGAGTGCAGCGAAGAACAGGTGTTAAGGTGGGACTGGCCTCAACCAGGTACGTGGCCAACAGGTACTTATGCACAGGGCAGCTTCCCACTGCGTCCATACGGGCAGGATATGCAGCGGCTCGAGCAGCCTCCGGCTACCCCATCGGTGCCCCCTCGGACCAGTGAGGAGGGGTTCTTCGAGAGGTTCCTCGGGCTCATGAAGTCCTCTCATATGGGGGTTATCCTAAAGGACGCCATCAGGGAAGTCCTTCGACTATGCTAGCGGCACCACAAGCACCTCCACCGACAGCCCCAGTGCAGCCACTTGTCCCGACTCCCCAGCCGACTCCTCAGGTAGTTCCGTACCAGCCTCCGCCGCCTCCTCAGCCCCCGGCTGCAGTTCCTTTTCCCCAGTCTCCAGCTCCAACTACTCCCCCTACTCCGCAGGATCCTCCTGATCTGCAGGACACAGATGATGATCCGGACACGCCATCCTCAGCCAGGGCCTCTGCAAACGTCTTGCTGGGCTGGCAGAATACCTGGGCCCAGCCCGAGGTCGAGCAGCCAGCAGAGGGGGTTCTGGCTGAAGTCTTCACGCGACATCCCTCTACCAAGACAGGGATTCTTCTGCAGACCGATGTAGTCTCCCTGGCCAAGAAGGGTTGGCTTAAGCCGGTCAATCGACGCCTGGACGCCAAGTAAAGGCAGATGGAGGGGGATACACTCTTGCTCTCAGCCCATCCTCAGCCACACTCCTCGGTGATTGCTGCAGCATCACTATACTCCAAGCCTCAGTCGTCCTCAGCCTCCTTCTCTGCGGCTCTACTAGGCAAAGAGGAGAAGATCTTGGAGGCGTACAGAAAGAAACTATTCCAACGCGTCCCTGCACCTTCGTCAAGCCAATGCCGATGCCATACTAGCTGCCGCCAACTAGAGATTATGGTGGGAAATTGTGGACTTCCTCCCGGAACTCCCTGCACAGAGCCAATCATGTTTTAAGACGGGACTGGCAGAGGCCAAGCTGGTGGCGCATGACCTCATGGAATCCATCGTGGCCTATACCGACAACTGGGGCTGTGCCATCTGTATCGCCATAGACCTGAGAAGGACAGTCTGGCTCTGGGCCATGAAATTCAACCCGGATGTCCAGGAATGCATATTAGATTTACCGTTCGGAGGGGGATGGGAGGGACCTACCACAGACGAAGAGCTGGACAAGAAGGAAAAACAGCTCACAAACCGCCAAGTCTTTATCCATCTTGACAAAGGCCACGCCCAAGTCGTACACCCAGTGACAGCAGAGCTCCGACAGGGGGCATATGTATGGAGGGTTACATGGCTTCCAGGTACGGAGATCCAGGCAGCCGGACCGCTCGCCGTCTCAGAACCAGCGCAAGCAACAAGGGGTTGGGGGAGTAAGGGCTTTTTCCAGTCCCCTTCCTCCTCTGCGACAGCCTCAGAGGGAAAGAAGGCATGACACGTCCCTTTGGCTCCGCGCATCTCCAGTGGGGTCAGGCTTGCTCTCCATGCACATTACTGGCTTCAGAATTTTGCGGCCCCCTGGCTGCTCTCCGTAGTATCCATGGGGTACCGCCTACCTATCCCAGCCTCTCCTCCCTCCTCCCCTCCATTCCCTCAGGTTGGGACAGCAGCTCATCTGGCGGAGATCCGGTCGCTCGTAGAGAGCCAGGCAATGGAGGAAGTCCCAGCCTCCAGCGAGGCTTAGGCTTTTACTCCCAAGATTTTCGCCATTCAGAATATGAACCAGGCAGGCCTGAGAGTTGTGCTGGACCTTTCCACCCCAAACCTCTCCTTACCCCTTCAGGAATTCAAGATGGTTACGCCAGCTTTTATAGCAGAGACAATGTGCAAGGGAGACTGGATGTGCTCCCCGGATCTGAAGGACGCGTACCTACACATCCCGATTTGGCAGCCCCATCGGTCTTTCCTACCGTTCAGGATCCTGGGCTACCACTTTCAATACAAGGTGCTTCCTTTTGGCCTCAATTCGGCCCCTATGCTCATAAATACGGTGGCTGCCCTCCTCAGAGCGCAGGGCTTCCACATCTACCCATAACTTGACGACTGGCTCATCAGGGCTACATCTCCGGAAGCGGTTTACCACTCTTCCCATGCTCTTATGGTCACACTGCACGATCTGGGCTTCTTGCTCAATCTCAAGAAGTCACAGCTGCAGCCCACGCACTCTCTCACATTCTTGGGCCTCATCTGGGACACGTGCACTGAAAGGGTATTTCCGTCAGAGGATATGATCTCGGCCATCAAGAGGGCCACCACCCACTTCCTCAGCAGAGAGGTGACCTCGGCATCTCATGGGTCTCTTGGCGGCGGTCCTATTAGCCGTTCCACACACCAGATTGAGGAGGTTTCAGCTGCACTTCGCAGCCTCATGGAACCAGGAGTGGGGCTCTCAATCAGAGATGATCAATGTTCCTCGATCTCTCCTCCCGGACCTAACATGGTGGTCCAGGGACTGCAACCTATGGACGGGCAAGCACTTTTTTGTTTCCCTGAAACCAGTTACACGTTGCAATAACCTGGTCCACGTACCTCGCTTGGTTGAGACTTTAGTATTATATTATTGTACTCGCTTTTATTATATACCTTGGACTTCACTGTACAGCTAAACCTTACCGGTATGTGTTGCTGCACTTGTGCAGTGTTCTAAAGCCTCCAATTCCCCTTGTTCATGCAGTTTACTTGCATTTGTTCGCACGGGCTAATGCCTAACGATTTGTCGTAGTCTGTCATTGTTTATTGTCTGTACTTATATTCTAAATCTCTCTTTCTCTTCACTATGGACTGATTGCCCGTTATTGGTGGGCTTAATAGCTTAACTTTTGTCCTTACCTCCATAGATACCCCAACAAACACTGGTTTTTGGCTATCCGTTGTTTCTTGTCTGGATTACCTGTCTGTTTCCTGGCACTTATATCAGCAAGGTTAGTGACTCTGACTCGTCTCACTATGTTAATTGACTTCATGTAAATCAGAGCGTTTTTATTGAAATATCTTTTTTCTTTCCTACCCCACAGAGACTATGTTAGAATCTAATGTTTATGAAAATAAAAATGAAGCCTATCCCCTGAAGATGGTTCCATGAACCGAAACGCGTCGATCTTATTTGGGTCACACCTGAATATGAGACTTCATTTATGAACTGTTGAATGATCAAATCCATACATCTAGAGTTTGTTTGCACTGTAACTATTATACAGCTTTACAATTGTGTTACTCCTTACAAGCGTTTTTTTGTAAACGCTTGTTGCTCTCACCTTTGTTATATTGAATACCTACAAGTGTCCTTTCCATGTGCAAATAGGGAACACTGATTGTACTACTGTTTGCTTACTAATGTACGACTTGTTGGACTCAGAAGATTAAAATCCATAAGTCAGCTCTAGTGTTTTCGTTCTGATTGTTCTATCGGTTTGACCTCTATGACTTTATATTTTATCCTGAATAATACTGCCAAATGCTCTAAATGACCCTTTCTGTTGCAAATAAGAGAAATTCACATGTTGTTAACACATCGTAAAATTTACGCCTCTTTTGGCACCAAATGTTTAATGAATTTTAATAGAAATAGAGGGATATCTTTTTCCCTATGTGAGTGCATCTGGGCTTGCTGTGTAGCAATACACAGCTTTGGATTCTTTTGGGCAAGCACTTTTGGCCACCCTCCCCGCAGGTCACCATCACCAGACACTCCTTGCTGGAGGGCCACTCTGGACAATATCTTGGTCCACAGCACCTGGACTCAAAAGGAGCAGGAATACCACATCAATTGGTTAGAGCTGAACGCCATCCAACTAGCGCTCCGAGCATATCTACCACTTCTCAGGGGCAAGGTTGTCCTCATCCAGAGAGCCAACTCGACCAGCATGCACTACGTCAACAAGCAGGGAGGCACCAGATCCCCTCCTCTGTGCAGATTGGCAATCAGCATGTGGGAGTGGGCCCTGGAAAACGACATCTACCTCACCACAGTCCACCTCCCGGGAGAATCCAACCTGGAGGCGGACATGCTCAGCAGGTTGGTATTGGACAATTACGAGTGACAGCTAAACAATATCGTTATTCAGGAGATCTTCAACAGGTGGAGTCATCCCCAGGTGGATCTCTTAACACCTGGCACAACAAGAAGTGCCCTCAGTTCACCTCCCGGCTTCAGTGGAACAGCATGAAGGCTTATGCCTTCCCGCCCATACCGCTGATTCACAGAGTGATTTGCAAGATCAAGGAGTCTCGCCAACTCAACATCATTCTAATAGTTGCATGGTGGCCGGCCATGCCATGGTTTTCGGAGCTGCTCAGCCTCACGGAGATGCCCCCGATTCACCTCCCGACAGGCCCAGCACATCGTCTGGCGCAGCAGGGGGGTCCACCCAGTGCCTCAAACTAGCCCTCACAGCATGGTGCCTGAGCAGGTAATACTGCGGCACCTCAGCCTCTCCCAGGCTAATCTGGAAATCATACAGGGCGCAAGGAGCAAAGCTACCAGGGCCCAATATAAAAGTAAACAGACCAGGTTCTGCCACTGGGCAGACTCCAAGGAAATCCACCCCCTGGCATGTACTTTGGACAACGTGCTCTCCTTCTCGGCACACCTCACCCACTCTGGGGGGGCAAGGGGGGTTCCAGGTGGACACCTGTCGTACATACCTCGCAGCCATCAGGGTTTACAGGAACTCGGAGGAGGGGTGATCTTCTCCTCCTCCAACCCTATCGTCAAGAAACATTTGACGGGGCTCGCAAGGCTCTACCCGCCCATCAAGAGGCCGCACCCTGTGTGGGATCTTAAGATAGTATTGGGCGCCCTGGCGCACAAACCGTTTGAACCAATGGCATCCGCAGACATCAGGCTGGTCACCATCAAGATGGCCTTACTGGTTGGCCTCCCCTCGGCTCAAAGTATCAGAGAAATCTAGGCGCTGGTCGCCTCGGAACCATATACTTCCTTACACAGGGACAAAGTAGTCCCGCGGACACACCCAGCATTTCTGTCCAAGGTGCCGTCTGCTTTCCACTTGAATGAGGAAATTGTAACGCTCACCTGATTCCCGTAGAGGCGCCGGTCTTGACTGGGCGTATACCGTATCTGCAAAGGTGATGTGTAACACACGGCTGGCTCTTTGGGCTGGACCTCTGTGCACTGTATGTCTGACTTGAAGGGTAAGATGTCTGCAGATAGAAAATATGGGATTAAGGAACTGGGTTATTGAATGTCTCTCTCTTCTTCCCTTTCTCTTCTCCTGTAGAACCCCAAAGGTTAACGCTCTCACCTTAGGTAAGTGAACGCCGTGCTCTCCATCTGCCTCGGGGCAGGGTGCTGTAACCAGTTTCTTCACTGGATAAGGGGAGCAGGCCTCTTGACTTCAGAGGGCTGCTGTCCGTCGTTTACTGCACGAACGGTAAGTTTCGAGTAATTCTAATGTCTTTAAAGTCTTTAGTAATGATGTTTCTTGTTTTGCAGGGTTCCGGCGATGGCGGATGACGGGCTGAAGCGAGTTGAAGATGGAGCCCGTGTGATGAATAGAAGCGCCTGGAAGCACGTTAAGTAAGCGCTTGTTGCCTGCTTCACGATGCGCTCTAACTGTCTTTTTATTTTGCAGGTACAAGTTCGGAGCGGCTGCAGGGTGCCGGAATACCCACTGGGTTAGATGTGGAAAGGAGTAATGGCACGTGAGTATTAAAGTTCCCCAATGTCTTTAAACGCACCTTGTTTTGTCTTTCAGATGCGGGATGCAGCGCCGAAGGCCTCCGGAGCGTGCGAAGAGTTGGTAAGCTTTTGTCTTTCAGATGCCGGAATGCAGCGCGAGGCGTTGGTGACAGCCGATGGACCAGGTAAGTGAAGAGCTGTCACTGAAGACCGTAATGCTAACCTGTTATTTCTTGTCTTTATAGGTGTTGCTGAAGACTGGATTCAGGATGGTAAGCCTTTTTCCTTAGGCCCAGGATCAGATGCAGAAGACACGATGAGCGTTCTGCTGCAGAGGATGCAGAATAACGCAAAGCAAGATTCATCCATCGGGTGTGGTTTAAATAGCCTCCTGTAGTGCTTAGGTGTCTCCTTCCACAGCCACGCCTAGGTAAGAAAAGAGTTCCTGCTTTCCAGAAGAGTTCCAGTGTTCTGAATCTAGGGAGTGGCTCCTGCCCCACCCAACAGGAAAAGTAGTTCCAAACAGAAGAGGATCAGAGGCTCAACCGGCAGGCAAGTAAGCAGCATGGTCTGCTGCAGGTAAGTCCACCCAAGCATTATGAGCCCAGCGCTTCCAGCGCTGGGACTGGGCATATTTATGAGCCTGGTGCCACAGGCGCCAGGACTGGGTCCAAAAGGTCCCAATTGGGACTGGTTGGCACTCGGAACCTGGGTTATGGATCTGCTTCCAAGGGAGTTGGGAAAACCCTGACCTTTTGGAAGCAGAGATCATGACAGAAATAGTCCTGCTTTTTTTGCTGATCCAAAGGACGAAGCACAGAGAGTGCTGCACTGCCTGGATGTCAGGCATGCCCTGAAGTTCTACTTGGACAGGACCAAGGGCTTCTGAAAATCGGATGCCCTGTTTGTCACCTTCAGAGGCTCAAGACCTGGCTATCAGGCTTCCAAGGCCTCCACATCACGCTGGATGGTCTCGGCGATCAAGGAAGAATATGAGGGCCATCACAAGCCGCTTCCGGCCAACATGCATGCCCACGCAGTCAGGGCCAAGGCAACGGCCATCACATGCCAGCGCCATGTCCCTTGGCAAGTCTTAAACAGGCCGGCCACTTGGGCCACTCCCTTGGCTTTCTGCAAGCATTACTCTTTGGATGCAAGCGCTAGAACCAACACGGCTTTCGGACAGACGGTTGTCAGGAACCTATTTGCTTAAGCAGGGTCTCCTCTTAACCCTGGGGTTACATTCAGTTGTAATCGCCCATGAGGTATGGAGGAAAGGGGACGAGACGTATGAGCAATTATAAGTTACTCACCGTAGGGACTAACCTACTCTTAGTCCATATTCCCCTTTTCTCCATATAATCCCACCAACCTCCCCCCTAATAATACTGGTGTCATTAGACAATGTTCATTCTATTGTCAACGCGTCAATGTGGACTGAGGTGTGGCGGTGGAGTCGGGGCATCGCATGCTCCCTGGGCCGCACCCCTGTGCGCCTCTAAATTTAAAGGGGAAGAAGGTTTTTTTTTATTGGTGAAAAAAAGGTTCCGGCTCCCGTCCCTTGGAAGGGACACCCACGCAGTATGGAGGAAAGGGGACTATGGACTAAGAGTATGTTAGTCACTACGGTGAGTAATTTATACTTTTCCTCTGGGCCTCTGGTTTCTGTGACCTCCCCTGTTCATAGCTTGAATGACAGTTAGTTTACAATGTGTTTCAAAAGTCAAACTACCTCACTGTCACTCCTCAGCTAATCAACACTGACTGCCATCCCCCCATCTTGGATAGGGACTACACCAGCCTCCTGCATAGCCAATGTTAAGGTAAAAAGAATGTTTGCCAAAGACCTCCCCCAATGGGCTTTGACCCCAGCACCTCTGCAACTGGTCAAAACTTCCCTTGTTTCTCCCCCATTGTCTTTGCCTGGTAGGGGGGGCGGGGTGTTGCCTTTTTCCTTCGAACGTCAGAGGTGGTACCATGGTCAGCACCAAGCAAACTAGGTCACTGTAAATGGCTTGATAAACGTGGGCTGATTCCACTTGTGGGTAAAATTTCTAAGGTAGATATGATCGCCTGAGTAAAGTTGAAGTTGCTGTAACAGTGATTCCTCTTATTGTAGTGTTGGCGTGTCTGCTGCTATTGTGGCTAGCCGACTAAGACGGGGCTGGACCTGCCTGGATATGAACTTAAGAGAATGGGTAAGTTCCCTAAAATAGCCCTGAAATTCATCTCCCAATATCTTTGCAGAGCGGTGAGGGTCAAAGACCGTACAGGCAGGAGTGAGTGGTGCTTGTAATCTCCTGCCCGTAACTATGTTGTGCGGAGTCAAGTAGTGGTCTGAACCAGGCTGTTCCATAAAGCAAACAAATCAAGAGGCAAGCAATACAGCCAGCTCTTATGAAGTGGTTCACACAGCTTCACAAAGCATTCTTTTAGTAAACCATTGAGCGCTCCACTATAGCGTTGGCTTAGAGGTGGTAAGCTGAACATAATTTATGCTTGATACTTAATAGGTAACTGATTTATTTTAAGAGGTCATTGAAAAAATGTGGTCTGTTAACAAACCTCAAAACCTTGCAAATACCCAATCGTGGGAACACTTCGTCCACACAAGGAATTTATCTGCAAAATTGGCGTTGGGGTGCTCACAGGGGTTTACCTCAAGCCAATGGGAGAATGGGCACACCATTTTACAATCAAATAGCAAATGTTATTGTATCATTTAAGCATATCTCCAAATTGTATGTGGAGATGTCAAAAAGGCCCTGAAGGGTGGGGGGCAATGTTGCCTTACTCATTTTCAATGTGTGACCTGAGATATGACATCGGCAAGTAACACAATTAGTAATGGACTCTGCCACATGTTCCTCCAGATTTTGGATAAACCAATCTTCTTGTAGATCGGCTGCACTGTTCCTTTTGGAGGTTCTTGCTGGGTAGTGCAGTTGCTCAAGGGCAATTTGAAGTCATTCCTGGAGCATGATGAACTTCCCTGAATAATTCTATCCCTGTATTAAATCTGGGGGAGATAAAGAACACTGTCTCTTCGTCCGTAGTGCTTGTTCAGGCGGGGGCATGTCAATGTAATTCTATTATTTGTGCCATGGAAAAGGCATTGTATGGTTCAGTTATTTGTGCCTATTTTCGTGGAATGTGTGTAAACGTGTTCTGTAATGTGTGGTAAATATGCTGCTGCGTCTGCTACATCATTGCTCGGAGATATTAAATCGGTACTTTTGGGTATGGGCTGCACATTTCACTGCAGCTAATGCAGAAGGAAGGGGCAGAACTTCTATTAATCTGGAGAGTATCTCTGCATGTAGTACTGGTGTGCCATCTGATTTTCTAAACCCTCTCCTCTTACATCTAGACAACCCTGAGTGCTCTGTTGATGTGACATATGCCGAATCTGAATAAATTGTGGGACAACATCTTTTTGACCTTTCTATTGTGTTTTATTTTTTATGTTTATTTTACATTATCATAAATAGTACAAGCAATCGCCAAAAAGAGCAAACATCAATACAATTAAGAACAAAGATATTTACAAAAAGAACTACATTAGACTCAAGATCCTCCCCAACACCAAACAAATAGACACCAACACAACCATACACTGGCCATCAGCTAAACTACATAACCCTACTTCCCATACTATACATTCATAAATCTAGACTTTCAGCCTACCCATATAAGTTATTGAAGGATATCCATTTCTCAACATAGTTTGACAAAACCTGTAACTTACAAAACCTATCATCCGCCTGTGATTTCTTTTTTTTGGGTCTTTCACACTTTCATTATTTGTCTGATAGCAACTATCAATAACCCATCTATCCATCAGCTATTTGACTGGGTTACAATACATTTACCAGACTTGTATAACAACACAGACGAAGAGGGCAGACAAGGGAAAACTATACTCATTATCAGATCCAACCTATCCAGCATATCCTTCCAATAGTTATAAACCCTTGTACACTCCCACAAAATATGCAGTAAAGTACCTGCCGCCAAACCACAACCCCAGCACAAATCTCTATGACCCAAGTTTATGCACGCATACTGGCGTCCAATATAAATGACCCAGCACCTTCGGATGAATCGACCTTAAATTTAGATCCAACTTCGCCCTAAACTTCGCCTGCTCTCAACATATATTCCCACTGATCCAGTGTAATCTCAATCTGCAAATCTGTCTCCCATTACCGCTGCAATTTATCCCAACGTTCCACATATCCCAGCTCTACTGGTAACAACTTAAGAAAAGTAGAAACCATGCGCGGAGGAGTGTTAAAGATCTCACACAACCCTGATATCCTCTCAAGCAGCAATGGTAACAATCTCATTCTATGTAAGAACAACCTAAGGAGGTTCATATACCTTTCTTTCTTTTCCCCCCAAGCAGTGTTTATGCCTCTGCTTCAAAACTCAGAATTACATAATTCCTTACAACAGTACCTATCAGCACAATCCCTCTCGAAATCCAGCTCTTACATTTCAGTGTTTGATTTTCAATCTGCAGTGCAGAATTATTCCATATGGAAGCGTCATAAGTGAACCACAAATCTTGTTCATTCTCCTCAAACCAAGTAACTAGCACCACACGAGTAGCTTCAATCAAGGGCAAAGGAGTATTACTGGTATCCTGTCTATCCCTAGGCTGTATATTGTCCAATGGAAATGCTTTTACCACCCCCCTCTCCAAATCCACCCAACACGGCACCGTGTCCCCTTCTGGCATAAAATAACATGCTGCCTTTTTCAGCATGAGCCATTTTTTTTTATACTTTCCCAAGGCAGGATAACCAAATCCACCTTCAGTAACACCTTGCATCATCATAAATCTAGGAATTGTTGGCCTCCTGCTGCCCCGTCTTAAATTTTGGGAAAACTTGGTCAACCGTCTTAAATTTTTCTTTGTAAATTTCAATGGTAAAGTCTGTATGATATAAAGCACTTTTGGATATAAAGCACTTTGGGGAGTGTAATTTTTATCACGTTTACTTTTGCCCATAAACCTAACCTCAAATTCCCCAATCTCCATACATCCCCTGAAATCATCTACAACAGTCTCTACACGGTAGTCCACTACTTTAATCATGCTTCGCAAAAGACAGATTCCGAAATACTTCACTTGTTCCGACCATGTACAGTGCCACGACTCAAAATAATGCTTAATGCAAGCAGTTGATAAATTAAAAACTTCATTCTTATCCCAATTTATTTTGTGACCAGACAGTCTTCCAACTTCCTTGAATACCCTCTTCAATGACATACGACTTTCTTTCGGGTTCGATAAGATCACAACCTTGTCATCAGTATTTGACAGAACCTTATGTTCCTGAACACCAACGTCCTGTCTAATGGGCATTGTCAGTGGTTCTAATGGCAAACTAAATAAATAAGGGGAAAGTGGGCAACCCTGTCTAATGCCTCTCATGTACTCATAGTTTGCTCCAAAAAAAGATCAACGCTCCCTATCAAAAACCTTTTCTGCATCCCAAAAAATTATTGCAGCCCCAACAGTCCCCTCTCCACGCAATCCCAAAATGTCCACCAGAAGTCTATTAATGCCACTTGTTCTGCTGCTTGTGTTGAATAGTGTAGTGGAATTCTCATCTCTGATACAACCTCAAACGCCTAATCCTGAAATATTGTACCACTGCTACTCCTGTGTGTCTGTAACCTATGTTCTGATCAATCGTCGATGACCCGTCACTGAACGGTATCTCTCCATTCCTCTAAGGGGTCTTCCTTAATATGTGCTAGATCATCAAATATTTCCTGATGTGCTACAATCATGTACATAGTCACCTGGCTGCCGTGGTTCAGCAATAAATGTTGCCGGATTGACAATGTGACATCTCACTATATTAATGCACAGATTGGATAGTATCACCTCATACCCAGAAGCTTGTTGGGTGGGAAGGGTAGATTTTGACCTATCCAGTATAGCAGACACTGCATGCTCTACATACTGTGTCACTGGGCAACTCATGATAATTGTTGATGATTTTTGAATGGCGAAAGCGGTTACTGGCAGTGCCTGCTCGCATGGAAAATACCCCTGCATTATTGTGTCTAAAAGACCACTGTAATAAGTCATAGGCTTATGACCCTGTGAAGTTTTCTGGGCAAGGACAAGGACAGCTGTCCTCATCTGACCATTAGAATGAGAAAAAGAAAAGAAAAATGCTTATTTTAATCTGGTGTTGCTAAAATGGGTGCAGTACTAAATGCATTCTTTAATTCCTTGAATGAGTCGATAATTTCAGGTGTCCATATTAAAAGGGCCCTTCACTTTCTGTGCTTCCTTCAACCCTGTAGGAGGGGGCTTGGTGTAACTGGAATAATCAAAGATCCAGGACCGGCAATAGTTGCATAGGCCCAAGAATTGTTGCATCTCCTTCACTGTGTTTGGCACTGCTGCCACCCTTTCCGGGGTAACCCTTCTCACTGCTGATATTATCTATCTCTTTCTGGTAGTGCTGCAGCGTTTCCTTGTCAACTTTATACCCTTGTCTGCTAATAATGGTTACTGAATCCTCTCTACACTATTCTTCTGTGGTTCTACATGCCAGGAGGTCATCTACGTATTGGATCACTGTGCTTTGTGTTTGCAAATTTCCTAAATCAATTTGTGAAACTCTGTTAAAGAGGCTTGTGGATTTGCAATACCCTTGTGGTAAGCAAGTGTGCTGGAATCTTTGCCCAAAATAGGTAAACGCGGTGAGGTGCTGTTACACAAGATGGCTGATAGATTTGGCACCACCGGAAACTCTGCTTCTATGATGTTATTTAAAGGGTGGAGGTTTGGTACCATTCGCCAAGACTATGATTGAGATAGTGGTGCTTGGTGCCACTTCCTTGTGGACTTCTGGTCTGAACAAAATTATGTGTATAAGCGGAATGTGTGGTACTTAATCCTGGGCACACTTCCTAATAATGTTTGCACCCCCATAAAGAAATAGCTCAGGGTAGAGTGGTGCGCCTTGCAGAGAGAGCTGTTGGCACAAAATGCTTGTATAATTGCAGCAAAATTGTTATGTTTAATTTGCTCATAATATCTCAGCCCAATATGTTTGTTTTGAATACAACAAAGGAGCTACAACATCTTGTGCGCCTATGGTAAGGGGCAAATCTTCAGTGGAAGGAACAGTTACAACAACCCCAGAAAATCTCTGCATGGCTGTTATTTTGGCTGACAAAGGAAACTTCGCTTAATTAATACAAGAATTGGTAGCCCCTGTGTTGACCAAAAACGACAATGTCCTGTCACCTATCTTCACTGCAACCTGTGGTTCCTCTGACTGATAGAACTGGGTACATCAGAGCACTGTGTGGGCTAGTCTATTGGGCAGTTGTATGTGTGCCTGAGAATGTGAAAGGGTTTCCTCCCAACACCATCACTCTTGTGCAGTGCGGTACTGTGCTTTGGACGAACACATTGTTGAGCAGGTGCTTGGAGGGCATTCAACTGTGGATAATGGGGCAACTGCTGCATCTCCGTTATAAGGGTCATCTGTTGGGGTGCATTTTGGGCATTTGCATTTGTGGGAATTGCATTTTTGCGGCTGCATCTGTGGCTGTGTGGGATATGTTATATTCTGGCATGAAGGGATGCCACCAGGGGCCACACTGTACTCCATTTCTGGTCCTACACTCTCGTGCAAAATGTCCCATTCTTCCACAAACCTAACACGGTCGTCCGAACCTGGGTCTTGCTCCTCCATAGCTGAATCCAGTTCCCCTACCTCTCTGAAATCCACCCCTTGCTTGTGGAAAATGCCCTACTTGTGGGTGATTCCCTCCTTGTGGAAGATACCCAACTCTGCCCCCCACCCTCTTGCTGGGAGATGTACCTTGGCTGCCCTTCAGGAATGCTTGTAATTACTGCTTTCATACTAAATTTTGCCAATTGCTTTTGTACTCATTTTGCTTCTGTGCTTGGTCAATTTTGCGTCTTTCCTTATCCTGTTTTGCTCTGCAATGGTGTACTATATGTGCTTGCATCTTGGCCCATCCTTTCGTCCCTTTCCCTACCACTTTTGATAATTCTGCCTTTACTGATTCAGGGAGTCTTTTCATTAGTATGTGGCCTATTTCTATCCCATGGTTATGTTTCTAACCGCCACATCTCCTGTATCTGCTGAATGCATTGTTTGGGATGCTCAATTGGTCTCATAGTGTGCACCAGGAAAGACTGCATGTCTGATGTATCTGGGTACATTTCTCGGCAGTTATAGAATGGCATGTGTAAAACATATTTGTACTCGCTTATAAAATACTCCCACTTAATAATCTTATCTGGAGCACTGGTTATGACAGATAAAATTCTTAAGTGGGAGTATTTTATAAGCAAGTACAAATATGTTTTAACTGGAAATCAGAAATGTTTTTTAAAATAATTCCTTTGTACCTAGTTATTCATATAATATGGGATTTATAATACACCTACACACAAGTGTTTCAAGGCGTGACGAAGCAAGGGAGGGAAGACAGACAATGATCTTACTAGGTCAGGTGACATTGAGATCGTGCAGGGGAAGGGGAAAGGTCTGGGGAGGCAGTGCAGTACATGGGATCGGCAGTTAAAACAATAAATAGAATAAAAGCAATAAATAATAAGTGCAGCCAGGTAGTGGCAAGTGTAGAGATCTGGTGTCAAGTTCTGGTAGTGGACTGTAGGGATACAGAAAACAGTCCCCGATTGCGGGGGTTGCCAGGGAGGCAGTGCAGGTGTGCAACTTGTGGGGGAGGGGATCTAGGCCTGAGATCAAAGGGTAGCCAGGTGACCAGTGCAGTTTCAGTCAGGAGTTCAGCAGGGGAGAGCAGGAGAAGAAAGCAGGAACAAAGAGGAAGGTCTGGAGTTGCTTTTGGAACCAGAGATGGTTCTCCAAGGTTCAGGGAGGCAGTACCAGAGGGAGGCCCCAGCTGAATAAAAGAGATCTACCACCAGCTCTTTGCGTGGAGAAGCGACTGACCCCAAGGGAGTTGGAGGCGCATGAGTGAAGAGCTTCAAGAAGGAAGATATTTAGGAAGAGCGAGTTGAAGGTATTGAGGCCCCGGCCTGCCCCCAGAAGGCCTTGTGGACAATGCAGAGGGTTTTGAACTTAATCCTCGCAGCCACTAGGAGCCAGTGCAGAGATTTCAGTCCTGGAGAGAAACGAACCCTGGGCTGGTGGCCAAGGACAAGTCTTGCAGGCCTGCTCTGGGTGAGTTGCAGAGGGCGGAGAGTAGAAGCAGGAAGTTTTAGAAAGAGGCTGTTGCAGTAGTCCAGCCTACAGAGAACCAGAGCTCTGGAGACAGTGAGCTTCTGGGGGAAGGAGAGGAAAGGAATAAAACCTCTGAGGAGGTGCAACTGGTAGTGTGACTTCTTAGAGACGTCAGAGATGTGAGGAGAGAAGGAGAGTGTGGAGTTGAAGATGACCCTGATGTTTTTAGCCTCACAGGTAGGAGCAGGAAGAGGGCCAGGAGAGGCTGGCCAGAGAGTGACAGGAAAGGAGGGATCAGGTGTGCGGATGAGCAGGATATCCGTCTTACTGGCATTACGGCAGAGGTCATTGGCAACACACCACTCCTGGATAGCAGACAGTCAGGGATGAGAGAAGAGGTGGCAGAAGGGAGCCTGAAAATGAGTTCAGCGTCATCCGCATAGCACTGAAAATTGGGGCAGAGAGCGGCAATGCCGTGGGAAAGAAGTGCCAGGTACATTAAAAGATACATGTTTACTTCTTCCAATTAGGCAGTAATAATAGGAGATTCCTCCTGTGTTACCAAGTACACGACTGGTCCAAACATATGCATGGAGCCATGGGGGTGAAAGCAGGAGCACAAGATCCTGTGCGTCTGTTTCCTATTTTTTTGTTGGGAGTATTTTTACTCCCTGTTTTTACTTTTTAGGAGCATTTGCCTATTTCTAGTGAGTAATAGTGGCTGATACACCCCTTCTCTGTAGCACTACTCATAACCAAAGTGCGTCTGCTTGCTCACTGAATAATGGAGCGAGCAAACTTTTCATGTCCCCCTCTTTACAGCCAGGGTAATCCCTGCTGGCTGTTTCTTGAGGGCATAGATCCACTTGCCTGCCCCTGCTGTGAGGGATGGCAAGCTGTTCATTACATTTTCCTTATCAGTATTTGGCCAAGGTATGTACTGAGGGCCACCCCCCTTGACCTTTCTGTAATAGGGGGAACTGTGTCCCCTGCATCTGTAGCTGCAACCTTTCCTCTTCCTTATTACTACAGCTATTTTGGTGGGCCTTTTACTAAGCTGCCTTGCTCATGATGGTATCCGATCTCTGCTCTCCCTGGGCCATAATCACTACGCCTGTCTTCCCCAAAACCTTGTCCCCTGCATCTTCTGTGGCACATCCACCATCATCGCTGTATGCATGGGTGTCACCACACATTGAGTTGCTATCTACTACTTCTACAGTAGGGGGGTGTGTGATAGGTTTACTGTCAAGTTTAAAACTAATCATTTCTGATGTCCACTTATTTGTTGCTACTGCTGTGCACTGCACCGCCCTCCTCTTACTAGTTCCTATTCTGCACATGTGTTTTAGCAAAGTTTCTATAATTTGACACAGTAGACCACCAGGTGCTTACGGACAGCCTACATCGGCACAAGCAAACTTGTCCTATGCTGGTTCAAGTCCTCCCTTGACAACCGCCAGCAGTTTGCTCAGATGGACTCCTAGAATGCCTCATCAAGGGTCTAGGCAGATATGTCCACATCACCATGGCCCTCATCAGCCTTCACTGGCTTCTACTGCATGCACTAATCACCTTCAAGTCTTGCTGCATCATCTATAAGGCAGTCGCCCAGCTACCTTGCAGAGAAATGCAGCATCTCTGGTGGACAGCGCACCACCAGAAGCCAGGACGCATGTAGACTTGAAATCCACTGCTGCAAAAAAGTGAAAGGACCAGAAAGCAAGCCTCCTCTGCCTATGCCCCAAGTCTATGGAACCTCCTCGATGTCAGCATCAGCCCCCCCCAAATTCATAAAAGGAGTTAAACACAACTCTTCAAGGAATCTCTCCTTAACACTGAGGTCATCACATTGCCCCTCGCGCCCCAGACTCCTTAGATGCTGCCTTCCCCTCTCATCCCCAGTACAGCTGTACCCCTCTGTATCCTACCCACAAACACCTGCTGTATAGCCATTCTGTTACCTCTAAAAAGCACTGTTATGCATCTGCATTGTTGTTACCTCTGTAAGGTGCTCCGTTGCTTCTTGAAGCTCAGTCTGTGCTGAATAAATACCATAGTAATAAAAGTCCCATCCCACCCTACTAAAAATCTCCCAACACTCTCCCAGCAGCGTTGCATATTCAAAAACCTCTGTGTCCCAACAATAACCCAATTTGCAAAAAATCCAATCATAAACTGGTTTTCCTTTTCAAAGGTGCGTGTCCACACACAAACATAGCTCCTCTTAGTGACACATTCCTCAGATCTGCCAAATCAACCATATCAACACAAAAACCTCCAAATACCCCAATCTAATACAAAACAACCAAAACCTCGACATTTACCACTCCAAAATGTCAACTAATATTTACAATATCTTCCTCCAGTGCCTCCCGCAGGAGGACAGAGGGATCCCCTTTTCCCCTTGCAAGAGGAGATCCTGCATCAATTCACAACTCTATTCTACTTATGACATCATCTTTCCCCAAAATGGAGGAAGTTCCTTCAACATCTCATTAAAACCGCATGTAATACTACCCTGCGCCATCTTTAATAACCAATTTGAACACAACATCCACAATACTGTATTTTCATGCAAGAGTGCACTTGTGTGATATGAACGCTCTGAGTCCCCTCTATAATGAGTCTGCCTCCTACTGTTGCACATAAACTGGTCTCTGAAGGCCAGCACTGCGCCTCCATGGTGTGTGGGCGGAGCCCCCAGCCCTCAGGGCCTCCAAATGTAAAAGTGCAGTGCCCAAGGTAATCCACACAAAAGTACTCGAAAATGGAGTGCACAGCTTGCAAGAAAAAACTGCTTTTTATTTGCAAATAGGGCTGGGAGAATGTCAGACAGCTCTGTGAAACTGAACTGCGAACCAACTCAACACACCCGTTCCGGGCCACAATATTTAACTTGGAAAACTGCAAATTAACATATTCTCTTAAGGCAATATTACTTCTAACATTTCAATTGGCTGTTCATCATCAAGCCCCTAAAGAACACTATGGGGCTCATTAGGAGGGAGCTGATCCAGAAAAGAAATGCTGTGAAAAACAGCAGTACTACAGGCTGGCATTTTATTGTAACGGCTCACTCTGAGTCTGTGGTTGGGGGCAGTGAACTACCTGCAGGGAGTTCAGGCCCCTACCGACAGAGTAATCACTGGCACTGTTAACAATGGTGCTGGTGCTACAGTAGTTCCCATCCCCGGCACCCATAATATCCCAGTAATACCGGGATATTGGGTGTCGGTAAGGCGAGTCAGCCGGTAACACGGGTTACTGGCAGACTCATAATGAGGTGCTGTGTATTTGGCATTGTGATTGGGGGTTTCCCTTCTCGTAACCTTTAGAAATCCCACCCATCAAACATGACATTTAATAGTCAGCTGAAAAAGTCATGCTCCCAATAGTTGGCACTCTTCATGGTACAATTGATTAAAAAAAAAAGCTCTGGCCTAATTGGAGTGCAACACCTGTGACAGAGCGGGCTGTAGTATCGCACCGAAACGGACTAATGGTGTAATAAGTGAGTTCAAAACTTTGACGCATCCAATGGAACACCACAATCTCTTCCGCATCATTGGCCTCCTCTTCACCCCCCTCCCCACCCCCTGTACTTGCAACTCCCGTCTCATGACATGATGCCAACTGTGGATGTGACCTTCTAGTGTTTTTCTCACAATGAATAGCTGAATGAAAAAAAAACATGTGCGGCCCTACTCCTGGAAATTAATTTTTTCTATTTATTTGTTTTGCCAAATCACTTTTAATTCCAGACCAAATGCTCTGCTCTCTGTTGGGGTGCTGTGTTCACATCTTCATTTTGGCCAACGCGCTGTCTGGGCCTGTGCATGTATTTCACTGTGTCCTTCAAAACCATTATGCATTCATGTGTTTTTCCTCAGGGAAGGCACCTGCTGTCTCCAGCCCCATTTCAGGCCCCTGATAAATGTCTCCTTTGCAACAATCAGCTGAACACTGTTTGGCATCTCTTTACAGCCTGGCCATGGCTGCTTGGAGCCTTCTGCCCATCAGTAACACAACAATTCAACTAAATGTCCATAGCTCAAAAATGCAGCCTACCACACTGGAATGGCAAAATCTGCAGCCTTTAACAATGGTGTATTTCAACATAGCAGACGTGTTGCTCAATACAACTAAGAGCTTCATTTACTACAGCTCAAGTTACACAATCCAAACTATTTACCTCTATCTAATAATATAAGTGTGGTGAAAAGAATGCAAAGAAGTGTGTTGCTGCATGTGTGTTTTTCTCTGCAGCACACAGCTTGAAGTGGGCAAAACAATATCTACTCTAACTACAATGTTACACCATGCAAAACACATGGCCCCTAAGTCACTATCAAGGGTCTGAGGCCTGTATAAAGGAGTTTTTTTCTAATCCTGTATTTGCACACTCTTTTAGGACTTTGGACTTGCGTGTTTACACTAATAGCCACTTTAGTACTGAACTGCTAGTATTGTAGCGTACAGTAGCCGCTTTGCCCACCTCCATACTCACTGGTGAGTCTATGGTGACCTCTTGCCACAATTGTGAGGCAATGTAAAGCCAATCAATGTACCTGGGGGTCACAAGAGATCAGCAAGGGGTCACTAACTACGCCCATGCCATGCAGCAGCAAACCTTTCCCCAACACCCACCTTGGTGGAGCCCTCACAGCCTTACCATGAACTAACTTTCCATGCTGTAGATTTTAAACAACACCTGCAGTGCCCCTGAAATGGGGGACAGAGTGAGGGGAACCCCTGGGACTAATGGGAGGTTTTTGTAGTCTTTCCTCCCAGGGCCCTGGGATTGACTAGGATCGGCCCGCGCACTTAAGCCCATCCTGGATTGCCCATCCCTACCTAACTGCCACTCACCCCATGCACAGTGAATGATCACCCAGAGCAGGGGAGCCAGCGAGCTCAGCTGAGCTTGGGAAAGCGTGCGGCTAGCTGGTGGTAATTAAGCGAAAACAACAAAGTGAGAAGACAGAACTCTTACATATGCACAGGTCACGTGCCCTTCCGGTGTGTGGAACAGCACGTGGGAGGTGAGCTCGAGCCGGGCCTGGGCAGATTTGCAACTGTGTCTGTTGCACCGGGTCTCAACAGCAGTCCACACCACTGCCATGCTTGCTTAAACAACTGGAACTGCAGGCTCCAGCAGCACCCAATGTTGGCCACACAAGGGCCTGCAGCCCAAAAGGAAGTCATTTATTTCAGGATGAGGAGAGTGGCATACCGGAGAAAACTACCAGAATTCCAGACGACCACTAAAGCCCACCACACGATGCTCCTTCTTCTGGGAACTAAAAAGGGCTGCTCTTACAAGTGTATTGGGTTCTCTAATTCAAAAAAAATAAAATTCATTTCAATGTACAGTTTATTTCGTAGAAATGTTTGAAATTCCGAACGTTGGCAGTTGTACACAGAAAGATTATACGATACGCTGGTGGAGAACACATTGAAAAGCAAAACACTGTAAACAAATAACATACCCATTATGGCTATATACTCAACGTGGCGAAGCACGAACAGCGTGCACACTTAATTGTGCATTTGTGTAGTCGGTTTGCACTGTAAAGTGTTAACCCAACTTTCTGGGCTTCACCTTGGCATCCCCTCTGTTCTCGAGGCCGTTCCTATTTTGCGGAATTCTTTTTTTTTTAATTATAAAATCTCCCTTACTCGGAATGTAGCAGTAATAAAAAAAAAAAGTTATTAATATAATTACCACCATTTTCTCTGCTCTGCCAAATCACACGTTTGGTGGGAAATAAGAGAAATGGGCCTCATTACAAGTCTGGCGGTAAAAAAAAAAAAAAAAGGTGCAGGTAGCAACATACTGGCACCCTTTCCGGACCGCCAGACTACGAGAATGTCTGCAGGGACCGAGGCTCCCGGAAAGTCTGACCTGCCGGCATGGTTTCCACAGGATCACTGGCACCGTTGGTGCCAGTCCACGGGAATGGGGATTTACAATTCCCGCCGCCTGACATCTCGGGCCGGCGGGATTTGTAATATCCCAGTGGCACCTGTACATCAGGCAGTGGAAACAGTGTTACGAGGTCGGCGGGTTACCACCAACCTCGTAATGAGGGCCAATATTTCCAGTACATGGATGGAGGTGTTTTTTGCCAGAATAACGGATGAATTATCACTGTTGGAATTACTGCCAGAGGTAATTCCTCCAATGGGTTTTATGGGACTCCAAAAGGGGGAATAACACAAGCAATGGCAGAAACGGTACTCGAGTCCGGCTGATTTAGCACACTAATAACATGGTCCAATCGGCCTCATTGCAAGTACATTGGTGCAGGTAAAAG
This sequence comes from Ambystoma mexicanum, assembly GCF_040938575.1. Lineage (NCBI taxonomy): Eukaryota > Metazoa > Chordata > Amphibia > Caudata > Ambystomatidae > Ambystoma > Ambystoma mexicanum. The sequence goes on along the minus strand of NC_090939.1, from coordinate 59,058,833 downwards.
CGGTAGTGAATCCGTGATTGCCGGAGTAGCACCACCATGCAACAGGTTTGGTGATGAGGTGGAGGATTTTCCTTCAGCAAACATTTGGAGGGAAATCTGCCACCTTACCACCAGAAATTGGCAGAATTACCGCCAGTGGTAATTCTGCCGAAATCACCAGACTCCTACGGACTCCAAAAATGGGGATTTACACCGCCCTACCACCACTTGTAATCCTGTGGTAAATCTGTAGGACCAAGTGGCAGTAACAGTAATTCTGTTTGGCGTATTTGGGCAGATTTACCATTGAAATGCCGCCAAACTTACAATGAGGCGCAATATCTCTTTTTGACCTAATCCAGAAGTAGAACGCCGTCAACATGGGCTGGGTCAGAAACCAGGCACAGCGTATGCACACGCTATATAGGCATAGACTAGTGTTCTGTGGAGAGTAAGGTAGGGTGCTGTCGCTAACAGAATACCCATGTGCACAGCGCAAATTGAGGCACAGGCAAGTAGGGCTGTGCATCGGGGCCAGGAAGAGACTGTTTCAGGCATAGTCCAGCAGAATAAAACCGTCTTCAAGGCATGACCAGGAACAGAGCGCACCCATGTTTCCTGCAGAGTAAGAAGAGTGCCTTTTAGAACCACATACAACATAAATGTATTTACTTAAAAGCAAGGCACAGAACACAAACACGTTTCCCGTCAAATCAAAGTAAATATTTAAGCTCGTATTTCAATCACAGCAAGTCTCAAAATGAAGCATTCTAGAAATGGAATAAGCTTGTACTGGCAGTTGCTTGCACAAATAGCCAGACGTTTGATACCAAAGACCCTGAACGGCATGCAGTGAAGCAGCCATGACATCAGCAACACCCTAATATGGCCGCTCACAAGTAGGGGTTCTAGCAAAAGTTACAATGCATGCAGGACCAGCAAGTGACGTAAGCATTTACCATTCTAGAAAAAGGATTCCAGCTTTTGGCATAGCAAAAGGTTATGCAAACCAACTTGGGATAAAGTCAAAGGAACTCCTAAATCGTCTGTCACTCACCTTACAGCTCATCAGAGGAGGGAAGCTTTTCTAGACCGGACAAAGGCACCTAGTACCAGTGAAACAAAAACAAGAAAAACACTTGGATACATAAATTATGCAAAAACAGAAAAGGAATTCTGTGTAACTTCCCATTTTTTACAGTAAAAAACTGGGTAAAAAAGACAAACCTTCTCTTTAACATGCATTAGAAAATGTGTATTGCCATGGTCAACTACGTACCACACAGTGCGCTCTGTAGGATTTACTCAACGTACATGTCCCGAAGGCATGTGTATACAAACTCACTCGGGGCATCTCCGTTTTTTATTTAAAGCTTCCATAACTCCAAGTAAATCCTGTCCAGATTTTAAGGCTTCGTCAAACAATTCTGAAAGATTTATTTGAACAATTATACACATTTTGGTCAGTTTGTGACTTTGGCTTGCACAGTCAAAAAAGGGAAAACACCACCAGTTCCATCATGCATTTAAATGCTCAATCTTTATATAAACTGATTTGGCTGGACTTCCTGAAGCTCCAATTGAGATTCTTCTCAGTGGAAACGTGTACATCCACAGCTTTTTCATGTTTTATTGTTGATGGAGTTCTCCCAAAAATAGAGATGCAGAAGGATGTGTATTGTGAGCAGTGTATATTTTCTATTACCCGACCATCGATTACCACAGATGCGTTTCCCCTCATCCTTTTTATTCACTATCAGCATTGAGGCTGCCTGGTATATGCACACTATAGCAGCATGACTGGAAGTTGTTGAGGCACACCGCAAGATTCGTTTGTATCATCACGCTAAGGTTAAAAAAAAAAAAAGAAAAAAAAACACAAAATACAATCTCTTTTCCCGGCGGGGAGTATTTATTTATTTTTCCATTTCATTTTTAAAGCATCCAGGCATAAGATTTAAAATATGCTTTTCAACCAGTCAGGCACAGAATACAAATGTGTTGCAGTGACAGGAAAGGTCAAAATATTATTGTACATTTGAGGCATAGGTAACAGTGTGTTTCCAGCATAGCCACATACCAAACACTGATTTTATTTTGAGCTCAACATAGCACTTAAGAATAGGATTGAAGGCACAAAATACAAGTGTCTTTCACGATACAGCGTAAAGTTAGGCCATGTGCTTTTTTTTTTGTAGAAGGCGTATCCAGCTTTCCACTGTCATTTGGACACACCCCATGTGGCTGATAACAGCCTAAAGACAGTAGGGTCTGCAAAGTCCTTCAGCGTACCTACTCTCTGCAAAGCATAGGGTCCATCTTCGAGGATTTTGGGCCCCAGGGCACAGACGCCTTTGGGCTGCCCAAACCAAAACCATTAATGGATCCAGAATCTCAGGTCGATCCTTGTTCGCGATCACAAACCATACCTGTTTATGCTGCCCCATGAGCAATCAAAGTGAACATGGGTACCCCCTTACACCATTCCTTCTGGAATCAGAATAATAAAGAAGTGGCATTTGCAGGGCAACATTAGCAGTCCAGAGTGAGGGTTCTTGTGTTGTAGCATAGGTATAGAACACTTAATAATAGCAACCAAAAGGAAGGTAGACGGATTGCTGTACAAAGGCAGGACACAGATCAGCAGCCATATAAAAAAAAAAAAAAAAGTACACATACACTTGCATAGACAGAAGGGTTAGCAGCCTCACAGAATGCAAAAGTGCTCAATCGACAGATTGGAAGCAATGGGGAAGGTACACCTACTATATCATAGCCCGTGCAAACAGATTAGGAGCTACCAGGACGGTCCATCATCTATGAAGACATTGACGGGGATTAGAAGAGGGCCTTGTTCTTAAAGTGGTGACGCCATTGAGCTAAGTAACAATTGATTTTGGGCATCATTACAAGTATTGTGGTGCAGTAAAAACAGCAGAAAAGTGATTGTGATTCCACTAAACACACTAAAGGTTAGGAGGTAAAGTTGAGGACGTAACTCCAGCTTTTTGCAGTTCCATGTAATAATGTTGCCACAAAAATCTCGCCATGCAAAAATCTTGCCGAAAAATTGCCGTTTTTTGTGGCGACATTATTACATGGAACATGCGGGGGACACCCCCGCAACCCCTAAACTTTTTTTTTTTTAATCTTTTTGCCACTGTCCCGATATATATGGTCACCCAATATATTATCGCTGCAACCTTTTCCCGGCGATATTATTTACGGCGACCATTTATATGGAGATAATATTACCCGATACCCTTTTTGCTAACAGTAAATCCTCCACTTTCCCTCCAAAATGCTCCAGATTTACTGTGTGTTAATATAGCTCAAAATAACTTGACTACAACTCCCCATGGAGATGGGGTCTACAAAGGGGAATATACATTGCCTTTCCACCACTCATGATCCCGTGGTAATGCCGCTGACTGAGTGGCGGTAACAGTGTTTTGTGGTAATTCCGCTGATGTACTGGCGGATTACCACCAAACTCGTGATGAGGCCCTCTGTGTTGTGCAATATATCAATGATCACGATCATTACATGGGCGGGAAAACAACAAGTGGTTAAACCAGGAGTGAGGATTTCTTTTGAACAGTGCACTCTGAACTAAATATCCCTAAGGGGCTGACATTATTGGAGTACATAGGGACTGGCAGTTTTTTACAGGTTAGGTAATGCCTGATTAAATGAGTTGGCCAGCATCACATACTTTGGTTCAGTGCTTAATTTGTAAAAAGAATAAGTGCCAGGGCCCACATGTTTTCTAGTACACCTCTGACACATCGTGGCAGGCAGCTACACACTCACTGTTGCCACCGTGCACAGCTGCTCACAACAGTGTCAGCATATTTGGAGTTAAAACTGCAACTTCCAGCAGCTCATTAGATACCAATCAACATAAAATAATTAAACTTACTACTTGTGTCTTGAGACAAGATAAATGTCTAGGCGCTTCTTTAAACACATCATCGTTAAGATTTTGCTCTGATGCTATAGTTGGAAAGTGGAACATGTAGGCCACCTGTGCACAGAGGGAAGAGTTTCCTCCTCTGGTAAAATGAGGAATAAATTCAGGAAGAACCTGTTCTGATGTGATGAATTTGCCTGCCAGACACTGCCGCAAGATGATCGTGTATATTTTGGGACTCATGATAGGCACTCCTCTTTGGAAGTGGCCTTCAGCCTGGCCCTGCCCCTGTGTCAGTGTTGTCAGATGGTGACTGTCATGTTATCACCCCACCCTCGTTCCGCAGTGCTGGTGATTGTTGCAATAGCATACCTACACCAAAGTCATGCAGGCTGACTGGAGCAGCGTGTGGGAATGGTCAGCGTGAGCACCTTCCAACTCATTATGTTATCCATCAAAAAGGACAACTAGCACTGTCCGGCCCACCTGGGACAGCACAGGATGAAGGGACCACGAACAGTGCACCCTGTTATTGATTGTTGTGTGAATACAAATGACTGACAGTTAAATACAGTCGCTAAAAAAAACACATCATAATCAGACTGTAGTGTGAGACAATAAGGGCCAGGGCTGAGCCCTGGCAAACACTCCCACACATTAAACACTGCTTTGGTTAAAAGGTAAAGCTGGGATATTTCGAAAGTCTAATTTCTGCACTTCACCAAGTTGATTTCCCTTTATTGCATAGTGAGGTGCAATTGTTTGCTAATGTTTGACTTTCATGAACTAAAATAATACCGGTGTTATAGACAGGACAAATTTAACAAAACACACAACCCGAAGTGAGAATATATTTATAAATAAACAACTACTGGCACATGTTACGCAAAAGGAACATTCCCTCTGACCCCTCCATCACCAAAGGAAGAATACAAGTTCCAGAATACGAGCATAAAAAAGAAATCTCATCTGGGTTTTACTGCGGCATTTTACAGCATGAAATATACCCAACACATAGAATTGAAGATTGTTATTTAAATGTTCTTTAAGAAGTGTTTTGTGTAACACTTCTTAAAGAACATTTAAGAAGTGTTACACAAAATAAAACTTTTTTGCGTTCACTAATCGCACCCGAAAATAAGATAATAGGCTTGCCAGAGGCCTGCTATTTCTGGTTGCGTCTCTTCTACGCAAATTCCCTCCATGAAAAGAAAGAGGAGGCAATGGGTTTAGCAATGCCACCGGCATGTGAGCAGGCAAAGCCTTTCAGCACAGTAAGCGACTGTTACACAAGGCAATGTGTCCAGGATCAGTATCCTGGAGTGGCAGAGCTGAGATTGAGCCTCACCTCTTTTCTTACACAGTCCAGTGCTCTTCATTGGGGGTACTGTGCAGCTTTACAACCCTCGTTTGAGGGGAACATGGCTCCACGCCTTCACCACAATGATGCTATGTTAGATGTTATACATACTATGTTGTGTAGCACAGTAGGTGTTACTATCACCAGAGTATATACTCACTTAAGATTCTCTCGGGAGAGATGAACGCCTGAGTTGGTTACTGTGATCTGGCCTAAGAACACAGATCTATGCGATAAGTGCTTGACACACTGACCTACCTTCTGAGCTATTATGGCACTCAGATCAATATGGCAATAGCAACCGATCCAGCATGCCGGATTGGGCGGTAATAGCCTGGTGCTCTTACCACCCACCCAATCTGGCAGGCCGGATCGGGTGTTCTTGCCATTAGCACCCCAGGTTTCTAATATGGAAAGCCAGGGTGCTGACAGCATTGTATTTACGCCACATTCAAAGAAAATACTGACTTAAAATGGCCACTGTGGAACTCTATGTGGAAACTCGCTTCCATTTCCACCGCAGCCCAGAATGGAGGCAGGAGCAGCAGTGGACAAAATAAGGCGAGCGGGGTAGAGAGGGCGGGAAGGGCAGGACAACACAGTGACCGGAGGGGAGGGTGTGGGGTAAGATGTCGGGCGGAGAAGCAGCCACTAGGCTGCTTGGAACGCAGGCGAGATCATGGGATTCAGCCCATGTTTCGGGCAACCCGATTGGTTGGCTCCCCCGCCCCAGGTGTTGATACGTATTTCAACTTTAAACACCGCTGCCAAATTGATGTACTGCAGCCAATGAAAATGTGGTTAGCAACATCATTAAAGATGCTTGACATGATGTGATCAGTGCTATTGTACACAGAGATCTGTGGCCCAGCATGTGAGTAAAAGATCATGTTGGCTGTCTGTCAAACAGAAAAACACCCCGCCCTCCACCCCCCAGTGATTTATTTTTCCCCCCAATGCCTCAAAACGTCATTGACAAAGTGAGCATATTGAAGAACTGCCTGGCCCTGTGCCTGATGCAACACAGCTCAAGAGGTTGCAAGGGGCTGGGTAGCTTGCTAAACCAAAAAAAACCTCTAATGCTCCTCATTTCAACAAGTATCCCCAGCAACAGTCGATGGTGAAAGAAATGGCACATGTTGGCAACGGGAAGTTAGTGACTGGCCTTTCAAGGGCAATTTCCTGCTTACAAAACCAACCCAGGCCATCTGCCTATGCCGGCGTTCAATGACTGAAGGACAGCAGTGCTGTGCTTGTGGTCCCACCTCAAAGGATTGACAGCACTATCATAAACCTACTGTGCCCTGACCTGTGAGAGCTCACACAAACGACGACCGGGACCTGCAAGCTGTGGCCCCTGCAACACATCATAGGAAAGTTCCTGCAGAGTACACATTAGTGGTGGACCTAGCTGAGGATGTCGTGGCGTTGCGGCTAGTGGAACAGAAGGTATCATCCGCTACTCGTGCCAGAACATATGACCTTACCCATCTAGCAAGACACTCAACCATGCCCTGTACTATTAAGCAACCCATCACAGTTCACTGATGGAAATCCAAACATGCCTGCACAGCTTACCAGTCACTTTCATGAGTGGGAGTTCAAGAAGTATGGAGGACTGGCAGCCGCTTCTGATGAATGGCGCCTTGCGCCTGTGCCTACCTCTGCCTAGAGCCAGGAGGGTGGAGTCCCAGTTAGTAAGGAGTCTGCAGGAGCAGCCAGGGGAGTCTGATTTGAACCCTATGAAATTATTTGCTCAGTGGATTTGACATTTGTATGGCGCCTATACACAGATTATTTTGTATCAGACCAGACTTTACTGGAAACTGATTGAATTGCAGTGATGTTGTGTGAGGTATAAAAGCTCGCATTTCATATAGGGAAAACTGGAGGCCATCTTGGAGAGGTGCACAGGTTTATCATAAACTGGAGGCCATCTTGGAGAGGTGCACAGGTTTATCATAAACTGGGGGCCAGTTGTATGTCTGCATGGGGCCACAAGCGTACATCTGTTAGGATACTGGTTAGGTGAGTTGCAGGAAAGGCAGTTTGGGCTTCTACAGCAGAGAAATAGATTTCAATTATAGTGCATACTCCAACATCGCAAGAACAATTTGACGGCTGATACTGGTTCATAATTTCATGCAAAGAAACATGGTAAGCACGCTCCCCGATCGCCCACAACCTCCCAATGAACAGAAGGCCCTTCTACGCCATGCCTTATATTCACCCAATCCAAGAGCAGGAGGTCACTCCCTGGTTGCAACAACTAACCAATCCACAAGGAAGGTATAGGAGAACGACAAGCCCCCTAAGTGGTACAAGGATCTGTCCTCTAGAAGATAGGTTAGCGGCTACTGCTTCTGGGATATTGAGGTTCTGCAGTGAACAGTCACCTTATTCAGAGATTGGTTAATGGAGCCCCCACCACCCCACTCATCCCATTTATCATTCCTCAGATTGGTGTGCCATTACATAAACATGTAAGGGAATACAGGCGAGTGGAGATACATTGATATTCACTATATATATATATATATATATATATATATATATATATATATATATATATATATATATATATATATATAGTGCATATCAAAGAGATGCTAGAGTATGATTCAATATATACTATAAACAGCAAATGGAGATTATGTCCATAAGTAGAATTATTTTGCAATCGCTTGAGGGAGAAACCTGGACCAGGATGACTTCCTGGTCAGCCTAAAGAATCGCCCGTACCACCCTTTAATATTTGTACAGAGTCACTGATATGGCTTGCCGATGAATTTTAGTGCAAGAACTGAGAAATTCCAATCTAGAGTTTTGGCAAATACTCTGGTAGGCCTTAGAAGGTGGTCCGTGCCTGCCATCCAGGACGGAGACACCTTTCTAGACGCAGCTGGATAGGTTTCAGGATCAAGGAACGTGTGGCTTTTAATGGTGTGGCTAGAGCAAAAGGGAAACAGTGACAGTAATAACACAATGGGGGCAGCGGAGGATTCACAGCACTTACCACTGCAGAGAAATGACAGAACATGAACAGGTGCTCTGGAGCTTCTGCACACACATCTCCTCTATATCCTTCCAACTTCAGGGGGACCTTTAATGCATTTAATGCCATTATTTTGTAGTGGTGTACTGCAGAAGGCACATCCCCTAGGCACTGCTGAAACATGAACGATTAAAATCAGCAAGCCCTTAAAATGCTGTGCACAACGATGGTTGATCCAGAGTCCAGTATGGAAGGAAGGACATGCCAAGCAGGGGTGCAAACCTCTGCAGATCCACTGGATAATACATGTGGGGAATACCTGCAAGACCAGGGGAGTAAAGTTGTAATATGGCGCTCTCTCAACAAATTGATTTATGGCAATTGTACTGTGCAATATCAGATACGCAGTGGGTACAAAGAATCGTGGCATGGCCAGAGATCTGGAGGCTAGAACTCTGATGAGCCTGGCATTAGCAAAACAAAGAAAAAACATGAGTTAGAAAACCTTTTTAAAAGAAACGTATATTGCAAAACTAAAGGAAGGCAGAACAAGTTGAAAAGAAATCCCGTTCAAGGGGATGCGCCTGTTCCGTCATTGCTCCCCACAACAAATTGGCTCCATCCAGGAGCATTCCACAAAACCGTGACAAGCAGGTTCAGCACCAAGAGGCCACCTAGGCGACGACAACAAAGTTTTACAAACATGGCTATAAAATAAAGGTTCAAGAACAAACACACTGCTTGTTCTATTACTTAAACTGTCCCTGGAAACAAACAGGCGAGC